>NC_090929.1:389243063-389909452 GCF_040938575.1 Ambystoma mexicanum | reverse complement strand
TTACAGACGGTTTATACCACAATTCTCTCAGATCATACATCTGATCACATCCCTTCTAAAGAAGAATAAGAAATTCTTATGGTCTGCCGAAAGCAGAGAGCGCTTTTCAGAAATTGAAACAAGCCTTCACCTCAGCGACTGTACTTCGACATCCTCGACCGGATCTACCCTATATGATTGAAACGGACGCTCCCAGTATTGCCATGGGAGCCGTGCTATCGCAAAAGGACCCTGAGACGGGGCAACTCCCTCCCATAGCATTTTGGTCTCGCAAATTTGCAGCACCCAAAAAGAACTATACAATTACCAACAAAGAACTCTTGGCAATCAAAGGAGCCTTCAAGACCTGGAGACACTACCTGTTAGGGGCCAAACAACAGTTACTGTTATTACTGATCACCGTAATCTACAATATTTTAGGACCAAGACGCCTTCAATCCAGTCGACCCCATTGCCATTATTCCCGAAGAACGGATTCAACACCAGATCGCCGTAACTACCTGCTGGGAAGACATAAAAATTGATCCCCAAAGTCAGATGAACCAGACTGCCCAAAAGGAATGGTTGAGTAAGGGGGATCAATATTCTATAAAAAATAATCTGCCATACTTCCAGGGAAGACTATATGTTCAAGACAAGCAAACACACACCAAAATAATAGTAAACTATCACGAGTCATTGGTGGCAGGACACCATGGAATTGCCAAGACTAGAGCCAAAATCCATGCCAATTATTGCTGGCCCTCTTGGAGGAAGGATGTAACCCAGTTTGTTACCAATTGTGGTGTCTGCGCACAAAACAAAGCTAAAAAACTAAACCCTGCAGGGCTATTGAGACCATTAGGAGTACCACCGATACCATGGCATACTTTGTCACTGGACTTGATTACCAACCTGCCACCCTGTGATGGGTTTAATACGATATTGGTAGTGATAGACCTATTCTCCAAGATGGCGCATTTTATCCCACTGAAAGGACTTCCCACCCCTGCTAATCTGGCCACAGTATTTCTGGAACAAATCGTTCGACTACATGGTTTCCCATCTGTACTGGTTTCTGACCGGGGAACTCAGTTTGCTTCAGCCTTTTGGAAAAGATATTGTAAGATAGCCCAAATTGACCTCTGTCTTTCCACAAGTCATCACCCCCAAACCGATGGTCAAACGGAAAGGGCGAACCAGACGCTGGAACAATACCTGAGATGTATCTTGCAACAAACAGGAGAGTCCTGGAAACACATTCTCTGGTTAAGCGAATACAACAACTCTACCCACACCAGCACCGGGCAGACCCCATTTTACACAATGAATGGTCGACACCCAAGAACATCCTCTTTTGATCCCCTTGATGAGTTGCAGATGCCGGCTGTTACATCATTGCACAGGATAATCACTCAATCCCTTAAATAAGCCACCGAAAATTTGAACCATGCTAAGGAGCAACAAAAGAAATTTGTAGACCGACATAGGAGAGAGGCTCCACAATATCACGTCGGGGATAAAGTGTGGTTGGAATCCAAACACATTCCGTTAAAAAGACCCTGTGCCTTTTGGCCACGATACCTGGGACCATATCCGATTAAGGCCATCATAAACCCTGCGGCCATGAAATTGGATTTACCCGCCAACATGCGAATCCACCCAGTTTTCCATGTCTCTCTTTTTAAAGCCAGTGAAACCAGACACACGAATTTCAACGCCACCTGAACCGGAGGTTATCGCAGGGGAACTTGAATATGAGGTAAAAAAGCATCCTGGACTCCAAGAAAATACGCTCAAAACTTTATTATCTCATTGATTGGGAGGGCTATGGGCCCCAGGATCATACCAAATTTGTCCATGCTCCATGACTCATCAAACAATTTCACGGGAACAACCCCACCAAACCGGGACCAGAGGGAAGGACAACGCTGAGAGGGGCCTTGAGGGGAACTGCTGTCATGGCCACTGGTCATGGGCCAGTTACTTCACATCCTGCAGGGTCCCAATGGACCCAGTCTTGGCGCCTTTGGCACCAAGCTCATTATAAAGTGTGCTTTGCACACAGACTGTTGAAGACACGTGCATCTGGACAGGGCGAGGCCCTAGCAATGCATGGAAGTCACGTGCAGAAGGCAGGAGGAGTGGCAAGGTGGGGCCGCAGGGTGCGGCCTAAACGGAGTGGATGGGGCCAGGCTATGTAAGCCGGCCCCACCCGCATGCTGGCGCTTTGCTTTAGTCTGCTAGAGCAGCGTAATGCTTACCGCCGTTCAGAAGACCGTACCTGTTTCACCACGTGTATCCTCAGACTACAGAACCCTCCAGCATCTTAGCATCTTACCTTGAGTCAGCCACACCATCGCTGGAAGCACTGCCACTGCTTCACTTCTGCAGCTACGCGCGCATCTTACCTGAGTCAGCCGCATCATCGCTGGGAGCGCTGCCACTGCTTCACTTTTGCAGCTACGCGCGCATTTTACCTGAGTCAGCCGCATCATTGCTGGGAGCGCTGCTATTGCTTCACTTCTGCAGCTACGCTTGCATCTTACCTGAGTCAGATGCATCATTGCTGGGAGCGCTGCTATCACTTCACTTCTGCAACTACACACACCTCTTACCTGAGTCAGCCACACCATCGCTGGAAGCACTGCTATCGCTTCCCCTTCTGCAGCCACGCGCATATCTTACCTGGAACTGCAGCCCCTCGAGGGTGCTGCCCCGCATCCTTACCATTCCCGAACTTCCATCAACACGGGATCTTCTTCTGACGCACCATCCTCGAGGATCTTCATCTCCGGTCGCCTGTAGGAGTTCGGAGACCGCCCATCAAGCACCGATCAGCTGCTCCTGCAAAGGGAAAGGAAACACAAGGTTAGCACTTGCATAGACTTTCATACTCTAAGCAGTGAGCTTCAGGTAGAGGCCACTTACCTCTGGTAGCTCCTCCAGAGTAGACTTTGTCATCACACATTCCAATGTCATCTTCAGAACTAAGGTACAGAGAAAGGACAATATAGGGTTACGGACAATAATCATGGAGGAAGATTAACACAATCAATACGAACAATAATCATACTTGCAAAACTTACCTTCAAGACGAAATGGTTGCAGCCGGTCTGGACCTTCACGCCAAGGACCAGTGATGCAACTGGGTCCATATACAACACCGCTGCTGGAAGAAAGCAGGACAGAGAGCTCATCTTTCAATCAAAACAGGTGAGCCTGCATGGGCAAACTCTTGCTCACAATCTTTTGGCACAAAACGGTTGAAGGGAATACCAACATCATCATGCCATTTTCACCGTCTCTCATCCTCTCTCAGGAGCAGAACTCGTATCCTGGGTCCTCGATAACGCAGTGGCTGGAGGAGAGAGCTGATCTACCGGAGCCAGGTCCAGGGAGAGCTACAACCGCGCCCCAATGCCCCCGCAGAGACCAGGTGAGCGTAACAAAAACTGAACTGAAAGCAAACCTGACACCCTCTCAACCCTAATCACACAATTCTGGTCCACACCAAAACCTCAGAATCTTCTAAACAAAACCCTTCTCAGAATCTTCCTTCAGGCCCAATTATGTCTTCAAATTCCTACACTTAGCTAGCCCTACTGTCTTCATGTAGCTTCTTTCCTCCCTCATTGTTACTCCAATCCTAAACCCACTCCTAACCCTCTATCTGCCTAGTCCAGTCTTTCCTCGCACCTATTCTAATCCCAACCGCTTCTTACTTCTTCCCTCTCACTACCTATGTAAATCTCTCCTTCTTTTTCAAAGCCTTCTCAAATCACTGATCTACTTCAATGCCCCTCACCCCTAATCCCGTCCCTTGCTCGATTCCACCACTCCTCTTGACTCTACCACTTACTTACACGAAGGTCACATCTACATCGGCTGTAGCCCTACTCCAGTAACCACTAAACACGTTTTAAATCCCTACACCTCAATCCCTAAAATACCTTCATCTAATTCCCCCCACATCCACTACTCCACATCCCTCTCAACCAACTCCAATCATTCTGTTTTTGCCAAACACCCTCTCCCATCCATTTTCCAATCCTGTTGTCTCTCCAGCTTTAATCCTCACCTCTGCGCTAATCTCCTTACTCTAACTCATATCTGGTCACTGCCTCCCCCTCATGCTCCATCTCTAATCCCTGCTCCACAATCCTTTCAAATTCAATCATACAATTCCCTCTGCACTCCTATGCCCCTCCCTTGCAAACCACCATTCCAAACATATCTCTACGCTAATCACCCCTGTAGTCACCTACTTCAACTCCCCCTCATCCCACCTACTCCATTTTCCCACCTGGCCTCATGCCTACCACACCCTCTATTATTCTGCAATATCCCTGACAATTTCTTTACTGTCTTCTTCAACACCTGCTTCACTTCATCATACTCTCCATGTGGCCTATTTCCTCCATTACCCTCGCCCTGTCTTCTACTCAAACACTCCTATCGATTCCCCATATCACTCCCTCACTCTCACATCCCTAGTGGAGAATAGCTCAGGGGCAACGCATGTGTCTTGGATGCAAGACAACGCATAGCAACAAAAGTTTGAATCCTGGGCTCAAGCTTAGAAACTGGTCTCTAATATTAAGCGGGTTATAAAAAAGAATAATTATAATTCCATGCCACTCCTTTTGCCTACTCTAAATCCCATTTAACAATTACTCTCACCTTTAATGAGGCATTATCTGCACTTACCACCCAACTCCAACCCCCCTTCATCCCACAACACCATCCGTCCACCCTGAATTTAAACACTCATATACCTTGCACTCTCCTTTGCTGATCATTACACTGAGTTTACCCTTTACCACAATCCTTGCTTCCCTTCTCACCTCTACGCCACTCTTTGCACCACCCTCTCACCTCCACTTCAATAACTAACTCCATACTTCCATCCCACCTTCACACTCTGTTTTTGTTATTAAAGTGTGCTATAGTTGAAAGTCAACTTTTAACAGCATAAAAAATGTCCCACTCTAATACCTAGATACTACAATGCCTCTTCCTTCAATCCCCCTCCCATCCACTCATACATTTCCTTATCCTGCATCTCTAATCTTGCACTCAACTCCAATTTTATCCAGTTATCTATTCTAATCACACCTCCCTCAATCTCTCTTCCCCCACTGCCCCAATCCATCCCCTCTTTAATCAAGTCCAACTGCCTCTTTGCCCTTCATCAGACAGCTCTATAGCTACACAATTGGTCACCCCTAATTTTATCAATAGAAGGGACACTTAATCATGAAAATAGGTGAACACTGTAGCATCAACACAAAAAATGAAGTAGGTCTCTCTGTCCTTATATCGCAGACATGGGCATCACAGTCTAGGTTTTTCTTGTAAACTTGACTTCATCTGATCTTCAACCCTTCACAATGGCTCATATGTCCTCATATACACCCCAACAGAACCATGTATTATAACATGTGTGGGAATAGTAAACATATTTTATTAGAAATTACTGCAAAATCAATCCACACAACATAATATGCATTTAGTTTTTAGACAATATTTCCATACATATACATCAAAGTGAAACAGTGTGATCATACCAAGTAAAGTGCAAGTGCTTCAATGTGCTCAATAAACAACAACATGTTATCTAATTTTGGAAGGGGAACATGGAACAAACACACACAGATAGCCAGGATGTTATACTTCACACTTCCATTTAAAGCAGTATCAGTGCAATAATTATACTCCTTACAAATAAAGTGAAATTGTTGATTGTTGTTATAAAAGTGATGCTACACACAGACCAGCTGTGGAGCCTCTACTGTAATTCCAGGAGTCTTTATTGTACATATTTACAAGTGTACAAATCCAGTTACTTTCAGGTATGGTACAAGACATAGATCACGTAGTACACCCACCGGCCATCCTCACATCACCAGCTCAGGCCCCCAACTGACACACATTGAAATTCAAATACAACACTCAACCAACATTCTCCTGAGATGCCAATCATAACACTCACCAACACTCTACCAGCATGCATCCATGGCTAGCAGGACAGGACAAGGCCAGACTGCATTACAACATTGATGAACTATTGTGGTAATCTGCCTTCCTAATATGAATATCACAACATCTATGTCATAATGTAGAAGCCATAGACTCCACTTCTGCTCTGTTCTGTTCAACATAGAGAAGCTATTGTACATTGAATAAAGTCAGGGACGTCATTTGGGGGTCGCCAGGGGTTGCAACTGCGACCCATGAGGTTTCCCTTGCTACCCCTGGGGTCTCCCTTGCTACCCCTAAAAAGAAAAAAAGAAAAAAAAAACTTTTTTTATGCCTTGTAGCTCCTGGGCTGTGGCTAGTGCCATGTGACTCTTTGTTTCTGGAGTGGCTGGAATTTATGTTGGGGCATCTTAAAAAAGACAGGGGGTTCCACAAGTGTAACACTTTGAGCAGTGACCCTAAATAAGAAAGAATAGGAATAACAAACAATTTGTCTTTGTGGAATTCTATACAATAATTGCTAGAATCATTAAAGGGGTGAAAGGTCATTTTTCTATCGCTTCCCATGATGTCATTTCGGAGTGGGGTCAAATGACATCACTTCCTGTGATGTCTTCAGAGGTCAAGGGTCATGTGATGTCACTTTCACTACCCGTCCGTTAGCAATTGCAGCCAAGTCAGGTAATTTTGAGATATTAAAACCAATCATATTTTCCTGGCCATTAGTACACAGTTTGGGAGAAATTGGCAATGGGTAACATACGGATTATCACTGCAAGTTGTAACATGAATTCAGCAGTGAGTTATTGTCAATTGGTGGAAAAGAAACATTCTCTGACTGAAAGTAAGATGTTATTTTTCAGATTCCACATTTGGCACAGAGCAGGGATAATCGATTCACTAGATGCATTAGCTACATCGCCTGACATAGCCTGTGACAACTTGTCCAATCTGCCTCCTCGTCGAGACTTGCTCCGCAATTGGTAGTTCTTCCATTTGGAGGGCGTGTTGAAGGCTAAATGTTTTTACCACTAAGATTGAACAATAGATAGTGACTGCACGCCTTACTCTCAAAGATGCTTCCGAGGCCCACAGCCAACAGCAAAACTGCGAGACTGTACTTTGCAGTACCCTGTGGCGCTTATGAGGGTTGATGACAGCACATGCCGTCCAAATTCCCAATCCAGAAACTCAACGATGAGTGCGGATGCCCACCAACAATCCAGGTACACATGAGGGAACAGCGGGCAAGTGCACTCGCCAAAACAGTAAAGGAAATGCTAACCACAAACTCCAATAGCCGAGATCAAATGCACCGCCTCCGTCACACAACTACTACTGCAAGACTGTTTTGCAGTACTTCTGAGGCACGGGGAGGTGCAGGAGCGCCGCCTGGGCATTTTGAGGGTGCAGTACCCCATCCAGCATGGGTAGTAGCCCATGCAAGGCTGGGAAGCAAAACTCCCCTGCCTTGTCTGGCTCATTGCCCAAATGAACCTGGGCTACTGCACCAAAGGGGAAACCTTGCTACCGCACAAAACAGCCAACTCAGCTGCGCACTGCAGCAGAGGGAGTGCTCAGGTTTTCAATGGGCTCTAGCTTCGGCTCCTTGAGCCATCCGTGGTAGGCCCACAAAAATGAACATGCTTTGTCCATTAAACATATGCTTTCTGGACAGGTCTATACCCAGCTGAGCGATGGTCAAAGATTTAGGTTGGGCCTTGGTGCCTTGCTCCTCGTGCTACACCCCATCTGCACCAATGCCTAAGAATATGTTGGTTGTACTATGTGCACACAGGATGGTTTTCTTATAGGCATGCCTGGGTGTATGATACTGTACATGAGGATACGATGACAGTACCTTTATGTTCCAGGCTTAATGTAGCATATGTGACAGTATCAGGACATTTGAGGTCGTATCTGGGCTTGTAGGCCTGTACCTGGATGTGACATTGTGCTTTGGAATATGAAAACGGTACCAGGCCATTTTGAAACGGCACTGAAATAAAACAATTCAAACCTATGGGCTTTATCAATGCTTGTTTCCTCAGTGCTGCCACTCCACTAACAGATGTTAGACTGCTCTGCATGTTGTGTTTTGAGGAATTTTGTCTGCATGCTGCTAATATTGATGTTACTATTTGTGCTCTCCACTGGGCATCGCGCCTTGCTGGGAGGCATTTCACAGCCATTGGCCTTCCTTCTGACACCATTAGAGTCCACCTGTTTCCTGACATTTTGTATTTTTGGCCGTCTGTGCTTTTTTGTTGGCCATTACCCATTGCTGCCTTTTGATCTTTTTTTGTTCATTCCAGGCCCCCGATTACATGAAATCTGTTACACTCTTATGGTTTGTACTTTTGGCCAAATGTGAGGTTTAAATAGATCCCTGCTGATGAGGTAGCCACAGGACGTCCGCTCTGCACCTGTGGGGCGAAGGCGTGCTGTTCAGCAGACTCTAAAAATGATTGCATCAAGTATTCCAGGACAGCTTTTTAACTGTTTCGCCATCATTGGCGCTACTCTAGATTGTGTTAAACTTTACTGTGAGGAGGAAGGCCGTTATTTTTGAAACTACACTTAACTCGGGCAAACACAGCTATCTTTTTCAAGTAAGGGCGCTCATCGTAAAGCAATTAAAGGTAAATAGGTCATGGGGGCAAGATCATCATGCAGAATTCCAATTCTTCAGTAGAGGTACGAATGTTGGTCTTCCTAAGGGCGATGGATTATATACTTTTTAAAGCCAAGTGCTACTAAAGGTCACAGTACTTGAGGAAGATGAAAAAGAAAAGGTCAACTGAATAATTTCAAAACATTTACAAAGATGCCTACGCATTTCACAAGCAAATAAAAAATCAAAGCTGCACTTTCTATCCATATAATATAGTGTTAAGCTAAGGGCTGGAATGGGTGTTAACGTCCTGGAGCCCCAGTTAAAGGCCAATACAGAGCCCTTCCTCCATTTCCATGGTTGGCACTGGCCATGGATCGAGAGCAGAAGCGCAGTAGCGGAAGAGGGTGCCGCCAAAGAAAAGAGGTCAGTAGGGCAGGGATTGGGGGGAATGGGTAGAATAAAAGATAAGGGAGGGTGGGGGCAGAAGATGGCGGTGCAGGGTGAGGGAAGCATGCTTTGGGTTCCATGGAACGCAATGTGAGATTGGCAGTTTCAGCCAGTGATCCAAGGAACATGATTGGCTGCTCCTCCTGCCCGAGTGCTAATGCAAGATGTTGCCTGCCTGGTCCACATGATGAAAAAACAACCAACCTGAATTGATAATAACAGCCAACTGCCGTCTACACTGTCTACTAACATTGTACTAGTGTCACGTGTGAATAGAACATCCAGCCCACTCTAAATTTCTGCATTCTGTGCTTCACATGTAAGCATTTATAATTGAAAAGAAAACCAGTTTCAGAATGCAGATAAATGAACATCAAATTATGCACCTACCAGACCCCACGTTAGGCATAGTTCACTATCTGCTTTATCTGTCTAGGTCGTCTGCAATGAATGCTGCATGCTCTGCTTTGAAAATTGGAGAACCCAATTTACACAGATAGAACATATAAGCACATTTCACCATGGCCTTTCCATGTTCTACCACCCCGCCGCTTATCTCCCAACCCCCATCCTCTCTATTTCATCAACCCCTGTCCCTCTGCTTGCCCATCAGCTGCGCTAAAATGACCCGTGGCTAATTCAAGTGAAATGTCTGCGGTGAGAAGGGGGATAGCTACAAATTACAGTACATAAATACATGAAACGGCTGCACACACCATTAGTTTAACTGTGCTATACACTTTGTTATACAAATACTGCAGACAACAAATGTATTTTATTTAAATTAGTTTTTGGTCCGAGCATGACTAGCAAAAGCATCAGAGCGCTTCAGTGTAAACACATGCACAGAATCACAGTTAAAAGACATTAAGCATTTGACCAACCATCAACACACATATTTGTACCCATTTTACAGTTCACCCACATGACACCCTCACACTAAAACCCAATAAAAAATGTGTACATGACAATAAATACAAAACAATTAAGAAAAACCCTAAAATATAACATTCCAGTTCATAAAAGCATAAAAATCGGTCCCTAGTAATCTAAAATTTCTGAAACCAACAACAGATTTTTACTTTCTTTCTAAATTTGAGGTCGTTTTTTATCGCACAAAGATCGTTTGGGAGGGCATATCAAAGTTTAACAGCCGCCCCTGAAAATTACCTGTTCAGTGTGAATGAACGTTTGAAGCTTGGAACTTCAAGATGTAGACACTCTGGCCCTCTTAGGCCCCATAGCTTTTCAGTTTCTGAGATAAGTACTGAAAGCGCCCATTCCCAAAACACAGATCCCAAACTCAGAATAAATGGCCACACACCCAGGGAATGAGACCAGAAGATAGATTGCAAGTTGAACAAAGTTTATATCAGGTTAAAGATGCACGCAGAGAACTCTGCTGCCCGAGAGTGCGCCGCCCAACAATACAAAAAAAGCACATTATGAGAACAATTTTCGTCATCAGTGACTAACAATAAAGGTGATGTTATTAGCTCACTACATGGTTACATTATAGACTATACTGGGTTGATGCAGCTTGATTGGTCGGTGCTGGGCTGGTGCTTCTCGCAGCACCTGGGTCAGCTGGGATCATCTGGGAGGGGTGAAGGTCAGTGGCATTGGGCACAGATCGGCTAACTTATCTCTTTATTCTGACATCATAGAAAAAAGGCTAGAAACAACTAATCAGCATTAAACTCTGACATTTAGTGGAGGTGCTATAAAGTTCAACTAACAGCTATATATCCATCTTATACTTTGCCCTCAAGCAACAATAAAACATAGTGCCTTAATCCCAGTGCCCACCACGAAAGGGTTTGATCTAGTTGGTGCCTCATGATACAGATTGATAGGTGTTGTTTTTTCATTGGATAAATGGTACAGGGGTCTTCAGGCTGTGGTGGCTGCATGCTCTGGTCACTTCAGGGGGTTAGATGTGTATCAGTATCAAAGGGACAGAGGGGTCTGGGTTTCGTGAGCAGTGGGTGCGTGCAGGTTTGTGGAGATGGATGAGTACACAAGTCATATTCGGCCCGGTCACACACTGGGCAATGAGCTCAGAGGAAGAGAAAGATACAGGCGAGTTGCAACAATACATGGCTGTACTTCTTATTGCACTTCGCCTTGGATCTTGATTGGCTTTTCGAGAGCTGTTACCCATATCAGTTTGGCAATGTGCTGGGACCATGTCTGGGTGCATGTTCTTTTGACCCATTGCAATTTATTTCAGACAGTCTTCGTAGTGCTTCTGCTTTACACATCACTGTTTCCTCTTGCCATTTGTTTTCTGTGAACATTGTTCCTTTTATGATAAAAAACGGTTCTTTGATGCAAAGTACACCCCGAGGCTTACTGTGGTAGGTCTTTTCATTCTGAAGCAGTTGTAACGTTACTGTGTGTGCTTGGAACGTACTTCAAATTCTACAGAGTGCAAGAGGAACGAGACACTGGACATCCGCTATGGGGGTTTCCTGTGGTAACAGGACCTTGGGTGTTCCTTATGCGTGAGGTATCAGGGAACATAGATAGCAACTTATATTGTTGCTTGTTTGCCCATGGTGCTCATGTCAGAGTACCATTTGTTAGACTGATCTGGGTGACAGGGGTCCTCTACTGCATCCAGCCCTGGGCCATGGTATGCATCATATCTTTTTCGTTCCATTTCCCTTTTCCTTCTGTTACTCCCCCTAGACCATTGTGTAGCTTCATAATTCTTTGATAGTGGATAGGAAAATGCCTAAATTCATCTTTTCATTCATAATTATGTTGCCAGTACTGTGTGGTAGGAGGGGTACTTGGGGTGGGTGTTTGGGACTCAAAGTGCATAGAGTCATCATTTGAGGTAGGGTCAAAGGTTGTCTTTGGGTAAGCGTATTGTAATACTAATACATCAGAAGTTGGTTGGTCCTTGTTATAAAAATACAATACGTTCTCATCACTATTCATTGTTGAAGACTCAGACTGAGGGGCTTTCAATGTGCAATTCTTGTGCAGGGAGGTGAGATTTGTAGAGATATTGTGGGCCCACATCAATTTTACCCCATCCCATATTAACTGCGTTCCCTCTTGCACCAGTTTTCGCCCACCCCCCTTCTTTTATATCATCTAAAATAAAAGAAACGCTCCAATATAAACCTAAACATAATAATAAAGTGGAAAATACAATGGCCATGAAGTAGAGGCCACTGTCGTACGAGTAGGCCCTAATGGTGCTAATATTGCCCCTACTGCTATCTATCGCTGACGTGGCGTCATTGAGGGCCCTCCTTTCCTCCATGTTTGTACCTATTGAGTGGAATACAATAGGTTGAGCACATTTTCAGTTACGTATATATATATATATTTAAAAAACGTATCATTCCATTGATAGAGAGAGAGAGAGAGAGAGAGAGAGAGAGTGAAAGAGAAAGAGAGAGAGGGAGATAGCGTATAATGATTATTCAAGCTTATGGACATACTAATCGACTGTTCATACTTTTATTTACATGGGTACCTCATTTGTTTGTAATTCCCAAATATTCAGTTTTACTCAATTCATTCTCGTTTGGGTACTGCCACTTCCTGTTCATTGGGCTGTTCCCCTTCTGCTGTCACACTGCCTAACATCAGAGATGTGTATCCAATACTTCACTGCAGAGGGTGTACAATATATCACCTCGTAAGGGCCATGAAATCTTGGAGAGTTCCATCTCCTTACAAAACTCTGCACATATACCAACTCAGTGGGCATTTACTGTGCCATGGGATTGTCTGCTGCTTCAGTGTTTGTATCACTCTCACTTTCCCTAGTGAAGGGCGGGGCCACTTGTTAACTATGCTCCTCACTGCCTGTGTGAGTTGTGTCAAGTATTCCTTAAATTCCTCCCACAGGATCGTTGCAGTTTTATGAGCATCTGATACTCTTCTTATTGGGGATAGAGGTGTCTCTATGTGCCTCCCTGTTACTATTTTGGGCGGTAACAAGTGGTGGTCCTTGCTTGGTTGTGTTCGTAACTGAAATAACGCTAAGGGCAGGCAATATACCCAGTTTTTTCTTAGGGTGTGGCATAACTTTGACAGTCTGCTTTTAAGGACGCCATTGATTTTCTCGATCATCCCGTTCCCTTGCCGGTGGTAAATGGAACACAGTCTATGGTTTATTCCTAGTAGTGAAGTTACTTCCTTAAAGAGGTAATTAACAAAGTGTGTTCTGTTGTCGGAGCGTATGACATCACAAATGCCCCAACGTGTGAACACTTCTCTCACCAAAAATGTTGCCGCGCATTTTGCGTCTGGGTGGGCACAGGGTCATGCTTCCAACCAGCGTGAAAAGGGGCAGACCACCACTATCAGGTATCTAGCTCCATTGCACCTTTCTCCCATGTCTGTGTAGTCAATGTGCAGCTCACGGAAAGGTCCGATGGGGCAGGGCAGTGTCCCTCGCAGTGTCCTGAGGCTCATTCCAGAGCTGTATATTTGGCAAGTTATGCATTCGATTGTCATTTTGGCAAGGTGCTCTTGAAGGTTTGTGACAAACCGTCTTCCTGGATGTCGGCGGCTATGTGTTGTTTCATTCCCATGCGCTGGGAAATGTAATAATAATAATTTCGCATTTATATAGCACTACGAACCTTCAGGTATCTGAGCGCTGCTTATTATTACCCACGTGTGTGGGGCTCATTTATCGACCTCAGAAGGATGAAAGGCTGAGGTTGGCCCTGCCAGGATTCAAAGCTGTGTTAGCAGGCTCTGCACGGATGTCAAAGCAAGCGCTCTGCTCGCTGTGCCACTTGACCGGATATATGTAGTTGTTGGAATGCAAGTAGTAATAGTTCCACAGGCATTGCTACTTTTCCCGTTGTCTCTTGTCGCCATAGGAGATCATTGGGTGACTGTGTACACCCTCTTTTCAACCATAATTCCTACTCCGCAATTGGTGCCCTTTTTTGTAACCCAATTACTTGTGTGATGGGCAGTGAATTATATCCCCCTTCTTTTTCCTCGTTTGTGCTACAGTTTAGCAGATACTCTGTTGTTTGGAGCTGCTGGAAATATGCTGCCTTCTTTGCGGTGGCAACTGCTGCCGCATTTCCCAATGAGATTACGTCACTGTTGTTTGTATGGGCTTGGCATTTTACCAAGCTACTACTGAGGGTTCTGCAAGAGTCTCTCTCAGTTAATTCAAAAGCTCAGCATGTTGTACTGGGGACCCGTCTGCCCTCCTGAAACCTCTCCTCCTCCACCTGGACAATCCAGCATGTACAGTTGTGGTCACATATGATGAATCTGAATAAATGGTTACTGTGCATCCTTTTGCTGTATGCAATGCTTGAATCGGTGCCACCAGCTCTTCTGCTTGCACTGAGTAATGCATGGCAGTAATTTCTGCACAATAATCTCATATTCCCCTTCTTCTAATCTCACTACTGCTGCATCTACATGTTCTTCTCCTGTGTCTGGGCAAATCAATTTTGCTGGCACATCTACAAAGTACACTTCACCTTCCTCTAAGGCGTTCTCACTTGTTTTGGGAATGTCGTCTCCTTCCCCTTAATATGTAGCACAATTATGATTTTGCAGGTCTTCTACCGTGCATGGCTCAGTGAGGAATGTGGCTGGATTTACAGTCTCATAACGAGTTGTGCTGTAATGGTAAAAGACTTGGCATTTTCTAATGACAGGTGTTTTATTTCTCTGCATAATTTACAGTCAACACCACATGCAAAACTGATACCAGATGCAGAGATGTATTATTTAATGCATGTGGGAGCAGTCACATACTACATCCGATAAATGCTAAATCCATATAACCAGAATTAATGCACCAGGTACAATCCATATGATTCAGAGTAAGGAGGCATCCAGAAATAGCACCAAGCATACCTCCAGCATGTATCTCCTTCTAGAAAGAGGCAGTAATGAGTGCAAGGTGAAGTCATATCACACACACAGATGCATCCAATCACCAACCACCAGAAGGATAGGCCAACCCAAACCTTACACCACACACACATCACCATGCAGCAAAACAGAGCCTTGTGACTCCACATGGAAGAGAGGTACCTTTTTTTTAAAGATATGAAGCCATGCATCAACAGATGCTCTAGGGAATGCATAGATGACCCCCTCCCCAAGGTGAGACCTTACCCATGTGCACTGACCAGCAGATACATGCTGACTTTCTATCACCCTCATCATGCATCTACTGCAGCTCATAGATGTCCATCTAAAAAGGCACATCAGCATAGTCACGCCCACACGCCCACACCCCTGTACTGAGGTTGGTGTCTGCCCTACATTTTCAGAATTCCAGAATTTTGTGAGCATGTTGAATAGCATGTCCCAGCCCACATGTTCATGCCCTATTGGCCAGCTATTACTTGCCCTCCATTATCATGTCTCTGTTCACATAGCACTACATACCATCAGGTGAGCCATCTGTGCCACCTAAGGACCCTTCTATGAAATAGCGCACTTCATTTATATTATTGGTGCCCTACACTGTACACATGGCCAAAGATGCAACACACCCTCAATGTATAGATGGCCTGTGGTGCAGACCTAACAGCCACCCATTGTTGTGCCCAGTCCCACACATGATGCCATGACACACAGCAACAGTACACTGGCTGCCTAAATGGGCACCCATTGGAAACAACAGGCTTGGCTTTTAAATATCTTTGGCACCCGTTCTTGTACTTCCAGAGTTTTCAAGGGGGTGAGTCCAGAGGGCATTCAGAGGGAATGAAGGGGGAGTGTCATTTGGGAAATCAGGGGCTATGAAGCGGACAGTGTACAGAGGTAAGTCTGCGATATCAAAGACGGGGTGTCTATTTGGAAACCATGGGATATGAAGGCTAGGTTCCCAGGGGCAGTCCAATTATATGAAGAATGGGTGTCCACAGGAAATATGAAGGGACGTGTCCAGATGGAAGTTAGAGGATCCGAATGGGCATGTCCAGAGGGGAGTCATAGAATAACATACCACTTAGACCTGCACTGAACAAGGCAGTGAGAGCACTGACGTATGCACCACAAATGTTTGGCAACATTGTTATAGTGTCCTCTTTGCTATGCAACATATGAAATAATGACAGGTGCCAAGACCCACACTTGAAATCATGCCTCAAGGCAGGCAAGAGGAAGGGGAAGAAAATAAACTGCATGCAAGAGACCTCTGAAGGAATCAGCATGATGGACGATCATCAGACAGCTGTTAGTTGATTTTTTCTTTTGACTCATGGAAGTGTGTTATATTGGTCATATCATGGAGAGCTATATATTTTTTTTTATTTGGTTAGTCGACAAAGCCAACTTTTCAAATATTTTACAAATATTTTACAAATGATTTGCACATTTTATAACATTTAAAAAGAAAAATCTATTAGCAATTGACAAGAAAATCCCTAAATTACTTATTAACAACTAATTTAAAGAAGAAGGATTGAAATAAAATATATTGAATGTGTGTTGTATTTTAAAATTCCTATAGATCTGGTCCCCCATGTACGAATGGGACATGTTTTCCAGGGCATCGCAAATATTCAGAAATTGGGCTGTTTCATAGAAGTGTCCTTTGATGGCATAGACAGCTTCTACGCTGATAGGCAGTGCAACCAGAGTTGAATCATGATGACGGAGGGCACATTCTACCTGGCCAAGCACACGTGGCAACATGAACTGGATCATAGCATAACATGTGTCCACCAAGTGCTACATAGTGTCTAGGGAGAGGAAATGTAGGTTGCCAAAACACTTCAGTAGATGGGGAATAGCTGTTTGGATATGACTGTGACTTTCTACTTCCCCCTTATGCTAGGAGATAAGAAGCATGATGATATTCCTCTGCAGGCAATACTGGGTGAAGTGTAGGTGTTCCTTCTCTGGCCATGTGTAAACAAAGGCCATGTTATTGGCTTGGCTACTACTCTGCCTAAAACATGCAATGGATTCCAATGCTAATAAAAACATGGTGGATGCTAACATTCTGCTTCTGAGTCGTACTTGTTTCACGTAACGTTTTATTGACACACATGTTTTCATAATTATGTACAAGTCCCAGAACACACCTCAACCCTGTCATGACAAATGGAACCACAATCTATTTCTCTAAAGCAAAGTGATGACAAAAAAACGGTGCTGCTTCTTTTTTTTAAAATTTGTTTATTTATAACTCAGCGCACCGGTGAACATATACAGTAACATTTACATGTAACCCCTTCAAATGCATGTGGCAAGATGTCCCTTTATCCCACCCCCGATATCCCAGGTTGGGCTTTGTTCTCGGCCCTCATTCGACCGGGCTGGGCGGCGAGTGTTTGCTGGTAAAATGGAGAGCTCTCGCTATCAGGCGTGGCTTATAGGTCAGGGCTGGGTAGTTCTGGTCATAGTCTAGCATTGGTGCCAAAATGTTTGTAAATCGGTTGAGAAGATCCACTTTTACTGCCGTGACCTTTTCGGCTATTAGAATGTCCCAAAGTTTAACCAACCAGAGGGTCATCAGGGGCCCTTCCATGGACTTCCAGGTGCGGGCCACCGTAATTTTAGCTGCCAACAAGAATTGAGATACTAGCGCTGCCCTCCTATCTGTTCTCAGGTAAGAGTCTGGGAGCGGAATCCCCAGGAGGACTTGCTTGGGGGCCAGCAGTATTTCCACTTGGGTGATCTCCATTATCGTGGCCAGGCATTGGGTCCAGAACTCTCTTACCTTAGGGCATGTCCACCACATGTGGAAGTAGGATCCTGGGAGGTCGCAGAGACGGCAGCAGTGAGGGTCCAATGCCAGCTGGAAGTGGTGAAGGCGTAGGGGGGTAGTACCAGCGCAAAAGCAACTTGTGGGCGCATTCCCAGTTAGTGATGCAGCGGGACACTGTGCGCGTTCTTTTCCAGATGTCCACCCATGTGTGGTCCTCTATAGCATGTCCTAGATCCGCCTCCCATTGTGTCATGTAGAAAGGCCTGGTGAGGAAGGGGTCTATCTGCAGTAGTGTATAGAGGACTGAGATCTTCCCTCTGGCTGATAGGTCAGTCACTGTGAGCTCTAGTGAGGGAGGGGCTTGTGTTGCTGCCGCTCGGGTCTGGGGGTGGGAGCACCACTGCCTCAGTTGGGCGTAGGTAAATCTGTCCGTTTCCGCCAGATGGAAAGTCGTTTTGCATTGTTCGAAGGTAAGAGGGGTGTCCCCCTCGAAGAGCTGCCCCAGCGATTCGAGGCCTCACACTACCCAGTTCCTGAAGTTCGTTGGGAAGGCGCCCGGGGAAAAGGCTGGGTTAAGGAAAATTGGGGAGAATGTGCTCAGGTCCCCTGGGATACTTCCGTGTCTGCGGGCCCACTCCCAGGCATTTAACAATTGTTTTGTAGAGGACAACACTCCCGGCCAAACCCGGCGTAGAGCAGCGGGAATAAATGGAAGGAAGCGGAGGGGGAGAGGAAGACAAGATTGTTCGATCTCCACCCACTTTGGGCTCCCTGTGGCGATTCCCCATGCTTGGAAGTGGGCCAGCTGCGCTGCTATGTGATATTTGCAGAGGTCTGGCACCCCCAGTACTCCCAGTTTCGTGCTGGCCATTATGGTTCTTCGGGGGATCCGGGCTTTCTTGCCCCTCCAGATAAAGTCAATGTTAGGCAGAAACCTGTGCAGTTCCCTCTGGGACCACTGCAAAAGATTTAAGTCTACAGGTGTTGGCAGTAAACCCACTTGGTAGCAGTCTGCACCTCACAGATTCACTGTGGTAGCTGTGGCTGAGCAGTCAGACTTCCCTCAAGAAGAGTTAGGCAGTATACAGAGGATACACAATAGGTACAGAGGCACAGTAGCACAAGCAAACACTGACCAGAGCTAGGTGTAAAAGTATAAACTTATTTATTAAAGGTACACCCATAAATTACACTAGCACATTAGAAAAGGTAAGAAAGTCAAACACAGTTACTATTACTCATATGTACATCCCTAATCATTTGTTGGACAATTCTAAGTTAACCCCACTTATTTCCAACCAGAGGTGAGCGCTTAACGTTAGATGGTACTCCAACAAGTATTACCAAAAGGGAGGGAAAAGGCAGAAATAAAGAGAGCAGTAAGGTAAAACACTTTTCACATAAGGTTAGCAAAGACAGTCAATGGTGGAACAAGGAGAATTAGTTCGGGGCCCGCTTTAGAGGGAGCCAGGCGAAAAATGTGCCCAAGATCACACAATGTCACAAGTCTTTGCAGGTGGGAAAAAAGGTTTTACTACGGTTCTGAAAAGTTTAGTTAGGGTGTCCCAGACCTACCCAGGTTCGAGAGCCGAGGGCTAAATCTACCCCGTACAATCGGTGGCAAGGGAGGCCGGGCGGAACACAGTACCTTTAAAAGTGGAAAGATTCTTCCAGCGGTGGTAGTCGTTCCTGGTAGTGGGTGCAAGTCGCGGCGTCGTCCCGAGGAAGAGGTGATCTCGACGTAGGGGAAAGCTGCAGGTCATTGCACTACCAGGGATGAGGCCAGCCGTGGAGTTTTCCGGTCACAAAGGATTTTTACCGCTCTTTCGCGGTTGAGGTAAAAAGTGGTATCCCGGTTGCCGGGGTGCTTGGCACAGGCAAGGCGGCCACGAGATGCTTCGGGACGGCGAAAAGAAGGCAGCAACTGGTTGTCCCCACCAGTTAAGGGAAGAAGACTCTCCGGCGGGAGATCTCCTCTGTCGTCGGGAAAAGTGGTGAGACGGTTCTGCAGGGCTTCACCGGTGGTGTCGTCTTGGCAGGTCGGCTCGGCTTCTCCCTCTTCGGCTTCTTAGGTCGTGTGGCGACTTCTGAAGAACCAGTCCCAAAAACCCTGCTTTTATGCAGCAAACCCCCATTCATACAGCCTAGCTGTCACTCAACATGCTAAGTGGTGAGCGGGGTGGCTCACCACTTGGGCCAATCACACTAGAGTGCGACATGAGTTGGCAAGGCAACTCAGTCCAGGGTGCCTAAACCCCCTCCCACACCCCCTGTGGTACCCAGACAGAATGGCACCACTTTGGAGGGCTTCTGTGCAGAAGCCCGCCAAAAGTGGAACAAAGGCTCGACTCGGGTTCAGGGTTACTGAAGTGAACCTAGACGCCATATAAGCGGCGAGTTCCGGCGAAAAATCCCAACCGGTGAATTTATATTAAATAAATAAACCGGCGGTATCTTTAACATTGCACCAAAAAGTGGTGCATCAAAAACAATGGGAAATCCCATTGGGAAATATTCCGGTGGAATATTTCCGTGGTATCCACTGCCACCAGCCAGAACTCGGCGAGGGGGGACGGGACAGTACCCCCTCGACAACAGACCCAGGGGCAATCTAATTGCCCCTACCAGTACTTCCACAGTAAGATGGTTTGTACTGGTTAAGTTCCTAAGTTAAGACTAGTAAAGTCAATGGTAACTTTACAGACCCAGGGAGACAGTAGTCAGTCCCAGGGTGTGGAGTCTATGTTTGGGGGTCTCTAGGACACCCCGGTGCTACTGCACTGAGGGTGCTGTGTAACACACATTCAAAAACCAATGATGGCCTATGGGGAAAATTACCCCCTAGCCCATAAGCACATAGCAAGTCACAGAAACACTCTCAAGTCATGTCCAAGAGTGAGGGTAAAAGAGTCTCACTCTTGGCAGGAGAAAAAAAATAAACCCCAAAAAATCCAGCAAAGCTGCTGGGGGACTCACTAGGTTAGGAAATTCAGCCTAAACAGAGAATTCTTCCTAACACTCGCCCCCCCCAGACTAAGGGATAGGAGGATTTAATCCACTCCTGGATGAACCTCATACCTCTAGTCGATGACATACATCCTGGAGAGTCCATCAGCATTTTGATGGTGACACCCTGACCTGTGCTCAATGGTGAAATCAAACCCTTGGAGGCAGATTGACCATCTCAATAGTTTTGGATTTTCCCTTTTCATTTGCATTAACCATCTCAAGGGTTGGTGGTCAGTCTGAATGACAAAAGTAGAACCATACAAGTATGGCCTAAACTTCTTCAGTGCCCACACAATAGCAAAGCATTCTCTTTCGATTGTTGCCCACCTTGTTTCAGGATCCTTCAGTTTTCTACTGATGAAGCAAATGGGGTGTTCCCTACCCTTCTCATCCAGTTGGCTAAGAACTGCACCTATACCTACATTGGAAGCATCAGTTTGTACAAGGAAAGTTTGGTGGTAGTCAGGAGCTCTGAGTACTGGAGCTTGGCAGAGAGCTTTCTTCGGGTTTTCAAAGGCCTGATTGCATTCCTCATTCCATTTGACCTTCTTAGGGAATTTTGGAGAGGAGATCACATTCAGAGGAGAAGCTATGGTCCCATAGTTCTCAATGAAATTCCTGTAGTACCCAGTGAGGCCTAAGAAGGCTCTCACCTGGGTCTGAGTAGTAGGTGTTGTCCAATTTTGCACAGCTTCAATCTTGCTGAGCAAAGGCCTTATTTCTCCACCTCCTACCTCATGTCCAAGGTAGACCACCTTACTCTGACCAATTTGGCACTTGCTTGCCTTTATGGTCAGATTGGCCTGCTCAAGAGCCTGCAAAACATGTCCTAAGTGGGTCACATGTTCTTCCCAGGAGTGGCTGAAGACTGCAATGTCATCCAAGTATGCCATGCAGAAGTCCTCCATCCCAGCTAGAACTTGGTTCACCATCCTCTGGAATGTTGCAGGTGCATTTTTCAGTCCAAAAGGCATAACCTTGAATTGGTATAGGCCGACTGGGGTAGAAAATGCAGTTTTCTCCTTGGCATGGTCTGTCAGGGCTATTTGCCAGTAGCCTGACGTAAGGTCCAGTGTGCTGAGGTACTTGGCTGCACCAAGTTTATCCACCAACTCATCTGTCCTTGGCAAAGGGTGGGCATCAGTCTTGGTGACTGCATTAAGAGCTCTATAGTCCACACAGAATCTCAACTCTTTGGATCCTGCCTTTGGTACTAACACTACTGGGCTAGACCATGGACTAGTAGAGGGCTCTATTACCCCGAGATCAAGCATCTTCTTGACCTCTCCTTTGATGTGGGTTCTGACATGTTCTGACATTCTATATCCCCTGCTTTTGACTGGCAGACAGTCACCAGTGAGTATCTCATGCTGTCCCCAAGGGGTCAAGCCTGGTGAAAGTGAGAACAGGGGGGCAAATTGATTTAACATAGCTTTGCACTCCTCCTGTTGCTCAGGGGTCAGATCTGAAGAGAGATTAACTCCTTCAACCTTTTCGTCCAAAGGTAAGCCTCTCAGGAGGTCAGGTAGAGCGTCACTCTCCTCCTCCTCCTCTTCCGATGAAGCTAGAAGCAATGCTCCTACTTCTGGTCTAGAGACATAGGCTTTGAGGCGGTTGGTGTGGAAGACTCTGGGAGCTTCCCTGGGTTTGCCCAGATCCACCAGATAGTTGACCTCTCCAAGTTTTCCCACAACCTTGAAGGGTCCCATCCATTTGTCTTGCAAGGCCCTCTGCCTTGTTGGGAGCATAACTAGAACTAGTTGGTCTTGAGTAAACTCAACCATGTTAGCCTTCTGATCCTGCCAATGTTTGATCAGAGCTTGGCCAGCTTTCAAGTTGTCACTTGCTTCTGCCATCATGTGTGACATTCTCCTTCGGAGACCTATCACATAGTCAGTCACTCTGACTGGCTTGGGGGAAGGAGCACTCTCCAACCCCTCCTTAATCAGGGCCAAGGGGCCTCTGACGGGATGGCCATAGAGAAGTTCAAAGGGAGAATAACCCACTCCCTCCTGAGGGACTTCCCTATAAGCAAATAGAAGGCATGGCAGTAGAAGGTCCCACTTCTTCTTAAGGGGTTCTTCTAAGGCACCTATCATGCTCTTCATGGTTCTGTTAAATCTTTCTACCAACCCGTTTGTCTGAGGGTGGTAGGCGGTTGAGAACTTGTAGGTGACTCCGCAGGTTTTCCACATGGCTTTCATGTAGTTGGACATAAAATTTGTCCCCCTGTCAGAGATCACCTCCTTAGGAAACCCAACCCTGGTAAAGATACCAAGGAGGGCCTTAGCCACAGCCTGAGCTGTAACAGTCCTCATAGGAATTGCCTCAGGGTACCTAGTAGCATGGTCTACTACAACAAGGATAAACCTGTTGCCTGAGGAGGTTGGGGGATCAAGGGGACCAACAATGTCAATCCCTTCCCTCTCAAATGGGACTCCCACGACTGGGAGAGGCACTAAAGGTGCCACATTCTTGGAACCAACCTTACCAGAAGTCTGGCAGGTATGGCAGCTCCTGCAATACCTATCTACTTCAGCCCCCATTTTTGGCCAATAGAAGTAGAGAGAGAGCCTTTCCTTGGTCTTCTTGAAACTCAAGTGACCAGCCAAAGGAATCTCGTGGGCTAGTTGCAAGAACTGTTGTCTGTTCTCTTGGGGCACTACCAGGCGTTGGTATGCTCCAGGTTCAGATTTGGTTGGTTCACTGTAGAAGAGGCCATCTTCCCAGTGTAACCTATACTTCCCAGGCTCTTGCCCATCAGCCTGAGAAGCTGCCTGCTGGCGGAGACCCTCCAGAGTTGGACATTCTCTTTGTCCCTTACGGAAAGCTGTCCTGCTGGGTCCACCTTCTGCCAGTAAAGACTGCAGCTCAGGATGGTCAGCCGGGTCCAGGTCTCCAATAAGTTCTGGGCCTCCTACTAGCTCTTCTTCAGAGTCTAGTTCAACCAAACAGGGTTGTACCTCCCTCTCAGCCTCAGCTGGAGGTGGAGTTACAGGTGTAACTTTGGACAACCTCGGGGAAGTCCTTGTTGGAAGCACTGGAGTGCTTGCTGTAGGCTTTTTCCTAGGAGTCTTGGGTTGCCCCTTTGCTCCTGATCTGGTAGTTACTGCAGTAAGTTGTTCCAGTGGGAGAGGAGTGATTTCTGTCATCATCTCCTGAGATAAACCTCGCATGGTTTTCTCTCTTGCAGATTTGGTGAGCTCCTGTAACCTTTTACTAGGAGGTATGGGGGTATGTGACACAAATCCCAGAGCTTTCAGGTCATTTCCTAGCAGAACTCTTCCTGGCACTTCACATTGTATACTGACAGGTATCTTCACAGCCATATCATTACACTGGATGAGAACTGGTAACTGGGGACACATCTGCACAGGCCCTCCAGCTAACTTGGTGAGGCATTTGGGTGCCTTAGCAACATCCTCTGCCTTGAAAAATGATTCATCCACCACAGTTATGCTGGCCCCAGTGTCCCTGATGGCAGGAGTCTCCTGACCATTCACGGACACTGTCCTTATAATACTCTTTAGTATTATCTGGGATAGAATTATATACATCTAAATTCTGCTGTTCCCACAACCCCAGAGAGACTAAAGAAACACTGGCTGAGACTCCAGTGGGTTCATCAGCCAGTAGTAGAAAGTTTCCACTTGCCATAGTGACTTCCTCCTCTGGAGCGAAGGCTAAGGAGACAAGTTGGACCCCTGAAGGTTTACCCTTACATCTGGGATCTCCTTTCACATGGTCAGTAGCCTTACAAACATAACAGGCCCCAAAGGCCCTTTGGAATGGAGGCTTGTTCTGACCTCCTTCTGGTTTAGCACCAGAAGGTTTACTACTCTGCTGTGGTTTCCCAGGTGGCTTACCCTTATGGTTTTGTTTGGGGCCCTATTTTGGAATTAGGATTATTAGAATTCTCTTTGGAGTCTTTCTTAGGCTGTCTTCCCTCATCCTTCTTCTGAGTTACCCCAGAATCCTTGTGAGTAGCCCTGTTGGCAACCCACAAGTCAGCAGCCTTAGCTAGTTTCCTAGGATCTAATTCCTGTGAATCAGCCAAGTGCTGTCTGAGCTCAGGAAAGCAAGCATCATAAATTGACTCCATCATTACCAGATTTCTCATTCCTTCATAAGTGTTCACCTTGTAACCCTTAATCCATCCCTCTAAGTTTTTCAACCCTTCACACACCCAGGTAGCCCAAGGGGTACCATCATGCTTTTTGAGGCTCCTAAACCTCTTAAGATACTGGGAAGGGGTCTTCCCAAACCTAGCTATCAAAGCTAGTTTCACACATTCATACTCTTTCCTATCCTCCTCCCCCAACTCCATTACCACATCAGTTGCAACAGGGGGAAGCCTAGAGAACAACCAGGTGAGTAACTCATTACCTGTGATGTTCTGGAGCCCATGATTATACTCAAACATAGACAACCAATCCAACACATCCAACTTAGGCTCATACATACCAATCAATTCCTTAGGCATCCGGGGTCTTTTAGGACTGGAACTTCTAGAGGAGCCAGAGAGAGAAGCATTCTCAACAGACAATTTCTTCATTTCTAGCTCATACTTGAGCTCCATTTCCCTTAGCCTTAGTTCTTTGTCAGTTTGAGCATTAAGTTTCTTGTACTCTAATTCAAGTTTCATTTTCTCTAGTTCAAAGTATTGAGGGCTAAATGTGGGACCTGGCAAAGGTCCAGTAGGTACAGCTGGTAGAGCAGACAGAGGCCTAGAGGGACTATCTACAACAGTTTCATCCTCCTCTTCTGGTTCTGACCCAAGATCATCAATACTTTGTGCCATATCAAGATCATTGCTGCTTTCTACATTTGCTGGAGTGATAGGTTCCTCTGGACCATCCTCCAGACTTTGGTTTTCTAACAACCTTTCTATTAGCTCTATTTTCTTTCCTTTAGTCATGAGATTCTTATGCTTACAGAGAAGTCTTAGACAATCAGCAGTTTTTGTAGCAAGGGACTCTTGACTATAACTTTCCATAGTAGACAGGTTAAAAATGACTTTTTCTTTCTTGTGCTTAAGCTTTGTGGTTAGTTGCACTAAGGTATCTCAAAAGTACTCTAAAGTGTATACTCAATACAGATCCCACCGCTGTAAACCAGTGTTAGGCAGAAACCTGTGCAGTTCCCTCTGGGACCACTGCAAAAGATTTAAGTCTACAGGTGTTGGCAGTAAACCCACTTGGTAGCAGTCTGCACCGCACAGATTCACTGTGGTAGCTGTGGCTGAGCAGTCAGACTTCCCTCAAGAAGAGTTAGGCAGTATACAGAGGATACACAATAGGTACAGAGGCACAGTAGCACAAGCAAACACTGACCAGAGCTAGGTGTAAAAGTATAAACTTATTTATTAAAGGTACACCCATAAATTACACTAGCACATTAGAAAAGGTAAGAAAGTCAAACACAGTTACTATTACTCATATGTACATCCCTAATCATTTGTTGGACAATTCTAAGTTAACCCCACTTATTTCCAACCAGAGGTGAGCGCTTAACGTTAGATGGTACTCCAACAAGTATTACCAAAAGGGAGGGAAAAGGCAGAAATAAAGAGAGCAGTAAGGTAAAACACTTTTCACATAAGGTTAGCAAAGACAGTCAATGGTGGAACAAGGAGAATTAGTTCGGGGCCCGCTTTAGAGGGAGCCAGGCGAAAAATGTGCCCAAGATCACACAATGTCACAAGTCTTTGCAGGTGGGAAAAAAGGTTTTACTACGGTTCTGAAAAGTTTAGTTAGGGTGTCCCAGACCTACCCAGGTTCGAGAGCCGAGGGCTAAATCTACCCCGTACAATCGGTGGCAAGGGAGGCCGGGCGGAACACAGTATCTTTAAAAGTGGAAAGATTCTTCCAGCGGTGGTAGTCGTTCCTGGTAGTGGGTGCAAGTCGCAGCGTCGTCCCGAGGAAGAGGTGATCTCGACGTAGGGGAAAGCTGCAGGTCGTTGCACTACCAGGGATGAGGCCAGCCGTGGAGTTTTCCGGTCACAAAGGATTTTTACCCCTCTTTCGCGGTTGAGGTAAAAAGTGGTATCCCGGTTGCCGGGGTGCTTGGCACAGGCAAGGCGGCCACGAGATGCTTCGGGACGGCGAAAAGAAGGCAGCAACTGGTTGTCCCCACCAGTTAAGGGAAGAAGACTCTCCGGCGGGAGATCTCCTCTGTCGTCAGGAAAAGTGGTGAGACGGTTCTGCAGGGCTTCACCGGTGGTGTCGTCTTGGCAGGTCGGCTCGGCTTCTCCCTCTTCGGCTTCTTAGGTCCTGTGGCGACTTCTGAAGAACCAGTCCCAAAAACCCTGCTTTTATGCAGCAAACCCCCATTCATACAGCCTAGCTGTCACTCAAACATGCTAAGTGGTGAGCGGGGTGGCTCACCACTTGGGCCAATCACACTAGAGTGCGACATGAGTTGGCAAGGCAACTCAGTCCAGGGTGCCTAAACCCCCTCCCACACCCCCTGTGGTACCCAGACAGAATGGCACCACTTTGGAGGGCTTCTGTGCAGAAGCCCGCCAAAAGTGGAACAAAGGCTCGACTCAGGTTCAGGGTTACTGAAGTGAACCTAGACGCCATATTGGCGGCGAGTTCCGGCGAAAAATCCCAACCGGTGAATTTATATTAAATAAATAAACCGGCGGTATATTTAACATTGCACCAAAAAGTGGTGCATCAAAAACAATAGGAAATCCCATTGGGAAATATTCCGGTGGAATATTTCCGTGGTATCCACTGCCACCAGCCAGAACTCGGCGAGGGGGGACGGGACAGTACCCCCTCGACAACAGACCCAGGGGCAATCTAATTGCCCCTACCAGTACTTCCACAGTAAGATGGTTTGTACTGGTTAAGTTCCTAAGTTAAGACTAGTAAAGTCAATGGTAACTTTACAGACCCAGGGAGACAGTAGTCAGTCCCAGGGTGTGGAGTCTATGTTTGGGGGTCTCTAGGACACCCCGGTGCTACTGCACTGAGGGTGCTGTGTAACACACATTCAAAAACCAATGATGGCCTATGGGGAAAATTACCCCCTAGCCCATAAGCACATAGCAAGTCACAGAAACACTCTCAAGTCATGTCCAAGAGTGAGGGTAAAAGAGTCTCACTCTTGGCAGGAGAAAAAAAATAAACCCCAAAAAATCCAGCAAAGCTGCTGGGGGACTCACTAGGTTAGGAAATTCAGCCTAAACAGAGAATTCTTCTTAACAGTCAATCATTTTCCTTTGGAGCCGCTGTAGGGGGGGAAGTGGGATTACGATTGGTAGGGAGGAGCAGGCGTAAAGGAACCGAGGGAGGAGGTTCATTTTGCATGTCTTAATGCGGCCCAACAGAGAGATCTCCTGCGACTGCCAATCGGTAAAGTCCTTTTCCAACTCCTCGAAGAGGAGGGGAACGTTTGCCTGGTAAACATTCTTGGGGTGGGCAGGGATCTGGACCCCCAAATATGGGATAGATTGAGTGCTCCATTGGATCAGACTTTGCTTCTCCAGGGCTTCCTTCTCGCCTGGGGCCAGACCCACTCCGAGAGCCATTGATTTTTGGAAGTTAATGGAGAATCCTGCTATACTCCCAAAACAGTGGATTTCGGTCAAGGCCGCACTCATGGAAACCTTAATGTTTGTGATGGTTAACAACACGTCATCTGCGTAGAGCGCAATTTTATGTTGAGCAGGGCCTATCTGCGGGCCAGAGATCCGAGGGTTTCGGTGAATTCGTTGGGCCAAAGGTTCCATGGCCAAGGCAAAGAGCAAGGGGGATAGTGGGCAACCCTGTCTTGTTCCGCACGAGAGAGGAATCGGGTCTGACAGGCGGTTGTTGACTCTCAGCCGGGTCTTGGGGGCTTGATAGTTAGCTAGGACCATTTTCTTGAAGGTCGGGCCAAAGCTAAATGCCTCAAGGGCGAGACGCAAGTAAGTCCAATCCACTTTGTCAAAAGCTTTGGTTGCATCTAGCGCCAGCAGGGCAAGTTGTTGGGCGTCCTGGCTAGCGACCTCTATTAAGTCGTGTGCTCTGTGAATGTTGTCCTTTGTCGACTTGTGGTTTATGAACCCTGTTTGATCCGGGTCTATGATGCTCGGGAGAACTGGTACAAGACGATTGGCCAGAATCTTAGAGAATATATTGGCATCCAGGTTCAATAGGGGGTTGGGTCTGTACGAGCTATTGTCTTGGGGATCCTTTCCGGGCTTGAGGATGAGGAATGTGATGGACTCCTGCATAGTTGGGGTGATACTTCTAGTGGTCGCAAATGAGTTGAAGAGGCGTGTCAGGGGGCCAATAATTGAGGGCGGAAGAGTTTATAGAATCGGGTGGAGAACCCATCTGGGCCTGGGGCTCTGGGTTTCAAGCTTTTTATGGCTACCTCCACTTCCTCGTTTGTGATAGGCACTTTGAGATCTTCCCTCACTGTGGGTGTCAGGAGTGGGAGAGCTGCCTCTTGGATGTAGTATCGCTGTTCATTTAGGTCCTTCTGGACAGCCGTCATTATCTCCGCCTGGTGAGCTACCGCCAGGCGTAACTTCTCGTGTTACGTATAGTGGACCACCCCCTTTGCGTCGCGGAGATGTGGATGGTGTTTCTTTTCTTCTCCTTGGTCAGCTTATTTACCAGCAGCTTGTTAGCTTTGTTGTTATGGACGTAGTACCATTGTTTTGTTCTGGACAGTAGGTTTGCTGTGGCGTCAGCATAGTGCGCCTGGAGCCCCTTTCTTGCCATCTGTAGGACCCTGTAAGATTTCTGGGAACAGCCCTCCTGTTTGTGAGTGGCCTCCATCTCACAGAGTTCTGCTTCCAAAGCAGAGCGGGTCGCCTGCTTTCGTTTGTGGAAGGCTGCACCTTGGGCGATCAGTTCCCCTCTAAGCATCGCTTTCATGGTGTCCCAGGTGTTGGCTGGGGAGTTGTCCTCGTCGTGGTTTTCAGCAAAGAAGTTTTTTATTGTTCTGGCAATGGAGTCTCTTACTGCCATGTCTCCCAGGATAGGGTCATGTAAATTCCATCGGCGACGAGGGGGAGGGTCTGGGTTGTGGGATGGCAGGGTTAGTGAGACTGGTGCGTGGTCAGAGACGATCCGGGGGCCAATAATAACATTGTCTGTGAAGGTCAGGATCTGGGGGGAGGCCAGCAGCAAGTCGATTGTAGAGAAGGTGCGGTGCACATACGAATAGAAGGTGAAGTCTTTCTCTTCCGGAGATAGCACGCTCCAGGTGTCCACTACGTTCAGCGTACGGAAAAGGTGAAGATGGAACTTTGCCAACTTCAGGTCCCTGGATGTAGGAGCATGGGATCTATCCTTGAGGGGGTCTGGGGCTCCGTTAATGTCTCCTCCAATGACGACTTGCCCCTCGGTGAATGGAAGGAGGGACTCTTCTAAGTCTTGATAGAACCCTTCCTGGTGCTCGTTCGGAGCGTAGGCTGAGATGAGGGTGTAAAGTTGGCCCAGAATGACGTATTTGATTGCGATGAAGCGAGCCTCCCAGCATCGTGGGATTCAGGTCTTTTGCGAAAAGAATGCCAGTGCCTCCCTTCTTGGTGCCTTTGGACGACAGAAATTGTAAGGGAAAAGTCTGCTTCGCAGGCGAGAGAAGTCCGCCGGGATTAGATGGGTTTCTTGCAGAAAGGCGACTGAGGTACCATCATCTTGTAGCCTTTGTAGGACAGATTTCCTCATTGGAGGGGAGTTTAGGCCCCTGACATTTAGGCTAGTGAACTTTAGTTTTAGATACAGGGGCTGGCTTTCCAAGCCCTTTTGCCGTGGGAGGGAGGGTTGGGGGGGGGTCAAATCAGCCATAGCTGTAAGAGACTAGCTGCTCTGGGTTAAGGTTTTTTAAATGGTCTCCAACGGGAGATGCGAACTTCCAACATCGGCCTCCAACGGGAGGCCCAAACTGTGACCAGGGGAACCGAATTTGAACTGTCGGTGCCTCCCCTAGTCACCCGGGTTGACATCATTCTCCAAGGGTAACAGGGTGACATCCACCTTGGAGGGGGTTATGGACCGACTGGGGTCCGCGGCAGGTTTAGGGAAGCTTTGGTGGTTCCAGCGCTATGTAGTTTTCCGGTGAGTCATTGATCGTCATTTGAGTTTGCGGTTCCTCTGCACTCTAGTCCAGGTGGCGCGTCTCAGCTTGGGGGACGTGGCACCCAGAGCAGGACTTGTTTGGTCCGGGGGGGATGAGTCGGCAGTGCCCTCAAGGGAGCCTGGGTGCAGGATTGATGCTTCATCTTCTAGCCACCAGTAGCGGATCTGCTGGTCTCGAAGGAAGAGCGTGAGTGGGTGCAGCATTCGGCGTTTCTGCAAGGTTAGAGGGGAGAGATCCTGGAATATCTGGAGAGGGGAGCCCTGGAAAGTCAGTTCATCGCAAGAGCGACCGATCGCCGAAATGGCCTCTTTGGTGGTATAGAAGGGGACTCTTGTGATAACGTCTGGGGGGGAATCTGAATTGGATCCATGTCCTCCTGTTTGAATTCAAAGATCTCGGTTCTGCCCGTTAAGGCTTGTATGATGCGTTGTACTTCTGCTAGTGAGTTAGAATGTTCCAGGGCTAGTTCGTCAGACTCCCCAATCCTATGTTCAATGTCACTGACCCTTTGTTCTGTTTGTTCTACTTTTGCGGTGAGTTCCGACATGCAGGACCTAAATTCCGATTTGATATCGGACATGAAGGCTTGAAGGTCTTCTTTCGTAGCAAGAGTCCCTTTATCTTCTGTAGTCTTTTGGGGGGTGAGTTTAGGAGGGTCAGCTTTCTTTCCTGTCTCCGGTGCCAGCAACATGGTGGAGATGTCCGCCGATTTTGAAGGTTTCAGGGCTTTGGCCATGATTCTGAGATGGGGGGGAAGCTTCCTGGTGAGTTTGCTTAGGGTCAGCGTGTTGGCCAGTGGGATGGTTCACTGGTAGTTCCTAGACCCCCGTCAGGAGATGCGATGTCTGGGAATGGTGGTAGTAGGGGAGGTGGAATGGGCCTGGGTGCCCCAGGAAATAAGTGGGCCAGGTGGGCTTCTTAGCCGGCGTGGGGAGGTGTAGTCCTTAAATAGGGGGGCATGTGGGGCTCCCAGGCATATGGTGGCTGTTGGCACACGACTCACCTCTGCTACCGGCGTGTGGCGTGAGAATGGAGGGGTAGGTTTCTCCAAGCTGATGCAGGTCGGAGGTGGGCCGGAGTGCCCCAGGCAGCTTCTGGAGGAGTCAGAGCCGGTTCAGGTAGGTAATCGCGGGGGATCCCAGGGCCTCGGGGTCCGTGAGGGAGCTGGTCAGGTGTAGGGAAGGGGGTTTGTTCTTGTGAGCTTCAGGGAGACTTTCACTCTTCCCGAACCAGGAGCAGTTGGTGAGTAGAACCGCAGTTGCTGAGGCGCTCCAGTGATAGGATGTCTGGAGGAAGGCAGGCGTTCGGGAGACACTTGTGCGGGATCAGCTGGGCTCCAGGAAGCAGATGGTGCTATGGCTGTAGTAATTAGGGATGTCCGCCCTCATTGGGTAATTGCAGGTGTCCCCGGCATAGGATGGCCCTGTGCCTGGCTGTGCCAAATCAGCCCCCAACAGTTGTCGTCAGCGGAAGAGGCAACGGGATCCTTAGCTGCGGGCTACGCCAGAGTATAGATGGTGAAGAGAGAGGCCCTGGATCCGATTCTGGCGGGGGCGGGAGGAATCTGCCGGTGGCGCCCTCGGTCTTGGGCCCGGATCAAAGGGGGGACAGAGCGTCCTGGAGCAGATGGCAGGTCTGACGCGGGGAGGGATCCAGGGAAGGCAGGCAAGCTACAGGCACAGAGGAGGAGGCTCCGCTTCAGGAAGGTTTGCCTTTCAAGGGCCCCGTCTCGGCCGGGCTGTCGGGTCACTCTCACCTGCGCTTCCAGTGCGGGGTGGTGAGCAGGGCCACCAGGCTCCACCAGTGCACCACGCAAAGATCTTGCCCGCCGAGGATGGTCTGATGGCGATGAGGGCTGACGGCGAGTTGCGGAATCTGGGCTATGGAGCCACAGCCGCCATCTTGGACCCGGGTGCGCGGCATAGCTGGTAGGTTCCACCGCTGTATTACCAGGGATCCCGGTCGCGTTAGTTGTCACGCTTGTTGTGGATGATGCTCCTCATCTTCCGCTGCATAGACGTGTTTAAAGCGGCCATCAGAGATAGCGGGAACCAGCGATATTTTGTTGTTGCCGCGGACCCGAGCACAGGCCGTTAAAGGAGCTGCCTCATAGCTGGCACTCCAGGCCACGCCCTGCTGCTTCTTTTAAATGTTGTGCCTATGATTCAATTGTATAAAAAAATGTTATGCTAGAAAAGAATGAGTGATGTCGGTGTACCTCACAAACTGCTTGAGGCTCCTCTCATACACTCACCAGGAACATTTATGCAAGCAAGCCCAAAAGGAGTGGGTTTGTAATCAACTTCACTTGAAAAAATAAAAGGTTAAGAAAGTCCTTGCATCCAAAAGCACCAAAGCCGAAACTTCTCAGCTTTGCGAAGCAAGAAAATGAATGGCCTGTGTTACAGAAATCTTAATATCAGACAATATGCAGAGGATTGAGCATGATATGCTGTAAGAAGGAAAGAACATTAGGCCTCATTGCAGGTTTGGCTGTATTCTGGCAGTAAATCTGCCGGAATATCGCTAAACAGAATGACTCTTACCCCCACTTGGTCCAGCGAATTCACCATTGGATTACAAGTAGTTATAGGTGGTGTAAGTCCCCATTTGTTACATGGGGAGCCATGCTGTTTTATTGGCAGTAGGGCGGCAGATTTTCCTCCAGCCTTTTGGTCGAGGAAATTCCTCCACCTCACTACCAAGCGTGTAGTATGGCAATGCAGTAAAACATCAGTAACTAAATTACTGCTACATTACCGCTGTTTTTTACCGCACTGCCATACTTGAAATAAGGCCCATTGTCATGTTTTCAAAAGGTGTACAGTGCTGACATATTGAGTTACGTGTCAATGTATTCACTATTTCAAAGACATTTCTATGTAAATCACTTAACTACTGTCAGACTATTGTACACAGCCATAATGACACATTCAACTGATTCAAATTAATATATTACCTAGCCACAAGATTGAAAGGCAATATTTTAGTTGTTTGAAAGAGCTGCGTATTTATTTATGTACTATAGTATTTTGACTTTTAGCTTCAGGGCGGCCCCAACCTTTACAGAACTCCATGGAGAGGCGAATGTGAGAAAAACATTTTGAATGTTTTAGAATTGAAGCAGAATCATGGTCCATCAGAATATTATTATCTGTTGGTCTAAACTATTATACTTTATACAGAGCTTAAAAGTGAATTCCTCCATTAGGAATACCCTTTTGAAGTTTGAATGGCAATCAACCCAGCCTTCAGCTGGGCTTGTGGTACAAAGAACAACCGTGTTCTGTTATTTCACTCATATCCACCACTGTCACAAACCACCAATGAGGACTTGTGTAACTGTGTACTGAAGCCCCCAAGTGAAACTACAGGCATGGTCACGTTTGTGATATTCTTATGTCAAGTCAAATAAGCATCTATTTTTCATCATTGATTTTACAGGTACAAACAAAAGTGTATATATTCAGAAATTGTAATAGGTAGACATGTGGGACCAAGTGTGTTGAGAAGATCAGAAATTCCTCTTTAATTTGATACCAAATATTAATTTTCCACAATTCACAATTATGAAAATGAATTACAATTTCTGAAAATGAATAACTCCATAAATAAATATACCATCGGATTGTGACATGTCTAGGTGTGCATCTTGGGTAGGAAATTATAAAAATCCATATTTTAGTACAATGTCTTATTTCTACATTGAATTGAAAAGGAAAAACAGATTTTGCATGCAGCAACATAGAGAATACATTGGCCTCCGCCAAGTCACAAGGATAGAAATTATAATCATCGGATGTTTTTATTTATTTATTTTAAATGCTTTTTTGGCCTTCAAAAGCATAAAAAAAGAAGATCAACATCAATATTAATTTTACTGAGACAAGCAGATGTTCACAATTCTTTTGAATCAACCCGTTTCAGAAACTCAATTGAAAATGTAGTCCCTACAATACCTGATTCCCTCTTTTGCAGCTTTCCTAGAAACACCAATTACCAATTCATTCGAGACTGTGGACGAATTGTCTAAAATACAAAGTTCTGGTATTTTAAAAAAATGATATGGTGTCAGCCAACATTTAAGATGATCAATTTGTTAAACCTTCAAACATAGTCTTACAAGTATAATTGTCTTGTGTTGAGAGTCGTGAAGATATAGGAGACCTCCGTCCCCAAGTGCCGCACAGGGAGAATCACTTATTCACTCCCTGTGCAACCTTTGAGGCCACAGGTGGAGAAAATCCGGAGCCGGAACCGAAGTACTAGGAACCCCAAGGCAGCTGTGAAAAAAGGCAATGATTATATACCAAGCAGACAGGATACTACATGCATTAGCCAGAAGACAATCAGAGTCTTACCGGGGATCTGATGAAAGGGATGGTGAACCTGAACGGGAGGCTGGTTCCGGGACTCACGTAGGCAAAGGACCCACCCTACGGGATAGGTCTGGATGGTCTTCGCCAGTCTCCACCTGGAGAGTGTCTGTACTGTAGAAGGGCCCCAGGTAATCAGATGGCAGCCACCAACTGGAAAGTGAGATTACCCGTGCAGAGGTGCAATCAGGGAGGCACAAGAGAGGTCCGTTGCAGAAAAAGGTCTGAAGCCAGGAAGAGCCGTCCGAACCAAATGGAAGAACAAAAACGTGATCCAGAGGAAGTCCGTAGTTCAGTCCGAGGTCAGGAGCCGTAATGAGCAGAAGAGCCGATGTAGCAATAGCCCAGCGTGATCCACAAGGAGTCCAGAAAACAAAAGCCAGGTCCAAGGAAGCCAGGTAAGCAACATGGGTAAGTACGCCAAACAGAGTTACCAGGTAAACCAGCTGTGAAGCGTGGTGTACCCGCACTGCACTGCTTAAATACCGTCTACTTCCTGGTCACATGACACTAAACGGAGTCACGTGACTGCGAACCTGGGGCACTTGACCGTCTCCTCGAGTCACGTGATTGGGCCACAACGATACGAGCGAGTGTGTTACTGCTCGAGCGGTGGCCTAATCTCCATGGCAACTGCCAATGGAGAAACGGCCGCAACCGCGACTGTAGGGTGTATGGCGTTTGTCTTGCTAGCGCGCGAGCCAAACTGGGTTGCCTGCGTGAGCCCCGGGAGACAGGTGAATGGGAGGGACTGGTTACAAGACTAGGTGACGGGACATGGCCGGAGGAACGACCCGAAGGCATGACAGAGCCCCCCCCCAAAGGCCCACGACCCCGTGGGCAGGAAGGATGCTCCCGATGAAACCGAGAAACCAACCGAGGGGCATGGACATCCGAGGCGGAGACCCAGGTACGCTCTTCCGGACCAAAACCCAACCAATCGACCAGGTACTGCAGGCGACCCCGAAGGAAACGGGACCCCAGAATGCCCGAGACCTCAAAAACATCAGGCGCATCCAGGGAAACGGGGGCAGGAGAGGGGCGAAGACGCGTCGAGGACGGGCAGGGCTTGAGGAGGGAGGTATGGAACACTGGATGTACCCGCCAAGAGGAGGGGAGAACTAGGCGATAGGCCGCCGGATTGATGACACGGGAAACAACATAAGGACCCACAAAACGGGGCAATAGCTTGCGACAGCCCTTCAAGTGGAGATGTCGGGAGGACAGCCAAACCCGGGAACCAACGGGATATAACGGGGCCATGGTACGCCTAGCGTCTGCGGAGGCCTTCATGGATGCCTGTGCCTCCTGCAGATGAACGAGGACCTGGGCATGGAGGGCTGACATATCCCGAACGCAGGCTGCTGCGGCAGGGTTCTCGGTGGGTGAAATGTCGGGGACAGGGAGGACCAGGGGATGTTGGCCATACATGGCGTAGAACGGAGAGAGACCAGTGGAAGAGTGTGTAGCGTTGTTGTAGGCGAATTCAGCGTAACGTATGTTCTGCAACCAGGTCGATTGTTGTTGTAGCATCAAACAACGCAGATACTGTTCCATGGACTGATTTGTTCTCTCGGTCTGGCCATCGGTTTCCGGGTGGTACGCGGAGGAGAACCGTGCATCGATACCTAGCAGAGCGGTCAATGCACGCCAGAAACGGGATGTGAACTGAGAGCCTCGATCGGACACAAGGGCAGAGGGAAGGCCGTATAGACAGAAAACGGTATCAAAGAAAAGCTTGGCCAAGGCAGGGGCAGACGGGATACCATGACAAGGGATGAAACGGGCCATCTTAGTAAAGACATCGACCACTACCCATACAGTGTCGTAGCCCTGGATCCTGGGTAAATCGGTTACGAAATCCATGCTCAGGGTGTGCCAGGGCTTTGGTGGCACGGGTAAGGGTCGCAGTAGCCCCAATGGACGACCCCTACGATGTTTGCCCTGAGCACAGACTGAGCATGAGTCTACGTAACAGCCCACGTCATGTCTCATGGCAGGCCACCAACACCAGCGTTTCAAGAGGTCCAAGGTACGGGCCTGGCCCGGGTGACCATTGATCGGGGCGTCATGGGACCACTCCAGGGCTAGGTTTCTGGTGTCAGTGGAAGGGAGAACTAGGCGGTCCTGTACATATGGCAGACCGTTGTGATAAGTGGGATCCCATTCTGACAGCTGATCGGGGTGCTTTTGAACCCAAGAACGAATCTCTTCTAGTAGTGCCAGAGGGGGTGTACATGTGCAGACAACATGCCCCCGGGGTAAGAGCGTGTCAGGAAACACCGGTAACAAAACCCCCCCAGGGGAGCGAGACAAAGCGTCAGCCTTGCTATGCTCTGAACCAGAGCGATGTTTAATCTGGAAGTCAAAAGCGGCGAAGAACAGGTGCCACCTGACCTGTCTACTGTTTACGCATTTTAGGGCTGCCAGGTCTTGCAGGTTCCTGTGGTCTGTGTATACCGTAACCTTATGTTTGGCCCCCAACAGGTGATGACGCCAGGTTCGGAAGGCGTCCATCACCGCCAGTAGCTCTTTTTCGGTTACGGTATAGTGGGTTTCTGCGGGGCTGAACTTACGCGAATGGAAGGCTACAGGATGCAGCCGCCCTGTAGCGGGACAGGCCTGCGACAGGATCGCCCCCAATGCAAAAGAAGAGGCGTCAGCCTCAACGACGTAAGGCTGGTCGGGGTCGGGGTGTTGGAGCACAGGGGCAGTGGTAAAGGCGTTCTTCAACGCCTCGAAGGCCTGCTGGTGTACCTTCTGCCACTTGAATGGAACAAGAGGACTGGTAAGGGATGTGAGAGGTGACACGAGAGAAGAGAACCCAGAGATAAAGCGCCGATAAAAATTAGCGAAACCCAAGAAGGATTGCAAGGTCTTTAGGGTCTTTGGTGTTGGCCATTCGAGGATCGCCCGAACTTTGGTGTGATTCATGGCCAGACCACCAGGTGTGATGTTAAACCCTAGGAATTCCACGTTAGACACATGGAACAAACATTTTTCGGGTTTAACAAACAACGAGTGTTTTTGCAGCCGGGACAACACTTCTCGTACATGTTGTATGTGTTCTTTCAGAGTGTGAGAGAAGACGAGTATATCATCAAGATACACCACCACAAACGTGTCTAATATGTCCGAGAAGATGTCGTTCATGAAATGCTGAAAAGTGGCGGGGGCGTTGCATAGGCCGAAGGGCATGACCGTATACTCATAAAGGCCATACCGTGTACAGAAGGCGGTCTTCCATTCGTCACCCTTTCGGATGCGGACGAGGTTATAGGCCCCCCGCAAATCCAACTTGGTATATATGGAGGCATGGGTTAACCGGTCCAAAAGGGGAGAGATGAGTGGAATCGGGTAGCGGTTCTTAACCGTGACGGCATTGAGCCGACGATAATCCACACAAGGACGAAGGTCGCCCTCTTTTTTAGGCACGAAGAATATGGGGCTAGCTGCAGATGACTTAGATGGTCGTATGTGACCCAGACGCAGCGCTTTATCGATGTACTCCTTAAGAGTCAGGTCCTCCGATAGGGACAAAGAATAGATGCGGCCTGAGGGTACCAAGGCCCCGGGAACTAAGTCAATCGGACAGTCATAGGAGCGGTGAGGAGGGAGTACTTCAGAGGAGCCCTGATCGAATAGCATTCTGTAATCCTGATAAACCACAGGGATGTGAGCGGTGACTAAACCCACTATATGCGAGGCAGGGGGAATGTCGTCGCCCAGTATCGTGAGTTGGGCAACAGCACCAAGCGCTAATGCTGGGGTGTCTGCTTCTCTGTCCACGGGGAGGCAGAAGTTCTGACAGAGCTCAGATTCGAAATGGACGTGTCCCGTTCCCCAATCGATATGCGGGTTGTGTTCCCGTAACCAAGGTATTCCTACTATGACGCCGAACTGAGGCGTGGATATCAAATCAAAGTGGAGGGTTTCCCTATGGACTGATAGGATGGTTAGGACGAGGGGGGTGGTCTGTTGCTTAATGGGACCAGAAGCGAGTTCTGTCCCATCGACTGCTTGAACCGGTTCGGGTCGGGGTTTATTGATCAGAGGTAGGTTCAGTGTCTGGGCTAGAGCGATATCAATATAGTTCCCGGAGGCCCCGGAATCAATAATGATCCGCACGGGGTGGATGATACCAGGGGCAGGCTGTATTGTGGCTTCTACCTGAATGGGCCTGATTCGACCAAACGATGGGATGAGATTCGGGGAAGGGCATGGAGAACTCGATCCTACCCCCGTATCTAGGATCGAGCTGGATGAAAATCCTGTTTTTTGGGTCTGGGTCTCCGGGGACACTCCTTCACAAAATGCCCCCCTAAGCCGCAGTAAAAGCAGGCGTTCTCAGCCCTTCTGCGCTCCCTCTCTCTCGAGGTGATGGGACTCCTAACACCCCCTATTTGCATAGGCTCACCGGTGGATTCAGAGGAAGACGACGAGATAGCAGAGCTGGCCGTCTGGGAAAACCCGGCCTCAGCCCTGCGTTCAGAGCGTCGTGCGTCCACTTGGAGAGCCAAGTCCACCAGGGCCGGGAACTGAACTGGTAGAGACGGTACCATAGCCAAGGCGTCTTTCATAGGGCTGCTTAGCCCTCTATAGAATACAACCGATCTCTTACTTTCGGGCCATGAGGTCTCTGCTGCCAGTTGGTTAAATCGTGTAATGTACTCAATAAGGGAGCCCTTACCCTGGGACAGGTCCAGCAGTTCTAGATCATGGGATTGTGCTTTATACCTGGTGTCGAATACTCGGGACATCTCTGATACTAACTGGTCGAAATCATAGAGGGCAGGATGATCGGTTTCTAACAACGGGTTTGCCCAAGCAGCAGCCGTGCCGGCTAAGTGAGAGAGAGTGAATGCCGCCTTGGTGGTAGGATCTGGAAAAACAAGGGGTCGACACAAAAAGTGCAACTTACACTGGTTAAGGAAAGTCCTAAACTTTCTCGGGTCCCCATGGAACTTTTCTGGGGCAGCCAAAGGAAAGGGAGAAGGCAGGACCACCGGAACGGGAGCCGAGGGAATCGGGAGTGGGTGTGCAAGGGGTATCGGTGCTGGAGGGGCGTCTCCGAGCACCGGGTCCGCGGGTAAGGGATGTTGGGCGCTCTGTAACAGGTCAAGACGCTGATGGACCGCTGTATTAGCAGCCACCATGTCGGCCCGTAGTACCGTGATCGCTTGGATGACAGCGGCCAGGGGGTCTTCAGCGGCACCCTCCATATCTTACACGACAGGCTTCACAGTCTGTCTTGTGTTGAGAGTCGTGAAGATATAGGAGACCTCCGTCCCCAAGTGCCGCACAGGGAGAATCACTTATTCACTCCCTGTGCAACCTTTGAGGCCACAGGTGGAGAAAATCCGGAGCCGGAACCGAAGTACTAGGAACCCCAAGGCAGCTGTGAAAAAAGGCAATGATTATATACCAAGCAGACAGGATACTACATGCATTAGCCAGAAGACAATCAGAGTCTTACCGGGGATCTGATGAAAGGGATGGTGAACCTGAACGGGAGGCTGGTTCCCGGACTCACGTAGGCAAAGGACCCACCCTACGGGATAGGTCTGGATGGTCTTCGCCAGTCTCCACCTGGAGAGTGTCTGTACTGTAGAAGGGCCCCAGGTAATCAGATGGCAGCCACCAACTGGAAAGTGAGATTACCCATGCAGAGGTGCAATCAGGGAGGCCCAAGAGAGGTCCGTTGCAGAAAAAGGTCTGAAGCCAGGAAGAGCCGTCCGAACCAAATGGAAGAACAAAAACGTGATCCAGAGGAAGTCCGTAGTTCAGTCCGAGGTCAGGAGCCGTAATGAGCAGAAGAGCCGATGTAGCAATAGCCCAGCGTGATCCACAAGGAGTCCAGAAAACAAAAGCCAGGTCCAAGGAAGCCAGGTAAGCAACATGGGTAAGTACGCCAAACAGAGTTACCAGGTAAACCAGCTGTGAAGCGTGGTGTACCGGCACTGCACTGCTTAAATACCGTCTACTTCCTGGTCACATGACACTAAACGGAGTCACGTGACCGCGAACCTGGGGCACGTGACCGTCTCCTCGAGTCACGTGATCGGGCCACAACGATACGAGCGAGTGTGTTACTGCTCGAGCGGTGGCCTAATCTCCATGGCAACTGCCAATGGAGAAACGGCCGCAACCGCGACTGTAGGGTGTATGGCGTTTGTCTTGCTAGCGCGCGAACCAAACTGGGTTTCCTGCGTGAGCCCCGGGAGACAGGTGAATGGGAGGGACTGGTTACAAGACTAGGTGACGGGACATGGCCGGAGGAACGACCCGAAGGCATGACAATAATTTTCAGGTAAAACTTTCAAACTCGGATCAAGTACTGTTCGGGAGCACGTTAAATCGAAATCTCATACAAATCCTCCTTAGGACTTTATTCGGAAACAAGCAGATATATGCAAGAGGAGTAATAAATATAGGGATGAAGGTCACAAATTCTGTAGTTAGCTTTTTCTTACCCAGTGTATGTACATTTTCATACCAAGCCTACAATGTGGTCTTCTTTTTCAGCTCTTTGATACACAGACTGCTTTCAACCTCCGAGAACTTTACATTAGGATCTACATCAACAGGATCTTCACTAGAAATGTAATTAGGCGATTTCTGTATTTACTTAGAAGGTTACAACTCATCCAAGTACCAGTTTATTTGCCTACAGATTTAACTCCAGGCTGGTCTCTTATATATTTAACCATGTATTTATCCATTTATTATCTGGAGTCCACCTCATAATAACTGTCACGTCACGCCTTCTTGTCCTATCAACATTTTAGTTGATTCCCTGTTCTGTTTACTACATTTCGAGAAGTGTTTTAGTAACATCAATACTCATAACAACATGGCGTTTTCATCTATGACGTCATGATGCTTGTGTGTATTTTAAAGAGGTGTTTTTGTTCTTTCCGGTGCTCTGCCCTACTGAGTCGTTGCCGCACCACGCTTCCAGTTGCAACACGGCTCTCAGTAAGTTAATGTGTTTAATGGTTCATTTGATCTATATCACGAGGGGCATCTTTTGACCAGACTGTTTTTCCATTTATCTCTTTTGTTATACAGGAGCTAGCATTGAGATTTGGACATGTATATCAACAAGGTACACTTTTTTCGTGATTTCTCTTCTTATTTTACACTGTTTGTTTCAGCGTTTTTCTCAGTAGCTTTTCTCAGTAGTATTATCCTTATATGTGCACTTGTAATTGCTGATACAACTCCTATGCTCACCAAGTTCAATTATCTGTGAAGTTTGACAACCTTTTTACTGGGGTCTACATGGTACTGTTTTGTTCCAGAATGGGTTCACATAACATTAGATGCGTCCTAATCTGAAAATAAGATTATATGAATTTATGCATTTTAGTTTAGAAATGTTTTGATAAATGTACTCCCATCCAGTGATGGAAGTCTGTTCTTCCACGCATGTCATCGGTGCTTTAGAAAGAGATGGGTTATGTTGTTACTTGAGTTCTTTGCACATTTTAAGCATTTTGCCCTTTTTCTCAACACGAGAACTGTAATCTAACTGGTTTCTTTTTGTTCTTTCTTTTTCTCACTCTGATATTGTCTTTATTATGTGTGGTTGGCGTTTATTTTTATTGGTATTGTAAGATGTTGTCCCTGATTAAGTTCCTTTTCGGTTCAAAATGTGTTGGCATTGCTCACTTTGTCTCCAAATTAAAGATTACATTATTTTATAAAAACCGACTGCACAGTATAATTTATGAATATTAATAGGGCTTTACTAAATCTAATTAATGTGTTTACAAATATAAGCATTGAATTGCAAGGGATCACACTGCACTGTGGGTTTTCATCCATTGGTCCTATACGTTTTGCAGTTGTTTTCCACTGTGTGCGACCATTGTTGCCGTCTAGTCCAAATGCTCGACGTATCTAATACAATACTGTACATTAACTTTAAGTGGTGCCCACCTCTCCAGTGTGTATACAACTCTTTGTTTCACAATTTGTTTTTACTCAATGTACCAAAGAGTCTCAGCTAGTTGACAATATTTTTACAAATGAACAAGCACAACGAATCTCTGTCATAGTGCGCAACGAAAGAAGGGCCAAGTCTATGTGGATCATAGATATCAGGCAACAATTTGGAATTTTCAAAGTACACCTCCAAAATGTTGATCCAATGGAGTCGAACCATTTAGGTATTACCCTAACTTGGTGTCGAGTCTATATAAGGCCATTTGTATAATTTTTTGATTATAAGCTGTCTTTAACCAAGTCATTGAAAAACTACCAAAACTGCTGTGGAAATGGTTTACGGCAGCAAAAATAGGGTTTATTTTGACAATCTTTACCCACTATATACATATTCTATGTGTATTCGAGGAAAACATCCAATGCATCTAGTCCAATTTTCCACTGAAATTTCTCTTTCCATTTTATATGCATTACGAAAATCATAGTCTTCTATTTTTCAATGTTAATAACTAGTTTGTTTATTTTAGTATAAGCATATAGCACATTAAGAGTAGAATGAAGTACAAATTGTGTATGGTCTAGTAACAACAGATCGTCAACATACACCAACCACTGTAAATGGATACTGGCCATCTCAGAAGGAAAGGAGTTGACTCTACTTAAGGCCTCATCTATATTGAAGAAGTATAAACTAAACAAAGTCAGTGCAAGCACACAGCCCTGCTAACTCCTGCCTCCCCGTGGATATCTTTAAAACAATGACCCCGGTGATTCAAACATTCACAGACTCTTGTCAAAATATGAAGAACAATGATCAGCATCAAAAGGTAAGAATGAATTCCTTTGGCCTTCAGTTTGAATCAGAGACTTTCTCTGCCTGCTTTATCAAAAGTCAACTTAAAGTTGACACTGCAAGCTTTGCTGACCAGGGGTTTCAAGATCAGGATGTTATATGATGTTGACATTCCTTTACGAAACCCTGTTTGATTTTCAAGGCGAATGTTTTCCTCTACCATCTAATCTTTAAGTCCACTCAACAGGTTTGATGCATACATCTTGCTACTAACAACAAGCAGAGAAATCAACCAATAGTCTTCTGGTTTGAAGCAGTCACCCTTCTTATAGATAGGGATATGAACACTCTTGTACCAAGAAGAAGGAATTCTGTCAGTTTCAGTGACAGCCTGGAATAAAAAAGGAAGGAAATATGACAAAAGACAAAGATCAACCTTCATGGCAGTTATTGCCAAGCCACCTGTGCCGCTGCTCAAGAAGACCTGTCATAATTAGCGCTATAGGCCTTCACTGAACCTCCTTTCAAAGGGGCATGCCAGATCTTTATGGTCTCATACAGCCTATTGGATAAGAGTACTGGGTCAGAAGCCCAGTACAAAGGCTGGCCTTCCCACACAGTATGTTCCAAATAAAAATGACATTTAGTTATATTACTAAAAGACCAACTTACTTTCAAACCACATTAACCACCTTATAAGACATCTGCAGTACCCACATACTTAGAACTGCTGTGGAAATCAAATTCCATTGCTAGTAGCAGGAACAGAGTGGAATGATCACTATAGTTGTCATCTTTAATATTTAATTCCCAAACGTTATGTGCAGGATTAATACTCAAATACAAATAATCTAGCGTTGCTCTTGAATAACCCAGACGACAAGAATATTCTCCAGGAATATATCCCACAAACCTTACATTAAGCATGATCAATTACTGCTGTGCAAAAATGTTACCCCATCTACATCCCTGAATGTTCATTGCAGTTTCTTTTAACTTGCACAGCAACTCATTTCCTTTCCACTCTTCCTCTAGGGGAAAATCAAGCTCCATGTGATCTGCACATTTTGTCTTAAAGTCCCTATCAATCAAAATCATGTCTGCAGAAGACTTGCCAGTCCACATTGATAAATAAGAAGTTACAAACACCTTCGGTTTTGTCCTATTATCACCATTTCTGTGTGGGTGCTGAAATATATTTATCAGTCTTAACATTTGTTATTGACCCTTACAGCGCAACATACACACTAATGCATTTTCACAAGCAGGCCCATTTGTCATTTTAACTCTCTCTAATTTATTTTTTACACCTATTGATTAGTCACCTCTTGGTCTCCTCCATAAGCCTTGTACAGCTGAGTTAACAATAAAATTAAATTATTCAAAAAGTGTATCTTGCTCCAACCAGATTCTCTTCAGCAAAATAATATTGTGATTTATTAAAACATATAATTATGGGCTTTAGTAACAGGATGATTAAAACCTCTTGTATTCCATGACAGGACTGGCAACTAGTTATTGTATTTGTGAAGTGCATTTATTTGTAGTAACCTGAAGTGCAGTCCACCATATAGGAAGTGCATTAAGATCTATTTGTACTCATTATTATTCGTCTAGAACCTCAGATTATAAATTTCGAATGATCATTAGGTTGGCTTGCTGACCTAAATTTAATTGTGTATTCAAATCTCACGTCTCCATAACCATCCAACAGAGATTGAAGGGTGTGTTCAATGTGAGGGTCTGATTATTAAACCAGCTAATGAAAAGGCTGGCCACATCAGAAAGCTGCATGGTCATGTGATAATTTTTCACATAATGTTATGCTTAACACAGAGTAAGAGAAGACAGACTCTATCTGACAGCCAGACAAATTGGATTATGTTTGTCCAACCGGGGCAGTGTTGAGCTTGGACTAGCTTGGAAAGAGGAGCCTTGTCTAGGAGTGAGATTGATACAGATTTTAGAAGATTTCACTTGCACCTAGAGGGACCAGATATGACAATACTAAAGCCCTAAATGGAACCGGTTGCATGAGTTAAAAGAAATATTTGAAAGTAAGTATTGGGTGGGGGTTTGGGGCACAAGGGGGTTCTAGTTTCCAACAGAAAGCAGGAGCCTTGCAACATGAGGTGCAAGTTTGCTTCTTCATACATTTAAGTGCCAAGTGAGATTTTATTGCAAGAAAATGGATTGCATGTCTGTATTGTGCGCAGTGTAATATTAACTTCATTTTCTGAGCAGACAAAGTGCAGTTTCGTAATTTAATCTGATTCAGATTTTACTCAATTTGTTTTTATAGGTCTACTTGAAAACCCAGATTATGAACCACCAATGTGGAAGCTTCATAGGTTGACAGAGAACTTCAGCCTCTGGAAGCCATAGATATGTTAATAAGATATTGGGAATGAGAAGGGAGATTGGTTTGTTACGTCTCAGCCCACAGAAAATTGCGTTAATGTTAATCACATTCATTTGCAAAGTGAAAGTGAAGAAGTATTCCCACCCGTTTAATCAGTTCTGAAATCCATTCCTCTGTTTGGGTTGGGTGAACTAATATTCGGTATACTCTTTATTGATATTGATGTTCTTCTAACTCAAACTCGCAGAAGTCTGATCCAATTAATTTTACCCTAACTTTAAATTGCATGGATATAGCTGAGAAATATATGATCACACACTCATACAGGGCGGTAAAGTGAGGCAAATAGGTGTATATAAATGTCATCTATCTTACTTTTCTTTGGTACCAATACTTGTTTCTGATACTGGAGAAAATAAACCGTAGTGGATCTCAGTCTTAATGAGCTGGCCAAAAAGCAGCATTTTCATCATAGAATTGAATGCCATTTAGAGGTAATGTTGTGTAATTTAGGATTAGAATTGTAAGAAATATTATTAATGGTGCTGTGCTATGAAATGTGTGTATTATATATAGCCCCTTCACCCTTAACCTCCACTGCAGCCCCTAAACGACCCCAACATACCCCCTTATACTACCCAACATATGCTCCACCCTAACTTCCTATGCTATCCTAGCGCCACCTGTCAGAACAGTGTTATTGGGGTTCCATGGCCAATGTTGCTTGTTCCTTTGACTGGGTGATTAAAGGCTGAGACAATCGGGACAACCTACAAGGAGCACTACTCAGCAGGGCAGTTGGAATGTCACAGGCTTATGGGGTTGGAGCACTGCAGCCCTTAAGATATGAGATTCTGCTTCACACTGTCATATTCCTCACATCATTTGTAAGCCATGTTAAGTGTTCTCAGTGACCGCCCTCATCCACTGGTTCTCACGTGTTATCGGCTTGACCAGGTCACCATTGGAGACACACCAACAGGCATTCTACTGGATATAAGAAGGCTGCTGCTCTGAAAATACACTGGTTATAATCTGGAACTGCTTTCAGGGACCTACATTACTTACTCTGCATTTCAGTCTGTTAGGATTTTCGTTGCCATGTGACAGCTCTGGGGCAACGCTGGGGTTGTCTTTTCTGGTAGGTAGACACTGCTCAGAGACAGAGAGAAAGGATTTCAGGAGCCTGCATGCTAGTAGACAGAAAATAATATTTGGCTCTTACTGTGGGCTGGATTCTCGCAACATATAAGTCACCTCACATTCCTGGGCCAACATCTGTTTTGAAAGTGGACAGATGAATTGATGATGAGAGCATTCACTGCACTAATTGTTCAACCCAAGCCGAAGTCTTCTGCTGCATGTATTCAGGTAAATGTTAATCACTCTGACTGCATTTTCATCAGGTTTCTTGAAGCAGGGTCAGAAGCCCGCTCTATCTACAGAAGCGACTAAGAATCACCAAAGTTATCCACCAAGATCAAGACCTCACTCCTGACTATGCAGCCTTTGAGAAAACACAGTAGGAGAGTGTCTTCCTCTTGTTCCAAATGTTTGATAGGTGCCCTCTTGCAGACCTGAGCTGTTGGCATCTTAACAGGAGGTCATCACATCAAATTTGCCATGCAATCTCCTGTGGAATTCTGGAATTCTGGACACTCCTCTTCCACAAGATCCAGTCAGGAGACAGTCCTAGCATCCAGCAGCAACTAGACAGACAGCATCTCCTTCCTTTTTTCCGCACAGATCATGAGAATGTTGTTCTATCTGTTTGCGGTGGCAGAGCAGTCAGGAGAATGGAACCAGTTGGGGATTCAGAGCATCTGGACAGGTTTCATCTGGTCATCGAGTTCAAGGTGGAAAGACTTCTGCCGGTGATTCTATTAGTGTCTAAGGAAGACTTTCTATTTTGGTAAGCCTTGCAAGGTGCCTACCGCCATGTTTCAGCATTGGCATCATTTCTTTTTTTATTTTTACTTTTTTATTATTAGTGTGTTACAGTTCAATAGCTAAACATTTCGCACGAAATCTTAATAAAAAGATTAGATACACAAGACTTAATACACTGTCAAAGTTCATACCCAGAATACACAATCTCACAACAATTTAGACCAAGAAAAATAAAAAAATGTGTCCTGTACCTGCTATAAGCGGAGTACCACAGTACATATGGCAAACTCAGATCGCACTCTCTGGTTTACCTGACTTGCACACTATGCAGATGTAGATGGAATGTGCATTAGACAGAGTGCTTCTGGTGTATAGATGTCGTTATCCGCTCCAAAGTCAGTAAGGTAATTTTACTCTTTTTCACGGGATGATACTGCGAAGGAACATAAAGTTCTCATTTACACTACTCACAGCATTTCTTTTCTTTTCTGACACTATTAAGTGGGAGGTTACCTGATGTTCGCTCTATTCAGACGTGGATGTAATATGCATCAGATAGAGTGCTTTGGATATGCCATAGTCGGTGTCCGCTCCAATCGTGAGCAAAATCTTTCCACTCTTGTTCACGGGGTGATGCTGGGAAAAAATGTGGAGAGATGTTGATACTGTCCCAACACACTAAGTGGTTCACGATAGAAATGGAAATCTGCAGATTCCTCAGAAGAGTCAGATTGGAAACATTCTTTAATGAATACCCTGGTACGGAAAAGCAGCTAGACTCAGGGCTACATGCACCGTCCACATTCTATCCACAAGACAATCAAATCCCACGGAACATCATAACATTTAAAAAATGTGTCCTAAAGGATTTAAACAACCTGAAAACACAGAAATGATTTCTTAAGTACAATCTTACGAAAAATGGAAATGAGGCTCTTAATAACCTATCCAAGAACCCATCCATTGTGATAAAACCATCTAATGTGGGTGGAGGGATTGTAATTATGACAACTGCCAAATATCTTGAAATGGTGAACACACTATTACAGGACGCAGACAGCTACAAAAAATTGAAGAACGATCCCACAAAAGAAATCAAAGGGAAATTGAGGAAACTGTCCAATACGGGCGTGACCAGGGATGGATTACTGAAAATCTGAGTTCCTTACCACCAGTCAGGGTCGCGTACCCATTATTTATGCTCTACCTAAAATTGATAAGAACTCCCCCAGATAGACCAATTATCTCAGGCTGAGGTTCAGTGTTGGAACCACTATGAAAATGTGTGGACACATTTCCCAAACCCATGAGCACACTAACAGCCACATACCTAAGAGACACTATGCATACTATTCACACATTTCAGAACCAAGTGTTCGATCAGTCAAGTCAGTGGTTGGTGACTATGGACATCAAGTCACTCTATTTAAGCATACCACAGGACCAGGCCATACAGTGTATGAGAGACCGCCTGACCCAGTTTAGTCTGCAGAACCTGGTGTCGAACAACTTTATTATTGAGCAAATGACCCTGGCTCTTGAGTTCAATAGACAATTCTTTGTCCAAACAAAGGGAACTGCGATGGGTGCAGCGTTTGCCTCTAGTCTAGCAATTCTGTGCATGTCAAACTTTGAAACTATCAATATCCTTTCCAACAATAAGCCCTTTTGAACTCAGATTTTAAATTGGAAAAGATATATTGAAGACATTCTGTTCATCTGGGAGGGTACAGAGACACACTTAAAATCCTTCCAGCTGTGGTTTAATAATGTCGATCCAAATATCCAATTTACCATGGAATTCAGCAAAATGGAGGTCCACTTTTTGGGTCTTAAAATTCAATACGAATAGGGAAATCTTATATGCAGTTTATTTAGGAAACCTAGTGATAGAAATACTTTGCTACACTTCTCAAGTGACCATCTTCGCCACCTTTGAGAGAATTTACCATATGGTCAATTCCTCCTGATTTGGAGGAACTACAATGAACTGATGGATTTCTACCACCATGCCAGTGATACCCAGAAAAATTGATCCAATGGTCCAAAAAAGAGCTAGATTTACTGACAGAGATATCCTATTAACCCCAACAGTATCTGACAGCCTAGCGGAAAGGGAACAAGGGATGACATGCGTCATTACTCATGGTTCACATACGTTCCAGGTTAAAAAACTATTTTCTAAATACTGGCCGCTAGCAAGACTAAGCTTACCCGATGAGCCGATGCCTAGATTCGCTTTCAAATGCGAAAAGAACTTGTGTGACAAGCTGGTACATTCAAAGTTTTTGAAACCTGCACCACACACAGGACTATGGGATCTGACAGCCTTCACTGGACACTCTCTATGTGGAAACTGCATAGCGTGTCGTTTCACAAAGAAAATGAAGTGTTCAGCATTGATGACCGGACACAGACATTATCAAATTTTACCAACTGAAAAACTAAGCAAATTATATACTGCATTGAATGCCCTTGTGGCCTGAGATGTGTGGGCCAAACCACTAGGGCAGTGCATATAAGGATCTCTGAATATAGATCCAAAATATGGTGCAGAATTAGTTCTGCTCCCCTGGTGAACCATTATATTGAACATCAGCACACAGTAGATGAAATCGTATGGTGGATACTAGATGTGATAAAAGAATCTTACAATGTTCTGAGAAGTCTCCTACAAAAAGAGGCCCGTTTGATCCACAGGTTGGATACGCACCAGCGCAGGTTGAATGAAGAATTTCTACCCCCACTATAACTACTTTATGCATCTTCCAAGCAGAGATCAGGGTTTGTTTCTGCACCCCTAAACATTCATCAGTAAGGGCTGAATGAAGAATTTCTACCCCCATGAAACCATCTTATGTGTTTTCTAAGTTGTGGGTAGTGACCTAGTGTTTACCCCATTGTTTTGAAGCACACTGAAATCATTGTGGTTTAACCAAACCACATAGCTTTTGATATCTAAAAAAAATATTCCCTTCATTTTGACACACATTCACATTGACGTCTCCTACTCAGACGCACTATTGGATTTTAACACCCATAATTGAGCTTTCAAAAGTTGATGACACATATGCACAACAATGTGGTATATACCAGCACTGCCCTTTAGGTGGATTTCTCACAGTAAATACAAGAAATTGAGCTTTTAAAGCGGATTTCTTTCATCTTTGGTCTTAGGCCATGAATCTGCTTATTTTGTGTTTTCTCTGGATGTTAATTGAACACAAGCTAAACTTTGACATACATAAGAGAAATACATACCGGCCCAACAGACCGATAATCCATTTTGAACCATCTGACATAAAACTAAATAGTCAGGTTTGCCATTACATGCATTCAAGCAGTATTCAGCTGGTTCCACATCACAGGGTGATTTGGTAAGCCACCGTGTCCTTCCCCATGTTGTACGCCGGAATCCGTTGTGCACAAAGAGTTTCCACAACCACCAATTAGTAATCCAGTAAACCAATGAGGCCTCTTACATGCTGCACATACTAGCTCTAACAAATCGGTTGCCATAACCACACAGCAACCAAGTTGAATTCACCCTCTGTCATGCCGCACGTAGGACTCACAGCAACGTTACCAGAGGGAGATATGTTCAATGGTCCAACGGACCAACAATTGATTTTTTACAATTTCGAACCATTGGATATAAGTGTATATGTATTTATGGCCTGCCATGCGGGGCACACCGAAATTTGTCTTGCATGTAGTGTGTGCAACACTACCTTTTAACAATCTGGCAATTCAATGAGGCTTCTCCATTACCGTACGGATTAACCCCGACAAACAGGTTGTCATAACAACACACCAACAAACTTGAATTTGCCTTCTGTCATGCCATACGCAGGGCTCACGGCAACCTAACCATGATTACATACGCCTCTATAAGAGCTGCATAACACTAACATGGCAACGCACGTGCCGTTAGTAGCAAAAGACTCAAGCAGAACACCAACCACAGAAAGGTAAGCAGATTTTCAACATTTAGCGCAACGCTTACTAGCGAGACAATTATGGCCGCATGAGATTCACTTCTTCCCTTTTTACCCCTTTTTTAATTCTGTTTCAGTACTTCATAGACACTAACTAACCAGCACTTACAAGGACAGCAGGAGGCATGTTTTAAAACAGGGACTCAACCATACGTTTACCCAGGGAAATTAGGATTCTGGACTCCCTGTGTCAGTACCGTAAAGCCCTGAAAACATATTTGTTTAAATAAAGTTTAGCTGTTTCCGGCACCCGTTGCAACGGTTTGCCCTCCTGGTTGGAATGTTAGTTTATTATAATTCTGGAAATCCGCTTTCAGCAAAATTCATCTGCGCCATTATACAGTTTGGTCCGTTTCGAGTACGTTTTAAATTCAAAAATACAACCCGATATCCACAATTTAGGTCTGCCTGGCCTCCCCCTTTTTCCCTCAACGTTTTGATTCCTATTTTTGATATCCTTAATTTGCCATTCTTACTTTCCCTTTTCATATTCTCATTATACACGGACTGACTGGACGTTTGTGCAATTTGCCACGCTTGCAGCCATTACATTTCTATATTTATCCCCATGCAGGTTTCCGTCTGGTGCATCCTGAAAAACCGACATTCAGCAAAGTTCAGAGACTTCCCTCTGTCTGGACGATTCTACTTTTTTGGAACTCCCTACCTCTTTTGGTTTTGGGTAAGTGCATAACAGGGGAGTTTTCATACCCTGGGCAGATGTGAACTATCTTAGAGTATCCTAAACCTGAACACATTCACATTTTCTCAACCAGATCTTTGGCTGCTCCCCCCTATGGTGTTTTTCATTTGCCCTGAGGAAGGCGGTACTGAGTGCCAAGCAGTTGGCTCATCACCGAAACGTGCTTACGTGCCCTATATGAAATGAAGGGGCACCTTTGTGAATGTAAGATGTTCACCTACACGTAGGCAGACCAGTACATGGATATTTGTGTACCATGTCCAATAGAGGTCTTACAAATATTTCCTAGACGAGAGCAGTTATGCCTCTGTGGATTAGCAAAATAGATGATACAATTTAACATTTATCTTCTCTTTCATTGCTTTATATTGAATTGTTGTTTTCATTCTGATTGCATTGTATATATCATACTTGTTCTTTCGTCAATTGTTCCTGATGTATGAATGAACGATGGATCTATGACATACAGATTTGTTGCGCTGACCAGGTGTTTTGTCTATTTTGAAAAACTGTGTATGTAACCGAGATCCTTTGAACATGGTTGAACAATAAAGGTACATACGTTTACATATATCATTTTATTTCTAATATTTGTTCATTAACACTTTAGTTCTTTACTTCACACGACTGTGGCCATTCAGTTTTAGGATACCTGACATGAAAATATGGATAATGCACGTCCACCTTTTTCCCAAAATAATTAGATACTGAAAAATGAATAATTTTGTACAGCTTGGATTTTTTATACCTTTTGTAACATCATTACTAGATTCAGCAGTACAAAGTAAAGCCGCTGGGGCTACTAGGAAACTATTCATATCCGGGGCAGTAACCCTAGCAACAATAGTCACAGGACAAACTATATTAGAACCATTAAGGGCTAGGCTAGACCAAGGGAAGCTACCGATGATAATGTGGGAGGTGCAATCTGTTTACTTCTTAATTCGAACATTTCAGATGTGTACTAGGTATTTTCGATAATATAACCAATAAGAATGCCAGTGCAGAGACTTACTGCACCACAGCACACACAGACTGCCAGCCAGCCAACACAGAGTTTTTGTAGAGTCCCTCGTCTTCCTCACAGCGCTGGCCCTGGGGCTGCCAGTGCCAAAATAGTGATAGAACTCCAAGTAGTCCGCTCATCTGCTGAACTACAAGCAGAGTACAGTGCTCACCAGGCACGAAAGAACAGGTTGTTCTCTGAGGCCTCACATTACCTCAATGTCCAATCTTCCTCGTCCCAGTACTTACCTCATGAGGCCCTTGCCTCTGACACGGGACCTTCTTTCATTTCTTTTATTCCCTATAACTCCTCCCCTAGTCCACGTCATCCAGTAGAAATTTGCCTGCCCCCGGCAGGTTGGACTATTCCCAGTACGGGGCTCTGGGGAATGATGATTGCTGGCCCCCTGGTAGGTCTGTGTGGCAGGGCCTTCGGCTCCTTCAGGTGCGGCATTGCTCCCAGCCCCCCTGCAGGACTTGGGGTCCCGGTTGAGCGGGCATGCCTCACTCGGTTTCTTGCTGGGCTCTAGGCCGGCGTCACTGCATCATGGCCCGGGTCCTGCAGGGCCCAGGGTGCAGTAAAGAGGCGGGGGCTTTATGCGTGGCTACAAATGCCTTTTAAATCTCCTGCCGTGGGGCTGAGCATTTTCAACACGGCTTACCAGCTTCTTTGTTGTATTCTCCCGATGTTGCTTTCCGGAGGTGTGTGGGCACCGCCACCGGAGTTGATACTATGGAGGAAAGGCCCGTCCCCAAGGGAATAGAATGTTTAGTCTTCCCCATTGGTGGGAATTCTCCTGGCGTACCGTTTAAATTGTAGACGGCAAGTTTGTGTTCTGTTTGCTGTCTGTGCACGGCATGGTCTTCCTCGTCTTCCTCTTCACCTGAACTGCGCAGGAGGAGAAAGAAGAAGTCAAAGCGTTTTTCCTTAACCTAGAAAGAATTGAAGAAGCTGCTAAAGCATCATGCTGGAGGGAATCGCAGCCAGACGCATGGGCACAAGCACTGGCGGATGTCTTCCTCTGTGTCCTCATCTTCTGGCACTGAGTCCTCTGCCTCCTGCTGTTCCTCATCGGCTAATGCAGAAGGGAAATATCTGGACAGGGAAGGAGTGGAGGAGGTGCCTGCTCAAGTGTGGCACTGCATGGGGTTATCAGAGCACGTGGTGCCAGTTCAGGGGGCTGACCCCACTATTCACCAGTATAAGCATACCCCAAGGTTGGGGTTGCCTTTGGTATCTGATATCCTGCATAAAATCCTTCGGGAAGGGCGTGACCCAGAGAAGATTGCAATGCCTCGCTTTATGGCCAAGCTCTACCCATTGAAAGGGGGCGAGACTTTGCTATCGGATCCATTTGAGGTTGATGATATCCTCGCCAGCCTGGTGGGTCGCTCCTCTATGTCGGCCAAGAAGTCAGCTGTCCAGGACCCAGTGGATCATAGGGTTAATTCCAGCCTGAAGAAGGCTCATGCTGGAGCACATCTGGCACTCAGGGCGAATATCTACAGTTCCTTCACGGCAGAAACTGTGCTAAGTGGTTTCAGAAAATTGAAAAAGGCCATAGATGGGGGTTCTGATTATGGCCTTTTGCTATCAGAGATGCAGAGATAGGTTGAACTTTTGTCCGATCTGGCATTTGATGAGGTGCGTGGCTCGGCCATGGACATGGAGTCTGGTGTGTCAGCCCGGAGGTATGTGCATCTGCCGGATTGGAAAACAGAAGGTTCTCAGAAGGCGGCTGCCCTAAAACTTCCTTTTGATGGGTCCAAACTTTTTGGTTATTTACTTGAGGATAAAGTACATAAAGTGTTGAGGGCTGACAAACACGCTGACAAATTGCGGCGCGAGCCTACCTCGACGACCAAGAAGTCTTCCTTTGGTGCGAGTGCAGTCACCGGAAGGTCTTTCTCAGGCTCCTCCCCGTGAGGGGGTGTCGGGGTCCTTCGCGGTCTTCACCTCCTGGTCCGGTACAGAAATCCTGACTGTTTGGACAGGCCAGTCGGCGGGCGTCTCCGGCTGTTTTTACCGGTATGGGACAGGTGATGCTCAGATTCATGGGTTCTGGACACCATTCGGAGGGGTTATCAATTGAACTTCCTGTCTTCACCTGTCCAGGTTTGCATGGTTCAGACTGTGGTACCCAGATCACGGACCAAGAGGTTGGCTATGGAAACTGCTCTCTCCAAGGTGTTGCTGAAGGCAGCCATCATGCCCGTTCCTTTCCCGTTTCGAGGTCAAGGTTTCTTCTAGTGGGTGTTCCTGGTCCCTAAACCTACGGGAAAGTATCACCTAATTTTGGACCTCAAGACCCTGAACTGCTTCATCCAGAAGGAACGCTTCGAAATGAAGACTTTGCAGCACATTCTCCCGATGTTGTACAGAGGGGACTGGATGGCATCTCTGGATCTCCAGGATGCATATTACCATGTGGCTCTCCACCACTGTCACATGAAGTTCTTCCGTTTTGCAGTGGGTTCCCAGCATTTTCAGTTCTGAGTGCTCCTGTTCGGGTTGCTCTCAGCCCCAAGAGTGTTCACCAAGCTGGTGGCTCCCCTGGTGGCACATTTGCACCTGAGGGGCATTCAGATTTTTCCCTACCTGAACGATTGTTTGGTCAAGGCGGCCCTCCGGTGGACAGTCCTGACTCATCTCCAGTTGGTCTGCCAGGCATTGCAGGACTGGGGGTTTCTGGTGAACTGGCAGAAGTCTCACCTGGAGCCTTCTCAGGATCTAGCTTTCAGCGGGGCTGAGATTTGCACCAGGATGGGGAGGGTTTTTCTGTCCCAGAGGAGGGTTCGTCGCTTACTGACTGTTCTGGGCAGAATTCTCAGGAGGCGGTATGCCTCGGCTCGCCTGTTGCTCAAGTTGCAGGGGCACATGGCATCTTGTGTGTTTCTGGTTCCTTGGGCACAGATTCATTTACGTCCTCTGGTGTCTTATTTTCTCTCCCACTGGCTTGACATACAGTCACTAGGAGGCTATGACTGCTTTGGCAAGCAACTCTTCTGCCGCCTTGCTCTCCTGTCTTCCATTGTTCAAAGAACCTTTCACCATATGGCATCAGCATACACATGTAATTATTTCTCCCAGCACATTATTTTCATCATGCAAATATTTCTCAGAAAAATAAATATCTGAACACCAGTGCTGTTGCCACGAATCAAATTCAGGAGGGGCACAGAGGGCGCCAAAGACAAAAGTAAGGGGGGGCGCAGACAATAGTAGGGGGCTGCTTATGAAAGGTAATGTGTGACGTCCCAAGCACTCCTGCTGCGAGGCTTTTGTGCACACCAACTTCCCACACCCCACTGCACCTCCCCTCCCATCAGAATGCAGACACAAAACTATTCAGTGACTAATGGCCCATCATTAGCACTTTCTTGCACTCCATTCTGGTGGGAGGGGCTGCAAGCTGCTCTGCACACTATGGAGGTCGCGTTGCAGAAGACGGGCAGGAACACCTGAGAAGTGGCTTGCGATCATGTTGCCAAAATGCATACCAAGAACACTTCTAGCTTTGACAAAAAAGGACAGTATTTGCCGTGTGATATGCATTGCCTTAGTGAGTGTCACAAATAACACCACGAACAGAGAACACGGTCAGTGCTCGCCTTAGGTAGGGGGGGCACATGATTTCAGAGGTGGGTACGGCCCTACCATACCTCCCTAACGACTCCACTGCTGAACACAGGTGCATTGAGCGCACCCAGGTTCCAGAAACCAGCACTGTGGAGTTAAAACCGTTATGGTAGTGGCATTTAGTGGTCGATGGTTCCATTACAAGTTTCGGTTTTTGGCACGAGTTCTTTGGCGCGTTGCATTATCTCTAGTTTCAATATGAAGTATCTGTGGTTGGTTATGAGCCGATCTTATTTCTATTCTGAAGCACACTGCAAAAAACAGTGGGAGCTCTTCCCTGCTGGATGGTTCCAACCCCGATATTTTCGTCTCTTTACACAGTGCGATGGTCCTAATTATTCATTCATGCTAAGTTTTAGTTTTTCGTCTGCCCGTGTATTTGCAGAAGACTAGAAAAAGTTAAGAACCGATCTGAATTTTAGGACGGCAGTGCACTCTGGTGGGCATTTTAAGAAATTATTTAAGATTACAATTTTAAGGACTTTCTGTGTTTAAATGTTGTCGAGCCCGATTATCACAAACACAACATTCCCTTTCTATTCCTTATACATGTGCCACACAGGAGTGTAAGAGACATTACAATTCTGGAGAATGGCGAGAGGGTTGGGGGTTAGGGGAGGCAAGTGAAAGCAAGGGCACGTTGCACTGACATGTCATTGTTACCGAAAACAAATTTCGGTATTTCGGTACATTTTTGACACTTTTGTAAGAATAACGAAATAACAGAGCCTATCATGCATCTAACCATGATATGCCCTGCACTAGCGGACAAGAGAATCCTCTTTGGAGACCTATTCCAGATCTCAGAACAACAAAAACAAGGCGATTCAAGATGGCTAAAACTCCTCCAAGGCAAAAACAATAAGCTGATATACACAGTCGTACAATTCCTTGACAATATCTTGGAGCTTACACAAGCTGCCTAAAGTAACTCTCTGTTCTTGGCCCTTGTTGCTTTTCCATGGTGTTCAATCTGTAAATAATGCAAAAGGTTTTATGCAATTTATATGAAAAGTTTATGTTTAAACTATATCATTTTAAATTAAAAAAATAAATAAATAAATAAAAATTCGGTATTTCTGTGTACCCTCACTTCTCTATATACATAGATATTTATATATTTACTAGCTGAACCCCCGCGTATAACACGCCAATCTAGCCCTCTGTTTGTCTGCAGGCCCCATACCACTCTCTTTCAGAACGGGTAATTTAGTAAATGTGTTTACCGCCATTTTTACCGATGCACCTCATTTTGCTAAATTTGAAGGGCAAAGTTGTGTAGTGGGGTGGGCATAACATGTCCACCTCCAATTCTCGCTCACACATACAAATGGGGGTGGCATTAACACCAGCATGGATCTTTATAGTGGTGCTAATGCAATGGGTACCGATCGAATCCAGCTGGAATTTACACCTGGTCAAAGGTCTAAACAAATGCAAAAATGTTACTGCTTTTAAGTGGTGATATGATAAAAGACATACTAAACATTGGGATTACCACTTGATTTGCACTTGGTTTCCTAAATGGGCTCATAGAAAATAAGATCATATTTGTGGCTCATATTTTGATTTTTGATTTTTTAATGAGGTTGCTGAGTAATACTTGTATGTTCTTTCTCTTCTTTTGTTTCTTTTTTTTCTTTTTGATGTACACTTACCTGTGATTTGAAATTTGGATGTAGAACTTGCTTAAATGGTTGAGAAATTTAAATTGCCTTGAAGAAATTCACTAGGGGCCACACAATGTTGTGGTGACCACTAAGCGAAACACGTGTTGGCAGAGATGGTGTAATTGTAAACAAGCATAGACTCATTCATTTGTTTGGCAGAGAAGTATGTAGTTGTCTGTTGACAGAGATTCATTCATATGAAGGTGAAAACCCGATTGTAGTTTTGTAAGCAAGGGAAGATATAGTTCCCTTCGGAGATCTCCACAATTTGGAAGGGCAAAAGTGAATGTGGTTCATGTGTCAAATGATTGAGTACACGAAAAATAAATGAGAGACAAAGTATGTGGGTTTCAACAGCATTGTTTGAGCGCCTCCTGGGAAGGCACTTACAGGTTCAGTGCCAGACTTACCCGGGGCAGCCTATGACATACGAAAAGTCTTTCCTGTACCTAGAATGTACATGAATAGGCATTAACTAAAGCGCAACAAGGCTCTGGCAGGTACCTGTAGCGAATGAGTATGAACAAGAAGTCTAAATAATGTCAAAAGGACCAAGAGATGGTTTTCAGCAAGAGTCCATTTGATGGAAACCATGGGAACGTATTCACGCATATACCAAACCCATACATCCGTTGTATATGAAAATGAGGAATACCCTAGGATAATGTTTGAGAAAAAGAGTGATTCCCAGGAAGGCCTGGGATAGACAGGTCTACAACCTCAACACACATCACAGAGTAAAGGGTGCACAGAACAGCTTCAGTAAAGTAAGCTACACAAACCCACAGAGTGAAGGTAGACGCAAGACCCCACAACCTCTGATCAAAGTTAAGTGTGGGCTTCCAGTGATACCATTTTATTTATTTTTTATTGTGATTTATTTATGAAAACTGTTCACATTATAACAAAACATTGCATTTCATTTCACAATTATACATTTTATAAAAAATAAAGCAAAAAGATGAAGAAAGAAAAAAAGGAAATTTTAAAGAAAATTAACTGAGATTGTCAATCAGTCAAATCTTTTAAAAGAAAGCTTCAGTCTCTCTATTTAAATCCAACCACAATGTAGAAGTATTATCTTTAATTATAAAACAGGAAGCTCGAGCCAAGAGCCCCTGTCTTGTGTTCCATAACATATACAACGATATATATTCACTTTAGTATCTCTAGCCATCAAACAATATCTCCAAATGTGTTGCTTCCAATGTTCATTAGTCTATATACATGTGGTCCCAGATATTTAATATAGGACTCTCCCAAACTCCTACAAGCTGTGAACACATGCAGTGCTGTTTCCAATATGTGTTACTGAGAACACAATCTACACCCCCTTTCCTCATGGGATTTACCCATTCTGAGGCCCAGGTGCTCCATAACAGGCAGCTGGTTGAAACGGAGGAGTAATATCAATCTTCTCATTGCTGGTGAAGGTGTCAAGAAACTGGTCTGCATTGCAGCATAATCGCTATACATTTTTAACATGGATAGGTGTGCATGGTTCAATCCACAATCCCATACCTCTGGCTTTTCCGTAAACCCCTTGATCATACTATATTTGTCTGTGCCCCCAATGCGGGCACCACTCAATAGTTTCCAAAACAAATTCAGCCTTGTATTCAAAGGCCTTTAAGATACCCGGGTCCTGGCTATTCAGGATTTCACCCATACATGACAACATAGGGCATGGAGGCTTCATTTGTGCTTTGATATATAGCATACCTCATTTTATATGTAACATGCCAGATAGTGAGGTAATCCCCATTTCAAGGTGAATAGCCTGAATTGGTACGCAGTTGGGTAGAGCCAAAATGTGTCTCCATATGGTTCCTTCCAATCGATCTAGCCAATCTGTTTTGATGTTACATAAAGCCTCCAGTCCACATGTCACTACTGGTACTATGCACTGCTTGTAGACTGTAAGTATTCCAGTTAAGCCATATCCAGCCGTAGTATTGGAGTATGTGTTAGTGCATATAGTGAGTGCATGGGCTCTAGTACTTTTTTTCTTGTTTCATTGTGGAGTAATTTAAGTGCATATCTAAAGTTCCATCTAAATACCTGTATTTGGTTACCCGTTCAATTTCTACTCCATTAATATAGCAACATCTTAACTTTTTCTTAGGGCCTCCCACCTACCTATACTTAATTTTGTCGTTGTTCAGGGATAAATTATTTACCACAGCATATTCGTACAAACCCCGAACTGAACGACTGAATCCGAATATTGTGTGATGCAAGAGTATCACTTCATAGGCATATGATATCCAGTGTATGTAGTTAGTTCCAATCTTAGGAAAGATTCCCCCAGATTTCTATAAACATCCAGGCAGGTCAGACATGCATAAATTAAAGAGCATGGGCGCAAGCACCCATCCTTGTTTCATGTCCTTAGTTGTTGATATGTCCCTAGTGCATGCGCCCATATTGTTCATTGGAACCTGTATGGATGTTTCAGTATGGAAATTGTGCAATATACAGACTAAATCTTCCGGCATGTTGCAGGCAGTCCATTTAGCCCACAATCACTCCCTACACACCATGTCGAATGCTGACGTAAAGTCAAAAGTAACAGGTGGAGTGGTGGGGTGCCGGGTTTTCGTGTGGTCTGCATCAAGGTGTTAAGTAGTAAGAGACTACTAGCACCAGCCCTGAAGCCTATCTGGAAGGGGGTGGGGTATACTACATCTATGCGCCCAAGCTTTCTCACTCTATCCAAAATTAGCGAGGCAAACCACTTACCAGTAGAGTAGAGCATAGAAAGTATACGATAGTTAGTGGGTTCACTTCTCTTAGAATTTTTATAGACTGGAATGGCTATAGCCTTTTTCCAACTCAAGGGAAGTCTGCCCTCTTTACATATTTGGCTATAGAGTATATATAATACCATGCCCCAATTTTCACGATCTTTTTGATCACAAGGTTAGGTAGCCCGTCAGGGCCAGGCGCTCTCTAAATCCCTTTAATTTCTTAATTTCTAGGACAATGTATGTTATATGTAGCCAATCCTTCTTGCTGCCTAGCCTTTTTATCTGGAATATCTCTGCCATATGCCTTTCCGATATGCTTGACCCACTCCTCTTCGCTGATTGGGTTGATAAATAAACCCTTCTTTATGGCACGCGTATCGTTAATAGGCTCCATATTTATTTTGCATCAGCCTTAATGATTTGCATGAACATATGCTGCCACTGGGCATTTTTATGGGTCATCTGCCATCTTTTCATCCAATTTTGATAAGCATTTATTTCCTTTCTGATCAGCCTTGTTATCTTAGTAATATCAAATTTGCTTCTCAACATTAGTCTTATCTTTTGTCAGAGTAAGCATTTAGCTTTCCTAATAGCAAGGTCTGGTCTCTTGTTTTTCTGTTCTCATTGTTTAATCAGGCAATTCTGGCCTATCGGAATGGCATCACTTATTATACTTTTGTACCATTCAATTATTTCATCTGCTGTTAGATCTATACCATAAGATGGAAGTTCAAAGAGCCCATGACCCATAGTAGCATTCATGGCCTTGATGTTTCTGTCTGACCATGCAATGCGATTAGTTCCTGCGTTAATGCTTACTTCCCCAATCTTCTTTATTGATGCATAGTTGCTTTCAAGATTTATATACAGTGACACTGTAGCATGGTCACTAGAATCTTGCAAGTCAATCGCCATACTCAGAGTATGATCTTCATCCACCTCACTGATGGCGAAATAGTCCATTGTAGCGGTGGTTCCATTGCCCCATCAGGTGGCCTTACCTGGAGTATATCCATCAGTGGCACCATTTAATATAGTAAGTCCTTAATCGGTCAAAAATGTAATCCATCTTTTGACGATTAACTAGGGCCTTTTAATATGTGCCCCAATAGGCAAGATCATGTTCTCCAGGCAGTAAGCATGAATATCTCCATCAATTAGGACAATGGCCCTCATTACGACCCTGGCGGATTTTTTCCGCCATCGGCGGACTTTTCCGCCATGGCGCAAAGTCCCTTTACGCCATGGCGGATGGCGGACTTACCGCCCCATTCCGAGGTCGGCGGGGCGGTAAGTCCCCATTGACCCATTTACCCTTCCCCATTCCCATTTCGGCCCCATAGGGCTCAATGGGAGTGGGGAAGGTGTTAATTACGCCACCGTACACTACGGTGGCGTAATTAACACCGAGGTCCCATAGCGCCATGGATTTTTACGCCCGCAAAAAGCGGGCGGAAAAATGACCATGGCGCTATGGGAACTCGTAGTTGGCGGTAAGGGGTCGGCGCAGCTAACGCTGGCGCAAACCCCTTAGCGCCAGGGTCCTAATGAGGGCCAATGTCATTTTCTACACTCGACCGCAACTCCATTACAGTGCATGCAATAGTGTATTGAATCTTTGCTGTAAGTGCTCCTCCAGAGGGTGCATATACATTGAAGATCAACATTTATCCTTTTTGGCACTATTTATGAAGTATATCACAACAGCTGATATGTTCTGTGCACTATTTCTGCTAACGGCCTTACGTGCTACTAACCTGTTCTTTATTCCAACAAGTAGTCCATCAATAGGGAGGACCTTACTTCCTTTATGTGCAGGTATCTGAAACATTGTATAGCCATAAAAATATATGTCTCCCACAAACTATGTTTCCTGTAATAGGAAAACTTCTGAGCCAAACAATTTCATTCATCCCTTACGCTTCCCAAACAAATGAGAATGCCCTCAAGTATTCCACGTTATCATATTTGAGCTTCAATGGCAATGGATCTTTTTGGTCGGTAGGAAACCTGCTAGCCAAACCCATTACCTTCCTTGGAGGCTGGTTTAGTTACATGATTGTCCATTTCCACTGTTCTTCCTGGCCTTGTAGTAGTGATCACTAAACGTCTTTGTCTTTCGCCATTTCCAATTGTGGTTACTCTCGAAGACTACGTTGGTGCTGGACGACTAATCTTGTTTCTATGGCTCACTAAAGGTAATCTTATGTTATTCTCCTGAGAATTCATAGCAGGCATGATGCTTACTTCATATTTCTATTTCTAATAATCGCTCATATAGGGTTCAATCAGGTCTACAGTTTCAGAGGCACGGCAATGTACTATTATAGATGTTACAGCTGCTTTAATTATCTGGACATAGACCAGGTCCTTATATATATAATATTCTAAGTTATGGAAATTGTGTTCAGAATCTCCATAATGGCACGTCTATTTAGCCATTTTAGTCTTGGGTTTGGGAAAATACTACAAACAGTGAATTTAGTACTACCTGTTAGTGGATTCCTTTTCCTTGCTGCTTCATTTGCCTCATATTTGCTTGCATTCGAATTCCTGGCTCTAGGTACGATTTTTGGTTCCAGAGTAGAGCCTATGCTGGTCGTAAACAAGACAATAGGCCTCATTACAAGTGTGACAGTCTGGTAATAAGGTTGCCGGTCCCACAGTACTGGCACCCTTTCCGGACCACCACACTACAACTCTGCCTTCCTGACCCGTTGCGCCCAGCAGGTCTGACCTTCCAGGCGCTACAGCCCCGGTAGGCAGAGTTGTCATGGAAGCCGGTGCTTCCATGTCCCCATTCCCATGGAGTCCTATGTGACTCCAAGGGATTTGGGACTTACACTTTCCGCCACCTGATAGACGTGTAATGTCCCATGGCATCGGGATCTCAGGCGGCAGAAACAGTTTTTTCATGAGTCTGCCAGCAATCCGCTGGTAACACCAGCGGATTACCACGGGACTCATAATAAGGCCCGTTATCTACAGAATCTGCCTCACTTTGAGTAGTAGTTTTAACTTCGTGCTCTTCTGTATTAACAGCTATACAGGCTGGTTTCTTTATAATCCAATGTGTAAGATTCCCTGTCTGTTTTTCAAATCGTTTTAACTTTCTTCTTGCACGTTTCCTCGATTTCTTTGGTAGCGAGGTAACCTCAATAACAGTGTCTTGTTAGTCGTGGGTATCAGTGATGTTCATATGTGCTGATTTCTGCTCCTGCGAATCTCTGTGTGCTTTCCTTTTCTGGAGTCTACATTCTTTATGAGTCATCTTCTCGTCCTTGAGTTATCAGGCTGTTCCCACGTAAACATGTTAGAAGATTCGCGAGGGGCTGAGGTAATATCATTCTCATTATGTCCAACTTCCAATATACATTTTAACATCACCCCATGTGTTTTAATTTCTTCGTACATCCTGCCACATCATTTTAATAATATTTTTAATGCAAAATACGTGGCCTCTGTTCCAGCTTCTTCAACATATGTGACTTTGTTAGTTTCCTCATTATTGCCTTCCATAAAGCGCAAGGGAGAAGTTGAAAGGCGAGTTGATTGTGAAGTATTAGTCTGGATAACATTTGTACTCCTATCAATAGACTCTGGGGGTGGCATTTGAACGTCGTGTGTTATTTCAATGATGTTAGCGCTACGCTGTAGAGAGTAGCATAGCTAGAGCAAAGAATTGCTATTATCGATTGAAGTAGATTTAGATAAGTTCAGCTGTGCACTTTCAATGGGGGGTGATTGTATTAATGGCATTGCAGTAAATTGGTTGAGGGTTCACACATTTTCTGTTACAAATGCCAATTGGATGTTGCTTTTTAATTTGCTGCGTGGTAATGACAACAAAAGATTCTGGTCCATGATTAGGAGATACTAGCAAGTCATTCTCCTCAGGAAGATAACATCATTTTCGACCAGGAGTGGACCGCAGCTGTAAAAGAATTGTATTTTGATGCCCGCTGCAATACTTCCACCATAGAATTGTGCCCTTCCTTTTTGGACCAGTTGCTGACCTTTGATATTGATGATATTGTGTTCATCATCAAGGGCCTAAAGTTGCGAATGCGATAATTAAAGCTAACTTTTTGTTTTGGGCCACTACCCTTATGCGTCTTTACTGTAACATCATGGCATCCGGCATAATTCCCTCCAGCTGGCGGAAATCAGCATCTGTAGCAATGATCGAATTTAAAATAACGAATGGAGAAATAACAGAATTTCTTGACCTATGTTTTTTTTTTAAATTTTGGGACATTTTACTAAAATATAGGTGTGGGGTGGTGTATGGGTAATAGTTAAGGTAGGGAGGACAGGGGGATTTGGAGGTCTCCTGCACCCCCCTCCAATCCCTGTATTATAAAAAAATAATAATAATTGGTAATTTTTCCATTCGATCATTTCATGGTAATCTGCGGAAATCTGTACTTATTACAGTATTCAAGAAAGGGGACAAGAAAGACATCAATAACTACAGGCTTCTGACCATGCTAGATAGTAGCTAGAAAATCTTTGCTACTTTGCTGCTTTATTTGTTTATTTATTTATAGCAGCGCTCACAGCCCGTATGCATCTAGGAGCTAGTTACAGGAGGAGAAAAACAGGAAACAGTAGGGAGCAAAGACAAACCAGTTAAACAATAGTGTTTTGAGTTCCTTTCTGAAAACATTATAAGATGGTTCATCCCGCAGCTTCAGGGGTAGCTTATCCAGAGGGAAGGTGCTCAGACTGGGAAGCTGGACCCCCCAGCTTTGGTGATGAGGCAGTGACTGTAGACCTGTCTGGTGGGTCTTGCTGAGGTGTGTTTTCTGAGGCTGGATGCCAGGTAGCTTGGGGCATTGTTCGAGAAACATTGGTGGATGAAGGATAGGATTTTGAAGGAGATTCTGTCCTTTACTGGAAGCCAGTGAGCCAATCTCCTAGCCTCTGATATGTGATCCCGCTTGGCCAAGTTTCTGACGGCACTGAGGGCATTGTTCTGGGTGGTTTGAAGTTTGCAGAGGTTTTTATCTGAGGTGTCGCAGAGTAGGGAGTTGCAGTAGTAAAATTTTGAGAAAATAAGAGCTTGTGCAACTTCCAGACGGTTCGTAGTGGTGAGGAAGGGTTTGCTGGCGTTAATTAGTTTGATCGCACAGCCTGAGGTCGAGGTCATGTGGTTGACGTGACGAGACAAGGAGAGTGAATAATCAAGCTAGACCCCCAAAATATTGAAGGAGGGTGCTACCGGGATCTTGTGGCCATCAATGACGAAGGATGTGTAATCCTTGGGGAGGCTCTTAAGGCAAGCAGAAGGCCCAATGAGTAAGAGCCCAGTCTTTTCATCATTGAGGCAGAGACTGTGAGCTGCCATCCAGGCTTGGATGGTTTCATATATTTTGTTGATTCTCAGGGTGTCTTTCAGATGGTTGCCGAGGAGGGGGATGAGAATTTGGGTATCATTGGCGTAGTTGGTATACGCGATACCTAAGGTGTCAAGGTGGTCAAATAGTGGCTTGGTGTAGATGTTGCACAAGGTGGGTGAGACACACAAACCTTGGGGAACTCCACAAGAGTTGGGTGTGCTTAATAAACTAAACAACTGGGTTCAGGAGAAAGGACTACTACGTAAGCTTCAAACAGGTTTTCGCAAGGGCCATGCGACAACGTTAAACATTTGTGCTCTCCAAAGTGTAGTGGCTGAAGCAGAATTCAATAAAGATAAGAAATTGCATCTCTGCTTCATAGACTTTTCTAAAGCATTTGATTCAGTGTCACCTGATCATCTTTGGGGTAAGCTCCATAGCTGGGTATTGACCCCAGGTTATTGTATCTTATTAAAGAACTCTACACAGATACTTCTGTAGTGGTCCGTATTAACTAGGAGGGTCAGGTGACGCGATCTATCCCGACAAACAATGGTTTAAAGCAGGGCTGCGTCCTCACACCCCTGCGTTTTAATTTATATAACTCAGATTAAGCTAGTTCAATTGGCACAGCGTGTAACTTCCCCCCTGTTTTGGGGTGTGATCCGGTTGCATGGATCGGCTATGCCGATAACACCATCATATTGTACCACACCCCGATCGGTCTTCATTGTTCCATCAACGCCTTTTTTCTCTTTGCCAAGTTGAACAATTTAAAAGTAAACATTAGTAAAGCTAAAATAGTAACGATTGGCTTGGGCTCTCAGAAAGAAAAATGATTTGTTTGGAAAAACTGAGGGTTTGATCTCTGTTTATAGGACCAGTATCATGCTGGGTATAATTTATGGCACAACTACTTTGCGAGAATCAAAGATGAAATGGCTGGAGATTGTGGAGGGAAAGATTCTACGTTCCAGCTTGTGTGTTTCTACTTAGGTTCCTGTCGAGGCCCTAAGGTAGGAGCTCAGTCTTTCTTCACTAAGATAGATCAGGTTACTCCAGTGTTGTAAATTTGTCTCATGCCTCCACTCCCCCAATTTGCATGTTAATTGTTTATTGGGCCTGATTGCTAAACATTATGACCGGTTCAATTCTAATCCTCATCTGCAGAATCTACAGGAAACCACTAGGACATTGCTGGCTGATATATCCCTAACTTAGGAAGATCTGATTGTTTCCCAGAATGTAATGAGTACATTGAAAGATAAAATAAAAGCTTGGGATGCAAGTCTAAACCTTAGCAACCTGCATAATAAGAGATGTTTGTTCTCATTTGCTAGTCAGGGTTTTTGTCTTAGTGTACCTCATTCTTATTTATTCAAACCCTGTACTAATCAGCTAAAGATATTCATTGTCTTTTTGACATTTAATATTCTTCCCACCAGGGAACTTTTTGGCCGATGGTCGGGGATCCCTTATGAAGAGAGTCTTTGTTGTTTGTGTAGAAATAAAGTTGAAACTATTCTGCATATACTTACCAGCTGTCCTAAACTAGTTACACTTTATGTAAATGGTTACTGCTCATTTGTCACCCATTTGGAATTTATAGAAACAGACCAGTTCTGGGGTGTTATATATATGGTGCTGAATCCATTGTAATTACAGCTTCTGCCTTTTATATATGGAAGGAGGTCTTGCGGAAATTGGACTAGCTTTTGTACTCAGACTTATTGTGTTACCAGTATTTCCCCCACAAGAGTTTTGAATGAATTATTACATATGTATTTTAGCTGATATGTATTTCTTTGATTGCTTTTTTAATCGATTTTCAAATGTATTTTACTCTGTTTGTTAAGTTGCATAGATTAAGCTATTTATTATTTTTGATTGTATCTTTGGTAAATCTATTGTCATTTAAACTGTGCTTAAGGTTTTAGAATTTAACCAACACACAATAAAGAAAAAAAATGCATGATGCTTGTATTGCAGCTAAGACGAAAGAGCCACACAGACTAATTCACATTACCAATAAAACTCATATAATCGGTATAATTGATTCACGTGAAAAAAACTGAAACGATTAAGGCTGCACGTTCAAGATACAATAACTGGATTAGAATTTATAATTCTCATGTCGTACTGTCAACTGGAAGCTAATGTACAATGTACTTCGAACACATTACTGTAAGAAATTCTGGTGGCTGTTTAAGAAATGTAATTACCTGTCTCATTAGAATGAATGAATCACCATTTCAGAATTTATGTGGATGGAATACATTGAGACTCTATATGGGAAAGAGGCAACCAAAAGACAAATGGAGGCTGCCCTTCTGGGATCGTTGTCACAAAGGCTGAGCTTGGCATCTGTGGATGATGTCTACGGTATTATTATGAGCTGTAAGGCCACAAGAGCCCCGGGGTTGGATGGTCTTTTTAATTTGCTCTTCCAGAGTGACCCGTTTTTATGGTCCACAATTTTGTGTAAACATTTTTTTACAGTGATTACAGAAGGGATTCATTCTGTGTCCTGGAGACGATAGGATCAATACTAATTCCTATCTACTGATATCTAAGAGACTCCATGATCTTCCATCTAACAATAGGCTACTGCCCATGACGGATACGGCTTTTAAAATCTTCTGTAACTTATTTTTGGACGAAATACATGAATGGATCACTGGTGGTCATATAAAATCTCCACATTGCAAATAGTCTTTTGCATTAAACATAATATATGAATGAGCCAGCACTTAATGCAAAGAGTTGTAGCCAACCCTGAATGTTCTTTGTTTATGGCGTACATAGATTGCATTGATTATCCTGTGTAATGGCAGCACAGCATTCATGTATTTCGTCCAATAATAAGTTACAGAAGATGTGCCTTCCTCGTTGGTAAACAGTATTTCACAACTATATTCTAACACCCAGCAGACCATTCATTTTAACCAGGAGGGATTGTTGTCTTCCAGTATTGAGATGTCTAAAGGTTTAAAACAAGGATGCGTCTTGGACATAAAATTGTACAATTTGTATGTTGCCGACATGATACATTGTTTGGAAGCCTGCCAGGTTCCGCACTCAGGTAAGTTCCTTTATGCCTTTATTGTCTCCACATAGAAGTTAGATCATAGGATATAAGACACCGGCTTTCCCACCCAGCAGGCACTCACCAACTGACTCCTTCCGAACACACGCACGTCACCCAAGTTATACCAATACATTCCTGCAAGCGCGTGCATTCCATTCCATTGAGATCACTGATTACAACACTTCTCCCCCCTTTGATTAATCAAGAATTCAAGAGGACAAAGCCAACCAACCACAGAATGCACAACATGTGGCCACCATGATGTGCACTCCATCTTAATCTCTGAAAATTGCATACTGCGCAAATCAATTGCTGCAAACAGAAATCCACGCCAAAAGTGAAAAGAGGCCATGTGCCAAAACACGTATAGTCTGAGCCAAGACACGTATAACCCTTGCCAGATAACCAAACAATCCGAAACAATATGCAACTTGCATTGCGCATTCATCGATCCAATACCCACCTAAACACCAAGACAACTCCACTACAGAGCACCGGTTCAGCACACCCTAGTACCTACAACTCCAGCAAAGGACCTACCCACGAGGACACCAACCCTAACACTAACTCCACCCCGAGCTGCCCCCAGAGCACTGGCCTGCCACACCTGACATTCTAAAACCAAACTGACACTCCCAACCATCAGTGCACCAATCAACTTCTTCCCCAGGCTGCCACCCTAGGACCTCCAGCCTGCCACACCAGAGCACCTCCCGCAGGGATGGACCCTCCCGGCCATCCAAAACCCAAAACGACAAGCACAACACACAAGTCCCATCACTACCAGAAAAAACATCCACTAAACAATCCACAAGTAAATAACCATCAGCATCGCACAATACCCTCAAGCAGATGAAAAACTGCACACTGGCACATACTGACCAACAACAAAACCTTACAACTCTACCCTGCCATCACAAAACAATGCCAGCAGAAACAAAACATGCCAAAATCATACCACGCATAAAGCAAGAACTCGCCTTCTCCTTAAAAAACATGCAAGGTCCGGCCGGCCCCCTACATGCAAGGAGAACCTAATCACGGCTGACACTCAATGGATCCACCCGGCCATCCATCAGTGGAACATCGCGTTAAATTGATATCCTCCATAAGAAGCAACCACCACCATGGAGAAATTGATATCCTCCATAAGAAGCAACCAACACCATGGAGAAACACTTCTTCACATACAGAATGAAGAAACCCAACACCCAACAGATCCACCCGGCCATCACTAGGATATAATAAAAGGAAATGGCAACCCTTACAATTGCCCATACATATAGCAGAACAAATACAACTGCATAACACACTGAATCAAACTCTACAATGCGGGCAACCTTTAACCGCAACCTGTATTGATCCAGCTACTGGCATTAAGAACCTCAACACTGTAAAAAACCTACATCACCAAACCTGTACATGAGTAGCAAGAACCCGCCCGGCGCTCATGACTACCCCTAACTATTAGGTAAACAATAGCCAATAGTCATGTCCATAGCATGCAACCTACCAAGCATACATACGACACACCTACAGCAGGCACACCAACATGAGAAAATTGAGGCATTACCCAATGAAAATGTTCATGTGACACAAAACAAATACATGGAATACAAAACTTTGATTTTCCATGACCCCGTTGTTGCCCGTAAAAAGAAAAAAAAATCCAGCCCAGAGTCCTCGGGCATGAAAACTACCGTTGCACAAGCAGAACGGCAAAACCCTCCTTAAACATTGGAAGAAAACCCCTCCCAAAAGCCATCACCCTCAAGTCCGACCCAAAAATGGGTGCCCATAGCATCTGAAAAAAAATATATATAATGTATACAATATAACATCCAAAACAGAGTCCAAGGAAATGGCAACTTTCTCGGAGAGCATCCGGACCATCCCCCCCCCTGCAAGAGAAACACAGTGAAAAATCAAAACATACGATGCAAAATCATTTACCATTTTCTGTTGCTATTACATTTTTATTTCTTGACACCCAATACACAAAACAGGGCCACTACACTTAACAACACGTACACAAACTCTCATATCATGCACACCAAAAGGCCCATACAAAGACAGAACGGGGGCCATGAACGCTAACATTCACTCACAGCACACCGGCCTCAACACCACGGATAACTCAATCTTCAGTCAAAGTGAAATTTTTTATCCTCACGTAAAACCTATGCAGATCCGGATCAAAACCTTCCAGAATATCGAGAAAGGAACAACATCTGTCACAACACGCTCCATCAGCACACTCTTCCGATCCGCACAAAACGCATCCATGCTCACATGTCTTCTTCGGAGGCACAGGGAACTCGTAGCCATTGTCCCGCTCAGTGCGCCTCTTACGGGAGGCGTGGTGGAAATCCGGAGCCTCTTCCACCACGACACCAAACCGAGGGTCTACCCGTTGACTCAAAACCCCCAAACTCTCCATGTCCTCTCCTTCGCAAGCATTGACGAACACAGAAACTTCAGAGGAAACTGACGCACCAACAACACTGTGCTCCTTCAACGAGGCTGCACCCAGTTCCTTCATCTTCCCAGCCATGCAGACTAGCAGGAAAGGGAGAGCACACACAACGCCCGGAAACGAAAGTCCTCGAAACAAAACAGGAGGATCACTAGTACTGCCCAGCTCGTCCTGAGAGACGCGCACCACAGCGCCACCACAGGCTGCAGGGGGCAGCGAAGCTTATGACTGAAAGTTTCACTCCTGGAAAATCCGTGACTGGCCGCTGCAACATGAGGTCATCTTAAACTATTGCCACGGCAGAATGCGCAGGGGCCAGAACTCACCAGGCCCCCGCCGCAGATGACGCTCCGTGTTCACCCAGCACACCGCACTCTCCAGCCATACCGGAAGACCCTGGACAAATTGGACCATCCAGCTCCGGACTAAGGGGCACCCACCTCTCCCCGCTACAGAACACCAGAGTCCTCCAAACAGACACCCACAAGTGTACGGGTGCACCTCGACTCCGGCAGCCCCTGAAACAAATTGAAGGGCAGGCCCCAAGGGACTGGACCCAAGAACCACGTTACGGGGGTGGCTCCTGCTACAGTCAGCAACCGCTCCTCAGTCTCCACAAAAACATGTCGCACTGGATCCTCGGCACTGGACCCAGGGGCACAGCAACTTAGGCGGCCCCCGCTGTAGTCAACCGACACCAAACACTCCAGGAGACGGCGGACAGCGGCCCGCCGGGTGGGATCTTCGAACCGGAGGGCAGTGTCTTTTCCAGTTGTGTTGCCCCCTCCGCAGCAGCCCCGAACCTCGTCGCCAGTGTAATAAAAGAGGGTTCAGCACTCAGGTAAGTTCCTTTATGTCTTTATTGTCTCCACATAGAAGTTAGATCATAGGAGATAAGACACCGGCTTCTCCCACCCGGCAGGCATTCACCAACTGACAACTGCCGAACACAAGCACGTCACTAAATCACATCAATACATTCCAACACGCGCGTGCATTCCATTCATCTGTGATCACTGAATAAAACACAATCCCAAGAGGACGCCCAGTCAAAGGAATGCAACCCACAACCCAAACACCATGTCTCACCACAAGAAAGACAGAGAAGCTAGAATAGACAACAGAAATACTAAGGAAATGTCAGCATTGCAGGAAGGTGCCGACCAGCAAGATCTCCCAACTCTGAAAAACTGGGTGAAGAAGAGACTAGATGGCCCAAGAACACATACAAAGAACAGAGCAAAGACAGACTAGATAACTTGCTACCTCTCCACAAACGACTGTTTTGTAAGTAAAGATGGACCACCAACAACAAACCCACAGGCAAGAAGCAAAACAAATACAGAACTCACAGGGACGCCAAATGCAACACAATTGATAAACTACCACAACCCAGACTACACCATGGACAATACTCCAACTTGAATCAGGGACACACTGGAATCCAACACTCTACATCACCAAAGACTGGAACAAAGGACAGACATCAACACAACTCACCAGCTGGAAGGAACCAAAACCAATCGACCCTGCCATTAACCTAATCAGTCTACTCGATGAAGAGACTGACCACCAATGAACTCCCCTTCTCAACAGGCACAACCAGGAGAGAGCCACCAGCAACGGAAACCCAACCGACAACACACCGAACCGAACCAACAATACAAACAACAACCCAAAAGAAAATGTAAACAAATTACACTGCAGCCTACTCAATGTTAGATCCATGGCAAAACAATCAATAGAAATCCATGACCTTCCAAGTGAAGGAGACACAGACATGGTTTTTCTTAGAGAATCCTGGTTATTGGAAACTACAAAGCCATTGTGAACAAAGCAATACTGGACAACTTTAAATTAATACATGCCAACAGATAAAACTGAAGAGGAGGCGAAATCACAATCATACACAAAGAACATATCCGAGCGTCTTAACTCATACCAACCGACTTAGAAGACTGTGAATCCGTCCTCATCAAGACCGAACTCTACGACCAAACCAGCATAGTATTCCTCTTGATCTACAGATCACCATCTTACAACCCCAACTTTGCAACAAAATTAGCTGATGCCGCTGCCATTTTATCAACCTACCACAACAACCTGGTCATACTGGGAGGCTCAAACATCTGGTTAAAAAAATAAAACGAAACCACAGTGAACTCACCCTGCGCACTTCTGGAAACATCACTGTTCAAGCAAATAGTAAATGGATCCACCCACAACTCTGGACACTAACTTGGATGCAATTTTATGCAGAAAAGGATTATGTGCATCTGCGCCACCTACACCGATGGTATGGAGCAAACATTACTTGATACCATTCAATGGGACAACATTGACTCTCTAGCTCCGGCCTTTGCAGAATTCTGCAACCTCCTCTTCACCACTGGAGTTTTCCCCACTTCGCTCAAGCATTCCCTTGTACACCGTCTGCTCAAAAACCCCTCTGCTGACCCTTCTATTTCGGCAAGTCACTCTGTGGGGGTCATTACGACCCTGGCGCTAAGGGGTTAACAGCGCCGTAAAAGGCTGCCGCGCCGTTAACCCCTTAGCGCCTAATTACGAGGTCCCGTCTGGACCAGCCGTTAAAGTAGGGACCCGCAAAGGGACTCTCAAGGTAATTACGGTACCGCAATTTGCGGTACCGTAATTACCGCCTTCCCCAGTCCCATTGAGCCCTATTGGGCAAAAATGGGAATGGGGAAGGGCCAATGTTCAATGGGGAATTACCACCCCGCCAACCTTGGAATGGGGTGGTAATTCCCCATTGAACATTGGAGGACTCGTTACAATACCGTCAGCACCCATGGTGCTAACAGCGCCATGGGATACCGCCAGTATTGTAATGAGGGCCTGTGTACTTCTGGAAACATAACTTTTCAAAGTAAATAGTAAATGGATGCACCCACAATGCCAGACACAACTTGGATGCAATTTTCTGCAGTGAAGCACTATGTGCATCTGCGCCACCAACAACGATGGTATGGAGCGACCATTACTTGATACCATTCAATGGGACAACATTGACTCTCTAGCTCCAGTCTTGGCAGAATTCTGCAACCTCTTCTTCACCACTAGAGTTTTCCCCACTTCTCTCAAGCCTTCCCTTGTACACCCTCTGCTCAAAAAACCCTCTGCAGACCCTTCTATTCCAGCAAGTTATCGCTTGATCTCTATCACTCCTTTCCTGGGGAAACCCCTGGAGAAGTTGGCTATCTCTCAGCTTACCCTCCACACTGAATATGTTGGTTGTCTCCATGACCATCAGTCTGGCTTTAGAGCATCCAGGGACACAGAAACTGCTCTTCTGAACACCTGTGAAGACCTGCTCTCAAATCTTGACTCTAACTCTCCTTCTGTCCTCATTCTTCTTGACCTCTCCTCTGCTTTCGATATGGTAAACCACAAGATCCTGATCTCCCATCTCCATGATACCCTGGGCATCACAGATCAGGCCCTGGCGTAGCTAGCGTCCTTGTCTCTGACTGTCCTGTCCAGGTGAAACCTGGGTCCTTTCTCTCAGCTATCACTCTCTCTACTTGTGGTGTTTCCCAGGGATCTAATCTATCTCCCTGGTCTTTCAATGTCTACATGGCCCCTTTGGCCCACAAGATATCTGCCTTCCCCTACAACTTTCAGTGTTATGCGGATGGCGCACAGCTCTCTTTCAGGCTACCCTCAGCCTACTCCTCCTCACTCATTCCTGACTGCCCGTAATTTAGTCCTGGTGTGCTACTAATGTTGTCTGCCTTAATGCCAGTAAGACAGAGATCGTCCTCATTGGGACCCCTGATCCCGCCTCCCCACTTTCCCTCTGGCCAGCCTCTCTTGGTCCTGAGCCCTCACCCACCAGTGAGGCAAAACATGTGGGGATCATCTTCGACTCTACTTTCTCCTTCTTTTCTCACATCTCGTACAACTCCAAAAAGTCCCACTATCAACTGCACCTCCTAAAAGGCATTCTACCTTTTCTCACCTTCTCCCAGAGGTTCACCATCTCCAGAGCCTTGTTTCTCTTCAGACTGTATTATTGCAAAAGTCTCTTTTTCAATCTTCCTACTGCTACTCTACGAGCCATTCAACTTATCCAGAACAGAACTGCCAGGCTTATCCTTGGCCTCAAGCCCAGGGACCGCATCTCTCTGGCGCTGAAATCTCTCCACTGGCTCCCTGTGGCTGCAAGGATCAAGTTCAAGTCCTGCTGCATAATCCACAAGGCTTTCTGGGGCCAGGGCCCATACTATCTACAGCGCGCTCTTCCTAAAACCTCTCCTTCTAGAGCCCTTCGCTCAGCCTCCTCCAACTCTCTGCGGTTGAGCCATTTTTCCTAACAGAGATTTGGGGGTAGATCCCCATCCTCTGCCGGTGCCTCCCTCTGGAACAGCCTCCCTGCCTCTCTCCATCTTGAGACAGACATTCTTAAATTCCAGAAACTCCTCAAGACCTTCCTCTTCTTTTCCTCTTTCCTTCTCCCTCTCCCCTGCTAACCTCCTTTCTCTTCTCCCTTGTGTGAGGAACTCATGGTGGCAACAGTAAAGACAGACAAAAGTGATCACAGTTCAAGGTGTTTATTAAACTGTATGCAGGTTGGAAAAATGCCTAATCTGAACCTAAATCTAGGATGGGGGCAAGCTTCGACCATCAAATGAAAATAAGGCAGTCCTAGTGGTGTTGTGTCAACTAAAAAGGGCCTATACTAAGAAACCTATTGCCAAGCTTTACAACTAATACAAAAAGGGTGTGGGATAGTTTTCAAGAAAGAAAGACGTGTTCACAAATATATGTCAGGATGCGGTAGCGTGGTTCACCCTTGCCCATGCTTTGAGCATGGGGTAAAGTGGGATTTTGGAGCACAGTACTCACTCGAGCTTCCCCAGCACAAGACGACAGTTCCACTTGCAGCTATCAGGGCCATCGATGGCCAAGGCTTGTTTCTTTTGAAAGTCTCTTGCCTTCGAGTGCCTAACATATTCAATAACAAAACAAAATTTCCTTCAACAAAAATGAAAGTTTGTTTCCTGGTTTTCCTTCGGGTGAGAATTCTTCACCCCTGGATCCCCCTCTTCCGGGCGCTGATCCCTCTTTACTTTCAGCCTCCCTCCTCTGCGGTCACTATGGCGTTTCCTTTATTCACCAACCTTAATGTCTTTTTAAACAGTTCCAGTGGGCATCCCTCCGTTGGGTTCACCTTTGTCAACAACCTTAATGTCTTTTTAAACAGTTCCAGTGGGCATCCCTCCGTTGGGTTCACCTTTGTCAACACACTGTTTGTTGAGACTTTAGCCTTTGCCCTCTTCTCGTCAGCATCACCTCTTCTGGGTTCACTCTTGCCAATTTCACATTCACATTCACATTCACTTTCAATGTTTACGGGATTCACTTCCCTTGTTTTCTCATGTGGCGGGATTCAATTCCCTTGCTTTCTTTAAAGTTCTTACGTCAAAGGCTTTTGACTGTACAGGCTCTCCTACGGCCTTCTGTAGTTTCACTCTAATGGGGATCAACCAGAGTTTCTCAGAGCAGCACACACATTGTGCCGGACCCCCTCTGCAGCTTGTTTCCCTTTTTCAATTTTACAGTTCTCTGAACCTCTTTCACTCTCCACCTTTGCGACTTTCATTCATCACAGCCCAGTTCTTATCAGTTCCCCCTTCAACTCACCGACTGTGATGAACCGCTTGGATTTCTTTGTAACTGGATTCAAGGCCGGTACCACTGTAGCAGGAGTCTCCCTCGCTCCGGTTTATAAGTGTTGATGCGCTGCGTGTACTGTTGACATCTGCTGCAACACACTTGGGCTATTGTCCTCGGTCTTACAATTCCCTTTGTAGAGGTTTCACGGGTCTGCGTCGAAAAGGGCAAGGTCATGTCTCTCCTTTTCAGCCTCTCGATATTAGCCGCCTTTCTCCTCAGCTTTAACTGCCAGGCTTGGGTAGATGTCTTGTTGTGCAATGTGCCTTGCTCATACTGTGTACTCTTGCTCCACCTTTTATCCCTGTGGGGAAGGGAAAGGGCCATCAGGTGTGTGTGATTCTGATCAATTGCCTGACTTTGCCTGACCCTTGTATTGGGACGTGTCAGGTAAACGGATCTGGCGTTAGTCCGTTCTCTTGTGTGTCGTGTGAAAGTATCTGTGTCGGAAAAGGGGGGCAGTGGTTTTGAATGTCCTACATGGTAGGATTGGGAAAAGGTGTTGAAAGAAGGGGGATACCATGTCTCACCCATCGGTCTCCCACTCCCTGAGGGCCCCCCATCCAGGTGATCCTCCCTCACTGGTCCACCCCAGGAACTGGATCCATTAGCGATGGCCGTGTCCTGGCCACCTGGATGACAGATCCTCAGGGACTAGCTATGGAGACACCTTCAGGTTTCTCACACCTGCTTCCCTCCTTATTTCTCTTCCCAACTTGCTCAGTTCGCTGACTGGTCGCCTGGTGCCCCCCCCCAGAGCCTCGCAGATCACAGGCTCCCCCTCCAGTCCTGCACTTGCCTCTGGGCCTCTGCACTCTGCTTGGCACTACTGCACTCGGAATACGCTCCATGAGAGGGTAACCACTCTGTACTTAACCCAGACCCTTGCTAAACTGGGTGCACTTGTCCCCCCTCCATTGCACCTCCTGTCTGCGCACTTGCACAACCGTGAACGTACTAGGCCTAGCAAGTTTGTCTGCCCTGTCCTCCGTCTGTCTCCCTTCCCTTTCTTGGTTGTACCTGAAATACTCGAGCATAGGCGTATTAGTGATGACCAACCACCAATCAATCTGGGTTGTCGCCTGGCCTAGTACGGTAGTTTATTGTTCTGTATGTCCTTTTCCCTCTCCTCCCCACCCCTTCTCTCCCCACTCTTTGTCATGCACTTGTACTATCTGACAAGTTGTTAGGCTTAGTACAGTAGCTTATTAATTGTATGCTCTTCTCCTCCTCCCTCCTCCCCCTCTCTCATTCCTTCCTATCATGCACTTGCCCTAGTTGAAATGCCTCTGGCCTAGTATGCAAGTTATTTTTGTTAAGATCATTCGGAATCCCCAAGGCCTAAGAATGACAACTGTATTCACTTGTTCCCTTCCCACCTTGAAGCACTTTGAAGCACTTCACTGGTGTATAAGCGCTTAAGAAATATACAATTACAATTACATCACACACCAACCCCGCCTACCGGCCGGAAAGGTCTTTATATTAAGGCAATTATTGACTAGAGAGCACATTCAAGCTCCGCCCTGCCTTCCACAAAAGAAACGGGCATTATAAGGTATGGACACATTTGAAACTGCACTTTGAAGTCTCCTGAAAATGCAGCTGTTATAAAGAATAGTTATTTGGTGCCACACTAGTAGGGATCAGATAAGGCATTGGCTTGCACGATTAGTGTGTTTAAAATAGAACAGATTAGGTGACAGGAAGGAATGTACACAAGATAGGGACACACTACACACGTAGGGCAGGACATTGTCGGTAGTTATGGTTATTACTATCCATGGGAAGCGAAATAATCTGACAGGCATGCACCAGAAAATCAGTAGTTAGCAAAGAAAATGTGTCCCGCAGAGAATAAAATGTGACAGCAGTTGCCATTTTCAAACTGCACAAGTACAGCAGAGAATAAAGTTCTATAGCTTTAAGAGTGCCTCACAACAAGGCATGCTATTTGAAACAAATACATTTTTTCCCGAAAATATCTGCAGTGGCTGGATGGTAGCTGCCTCAAAGGAATGTCCAAAGCCGAGGGAAAGTTTGCATAACGTATCAATTCCTAGGCAGCAAACATTCAACCATTAAGGAAAATCAGTTACGACAACACAGCAGACTATTTGAAGTCAGGAACTTGCCTAGTAGTTTACATATTAATGTTTTAGCAATCGGCTAGGCATGACAGAGAAGCGCAAGTGCAGCTAAAAAGACAAAATAATTGCTGCGATGAAATATTAACATGGTGGAAGCAGCATGACTCATAACAATAGTTATTCATAATGTGTCGAGGCAGGATGGGGCGCCCAATGAGGCAAAACAGGGGAAGCTGAAATTGGGAAATTGTGTGGGGACTAACTCTTTGAAACTCTGAGACATCATGGCAGAGAAAACATGGGTTATTTTAATTAATTAATAACAAGCCGCGATACGCTTGTCACCACCTCCCATCTATATATACATGTCATCATGCCGCCAGTTCAAGGATAGTGTTACCGCATGCTTACCGAAAAACATGTACCTTTTTCAACCCAGTAGCAGTATTTGGGCTAACCAATAATGTTCAAGAATGGTGATGTAGCACATGAAAGGGGATGTTTTATGGGTGGGACCTTAGATAGAGAGTTACCCAATCAGTAGGGTGTGACATATAGATACTATATGTAGCTTAGCAATGAGAACCAATGAGCAGTAGAGATAGGTTTCCATAACTCAGTGATAATGATGACATCAGAATGACTCATTTGTAGTGTATAAGCTGTGTTTTCTATTCAAACGTTGGAGAATTTGAGAGAGAGAGCCTGGCTGTTAATTTCATTTCCACCCCCACCCCCGCTTCGCATACTTTCAATAAAGCTGGGTTACCTTGCATTTTGCATACCACTATCCACTCTGTGTTGTCTCTTTATTGGCAAATACCAGGTAGAGGGATGTGCTGGTTTTGGAGAAGAACAGAACAAGAAAAGAAACTGGAAGAACCTAGACCTGGAGGCCTTAACAAACTTCCTAGACTCGACCCTTCCAAGCAGAACAGAACCCACCAAAACAACTGTAGACACAGCAGAAAAAACACTCAACACTCGGATCACCAAGACACTAAACCACCTGGCACCAGCAAAACTGTTCAAAGCCACACCAAAAGAACTGGCAGCCAAATGGTTCACAGAATAACTGAAAGAACCGAACAAAAACAAATGCAAAATGGAAAAAATGGAGAGAACAATACAACCGACAAGACAAAATAAAATACCAAAGACAGGTCAGACTATATAAATCAACTGTGCTCAAAGCAAAAATATACTATTACACCACAAGAATAGAATCGGCAAACAATCGACAGAAAGAACTCTTCAAAATCATCAAAGAGATAGATACAAAAACAACTCATCCCGCAAGAACTCCATCTTCCCAACACAAGCACTTTGTGATAACATAACAAACCACCTGAGATCAAAAATAGAAACAATCCAGCAGACCATCAACACAACCCGGGCTAATACAACCACAATTGCCCAACCATAGACACCGGGCAAAACACAGACTACAGCATACACTCACCTGCCTAGAATCAATCACAGAAGAAACCTTTGTCATACTGATCAAGGACTCCAACCTTGCAAGATCCCCAAGGGACCCTGCCCCCCTGACATCTTCAAAGGATTCCTCAACCACACAACCCCACCGACACACTTCCGGAACCTAATGAACCTATCACTCAAAAGAGGAATCGTACCATCTGCCTTCAAATCAATATACATTGATAAAAAAGGAATCCGAAAGCGCAGAAGACCCGAGTAACTACAGGCCAATATCCAACCAGCCTTACCCAGTGAAGATCCTGGAGAACCATGTGTACAAGATCCTATTTAAATATGTTGAAGCAAACGGAAATCCTTGACCGGTCACAAGTTTGCTTCAGACTAATGAGAGGAACAGAATCAGCGCTCATATAGATATGGGACGACCTGAAAATAAACGCAGACAACAATGCCCAGTCGGCCCTCATACTATTAGACATTTCAGCGGCTTTGACATAATCAGTCATGCAACACTAATAAAAAGACTGATGGAATGTGGTATACAGGAATTTGCACTAAAGTGGCTTACCTCATTCCTAACAAACCGAACCGAAAGAACCGACCTACCGCGTTCACCTCAAACACCAAAAATATGTACCACAGGGATCCAGCCTCTCTCCTCTGTTTTTCAAGATCCACATGTGCCCATTGATGAAAATAATTCAAACCCACGGACTAACCGCCTACAACTACGCAGATGACACACAACTTATTGTGAAAAAGAACGCAACCCAGGAACAAAATAACTGCCTCAGAGACATCTATAATTGGATGACAACAAACAACCTTAAACTGAACCCGGCAAAAACAGAAATAATGTTCCCACCCGAAGAAATCAATGCAGTCATGGGAACGCAACTGGAGACTACCGGGTTAGTAAATAACCTAGGAATACTCATGGACAATAGACTATGCCTGGAACCGCAAATCAATGCAATTACCAAAAAATGCTTCTTCCTCCTAAAACTGCTCAGAGGATTGCTCCCCTACCTCTCCTTCCCTCACAGAACCCTCACAATCATATCCCTGATACTCACAAGAATTGACTACGCAAACAGACTCTACCTAGGAATGCCAGAAAGACTCATCAAGAAACTCCAAAGGGTGCAAAGTAAAGCAGCCAGGATCTTATTAAGACTAAACAGAAGAGACCACATCACCCCTGCACTGAAAAGCCTACACTGGTTACCAGTAAAACATTTTTTATTAAAGTCAAAGCACTCTGCATCGCCCACAAAGCCTTGCACAGACAAGGAGCTGAATTCCTCCAAGACAAGACCAGCCAGTACCACCCAAGAAGGGACCTAAGATCCAGCAACGACCTACAAATAGAGACAAAACATTACAAAAAAGGAAGGAAATTCAGCAGAACAGCATTCTCACATCTAATTGCAAACCTCTGGAACACCATTCCCAAAGAAATTAGAACCACAGAAGATCACAACGCCTTCAGGAAACGACTTAAAACCTGGTTATTCAACAGACAATGACAACCGCAACGGGACACCCGCAGCAATAACATCACAGACAAACAACTGGAGAGGGGACGAGATGGACTGACGAACCACAACCAAGAACGTGGGTAGATACCATTAAGCAGCAACCAAAGAGTCACACCAGAGGCTCCACCAAACCGACCAATTTACTAACCCACTTCCCCTTCCTGGTCCTCCAATATAGCCAACGCCACCACACTAAACCTTGGGCTAGCCACACTACACATAAACACACCAAGAATCAATTCATTGCTCACACCGACCATCTCTCTGAGATTCTGGAAGCACACCTAGAGTGTACCACCTGCCACATAGTCCATAAAACCATCAATGACACAAGTACACCCCTAGAAACCAGATAGTCATACAGCAACAGCCACCCGTGACTCTGGATCCCTTATGGACACAATCTAGACAGAGCGCACAACCACAACCCACCCCAACCTCACACAGCACACTAACACCAACACAAACACTAGCACACACCCAAAGCACTGAGTCTTACTCATATGGTTTCAACGCACAGGGCCTCCGCACCAACTCCCACATGCAAAACAACACTCACAGATGCCAGATCCTCCTGGTTCTGAACCTATCCTGTCATCCTATCCTCACTAAACCCCCTCTCTCTTGCAGAGCCATGCAAGTGCCTCGAGACTGCCTGTGGGTGGTAGCGGTGCACGGTATAAATCAATGTAACATAATACATCAGAATTTAAGGCATCTCTAAATTCCATGGTGTAGATATAATGCTAGGAGCTAAGCCTGGCTACTCAGTTTTGGTAGTGTCACAAATCCCTCATATTATTCAGATTGCCACTACTCTCGGTCATGCCTTTATAGATAGTCCTACTGGAAATGTTTGTCATACAGAATAACAGTGCAGCACTCCCACTCCTTTCCGAATGTCAGAAGTCTTCCTTGTGCTAAGATAATCATTACATTGTTCCTAAACGCAATCTCTGTGGGTCAATGCCTCTTTATTTTCTAGCTATTTTTATTCTTCCCAGAGTAGATGATTTCATTAGACAGCCCAGGACACAATCCCTCACTCAATCTTTCCCAATAGTACTGATTTTAAAGAGGTGCCAATCTAAATGAGAATGACAACTGAGATTTTCTCAAAAATCCATGTCCAATAGTCGCGAGGCATGGAGTACTTGATTCACATATTCTCCAAACTGGCAATCAGCACCTTACATCTTTGGCATCAAGCATTTTTGCTAACATCCCATTTGTTTAATCTACTAGAGGTTGTGATGAATCTGATGATGTCATCAATCCTTTCCCAGGGGTAGCCTCTCCTCGTGTAGCATGGGGACAGCAGCCGCTACATTATCCTTAACCTGGGGGTGGCTATGTGAGGGAGGATCACATAGAGAGAGGCGACCCTAAGGGGGGGAGTGACACATTGTCAGATGAGACACGGTATCCCTCTTTCCCTTTTAGGGAGGTCCCCTCCATTCCTTAAGCCTTTCTGACATATTGTTGTCTGAAGACAGCAAACATGAGTAACTATTCCCTACATTTACAGGACCCAATCTAGACCACTAGAAAGAGGGACGGAGCGATGAAGATACACAGAGCCCGAAAGTCAACAGTGCGCTCTAGTTGTTGGAAGTAGTGGCGCCGTGGCGGGACCTTTGAATCCCTGACAACTAATGCGGAGCGAGGCACCTGACAGGTTCAGGCAGCTCCCATTTCATTTAGAGAAAACTCAGAGAAGGCTAGGCTGCAGAGAAGACCGGACGGACTGTGGGAAGCAAGCACAGGGCTTGGAAACCTGGAGCCTTATGGGAAACGCTGTTCCCCAAACACTGAAGAATCAGAGGACTACCTGGATGAGGTTGGAGACATCGCATTGGCTGTCAGAAGATGCTGGAGACCAAACAGGAAGGCAAGCAGAAGCAAGGGGCCCTCCCAAAGCACCGGCAAGCAGCAGCTGAAACCGGGCATCGTGAGGAACGCTGAAGCGACTATCTGAAACCGGTGGCAAATGTCCTGGTAGGAGAATACACCAGATGAAGAGCTGATCTAGGATCTGCACCCATAAAGAGTTGTGTTGCATACAAGTCCTGGCAGGAGAGTATACCAGGCATTTGTGAGTCTAGGACCCGCAACCAAACTGTGTAACTTTGAAAAAAGATTCCCTAGTAAGATTCATGCCCGTAGGATTGTGAACTGAAGTTGTGGGACTTAAAAAGAGAATCCAAAGGAAAATTCATGCTGTTAGGATTTTGAACTGTATTGCATGCGGAAAGAACCTGGGAAGGGAGTCATTTCCTAGGGAGTGGATTGCAGCACTATGGGGAGAGGGCTATCCTCTTGGGCCACAGATTGAACCTTTGTTTATGCTGAAAAGAATCCTGGCGAAGGGAGATTCCCAGGAACTATGAACACCATCTAAATTGAAGTCCTTTTGTTGGAGTTGTACCTTTTGTTGAACATGAACATTTGTGCACTTTTGGAACCAAAGACTTTGCCCTGTTACACCTTAGAGTTCGTTTTAGAATGTGAGGGCTAGGATAGGATTTCAGACAAAGGGCATTTTTGCTTTGGACATCTTGAGACACGACAGGCCCTTCTTTTTTGGTTGAGGCAGGGAAATACCTCCTAGATTAAGGACAGTAGGCATTTTCCAACTCCTTTATTATTTAATAAAGGTTTATGACCAACACTAAGAGTCTTCAGTGTCTGTGTCTCATTCCTTAAAGCTAAGTCAGAGGTCTATAATCACAGGATCCTGAAAACAAAATCCGGCTCAAAGGAATTGTTCTCCATTCTTCGGGAATTTAAGAACAAACCTCCACATCTATCAATGCCAGTAAAAAATAAGGACTGGTGCCAGTTCATACACAATGCATTCCTAAATAAGGGTACTACTCACCAGGTCAATATTCAACGGATAAAAGACTTGTGGAAGTAATGGTGTTGGATGTTAAAGAGGCAGAGCCCCCCGGGATAGCGCCCCCCATATTCGACTTTACTCCCTGCACTGAAGCATTCATTGTACAAACAATCTTTCAGATGAAACCCACCTCATGTCAGAGAGATGTTTGTCCCTCTAGTCTATTTATAAATTGCAGGGATATCCTTGGTCCGTGGGTAACTAGGTTTGTCAACTGCTCTTTTGGTGAGGGTAGTGTTCCTCTGTTTTTGAAGGAGGCGTGGGTCACCCCCTTTTGAAAAAGGAGTCTCTGGATCCCTCTGTTTTGGACACATATCGTCCAATTACGAATGTGCCATTCTTGCTGAAAGATTTAGATAAGGTGGCACATATACAATTTCAAAACTTTCTCGAGGGCAATGAGATTTTATTGTCCTGCCAATCTGGTTTCCGGAAAGGGTATGGTACGGAAACCGCCATGCTCGACTTGCAAACCAACCTACTATCGAACATGGATCAAAGACAACTATTGATCCTAATGCTGTTGGACCTATCCTCAGCATTTAACCTTGTTAATCATGATCTACTCAAGGGCAGATTACAGTCTTTGGCCGGGTGTTCTGCAAAAGCAGCCTGCTGGATTTCTTCCTTCTTGGGACCTAGCAACTCTAGGGTGAATGTTGGTGAAATCTGTTCGGATTTCTCACCTATCACCTGTGGGGTACCTCAGGGATTTTGTATCACTCCAACCCCTTTTAATCTCTACCTGATTCAATTTCTGATCCTGCTGATCAGCCAAGCTGTCCAGGGGGCCAATTACGCTGACGACACGAAGGTGGTTGTTAATTTGTCAGGCTACTATCCTGAGGATGCAGCCAAGCTGAATATCATCTATAAAGCCATTGATCTTTGGATGGCCGTTAATTCCTTGGCTCTAAATGCCAGCAAAACTGAGCTCTTAATAGTAGCTCCCACTATGAGACTGAGGTCTCTGCCAGGAGAGTATAAACAGTTACTTCTCCTGGGTACGTTGATCCCGGTGGCAGAGAGGGTCAAGACCCTAGGAGTTGTTTTGGACTCTGAGCTGTCCATATCACATCATGTGGAATCCATTCGCTCCTCTTGTAGGCTTATTACAAAGCTCTTATGCAACATTTGCCCTTTTCTATCTTCGGAGAACCTAGCTACTTTGGCATCAGTCCTTATCAAGACACGTTTGTACTACTGTAAAGGTCTTCTCAGTGGCTGCACAGACTATCTCATAGCAGCCCTACGGGTCTCACAGAATGGTGCAGTGCGGGCAGTCTCATGTCTTTCTAGTTGAGCCCATGTCATGGTGGCCCGGCGGGGTCTACATTGGCTGCCAGTAAAACTAAGAATCAGGCATAAAGTCTTGACGCTCGAACATAAATATGTGACGAACACAGCACCTCAGTATCTCACAGCACGCCTTCAACTCCAGGTTTCTTCCCGCCCTCTTAGGCCCCAATAATGCATGAGACTGGTCAAACCCAGATTCAGGCTGGTAAAGGCCAGTGGCCGTAGCTTTAGTGTACAAGGCCTGCATCTGTGGAACCTGCTGCCCCCAAATTTGAGCGCTGTTGAGTTAACAGTCAAGTTCAAAAAAGAGTTAAAGACACTCCTCTTTAATCTGCCTCCGGACTAGACTTTGTCTGTCTGAGTTGCTCCGGTACTGTTGACTTTGAGTCTGTCCCTGCTATTACTCTCTTTCGTACCGTTTCCTAATACTGTTTGTTTCTGGTTGTTTGTTTTGTGGGTGTATGTGTGCTGAGGCCTATGGGCATGTGGCGCGTGGATACAAGAACTTTAAATAAATAAATACATACATTCCTGGTTCCTCACAAGGTATAGAACAGTATAGTCTTACAATGTTCTGGAAATACTTGTGTACAGGCACGTTATAAATGCCATATCATATCAATGATGCAACCTCTGACCAGCCAACATCAGATAATGGAATCCATCCTTCAAGCTATCTCATGTCCCAGTCATCTAATCCTCTTCTCCAAAGGCAGTGGCTTACTTGGGCAGGTGTGTGCCATCTCATAGCATTTAGGGATATTTCCTTTACCAGAGAATATTCTTGTGTACATAACATCCTAGATTGAATTTTCTTTATAATTAAAGTGCATTAGTTAGTTATAAACCTTTAGCACCATAAAATCGACATTTACAGTATGTAGTCATGATTAAACATACTGAATACAACGTTATTTACATTGCATAATAGTACAATAAACATATACATTATTAAAAACAGAACTAAAACTCACATAGTTATGTGATTATTTTCAACCAGGTAAAATAGTCCACCTCCTACTACATCACAATCAATATTTTCCAAATCAAATAAGTGCATAATCTACGTTCAAGGCACAGTGTTAAGCCATATTGATAGCAGTATAATTTAAAATCTCCTTCCATATCATGAATGCTGCCGATGTTATAACAATAGATTCAGCCCTGTGTAAAGTGGCCCAGAATTGGTCACTAATAATGTTCTCTATGTTTGTAACAAAGCCTGAATACCCTTTTAAGTATCGCTTTATTAAAGCTGGACAAGCTGTGAACAGATGGTGACAAGTCTCTATATTATTTTGACACATACGGCATGCAACTATATTATTTTCCCCTTTATTCTATTTATTCATGTATTCCCTAGTAGGTAGGATATTAAAACGTAAATAAAGAATAAAACATTTAAGTTCTGGTGAACACAGTTTCAACAGGTACCCGCATAGTTTGTAAATAGCTAAACTCTGATCTGAAAATTCCAGATATCTTTTCCTAGTATGTAGTGCATCTACATTACAGGATTTATCACATAGTTTAATCTTCTTTTTATTTTACTTTCATAGTTAGGGTCAACCTCCAATATATCATCTTCCAAGCCCAAAGCCCCAGTATTTGATGAGGCACTATGTTTAAGCTCGAGTACAAATGTATTAGTTTCCTGATCATTCAGATTAGAGCCCAGAAGTTTTAACATATTATTCGAGTTCAGGTTTATTTGCATAATTGTTGCATAAAGTAAGACTCCCTGTACATACCATGATGACATAAGCGAGCTCTGACCAAGCTCTAGCCAGATTGCCTCAACAGGCACCACTTGTGGTGTATTAATAACTGTGCATAGTATTTTAGCCTCAATTTGGTTGAGCCAGTTCACCTGACCCTCCGAAAGGATGACTATGGCATATAAAATACCCGGTATAATAGCAGTATGATATATTTTTAGTAATCCTTGTATATTATACCCCTATTATGTATAATGTAGTACCTTGCAGCCAGCCATTTGTTCAATGTTTTGCTTAGTGCATAATCACCATAGCATGAGCCGGTAGGGTTAATAATAATCGGAAATCCCATACTCGCTAACATTTTCCAATAACTGACCATTAAGTTTCAATACCCTCATAGTCTTCCTATTCACATTTTTCCCCAGGCACATAGTTTAAGTTTTAATTGTATTGATCACCATCTCATTTTTTGGGCATAGGTCATCATTACCTTCACAGTACGGTGGAGCCCAATCTCTGTTTGATCAAACAAAATGATGTCGTCGTCATAGGCTAACCACGGTATAGGGGAGCCATTCATTTTAGGAGGAAAATTACGTATTTTCAAGAACTCTTGTTTCAATTCCACTGTGTACAAATTATACAGTATTGGAGTGAGTCCACACCCCTGTTAAAGGTCCCTGTTTATTTGATAGTAATTAGAATATGTACCAAACATGTTTAACCATATCGGGATGGATGTCTGAGTATATAGTTAAAATACAATAGAGTCTTATCTATGGCCATGGCAACCAGCTTTTTGCAAAGTTTAAGTCTTGGACCATATCAAATGCCTTGCTAAAATCTATGTAGCAGCAATATAGTTTCGACATGAGTTTGTGTTTTGTTTGAGCAATGAGGTACTGCAATATAGATATGTTAGTATTGTTATTGTATCCTTTCCTGAATCCCATCTGCAGGGGACTCAATAGTTCATTTTTGTTTACCCATCTAGTTAGTTTTTTCAATATGGCCGTTGCAAAAATCTTTTGGCTACAATCATTCATAGCCAGCAGCCGGTAATTAATCGGGTTTAACCTATCTCCCTTTTTAAAAATAGGGACCAAGACAGATCTACACCATCTGGCGGCAAAATGCCCATGCTCAGTATTTGTACAAATAGGTTATTAAGTATTTTTGCCCAGAGTTGTGGATCTGTCTTAAGTAAAACATTTGGGATTCCAACGGGCCTAGAGATCATGAGCTCTTTAAATTAGATATAGTACTTGTCAGTCTATACACATCAATGTTCCAATTAGTTATATCTAAGTCGTACTGAAGTTGAATGCCATTTTCTTCCCTCGCCCTTTCTTCGTACTACACAGTGTCAATACATTTGCACCAGTCATTCTCTGTTATTGGATTAATTTCAATGGGAAGTAAACTCATCTTATGTGCATTAAATTGAGAACAAAACTTTCTAGTATTATTAGCAGCAAGCCAATAGAATAGTCAGGCCCAATCTATGGTGTTCATAGATCTTTTATGACACTTTATCCCATTTATATACTCTGTGTTTGCCCTTTTAATGATTATCACTTTTCCCTCAGGCTAATGTTTTTATCACTCTTTGTTTTACTACAGGGTTTGCAATGTAAACTATTTCATTTAGCAATAAGTGGATCAACCAATATCCTCTTTCCCCTATCATTTCTGAATATCCTGTTTTTATAATTAATTTGCCTAGGATTCATTTTATTTTTAATCAGGAAATTAGTGTCTTTCAATGCCCCAACAATATCAACATTTGGGTGTTTTAGTTGGTCATTTATAGCTTGGATAGCCCTTTTTGTTCAAATAAGCCAATTACCTTTATTATTTGCTTTAATATCTATTTCATGGGGGATGTTTATTTAGATGGCATCACAGAACAATTCCCAACTCAGGATAGCATGATCACTAAGGATGTTAAACTCTGTCTTAATGGATGTACAGTTACGAGACAAAGGGGGTCATTCCAAGTGAGGCGGTAAGGGGTTAATGGTGCCGGTAATGGTGCCGGAGCCGTCAACCCCTTACTGCCTCATTATGAGTCTGCTCGCGGGTCCCGTCAGCAGGCCAGGGTGCTAACAACTTGCCCGTTATAAACTGGCCCATTGTTAGCACCTTCCCCGTTCCCATTGAGCCCTATGAGGGCTCAAATGGGGATGGCTTCCTTGAATGAGGAATTACCTGGCCCTCCAAGGTCGGAATGGCCCAGTAATTCCTCATTCAAGGAACCCGGACCCGGACCCGGTACACGGTAAGGGGGTAGCCATGCCGCTAATAGCGGCATGGTTACCTCCTACCTTGTAATGACCCCCAAAGTCTGGGAGCATAGAACACAATCTTTATGTGAATATGTACTCTGTTTGTCCAGGTCACAACTTGTTGGCTCTTATTGGTAATGTGGAAGTGAATAGCAACTAGATCAGGAGTTATTGCAAAGCTGGGCTAGTGCATGTATGAGAATCTTACATTAGTAGCTGCATTACTAAGGCTGGTGGTATTAAAATCGACAGCTATCATTATCAGGCCCTGAAGAGATTTTTCATGCCATTTGGGAATCATATCTTCAATCGCCATTTGAATCAATTTTGTGAAGCTGCCTCCTGGAGAATCATACACATTTATTATACGGATCTGTGTGCCAATCTTATCCTTTATTCTGAATATGGCAGTGACAACGTAAGGGGATAGGTTAGTGTATCCCAGTTGGCATAAGTCAAACATCAGTCTCGCCCCAATTGCCAAGCCCCCCCTCCTTCTAGCATGTGGTAAAGAAGGCTTGTGGATATAAAAACCATCAATATAAAAAGGATCAGTACATCAAGTCTCTTGAAGGAAGAATACAGCCGATCAAAGTATAGTTTCAACCCCAAATGATGGACCAGATAAGAACTATACCCTATAGTATTCCACACTATTATATTTATCTTATCTTTTCTGGTCCACCATAAATTTGCTCCCTGTTTGATACATTCTGGTGCCCATAGATGGTGATCCTCAACTTCAATGTGTTTATCTACACAAATAAAGGAGTATAGAGCCTCTTTAGTAGTATTACAAGCCAGGGATGTTACTATTGTCTTGTTGCATGAGTAGTAAGGCCCAGGTTTGTTAGCTTTGAGGCATATACTTAGCGCAAACCCAGTTCTGCGAGCATAGCCACATTTGCCCTGCGTAAAGCCACCAACAGGGATGGAGAAAGTTCAATCAAAGCCCAATTGGTCCAGTTTTGAACCTTAGGTAATTCAATACGAAGGATATCCGAAGAATTTATAAGGCTCATGTTCGGTAAAAGCCTTAATGTTTTTAATAGATAAGAATGATTAAAGAATGGGCTGTTTTCCTGAGGATCAGTTTCCGCCATTATTACCCAGCATTAGATTGCGGAACAGTTTGCTGAGGATTTTTTGGCGAGCTTCTCGATGTAGGTTCCTGAGAGTGTTTAGTAGCAATGGTTGTTTTTTGTCCAAAAGCAGTAATCAGAATGTAGTTGATGCACTGGGTGGCACCACTGTAATTGTCTTATTCTTGTGATTGAAGCTTTGCAGGCCTTTAAGAAGGGCTTGACGAATAGTCCCATCAGACCAGGTTTTTGTGACCAGCTTAGCTTTTGCACTCGCTTGTCCTTCATTATTGGGAGTCTCAGATAATAATTTGGGCTCAGGCTTTATAGCTATGGTCCCTCTTGCATTAATCTGATTCGAGATAGCAGATTTTACTTTTTTTGCTTCGTGTTCAACATTTTCGGAGATATTTCCTTGTTGATTGAAGGAAGTGGAGGTGGGATAAATACTTCCTCATAATCCCATTTTTCTTGGTCAATAGCCTCCTCAGGGGCATATACATACAGACAGGGGGCCAGTCAAGCCAGATCCTTTTCCAAAATGGTAGGTATTAAAGATATTTTTTTAGTCTTTATTGGAGATGGTTTTATTTTGGTATCCGTAGCTACTATTTACATTTTCATCATCTTTCTTTCAGAGGTTTTCACAACCTTATTCAAAGTTGTCTTGATTAGCATTTGTTCCCTGGCTATATTGGCTGATAATAGAGCTAACGCATCTATTTTCTCGATCGACCTGTCAAAATCATTCTTGGTGCAGGCTACATTATTTTTCTGTACCATTTCCTCTTTAGTGGTATCTTCATCCTCATCAGAGGAGATTGAAATCAAAGTGCAGGGGTCATCTGATACGGAGACCAATGCAGTGAGTTTTGGTGAGTAAGAAAGATTTAAATCCAGAATGTCTGCACCAACATCATTCAGCGGTAGCTCCCTCTCACCCCCAAAGCTAGCTCTCTGCAGTCCAACAACCAGTTTTAACAACTAATTATTGTTATCTATTTTGTCAGATGAAGAGTGATTCAGTAGGATTTGTTCGTTACTCGAATGTACATTCAGAGTGAGCTTTGATTTATCAAAAAACTTGTAATGAGTGGTTGAGGCTTGCCACCTGAGTCTTGTGCATTCATGCACTTAGTAATGATAGCTACATTTGTCCAAAGCGTTCAGATTTATTCCCAACATTTTCCTTTAAACACCTGTTCGCGCTACGCATCAATGCTTTCCAGTTGGTAAATCCGTCAAGGCAGGCAAATTTGAACTATGCGCTGTCTTGCCTGAATATCCTGTCCACCGTCTCACCAGAGCACCAGACACAGGACACTCCCTCACACTCCGGAGCATCAACGCGCGCACTGATGTGCCATTTCCCGGTTCTTGAAGGAGTCCGCTGGAGTCAGTGGAATGTCGATTCACTGTGTAAGACTAGGCTAGGCAATCGATCCCGTCAGGAGCGTAGAGCGTAGCGCTTCTGAATATAATAAAATCAAAGTCCCCAAGGGGAACTATGGTAGCAAATCTAGTACGCCTGACACACAAAACACTCCGGAGCACTCCGGAGCATGGACACGCACGCTGACGCACCATTTCCTAGTTCTTGTAGGAGTCAGGTGGAGTCAATAGAATGTCGATGTGAAAGACCAGGCTGGGCAATTGATCCTGTCAGGATCGTAGAGCATAGCGCTTCTGAATACAACAAAATCAAAGTCCCCAGGTGGAACTATGGTAGCAAATCCAGTATGCCCGACACACAAGACACTCCCTCACACTCCGGAGCATGGATTTCATTTAGTTTGAACATTTGTTCTGCATATGCTGCATAATGATCTCTGACTTGCAAACACATAAAAAAGGTTTAATTCAAAATATTTTGTTCATCGGATCATTCTAAATATGCTTAATGCTGAAGAATATCTCCATGTAGATAGTAGCCCTGTGTACTCCCATAATTAAGCTGTTTGTCTGGAAAATATATCTGGTGATTCACCAAAGAACCATTTCTTAAAGAATATATGAACATTTGGCATTTAATGGTATTCCCCAATGTTGGCCCATATTTTCAGACAGGTTCTTAGAATGTATAGTCACATCTTTTTTACAAAAAGTGGGGCTTCAAAAAGTGGAATTTTCCACTATGCTGTACTGCATTCTTAATATCTATAGGACCACTAGTAAGGGTAAGAAGAAGAATCTAATATGATTAGTCATTGAAGCTCGAATTTTAAAAAACGATGTCAGGAAGCAGGAGTTTCCCCCCTTTCCCGACACACACCACAATGTCCCTTGATAGCTTCAATAGGCTGCAGCAAGGGATCTTATTTTTCCAGCTATGCCATATTCAGCAATGTTGCAAAACTTCCCGTTAATCATTGCATACATGAAAGAAATGCCATTGCAAAATGATTTATAAGCCCAAACAATTATATCAGTAATTGTGTCCATATGCCACTTATTTCCCCTTAATGTCCTTGATCAAATTAAACCTAGCAACATTCCCACTAGGGCTGGGCAATATGGACCCAATAAAAGTCATATCTCGATTTTTGTGGGCATAATGGCGATATACAATATATATCTCGGTATTGTTTATGTAGGTTAAATGCTCAGTTGTAAACTGACAACTACACCTTTATTTATAAGACATTTATCAAAATAAAGTGCAAATATAGGGTTCCTCTTCCTGGTTGGGAATACACACAGATGTGTAAATATCAAAATGTAAATAAATAATTGTAGTATATGTAATAATTCATAAATATGTATATATCTCAAGGTTGACGATATTGCCTCATCCCATCTCGATTTTCAAAATATATCGATATATCTCCAAAACTCGATATATCACCTAGCCTGAAATGTTACTTAATCTCCAAGTCTTGTGTTGAGCCAGCTGCGGGTCATATATGTTCTTCCACATTCTGAGCCATAATTTCGATTTTAGAACATATATGTAGCTTATATCTAGAAACCTCTGCATTTTTTGGCAAGTTCAAATAGTTTAGTGCAGATTCTGCTGGATCAGGTGGCACAATCATCACAACCTCAGCATTTAACATAATCTTAACATTCATGTCAGGCCAAGGGGGAAATTGTTAAAATTGTTTTATTCTTTATTTTTGGACAATGTTTTAATATGACATGCAAACAGCAGATGTGAAAGGAGACACCTTGCCTAGTGTGACTGGCAATATTAACCTACATAGACCTCCCACTGTTGACTACAATAAGCACCCCCAAACATTCATATATTGCCTAACCCACTGACCAAACCTAGTGGGCATGCTGAATCTTAACGCCACCTTTGAGAGGAACTCCCAGCTCAATCTGTCAAAAGCTTTTTCAGCATCTAAAGAGGTCAGAGACTATTCAAAAGTCCCTGAATATACAAGCGATAGGTATTACTGGGCCTATGGTAGCAGCCCTGTAGTTATGGTTAAGCTGCTCAACCCATAGGAAGAGCACTTTTTTTCAGTTTATAACTTTGCACCGCCCGACACTCTTCCCCAGATGAAACCACATCAAGCTTTGTAAAAAAACGTATTGTAAAAAAAAGTATTGTAAAATAACGTATATCACCTTTGTATTGATTCTGCAAAGTTTGCTGAGGTTTCGTCCAGGGGGGACAAAGTTATAGGGGAGTCCCAAAATGTGTTGCTTTTCTCATAGACGCAATGGAAAATACAATTCTCACATCTAGAGCTCAAACCCCTGGACAGATTGACACCAAATTTGTGGGTTGGTCCCGAAAGTGTGTTTTTGTACATTTGGTGTAGCCCCGTCCAGTATTTTTTTTTAAACAGGCTAAAAGCAGGTCCAAAAACATTTGTGATATCTGAGTTTGGTCCGACAACCTACTTCCCTATTCGGTCCACGATCAGGCATCGATTGGTCCAGTGGCCGCTGTGATGTCTGCAGACACCGGACTCGCCAGCAGATTGGATGATGAAAAGCGTGAGGTGTGCCATATTTTTTAAAAAAGTCACCATGTTGGATACACGGACAGCAGCCGTTATCCATGGACATCGCAGTAAACACGTATTAAAAACACAACATTGCACTTGACAAACTAATGAAACAATCTCTGGGGAGGTGAGGGGTGATGAGGATGGGATGGGATATGGCCATAAAAAGCCAAAAAATGGGCGCTGTTTTTCTCTGAAGTCCTCGAATAGTCTTGATGTTCGGGGGCAGCCCTGTAATGTTCATGAACATTTCAAATGTTTCTGCATTACAGGGTTAGTCAAAAGTAGTTTTTGGATGGCTTATAAGTTTGCCGACGGAACAACATCCATATAAACGGCATGCCGGAAGAAGCCCTGAAAGGACCCATGGAGCAAGCGGTGGAAAATCTCCCACACAATCTTCTAGGAGATCTCGGATGGTCAGCTATGTTCATTTTGGAGCACGCACACAGATCCCTTGCACCAAAACCCAAGTACCGCAGCATACCCGAGGCCCATCATAGCACATATGATGAACTATAGGGACAGAGACTTAGTGCTGAAAATCACCAGAGAAAAACAAGTACTGAGATGGGAAGCCAATGCTATACGCATTTTCAGAGAATTCACACTAGCGGTGCAACAAGAAAGACGTCACTTCACTGGGGTCAAAAAACTATTGCGTGAGCGTCATGTTCCCTATGCCATGCTATACCCGGCCAGGATAAAGATACAGCATCAGAACAAAACCTAATTCTTCACATTTCCTGAGGAGCCGGCAAGCTACGTGGAAACTCACATCCCAACACTGACTCACCATCCTAGAGCTGATCAGGACTCTTGAGATGATGGGACTTCACAGCGCCGAACACACAAAAATAACGAACAATTGAGTGAAAAACGGAGCCCCCCCCGGGCGGCCCCATAGACAGGGCAAATCTGAGTTGGTCCACATATGTTAGTAATGAGAACCCCCCCCCCCCCCCTTTACTGTTCAAATGAGTGAGAGCAACAGCATACAGAACTGGTCACACTGAGAGAGAACATAAACATCGGTGGCCCAGGATGTCGCTATAGACCCCCTGTAGCAGGTGCACTATAAGTTAATGGGTGGGGGAAGGGAGGGACATGCGGGCATAGTTGGAGTTCGGGGAACTATGAGGGAGGGGGAAGGTTACAGGGCAAGTTTGTTGGGGCATTGTTTCAAAGAGAAGGGTACTATAACAAAAAGCACACAGGTAATGGGCACTAACAAGGACAAGATCATAGCAAAAACAGAACATATTAAACATAATTATATCCACATCCGAGGCAATGGCTAATGCAGGTAACAAGGATATTAAAATGTTGAGCTGGAATGTTCGTGGGCTGGGATCCCAGATCAAGAAAAGGAAAATATTAGCGTACATCAACAGACAGGGCCCCAAGATAGTTTTATTGCAGGAAACACATTTAGGACACCAACAAGCTAGGCAGCTTGCTCCGAGCTGGGGGACACATCAATATTACACATCATACTCCAGTCCGGCAAGGGGGACAGCGACCCTCATACATAAAACTTTACCATTCACTTGTCTTAACTCTCAGTGTGACCCTGAAGGGAGATATGTTTTGGTCCATGGCACCCACCACGACAGGGAGGTTGTACTACTCAATATATATGGCCCAAACATAAACGACCCTGGCTTCTATTCGACTCTATTCAGAAAACTTGCAAAGTTCCCCACGGCCCACCTGATATGTGGCGGTGACATCAACATCATATTAGACGTGCACCTGGACCGCACGTCGAATCAACCAAGGGCTCTGTCCAAGTCTGCTCAAATGATACTCACCCACATGGCCTACCTAAATTTAAGAGACGCATGGCGCTCATTAAATGCCGGCAAAAGGGAGTACACGTTCTACTACACCGTGCATGATATGCACTCCGGAATAGACTTATGGCTAATCGCTAGTGATGCATTAAGCTGGGTTATTGACGCTCACATCTACCCCAGGACATACAGGACATACTCAGACCACTCGCCAATACAGCCCACGATACGAATCCCCCAGATAAAAATAAACAGACCACCATGGAGATTTAAACCAGCTGCCCTCCAAGATTTCATCTACAGGACGGCATTAGCCCAGCACATACGGGAATACTAATATTAATGAGGGCTCTGTGTCCAGTCAAGCAGTATTATGGCAAGCATTTAAAGTCTGCATTAGAGTCAATGCGATGTCCACTGAATTCAGAGTCCTCAAAGACATCCGTAGGAATTTAGAGCGCCATAAACAGACATTGCTAATAAACAATCCCAGTATGCACAATCCCCATCCCCACAACTAAGACTGGAGATTAAAACTAAACTAGACGAATTTAAAGAAGCAGCGGATCGCTATTTCGATAAACCCGCAGCAGCGCAACGATACGGGGAGAGCGAGCTCCCGGGGAGGCTGCTAGCCAGAACGGTGTGAGGCAAACGAGGCCTGACTACTATCCCATGCATAAAACTAACAAACGGCACAGTGACCACGGAAAGTGCAAAGGTTAGAGGGGCATTCTATGATTTCTACAAGCAGCTATACTCCCCTCAGAGAAACGCTACTGATGAGGCAATAGATCAATATCTCTCCCGCCTACCAACGACATTACTAGCTGACGCCACTAGAGAAACCTTTGAAAACCCAATCACTGAGGCCGAGATATCTGAAGTTATGAAAACACTGCCCAACGGGAAAGCACCAGGCACAGACAGCCTTGGGGCAGAATTCTATAAAGAATTCCGTCAACTTTTCATACCCAAGCTATACGCAGTATGGATAGAGGCCTTAGAAAAAGGGGAACTGCCCCCCTTTGACACAGTATACTGGCCCTTCCTATTTAGGGTACTACAGAATTACGGGTTTGGTCTTAATTTCATTAAATGGATCCAAATATTATATGCACGCTCCTACGCCGAGATAAGTATCAACGGCTCCTTATCAGACACACTGGAACTCCTGGGAGGCACTCGACAAGGCTGCCCATTGTCACCACTCCTATTTGCATTGGTGATAGAGCCCTGGGCGAACATACTTAGGACCTGCTACAGCACACATGGACTGTGGCTAGAGGGTAAGCTGGAAATCATCACATTATATGCTGATGATATTTTGTTGTATCTAAAAAACCCAGATCGCATGCTGGGCAGAGTTCTAGCAGAAGTGAAGAAGTTTTGCGACTTCTCCGGCCTAAGACTCAATGCTAAAAAATCAGAAATGTTTCCACTCACAAGAACTACGGTAGCACCCAATGACCTTCATGGACTCATTTGGAGCCCGATACACATTCAATATCTAGGAACATATGTGGCTAGCACTGCCCAATTATCCCGCGCTCTAAATTATAACAACTTGGCCGATGCCCTGTGCGCAAAAATGGCACGTTGGAGCGCCCTACCTATTTCAATGATGGGGAGAATAGCCCTTATCAAAATGATAATCCTCCCAAAACGTTTCTACCTATTCAATACAGTACCGGTGTGGCCTAGTCAAGCACTGTTCGCAAAAATAAAAAGTGCCTGCATCACATTCATATGGGGGGGACATTCCAGACTGAGCTGGAGGACATTAACTGACCCATATCCACAAGGCGGCCTAGTGGCACCTGATTTTGAACTCTGTTATTTAGCATCGCAAGCACATTACACTGCCCATTGGGTTACAAACTTCCTCAACCCTAAGGGCGCACCACATGAACAATACATACCAGAACCTACCACAATACTTCACAATATGACAAGGTCACATCCCAAACACCACAATTCCATCAACCCTACACATGTAACGACTAGAGCCTGGGCCAGAATTGCTGACATATACGGCACAGATAAGTTGTTCCACCCGAGCATGCCAATCTGGGGTGACCCCTATACACCACCTACCCTAGACAAGAAGGCAGCTACACATTGGGGCACCAGAGGTATCGTCCAATGGGGTCAATTGTTCCCAGATAAACGCTTTGTGACCTGGGAAAACCGTAAAGACATAATAGGAGATGCGGCCAAACACAAACTGCACTATATGCGCATAAAAGCATCTATTAGGAACTTATGGCCCGCTTTTCCAGAAGAACTAGTGATAAACCTGGGACTGGGATACATGTTCACTGAAGGGACAGGGAAAATCACGGCATCCACACTGTATAAGACTATTGCTCAGACTCGCCCAACAGAAAAACATAGTGCCAGAGTTAAGTGGGAGCAAGACCTGGGGCATCAAATAGAGGACCACCAATGTCTTCAGATATGCACTTTGACCAAACACATATCATGCAATGCCAGATACAAACTAATACATTATAAAATAGTCCATAGGACCTACTATACCCCTGCTAGGCTCAAGTGCATCTACCCTACAACAGTAAGTACATGCCCGAGATGTCAATCCGAAGAAGCAGACATTTTCCACATGTTGTGGACATGTATAACATTAAAAGAGTACTGGGCAGAGATATGTACAGCGCTAGACGAAATGGCTGATCAACCCATTGAATGGTGACCTCAGCTATGTCTTCTGGGGGCTGCGGGAGGGATGAACCCAACATGGCGAAAACTCCTTCACTTGAGTTTACTGATAGCTAAGAGGGCAACACTGCTGAAGTGGAAGAGCAATACACCGTCAACAAAGGTAGACTGGGACAGAGATATGATATGGACAAACAACACTGAGGAACTATATATAGACTCAGTACAACCCACTTCAAGACCCAGAAATATATGGGACAGATACAAACAATACCTGTCGGACAAAGCTGAAGCCGAGGACCCAGATTGATAATGAATGTAATTTAGTATGATGTAATGTTTTGTACCCAAAACAAAATGTGTGTACACCCTATCTGTGTGCAATTATAAATAAAGGTAAAAAAAAAAGGAAAAACGATTTTAGACCCAGACTTGAATGTTTTTGCAAAGTTTGGTGGGATTTTGTCAAGCATTTTTAGATGACTTATAACTTTGTTGCTGTTTCACAAATTGTTGCTGTTTGACAAATCTGCAGAAAAGTTAGCAGAAAGATTATAGACCCAACCTTGAATGTTCGTGCAAAGTCTGAATCGATTCTGTCATGTTATATGACTATTTTTTGTACGTACATTTTGAAAATTTTAGAAAATTGATGGATTTTCAGCAAACTTGTGCAAGGAGAATAGCCATGGATCCAAAAGCAAGGTTTCGCAAATGTGTCTGTGTTTTATTTTTTGTAAAGTGTTATAGCGATATAGCTTTGGTCACTGAGGTATAACCTGTGGCCATGGCCCTGAGGATCTGGTTATGGGGTTAAAGTGGGCATGGCCACCAGGCACCGGCTATGTGGTAATGTTTTTCAAAATCAGGATAGGTTTGAATGGGGAAATAAATTCTGCTTGTGGGTACAGGTTAAAGTACTGGATGGGATTGCAGCAAATATGCACCAGGAGGATCAGCAAGAACTTTAAAGCATGGTTTTGAAAATATTTCCTGTGTTTTAATTTTTTGCAAGTGTGAAAATCCAAGTATATAACACAGTCATATAACTTTGGTGTCTGGGCAATGGGCCTAGCCGTCAGCAAGGAGAAATGTGTATTGTAATTTGCTTATTGGGGCATGCAGCATGGCCAAAGCGGTAGGTTTGAATGGGCAAAAATATTCTGCTTGCGGTTATAGCCTGAAGTGGTGGACTAGATTACAACAAACTTTTGCAAGGAGCATTAGAAAGGACCTGAAAGCGTGTTTTTGGAAATATGTCTTATGTTTTATTTTTCCAAAGTATAAGAATGTAAGTACAAAAACTAGTGATATAAATTTGGTGTCTGGGTAGTGGGCTGGCCCTCGGCAAATGCAAATGTCTACTCTGATGTGCTTATTGGGAAATGCGTCATGCCCGAAGCCCATGCCCCCTGGATTTGGAGACTGACCATGGCTGCAAGCTATGAGCACTGGCCATTGGTAACATTATTAAGGTATAGTGGACACTGAGCTAGGAGTGCAGGAAAGGTGAAGTGAATAATAGGGGTGGTTTGGTGGGACTGGGGTCATGGTCAAGCCTTATGTCATAGGCAACTGAACGATGATTTGCATCCGCAGCATGCAGGATTGATAACCACAGACAAGAGTATGTGTTGCAAAAAAATATGTTTCTTAAAGGAGGTTTATAGATCTTTGATATATATGAAAAAAGAAATTAATAATACCGTACACACACTGATGTAAGATCATGAAACATTTTCATTTATAAAAAAAACTATTAAATTGACAGAAAAAACGTTGTTAAAGAGACGTTACAGTTAAGATGCATCCCACGCTTGGGACGCCTCTGCTCCAGTAGTTAGCCAGTGCTGTCACACCTTGGCATCGCTTGGCACTTTACTTCTGGGCTCTCATGAGCATGTGCCCATCCGTACGGCCCATTCTATTTATGCACTTCTCTCACTGCACAATGCATATGTGCATTTAGAGGAGCACTGTGTACAATTTCTTTGCATAAGTAAGGGAAATGCAGATGCAAAAGATTTGTAGAAGATTGATAAGTGGCAGTTGGTTTGTGGAAGCTTAATATGTTCCCAGGGTTATATGTACAGTTTTTGGAATTGATTGGTGGACGGATGGCATATGCACACCATCGCCCAGGAAAGCCCTTTCTACCCTTTTTAATTTTATATTTGTAACACTCCCTTAATGCCTGCTTTCAAATAGTCACACATCCATCCACCAATCACTTCCAAAACTGTACATATAACCCTGGGAACATATTAAGCTTCCACACACCAACTGCCATTTCCCCACACCGACAGCCCGTCTACCCTTTTTAATATAAAAATAAAAAGGGTAGAAGGGCTGTCCTGGGCGATGGTGTGCATATGCCATCCCGGTCTTTTAATGATCCATGGTCTGGAAAGGGGACTGTGTAGACCACGGATAGTTATAAAGGTTCATCGATTATGGTCCTTATTGTATGTTAGAAAAAGGTATTTGGGACAGAAAATGATTATCTCTACTATACAATTGTCCATTATTTCCATTAATTCCATTAGCATAATACAAATGTTGAAGAATCTTATTGAGTCTACCTGTAAAGTAGATGGAGTCTATAAGATTATTTTCTTTTAGTTCTATGTATTAAATATAAAAGGTGGTTCCTAAAGGAACCTTTTATTTTGTGGTGTTTTGTTGTTTATTTGTATTTTTTGCAGGAGAGGTCAGAAGGTATGGCGGGAAGGGAAATGAGGGAAGAGGCACCAACCACAAATGAGGAGGGGCAGGTGGACAGGGGAATCAGGCTCCTTGATTACAACTTCAAAAGCACTTGGAAATTGCTTCCCCCCTGCAAAGTGGTGTGTTGAAATGTATATAGAACTGTTGTCTTCCAAAGATATGGATCATCGGGCTTTTATCACTTGCAAGGTAGCTGGTGGTATTTGTGTCCCACAGAAGTAGGCTGTGTGGTTGCAGTATTGGTTGAGGTAGATGAGGTAGAGGAAGACAGTGTACTACTTCCTAAGAAATGAACAGCCTTTCTTAGAGCATTGCAGTGATAGGATTTGGTGTGGCGGCGCATGGAGGTGGTCCCGTACGAGTACTGCCCAGCTAGTCAGTGACTGAATACAATGTTGTACTCAGTGCATTTCACTTTGTTAGCTTTAGCCTTTGGTACATTCCCAACAGTGATACAAAACTAGCATACTGCTAGAGGTAGACACTTACTCTACCTCATCTTCTTGGTCGTCTTCATTGTGTTTTGAAGCATTGCACTTCTTTTGTTGTGTAGGTCCTCCAGCTGGTGGTGTTGTCTCTTGGGGAGGAGGGATGGCAATACCTTATACCATTTTTAAGATAAATAGCAGTGTTGCTAATATTGTTCCAAGTATGTGCTGTGTGCCAGATTGTTGATGGATAATGAGTAACAATAGGTGTAGGAGCTGTGCAAGAGTAAATTCTGAGCTTCAAAGTTACTAGATCAGCTGAAAATGCAGTTCCAAACTGTTCGTAAAGCACATAACCATTTGCGAAGTGCAGACACGTTCGCAAACACGTCATCATGCCGTGCGCACGCGTGGTCACGTGACGCTGTCCGGAAAGTCTGCAATGACGTCAGAACGTTAGCTAAGCAACCATAACCTGTGCCTCCACCATGCACTGCTAAAACTAACACCCAGGACATGAAAGATGACATCACAAATGTCATTGATGTCATCACTGTGGACATCACATATTACATTTATTTTAATAAACAGTCGCTATGAGGGGTTGAGTTTATAATGTTGGTAACAAGATGTTAGGGGTGATTGGGAGAACTATAATGATGTTACTATATTGGTGTAAGTATGATATTAGTAAGTTGTAGGAAATTAGGGTGCACTGGTAAAAACCCATGAAATTCACTGAAGAAACTTGGTTAAAGGGGCTTTATGGTTAAGTTGCCCTAATAAAAACCTATGAAATGAAATGAAAACATTTTGTTAAAGGGACGTTATGGTTACAAGTAAAACTAAAAAAATACCAGAATTTCACCAGTTATGGGAAGATAAGCAACCATAACCTGCGCCACCACCATGCACTACTAAAACTGAAAACCAGGACATGAAAGATGACATCACAGATGTCTTTGCCAATTTGCAAAAGCCAACAACCTCCTAGACCCGGCACAATCAGGCTTCAGACCTCTAAGGGGAACAGAATCTTCCCTACTCTCTATCTGGGATGACCTAAAAATATCAGCCGACACAGCCGGCTGTGCGGTTCTCATCCTGCTAGACGTCTCCTTCGATACCATTGATCACTCAATTCTTTTAGTCAGACTACAAACAATAGGAATCAAAAGCACAGCCCATTCATGGATCTCATCCTTTATCTCTAACTGATCTCAAATTATGCACCTCTACCAGTTCACATCCATATATATCATGACCAATATGTAAAGGTGTACCCCAAGGAGCGTCTACATCACCGCTAATCTTCAACTTCTACATACAATTCATCCCCGCAATCATCCGCTCGTACAACCTTACCTGCTACAACTATGCAGATCATCATCCTCAAAATTCCAAATTCTGAAGGCTCTGGCAGCGTAGACCTGTCATCATGCCTCTCTGAGATTGACCACTGGATGACGAACAACCATCTCGTCCTCATTCCTGGGAAAACCGAAATCCTAGTCTGCGCGATAACATCGCTCCTCCCCCAACCAATCCTGTGGCCCAAACCACTAGGTCAAACAACGACACCCTGTAACGTTGAAAAAAACCTTGGATGCGAGTTGGAATCAGATTTATCCCTCACCTAACACACCACCAGTGTATCCAAAACCTGCTTCTTCCACCTATGGATTTTCATGCAGATTTTCCCCTACCTCGCCTATCCCCACCGTTTCTCACCCATCAACTCCATCATCCTGTCCTGCTTAGACTATGCAAACTGGCTCCATCTAGGAGCGCCGGCATCCCAACTAAGGAAACTCCAAATAATCCAAAAACGCGGCAACACGCCTGCTCATTTATCTGCCCGCCAGAGAACACATCAGCCCTACCCTGAAAGTCCTCCACTGGCTCCCTATTGCTCGACGCACCACCTTTTAAGCCATGTGTATCACCCCCCCGGGCAGTCTACAACACTGGCCCAGAATTCCTCAGAGACAAAATTGTCCCCTAGCAACCTTCCAGGAATCTCAGATCTCGCACAGCATTTCGCCTAGTGATCCCACCCCACAGCTCCACAAGGCTTGGCGGTTCCTCCTTCTCCGTCCAAGCGCCAATCATCTGGAACTCCCTTCCCCTACACATTAGCAACTCTGAAAACCACCTGAAATTCAGGAAGGCCCTTAAAACCTGGCTTTTCACAATACTCTCCTAATCCACTGCACCACGATAATACACCACTAATAAAAACCCCTGCATCAATCACAACACAGAGACCGGCAGCTCTTGCAGAAGTTTCTCCTGACACACCACCACAAATTGCTCAACAACGCTGCCTGCCGACAAATAATCCAGGCAAACCAGCAGCTTTCGCTGTGGCACACCTGAAACACCATCAACCCACACACAACCACACCCCCACCCAAAAAGCACTCCAGGTAAACCAGCAGCTTTCGCTGTGGAACACTCACAAACTTCCCACTGCACTCTACGCCCGCCAGTCCACATGAGAGAACACAAACAATTAAAAAAGTAGCCCAGGGTAGCACCCGCGCCTCACTAAGGAATCACTGCAATTACTAACCTGCAACCCTCACTCACAGAACTCTCCATACTAGCCGTCTCCCACTACAGTTGTAATCCTGAACTAGTTTTAACAAACCATCGATGACTGCAACATTGTGGAAACTCACTGTACTGTATGCTCTAAGCTACAGCCTTGTGAAACCTATTCTCCATCCCACCATGCAGGATACTCAAATCTAGGTTTAGCCTTCTTCTTTGTCCATTAGATGATGTACCCTAAAGCATTAGAAACCTAGGCCTCTTTCCCACTATACAGGATTCTCAAATATAGGTCTAGTCTCCTTCTTTGGTTACTGTATGATGAAGCCTACTCCATTGTGATACCTGGGCCTCTCTCCCACTACGCTGGACTCTCAAATCCAGGTTTACCTCCATCGTTGTTTATGATATTGCTGAAATCCACTTCATTGTGAAGCCTAGGCCTCTCTCCCACTATACAGGGGTCTCAAACCTAGTTGCAGCCTATATCTTTGTTTAATATAGGCCAATACCTGCTACACTGTGAAACCTAGGCCCATTGGTATATGACTCTCAATTCACGACCTGGACAAATATCGGCCCAGCCGAACAATCTCGCAGATAACGGTACGTATATCTTAGACCACTAGTGTGGATACAGGCCGCACGCACAGCCAGGCATCCATGCACGGTAGAATACAGCTATGGCTAAGCACATCCGGTCTAACATCACCCATAGATGTCGGGACTGAAACACCTTACGTACTTCAATACCTCTGCCACTAGCATACAGTGACTACCACCATCAAAAGAAACCGGGTATAGCTGGCCTCACATAGACTCTCTCAACAATAGCAATTTATCTCAAACTCTCATCAGCACCCACCCACGTGTCTGACCTCTCTTGGGGCTGCTTTGTCGAGCCTTGCCAGCCACCAAGCCTAAGAACGGCAACATGCACACATGAATCTCCAAAACTAAACTCCTTAGAACTTTCTACCATATTGACTACGGTCACTGAGGGCGTTCCAACCAGGAAAAAAGCGCATTGAGGCCACACAAGTGGGGAAAGAGCACTATATAAATAACCTTATGAAAACAAAACATTATATTCTAGTGTTTTTAAAAGATAAATGTAATCATACATACATAAAGGCAATGGTTGCAGCATGCACCATAGACATACAATATTTTTAATCTAATAATTTCTGATAGTCAAATAATAAATGCTACTTTATGTGAGAGTTTTGAGTAATGTTAAACATGGAATAAATAGGTAACAATTGAAAAATTACCCACACATGTCTTATTAAAACAAATACATATAAAAATGCAAAATGCATACAAATTAGAACCACATACAGGGAAACTAAAGTAAGGAAGAATGAAACAGCACCAAAAAAAATAACATTAGAGTTAATCATGATGTACACAAATGAATTGTGTGTTTGAGGCGTGCTTATTGCCCCATGTATGTGCACTATGAGCTCAGATTAAACTCTAAGGAGAATGCTTTCAAGAACATATAAAAAAGTTAATGTGTATGTATATTGCACCTTTTACATTTTTGAAATTCTCATTGTCAGTAAAAACTAAAAACTAGCCTAATCATGTTAGTAAACAATAACAAGTGGCCCAGATATGTGATGTCATCAGTGATGTCATCAATGACATTTGTGATGTCATCGTTCATGTCCTCAGTGTTAGTTTTAGCATAGCAGTGCATGGTGGTGGTGCGAGTTATGTTTGCTTAGCTTACCATAACTGGTGAATTTCTGGTGGTTTTCTGTTTTACTTTTAATTGAATTTCATAGGTTTCTATTAGTGCAACTTGACCATAACATCCCTTTAACAAAGTTTTTTTCAGTGAATATTAGTATGTGCAGTTGTATCTTTGCCTTGATTAAGTCTGCTTTGAGCTAGATGGATAGTATTAGTAAGTAATATTGACAAATGATTGATTGATTGATTGATTGATTGATTAGGATTTCTCTGGATATTTTCCCATCACAATCACGGTCTGAATATGTTCCCATTGAAGCAGAATATCTGGCATCTTTACTGTTTCTTATGAATGCTCCATTATTAGTGCTTTGGGACCAGGTAATGACAATATTATAATATATAATATACTGAAAGAGCAATTTAAGGTTAAGGACAAGGCACTCCTCAAAATGTCAGAACTGTATCAAATTTTCCCTTGAACCCATTCACCTCCAGTTCTGAGCCATAACAGCAAGACATTGTGGGTATGCAAATTAGCACAAATGCAAACCTTTTCTCCAGGAAATTGTCTTTGTCTAAAAGGGCAGTGCTACTTTGTACATGGCTTAATCAATCCAAGACAGACATCTTGCAAGGCTGCAAGGACAACAACATGCCTTGCTGTTGTGGCTCAGACTAGGGGCGCTGTGGAGAGATATATGATAGGTTATTTATAGCGTGCTTAATACCCAGAGGTTTCTAAGCGCGGACCTGGGAATAGAACCTGTGTTGCTCCATGTCATCTTGCTTCCAAGACGAGCACGTTGCAGCTGAGCTATCCTCCCGAGATCAGAGCTATCCTCTCGAGTGTGTGACTTGGCTCCAATTCATTTTCCTATTTTCACATTTCAGGTGAAACCTTTTTTTTCAAACCTTTTTAAACCCACTGAAACGTTCTTGGTGTTGCTATATATATATATATTCAAAAGCTGCTGCAAACGCAACAGAAAAGCGAGTTGCACTCTCTGAAGAGCGAATTTCACCCACAAAGCAGAGTCCATATAGTAGCAAAATTCCTTTATCGGTGCTACACAAACATGTTTAATAATCCATGAAATATGGGGGGTATGGCCAGACGTGATCCATCGGAGCTCCCGGGGCTGCCAGCCGTATCCTGAAATATCCTGTACGAATAACGAGTGCAAATGAACAAAAAAGACATTTTCCAGAAGCGGAATACGGCCTGTATCGATCACTGAAATCTGGGGAACTGTCGGCTAAACCCAGAGAAATCAGCAAAGAAAAAAAGAAAGAGCGACCGGCACCGCAGGAGATCCAAGATGGCCGCTGAGTGCGAACATAGAAACGTTCTGCATCCTGGTGCCCACTGAAGCGGAGCCGCACATATACAGCCAATGGAATCCTGGGCGCGGACACTGAGGCACATGCCCTAGAGGTTGGAGGTGGCGAGTGTCTCCTGATCCCTGCGCGGATCTGCACAGCTGCAGACCGAAGGCGACAGCAGGAAGAGAGGGCTGCCTCACGCGGCGACCCGCACTGGGCCCCCTGGTCTCCGTCCCCGGGCAGGAGTTAGAACAAACCGGCGCGGGCGCTCCATGTAACGTTGAGCACCTGCTGACCTGAACACACCAACGGATGCAGAGCCCCAGACAGCGAGCAGACAGTTGATGTGGTAAGGAGGGAGGGAGGCGGGAAGTGGACACTGAATCCTGCCGGTGGAGCACGGGGAGGGAGAGCCCCTCCGGCCCCCTTGCCTGGCTGGGCTGACTTGGTGCCGCTACATCCGGGAACCACGGAAGTGTGAAGAACCGGCCCACCCAAAGAGTGTAAAGGGGAGCAGCCGCAGGCGTGATACGGACGCTGAACAATACAAGCTTGCACAATGGCATCCAAACGCGACATATGCACCAAGCACAGCCCCAGGCAGGAATAAACGGATTGCAACGTGGGAAGCACACAGATAGACCCAGGGGGGGGAGACAAGAACTGCGAACCAAACAACAACGTGTGGGAGACGGACCACCGGGCGGCCCGGGCAATAGAAGAGGATCCTCCTGACCTGCCCACGCAGTCAACTCGAAATCGATCTAAAGCCACAGACACCTTACTGAATCAGGCCCTAAAACCACAAGTTCTCAGGCTGGGGGCAGCTGGAGAGGAAAGCCAATAAATAATCAACGCCTGTTATGGACTGAATCCCCGCCCAATCACCCACTCTAATACTTGAAACAGATGAGGGAAACGAGGTCGGAGGAGCCAGAGGGGGAAGACGGTGGTGGGCTTCCAGCATACACCACTTAACAACCGCGTGACTACACGCGACAGCATTCTGTGCTGCCCCACAACAAGACACACAACACGACTGATGCCACAAATGCACGAGGGCGCAACGGAAACCTGAACTCACCCCAGCAGTAGGGTGCACCCAACCGGGACACACTGAAGCCCGCAGAAGCGTCAGACAAACCGCATAAGCAGCCCAAATAAACCAAAGTGTGCCAAACAGTGGGACAGAGCACACAGACACCTAAAGGTGTCCCAAGTGAACTGACAAAACCCACAGCATGTGAACCAAGCAATAGCAGATGAAACTGACAATCCCACCCTGAGGGGCGAGGAAGGAGGGCCCTATAACCTGGAAAGGCACACAATAATTGCTCTACCTGAAATACTGGTGTCCCAGTGCAACCTGATACTGCAAGTAACTAACAAATCCATGCCGTAGCAAAAGGGGTAAACACTCCAAACCTGAAAATAGCAAAGGCAGTACGCTGAAAGCAGGGAGGAAGCACACACATGTGCACAACCACAACATACACAGCCACAGATAGATACCTGCAAACTGAAGTCACTCCTGTCAAAGAGTAGAAAGAATAAAGCAGGGGCCCACACCGTGCAATCCTGCAACACCACCTCCCACTGGGCTTCACGACTCCGTGGACAACAAATCCAAGACACTGAAAGACACCTGCGAGCCAACATTGCCACCCCCCCATGAAACAAAATAAATCCCCACGCTACAACGACGAATTTACAACATGGGGAAAGACAAACCCAGGAAAACCTCCACACAAAGCAGGATAGAACAATACAGGACCACACCACTGTCTCGCTCGCCGGAACAGTTGGCATCACCTGAACCAGGGAACACAGAAGACGACATTTCCCTCAGAGACGTGATGGGTGCAATTGCCAGCTCCAGAACATCAATGGAGAAGAAAATGGACAGTATTGGCACCAGAGTATCCCTATTGAGACATGACTTGCAAAAGCTAACCTCAAGCACCGGGGAGGCTGAAGCACGCATCTCAGAGACTGAAGACAACCTGCGGGGGGTCAACCGACACATGTCTGGCATGTTGGACCGCATTAAAATCCTGGAAGGAAGAGTAGATGAAAGTGAGGGAAGATCGAGACGCAACAACATCCGCATCCTCGGCCTCCAGGATAGGTAGAGGGGACAAGCATGGAACTATTCCTCGAGCAATGGCTCATAGACACATACAATACAAAATCATTTTCCAAATTTTTCTCTATTGAGCGGGCACATCGCATCCCAACTGGTAGGATCGTACCAGGTTCACCACCGCGCACAGTCATCGCAAGACTCCTAAACTATAGGGATAGAGACGCCATACTGCAGATGGCAAGGACCAAAGGACCCATCATCTACAACGGTTCCAAAATCGCTTTCTTCCCTGACTTCACCAGAGAGGTGCAAAAAGCTTGTCAATCCTTTGATCCACTCAAAAGACATCTGCAATCAATGGGAATTAAATATGGTCTAATTTTCCTTGCCCAACTTAAAATATTCCATAATGGCACAACGGTGCACTTCACAGACCCTAAAGATGCGTGGAACTGGGCTGAAAGACATATAGAAGGTGATTGGAGCACAAGAAGGAAATCAGGGGGCGAACGCAATAGACCACATCCAGAGAGACCACCAGATATCAGACCCCAACAGCATCAAGAAGAAATGCTGCAACAAGAAAATGTATAATAGGGAACGGCAACAGTAAAATCGAACATAATCGCTGGAAACGTAAATACAACGGAACCCCTGCTTCGAAACGGAACTACGGATCATAAAGCACACAACGGCTGGCAGCCAAACCCGAGCCGCCCCCCTGACAAGGAAGCGTGCACACAGCATCAAGCAAGTGTACTAGACTGCCTAGCTTTATTGTCTATAGACAGACTGCAAAACTTAACTAGTACACAGTTAATATACGTGAATTGAAGTTTAATTGTTCACAAGTTTATGATGGGACCACAGATGCTTCAGTGGTTGGAGTATAGGGAGGGGGGAGTTGGGGAAAAGTTTCTTATTCACCGGTTAGCATACAGACGCACTATGAGCACAACAAACACAAGGAATTCAAAAATAAATCACACCTTAACTACCGCAAGACACCCACGTCCTACGAGACGTATCCACAAACCAAAACACCCAGACACCCGATGGCACCCAAAACTGTTCTAACCAATAGACGCCTAACACTTATGACATCAAACGTGACTGGGCTAGGGTCCAGCATTAAAAGACGACTGGTGTTGCAATATATAAACCGACACACACCAGATATAGTGCTCCTAACTGAAACACATCTCGCTGGAACAATATGTAACCTTTTCAAAAGATCCAACTACCAAACTGCGATTCACGCAGGTTTCTCCATGGGGGCAAAAGGGGTGCTTATATTAATCCACAAGAGACTCCCACTGGCGATATCCCAAATAACTCAGGATATGGGTGGACGATATGTACAAATACACGCGACACTATGGAATCAAACCCTGGTCATTATGGCAATATACTCTCCACCGGCACTCTTAACCACACTACTAGCAGAAATTACCCCCATCCTTGCCTCAAATACGGCAGACACCTGGGTTATAAGTGGAGACTTCAATTAAGTAATGGACAACACCCTAGATCGCACACACATGAGAGGGAGAAATCCCACTTCTAACACCAAACTGGCCACCTTTGCCTCTGCGCCGGGCTTGAGATACGTATGGCGAGACCTACACAGCGACGCGCGCAAATACTCCTTCCACTCAGGCGTGCATGCCTCACTGTCTAGGATAGACTATTTCTTCCTACCAACCCAGAATATCCATAAAGCACATATTGTGTCCCTCCTTCCGCGAGGTATATCTGATCACTCCCCACTGCTGCTAGAACTTGAAACAGAACGGCCACGTCTTCCTCCCACCTGGTGGCTTAACTCCTATTACATGGGGTTCCCAGACCTACAAGAAAAGATAGAAACAGCCACTTCCAATTATTTTGAACTGAATACAGGCTCGGTGGATAACCCTGGAACATTATGGGAGGCTTATAAGCCAGTTCTGAGGGGTGAATCCTCTCATGGACAACAGCCAAAAAAAAGGCACATCGAGCACAGGTCATAGAACCTGAAATAGAAGTTACGCTCAAAGAAACAGAACATAGCTCACATAGTCAGCAACACCCCCGAGTCAAACAGAGCCTTAACACTAGCGCAGAAGAAGCTACATAATCTGTACTTAGACTGTGCCAAAAAAGCACATAGTGCCATGAAGGCACGCCTGTATGAAACAGGTGAAAAAGCTAGCAAATTGCTCGCATGGCTGGAAAAACAAGACGAGGGACATCAACAAGTCAAAAATATTAAAAATATAAACGCGGAGATAGTCTCCTCTGATCGAGAGATAGCAGAATGTTTTGCAAAATTTTACGAGGAGCTATACAAGCCCCCCAATAGCTTAGTGGAAAGGAATATAATATATGAAACTGACCTCCCTACACTTACCACGGAATAAGCCAATATATTGGACAATAAAATAACAGAGGAAGAAATATCGGCAGCTATCTCCCAACTCCAATCAGGCAAGACCCCAGGCCCAAATGGCTTCCCACTTGACATCTGGAAAAAAATAAAGCATCTAGATATAGCAACCCATATGCTCAACATGTTTGAACACTCCCAAAAAGTAAGTATACTCCCACTGGACCTACGTAAGACCACCATAATAATAATCCCAAAAAAGGGCAAACCCCCAGATGAATGTAGCACATATAGGCCCATATCCCTAATCAATAGCGAAGCCAAAATACTAGCAAAGGTACTAGCCAGTAGACTTCAAACAGTTATCACATCATTGATCCACCAGACCAATGCGGCTTTATGCCAAGAGATCCACAAGGATGAACATCTGCAGGCTGCATTTAGCACTTGAAAGAGCACCCACTATACAACAATCATTGGCGTTACTAGCCATAGACTTTGAAAAAGCCTTTGACTCAGTCCACTGGGAGGCACTATGGATAATTATGAGGAAAATGAACTTTGGGGAACAATTCATAAACTGGGTCCAGCTCCTATACAATACCCCAATAGCAGAAGTGAAGGTGAAAGGATGGTCCTCTCGTAATATTCAACTGGGGAAAGGAACCAGACAAGGCTGTCCACTATCGGCAATGTTGTTCGCACTGATCATTGAGCCACTGGCTGTGATCCTGCGAAACACAATGACATGGTCTGGCTTCCGATGGAGCCCAACATGGGAAGATAAGGTATCTCTTTACGCAGATGACCTTCTGGTGTATCTAGGCGACCCAGCAATCTCCTGCCCTATAGTTACCCAAATACTGATAAATTACGGGGTCTTCAGTGGCCTGAGAGTGAATTGGTCCAAATCAGTATTCTTCCCAGTTAAAGGAATAGACTGTATACCACCCCAAGGCTCCTCATATGAAATCGAACTCAACCAATTTCGATATCTAGGCATCTTGATTGCAAATGGACTGGAAAACGTTGTGACCCAAAACCTGCAACCAATAGTGAAACGATTTGCACAAGACATAGACCATTGGGTGTCACTGCCACTGACACTATTAGGCAGAGCGGCGCTTTTCAAAATGCTTGCCCTCCCCCGTTTCTTGTATATTTTGCAAAACGCCCCCCTACACATCACCACAGCGGAATTTCGCAAAATAGATAAAATAATACGAAAATTACTATGGGGAGGGAAACACCCAAGGATAGCCCTAAGTACCCTCCAGCGATCAGTATGGGAGGGAGGAATCGGGCTTCCAAATATCCAAACATACTACTGGGCGACCCAGATGGCGACGGTAAATGATATATTACACGGCAATCCGAAACTAGCGCACATACAGGCCGAAATAGCAGCAAGACACCGCATGCCTCCAATTGAAAGCCTCTATAACACCAGGGGACGCCCCCCGACCGTACAATAATAGCTCACACGGCCCAAGTCTGGAGAGAAAATCATAGGCACATTGGGTAGGAAAACAAAATCACCCCAGTGCAACCCCTCTGGAACAATGCCTACCTCACGGAACTCAACAAACTCCCTAAATGGCCGAACAGGGTAACAGCGGGAATACTGACCATTCAGCAAATGATCAAAGAAGACAAAATCATACGTTTTGCTGAACTCTCGGCTACATATGGTCTCCCACCCAGCGAAAATTATCACTACACTCAACTATACCATGCACTCACTAAGCAAATGGCAAAACTAGTGGATATGCCGGAATGCACGCCAATAGAGAGGAACATAGTCATAGGCAGAGTGAAAAACAAAACCATATCCACCATGTACAACGCAATCTCCTCTTTTGCCACAAAAGAAATGTCTAGCCTGAAGGCAAAATGGGAAAGAGATGTGGGCCTGATACTACCTGAGGAATGGATCTCAACTTTAATGTACCCCAGAGAGACGGCGATATCTGCTAGGATCCGATTTATACAACTGAAAATACTTTGCAGAATATACTATCCTCGAGTAGCACTATACAACTGGGGCAAAACAACCAATCCCAAATGCCTACGCTGTAAGCAGGAAGAGGGGACTTTCTATCATATCCTATGGCAATGCACACGAATACAGCACTTCTGGCAAAAATTTTGTGAAAGGCTGACGAGGGTCATGGGCCGATCAATCCCAAGCAAACCGAAACTCCTTCTCCTGGGAATCGAAGAGGAAGGAGAAATTACACGTTTTGAAAAACTCTTACTCTCAACGTCCACGGGGATCGCCAAAAGGAACATTGCGCAATTGTGGGGATCAGAGGTCACCCCTCAATATGACCAATGGATAGCGGATGTAGATGCCAGCATACTAATGGAGTGCCAAGTCTATCATGCAAGAGGCTGTCTGGGCAAGGCAGACAAAATATGGCAAAAATGGGAACAGACTATGTAAAGAAAACAACAACCGAACCAATAGACCCTGTCACACAACTTTTGTAATCACGTAAAGGATCCAAATCATGAACTGTCATAACTAGTTTAAAATAAGTGTCAGTGCGCCTAAATGTATATGGTGTCTAATCATATTGCCTCACTGTCTGTATGCAAGGAAGTTATGTTTATGTATTGTACGTCATTGTATTGGAGTAACAAAATACAATAAAATCTGTTATTAAAAAAAAAAATCCATGAAATATGGTGTTCCCAAAGTTTCATTTATATATTTTATTTAAACACACCAATGTACACATATCTATGAAAACACTCTAAAACACCCCTGTAAGAAAGGATACAGACTTTGCAATAGATAGAAAGGTGCAGCATTCTGGGTAATGAAACAGGGGTGAAAAGAAAATAAGCAATCACAATTAATTTGAAAGGAGATGTGTTCCAATACAAATGTTACAAAAGTGACCTAGCCAGTCTCTAGGGCCCAAAGCTGGACCAAGGGGCCAGTTATGGGTCATTAGTACCTTTCTTCTGTTCTTAGGTAGTCAACAATGTCAAACCAGGTTTTGAGATGTGCTGTGGTGCAGGTCGAACCAGGTTCGGGTGCAACGATTTGTGCAGGGTCTATCAGCAAGCTGACATCTATTTGACTCGTATCAGGAGTTCATGCTGCTGGAGTGCGGCATTCGGGTCAGGGTCTTCGATGGTTCACCAGTGTGGAATTGGGAGTTGAGTTGTGACGCAATGCTCCAGTGGTTTGAGTCGGGATCTGTCGTTACCATACAGTGACCTTTGGGATCCAATGCAGGGTTTCGAAGAGGCAGCGTTTCAAGTTGGTTCTCAGCAGTGAGCAAGTTATTTGAGGCAGTGTGCAGGTTCGACTGGTGCAATTCATTGGTAGTATGGGTTTGATGGAGTGCCAAAAGCAGCACCAGGAGCCTGTCTGGTTTGAGTGTGGTGAACATGGCTCAAATGTGGTTTGACTGATTTAACACAGCAAAACAGGGAGCTCTGGGTGATCTGGTCCTCCAGATGCTGTGAAACCCACTCCAGGGACTCTGGGACAGAATTAGTCCAATCAGGTTCTGCGCTCCCAGCCCAGGGAGGTTCGGTGCAAAGTGGCAGGTCTCCGTCTGCAACAAGAGTCACTCCCATTGTTCCCTGGGTGTGGGTAGAGAGCAGAGTGTGCTCCCTCTTCACCTCAATGGATGAGGGCTTTGATCAAATCTAACAAAAGAGGTCCAAATGGATTCTTCCTTAAGTGCTTGTCCAAAAGTGAATCAAAGGAGGAGTGAATGACTCCCTCTTTCAAAGGCAAAGGTCCATATCTGACTGGATAAAAGCAAGCCTGCTTTAAGGGATCCAGTCCCTGTTCTTGTGACAAGTGGGTTTTGCCTGCTTGCATCATGCCCAAAGTGCTTTGTGCTAAAGGAAGTGGAAGGGAAGGGAAGGAAAGAGCAGTATAGAGAGAAACAGCATGGGGGAATCTTCCTCCAATTAAGCTGAGCTCCCTCTGTCTACACTAACCCTGCCCCCTTTTCAAACTCATAGGATGAAAGGCCCTTTTGGCATGCAACACCCTGGTGTGTGGCTAGTCCCTTTGTGAGTGATGTGACCTTTGATGCTTGTTTCCAGGGCAACCCCTCCTGGAGAGTCCGGCCTATATTGAGAAACCAACTCCCCAGTTGTACCTTTGCATGTATAGCACACCAGAAAAATCCAAAACACATATGAAGTAAGGAAGGCTTCTGACAGGGGGTATTGATGAAAAGTCATATTGTGATTCACATTAGCAGCAATGTGCACAGAGTTCATCTGACTAGAGTGCACAAGGCAGGCTTATGGTTAATGAACCGAAATACTGGTGAAAGATATGTTGGGTGGACCGTGATATTATCTTTACGAGTAGTTTATTGTATTCAGTCTCCAGATTTTCCCTACAAATCTTTTCGATGATGATAAGTGCAATAATCCAACAGCACGTTTTCAGCTTCATTCAGAGGCATCTAAAGGTCTCATCAAATATCTACGCCTTGCACACATAAGCTCAAAGGGAGAGTTTTCACGTCTCCAATTCGCGGTGGGTGCCGTAGGTGCAGTATAAGAAATTGAAATTTGTTTGCATTGGGCCTCATCAAACCCTGTGACAGCCCGGGGGAGCAGCCATTTAGGACACTTATAATGCTCAATCCTCAGCTGAAGACCTGCTCTCCAAACAAGGAATTTCCTGCTCTGCCCTCCATGCTCCGCCTTGCTCCATGTTCCTCATCCCCCACACCACAACTCCTGCCCCACTGTGCCTACTGCTGCCTCTCTGCCCACGTTTAAAATCCTCACTTAACTTGGGCCAGTTATGGATCCGTGCCTCTGTTGCAGTGCCCAGTCATCCTTGAAAATGGAGACGAGACTCCTGTGCAAACCCGTTGTTCTTTCCTCAGCATGCATCTTAACTGAAGCTTTTTGGACAAGAAGAAGGGCTCACTGTTAGCACCCAAGACATTCTCGCATAGTTCTAATGAATTAATTAATTAATGGGTTTTTACACTGAGCCAAATCACCATTGAAGTGGTCTCGAAGCACCTTTTCTTGTCCGAGATGTTAGTCTGTATTCTGTCCGCACCCAGGGATCGCCAGACCTTAGTCTGCTAGAGGAAAAGGAAAATAAGGGATTAGAGATGGACAAGGTATGGAAAGGAGGCTAAGAAATATAGAGGGTAGCTTCAATGGAGGCAGTGAGTGGAGAGATGAAAACAATGAAATATTAACTGTATAGCCTGGATGCATGAGGGGCTTGAGATGCGTTCGGGCTATCATACGTATTGTGAAGGCACGATAGACCAGGTCGCCTCTGGGATAGGCTGTGCCTTTTAAAGCTCTGATGAAGTTGGCTGACAATATATATGTGTTGCTTATGTATAAGAAATGACCATGTAGAACCGTAACTGGGGACAGGTACTTCCAACCTGCATGCATCAACACCTTAGGATTTGTATCTGCAATACCCAACATCCCACTAACACCTCATCCCCCCTCTTCCAGGAACACATGCAACAAAGCCACCAAAAAAGCAGAGGTGTGCCATACAAGACAACTTAACATTACATTGCCTGTAGTCACTGACTCAAAAAGCCTTGACTGAGACTACTACAGTGGGGATTTGGAATAGAATAAAAAAACGATTAACATAACTTGAGGTGCCTGTTTAGAAGAGTTCACAAATTGTGTATTCAGCTGAAGGGTCAGACAAAGGGTTTGGTCTTGCTATGTAGGCAGCAAGATTATGTTCTTAGAGTGAAGGGAAAGTATCTTGAATCAATATATCTGTACACATAATAAAGGGAGACAGACACATGAAGAATGATATACTCAAAAAAGTCTGAGGGATGAGAAAGGGCTAGATTTAATATCACTCACAAGTGGAGAAAAGTATTTGAAGCCAAAATCAGTATGGCATGTATATCTAATTGAGCCAGAAGCAGAAGAAAATGTGTATTAACATCATCCATAACCACATGATGTGCATTTAAACTGGAAACGAATGCAAAGAAGTGTATAAACTACAGCTATAAGTAGAAAGATGTCTATATTGTGTCTTAACAAAACCAAATTGGGTACATTCGCATGCGTGCAACCAAAAATGTTTATATTGAACCAAAAGGAATTGAATAGTGACACAATAAAAACAAAAAAGAGGTGTACAACCAGGTGTCGGTCTCTCCTCAATGGAATGTCAAGCACACAACCACAATGAAAAATAACTGTATCCCACACGGGCACGGCCCAATCAGATGCATACCTCTCAATAAACGCTACTTGATTACACTCACCCATAACACGCATCACCTCCTCCAATAGAATACAGCTGAGACCCACGCAAAATTCCAGCCGTTCACATAATCTGACCCTTCTGACTCTCCCACTCCCCAGGCAATTTGTCACGGCACCCTCTCACCGGATAACTATGGGTTGCTGCGAGGCACCCAACCGCTCCCTGCCCACGTCCATACTGGCTAAACATGCTCACACGCGTTTTAGGAATCCTTACTTCACCTCTTACATCTCTGACTATGGTCTTCCAAAGGGCGTTCAACCCCACAGAGCTTCGAGGCCATACCAATTGCAGTAGGCGCTATACAAGTGCCATACAACAGAAGATAACATTTTAAGCCAAAGGCCAAACAAGATGTGTAATCATGACACCCCAAAGCAAAAAGAATATTCATCAACCCAACAAAAAGCAAATGCCTGGAATCCCCACTGCAAAAGCACAATCCTACCAAAATGAAGTACATTTGGAGCCAAAGACCAGCAAGAAGAATAGTAAATTCACTTCTGTTTTTAGCTAATAATGTATGCTTACACCATCGAAAATTCAAGAGAATCATGAAGTCACCTAGCCCACAAATAGACGTACTCCACGCAATAGCATAACATATATATTCATCCTAGTCAAAATCAAAAAGTAAAACACTTATCATACAACAAAGGAAAAGAGCACAGTACATGCACCATATAAATAGTGAGAAGTAGTGTTTATTTACTGCTAATAATGCACAGAAAAAAGTGTAAATGCACACAGAGCAAGTGCAAAGGGAACCAGCAGTGATTCTTGCATGACAGGGTAGAGGAGCAGGCGTTGTGATGGAGTCTTCCTCAATTAAAATGTTAGTGTCGTTTTTCCTTTATCTATCATATTGAGTGAAGCGCCATATCAAACTAATAGCCCCCGAGCCTGGATCAAGCTTACCATGACTTTACTCTTTTCTAATGGCAATAATGTCTTACCTGTCAGGTCATACATACTAGGATACTATTGGCTGTTAGGAAAGATTTCATAATTGTAGGTAATTTTCCTTCCATGTGGCAACCCCCAAATTTTTTGCTGTTGTTTTACACCCTGATCTAGACTTTGCCAGAGAAGCGCAGCCTTCCGCCGCACTCCTCTGGGCTTTCGCTCCATTCTTACGGGGAAACTGACATGCCCCTAAAACAGTCAGTACCGGGAGACTTTGTTTCCCTTAGTCCTTTCCTCATGTTGCAGCTTTTGAGCAACATGAAACAAGAGTGAACCGTAAGTTACATTACTGCGCTCTTGGGTCTCTAGTCATTGCAAAGGCCCTAGAAACTCTTGCTGGACTTTTCATGAAATGTGCAAGTGTGTCACGGACGGGACTGGTGGCAGCTATCGTTTCTTTGTGTTTTGAACCCCTTTTTGCCATGTTAACTGCGCTTCCCGCGTTTGGCCCAAATGGGTGGCCTGGCCTCCAAAATGGCCATGCCACAAGGTTCTTTGTCCTGTCCGCTGACCGTCTTGCCCCTTCACCTTCCCCCAGGTCGAGCCGACTCGGGGCAGTCCTTATTTGGTCATGCACTTTCCTGCGAAACACAACGCTTTTGCGGGCTTCTGCATGCCTTGTGTGTGCCTCCAGGATGTGGGCTGGGATGTCTGTTCCCAATACACATCCTGGGTGCCAGAGAGTCTAGAGTGTCCTGAATGCCTGGGACCACCGTGGTCCGTGATAGGTCCACGTATGGTGTGAGTGTTTTGTGAGCAGATCTCCCATTGGGCCCTCTCCGTTTTGGCGCGAAGGGAACTTAAGAGGAGGCTGAAAACCCCACTACCAGGTCGGTCTCCTGAGTTCTCACGAATAAAGGATAAGGAGCCAAGTATCCTGCAACTAAGAAGCTGAGTCAAGGAATAGCTGGTGACCCGCTGAAGGTTTGGCACCCTCCACTGCTGTCGTCCTGCGAGACCACTCGGCCTCTGATCGAACGAGAAGGTCTGCAAAGGCGCTTCGACCCTTTAGAATAGTGGGAACAACTATTCTCGGCATCTTCAGCAAATCCTGTACGTAAGCCTTCGGAAGCGTCTCTGGGCAATTGAAGTTCAAACCCTCGAGTAGACAAAATATCAAAAAACATCAATTAAATATCATTAAGAATTTAGCAGAAGATAATCAGATCACAATCAAAAAAGCGGATAAAGGAGGAGCCCTAGTCATTATGGATACCTTGTTTTACAATGAAGGATGCCTCAAACTCTTATCTGACCAAAACACTTATCTTAAACTGGATCATGACCCTATTACTAATATCAAGGAAATCATCAAAAATACAGTAGAAAAAGCGGAAGTACTGAACTGGATTTCAGAGAATACTAGCAACTTCCTTATCAACAAACACCCGGTCACTCCAGTGTTCTATGGCCTTCCGAAAATCCATAAACATAGAACTAACCCACCATTAAGACCCATTGTGGCAGGAACAGAAAGTATTTTCCAACCTCTTGCTATTTATCTTGACACAGCATTACAACCGCTAATACAGGAAACCAACACCTATATCAAAGATACTAGCCACTTTTTACAGAACATCAAAGATATTGATATGACGGAAACTGATCTCATCCTATTCACAATGGATGTGACTAGTTTATATACCTCAATTCCACACAACCAAGGCATTGATGCACTAGAATGGTTCCTCCTGAAACATCATGAAATCCAAATACAGAAAACCTTTGCCATTGAATTAATCAATATCATCTTGTTCAATAATTACTTCAGGTTCAACGGACAATACTTTTTACAAACTTCGGGTACATCGATGGGTTCCCCAGTGGCACCCTCCTATGCTAACATCTTTATGTACTTCTTTGAACACACCTATGTCTTGGAAAATTCAACGTGGAAAGGAAAAATCAAAAAGTGGTACAGATACATTGATGACATCTTTGGCATTTTCAAAGGAACGGAATCTGAACTACTGCACTTCTGGGAGTTCTTGAACCAATGCAATGACAGAATTCAACTAACAATTGAAATTGGAAAGCCTTCCATCAACTTTTTGGATGTTACTATTGAAATCTCAAACTCAGCACTTAAGACACAAATTTACAGAAAACCTACAGATGTCAATAGCACTCTTCATTTTCACAGTTTTCATCCAAAACATCTAAAAGAAAATCTACCGTATAGTCAACTCCTTCGCCTGAAAAGAATTACCTCAGAGGCGGATAAACTCCAAGAAGAATACTTGATTATGAAATCCCGTTTTGAAGATCGACATTTTCCAACTGTCCTCCTAAACAAAGCTATACTCAGAACAGAAGCACAGACTAGAACGGAATTGCTGACCATTAAACCCAAGGAAACCAAATCTAACTTGATACACTCACTGAAATACTCTAGCCAGAGCTTTCAGATAAAAAGGATAATTTACAAAAACTGGGATATCATTAAATCAGACCCACAGCTTAATCAACTGTTCCCAGAACCACCGATGCTTGCCTACAAAAGAGGCAGAAACTTTCGAGACAAATTAATTAAAGCCGAAAGAAGGAAAAAGTCCAATCAGTCATTTTTTAACAAACCAAAAAACGGCACTTTCCCGTGTCTGAATTGTCAGCATTGTTCGAATGTAATAAAGGGAGATCACATTAGACATGCCAACACAGGTAAAAAAATACTATTAAAACAATATGCCACCTGTGACTCAAAAAATGTCATTTATGCTCTACGCTGTCCTTGTGGACTGTACTATGTGGGTAAAACAGCCAGAAAAGCGAAAGAACGTTGGACGGAGCACAAATCTAACATCCGTACCAAAAACACAAAATCCCCAGTATACAGACATTTTAGAGACCACAAACATACTGTGGCCCAAATGAGAGTTGTGATTCTCGAAATTGTGCAGCCGCTTCCAAGAGGTGGTGATCTACAAAAAATCTTGTCACAAAGAGAATTATATTGGATACACTGCCTTGATTCACTTACCCCGTTAGGGATGAACGAAGAATACTACCTAGGCCCTTACTTATAATGTAGCATTTGTTGATACATCGTTGTTAGATTCCCGTTCTATTTCTATATAAAAAATGTTATGCCAATATTTTTCTAAAAAAGACTCGGATACCATGCTACAGTTTCCAGAAATAGAATGTGCATCCATGAGGAGCAGATATAAATGAAATTTGATAACAAATCGTCTGCAGAGGTTGCTCAGACTAATTAATTTATACAGTAATTTGGAATCGTTTAATGGTTGAATTTATGTTTATGTTTATGTTTTTGTTGATACATATCCTTAGGTATCCAATACATATGTTTCCTTATGTTTACATGTACCCGAACCATCTTGTTTCGACATTCCACCTCCCATGCGGCTGTTGTATAGAATACCATACCTTCTTTAGTAAATACTTCAATTCCCGAGATTACACCTTTTTAAGATCAGGTATACTAAATTTCACATCTAGTCTTTGCTGAGCACTCTTTGACTCGCCTCCCTAAGGTTCACCATTTTGGTTTCTTTTACTTGAAAGACGCGGATGATACGTCACACGGTTGACGTACACCACGCAACCACTTGATCTTGGATACGTCAGTAAACATGATGAGATCTGTCCTACACATGCGCAACTCTTCCTTTTCCTAAATACGTCAGTAGACATGACAAGCTTTATCTACACATGCGCACTTAGGCTACTCACCGCGCATGTCACTTTGCTAACAAAGAGCATCACAGTCAGTATATAAAGAGACGCTGCACAGGGTGGACGCATCTCCAATCCGGCAGATGCGACAATCCTTGTAGCGCCTCCCTCCAAAATATTTCATGTAAGTACTTGTAGCCATCAGGTTTTCTCTAGATTAGATGCAGTCTATTTGAAATATTTATCTTTATCTCTCTCTTCTCAGTTAAAAAATAGTAGTCGACAGACTTTGAACCTTTTTGCCGCAAACCTTCCGTGTTGGATGACAACCACTAGATGCACTTTGCAATCACCTTTCTTTTACCGATCATTTTTTCTTAAGATACGTAAGTCTTCAATCCACCTACTTTCATTTAGAAAGTGCCAATTAGATAACCTTGTTTTTATTTTCTTAAAAAAACGCTTTTGTTGTTAAAAAAAGTTCCATGTACAAATATAACTACGTAAACTCTTGCTCAAGAATGGAGGATGGGATCATAAGCAGATTTACCGAGCTGAATATATACAACATTTGGTCTTCTTTATCTTTGTGTAAAACAAGCACACTACTATATGGTTTCCAAGTGTGTTTTTTTGTATTAATGAATATTTTTCTTAAATTACGATCACCTGTTTAAATGTGTTACTTTATGTTCAACGGATGACTTGTTGACGCTATTTTTGAGTTAAACTAAGATAAAAACAGAGATAAACTATATGTATGGGCTAATATAATTTGACTTATATCATCTCTTCACTTTGTAGAAAAATGAAACAATTGTGCCATTGCCCCTGAAGAAGAGTTGTACTCGAAACGCGTTGGGCACCACCATATGCTTTGTACAATAAAGAAAAGGATAATTTTACGAAAATCTCTGGTCTCCAGAAAATATTTGCATATTTGCTTACTTGTTTAAGGAAAATTATTTATGTATCATGAAACGTGTTTCTGTCATAATTCTCGTTTTTCCAAAAATTCTACCTAAAAGATTATATGTGAACGAAATCCAGAAACTCTCTTGAGTTATTGTTCTGATTTTTTCAGATATTCGATAGTGTGCAGGGGACGGGAGTTCCCAAAGTGTTTTGGGAACAACCACACTTTTGTCCATCCAGTGGACTGACCAGACTACACAGGAACCTTGCTCTGTCACCGCCGTCTGGCTTACTGCTAATCTCGTGTCCTCGGCACTCTCACACGATTCGTACACTTGGCGTTCCCAGGTCTGAAGTGAGACGTGTGCTTTGGGACCGGAATACACGCGGTTGCCGAGTTGCCCTGCTGTGGTAACAAGCCTGTGGGTGTTCGCTGCATTTGGGACACCCTCGACCCTGACTCCTGCTGTCGCAGAATCTACACGGCGTCGAGACATCCTGCTGATCGCATCTGAACCTGCCAGTACCGAAACGGAACTGGAGAAGCCTGGATCTGCCTGCATCGGGGACCGGTGAGTAGTCAATACCCTAACCGGTCGCCCTCCTGCAGGAACCTGTGGCTTTCCATCGCTGTCGTAAACATCAACCTTTATCCGCACTCGCGCCCTGCTTCTGCCCACAAGTGGAGGCCGCGCTTAAGTAGCGGGGATCTGTTCATTATCGTTTTGTTCACCTCTCTGAACTGCCTGATTTCCCTGAAGAGGCTCTCCTTTGCCCGTTGGCACCCGTGTGTGCAGGTACTTTTGAGCACAAGGCTCCACTCTTCGTAGGTCTCGGACTTCCTTCTAGTTAGGTGGCCTCTGATGTCGAACTGGGTCTAATGATTACTTGCACTGCCTGTTTTTCTCCCCATCTAGGTGGTCTGCATATTTCGTGCTTCTAACTCTTTAGACCCCTGGGTCTTGTATATATATTGTATTGCTTGTGATGTGCTGGTTTATTGGAGTTTACTGTGATTCTTTACTATGGTCGATGTTACAAAGGCCTTGTAATAAATGTGTCTATATTTTTAATATAACACCTGTCTGGAGTAATTTGTAAGCGTCCTTGCTTTGTGTGCTCATTGCAGGCTTCAGGCACCCTCACCCCTTTTGAGACCTAGGGCCTCATTACACGGAAGGCGGTGAGCCATGGCGCTATTAGCGCCATGGCTCATGCCGGTAAAATACCGGCACCGCCTTGGCGGAAAGGGGATTTACCGCCCCATTCCAAGGTTGGTGGGGCGGTAAATCCCCCTTCTGCCATTGCCCTTCCCCATTCCCATTTCTGCCCCATAGGGCTCTATGGGAATGGGGAAGGCGCTAATTACGGCACCGCAATTTTGCGGTGCCGTAATTAGCTCTGAGGTCCCTTAGCGGGTTGGTTTTTAACGCCTGCAAAAAGCAGGCGTTAAAGCACCAACCCGCTAAGGGACCTCGTAGTAAGGCGGTAAGGGTTAACGGTCACCGTTACCATTAACGGTGGCCGTTAACCATTACCGCCTTCCGTGTAATGAGGCCCCTAGTCTTGACCGCCGCCATCGCTACCCTGATTGGTCTGGCTTGTCTAGAGGTTACCCTGTTCCAAGAAACTAGGCTGGCCTTCTGAACCTCTGCCCCTCCAGGACGGAGTTCAGAGATCCATCTTAACATTGGCCCACTACCATAGCTAAAGACAATCACTTTGCTCAGGCCCATTAACTCAGGTGGTGGGTCTTTACCACATGCTATGGCAGGCATATTGCCCAACCACAGTTAAGTGTCCATGTCACTGTAATATTCAAAGCTTAAAGTGGGAGGGAACTAAAGGGTACCACATTCCACTACTTCACAGGGAATTCTGTTAACACTCTATTACTTTATGAGACCTGGAGTCCTGTTCCAGGAGGATAGGGAAGGCCACCTTTGTTTAACTTCTCCCCTTATGCCTTCTGATGCACTGGGGAGCCCAGGGGACAGGGATGGTATTTATTTGACTGGATATCTATCATAGAAGTCCAGTCAAAAATACCATGCTCTCCCCCATGGCCCCCTGCACCAATTGCAAACTGTTTGGCTTGTAACAGATTTTTTTTTTGTTATTCTCTAAAATGTAACATGTTAACCCATCATTTAAAAAAATTCACGGGGTGGAAAAAAAACTGCAAATCCCCCTTGATTGGTATTTTTGTGAGAAATATTTTTGCTCCTCTACTTAAAAAAATCACCAGCTCCCACTGGCCCTTGGACTGTTGGGAACAGGGTGGGGGGAGCTCAGGGACTGTGGTGGGAGCAGGATTGGCGGGAGCACTGGGATAGTGGTGGAAGCAGGATGGGGAGAGCCCAGGGTCTGTGATGGGGTGGGAAGAGCCCTAGGACTTGGTAGGAGTGGGGTGAGGGAGCCCGACGACTGTAATGGGAGCAGGTGGGGGAGCCCAGGGACTGTACTGGGTGGAGGATGCAGGGTTGGCGCGCGATAGTTCATAGCCATTTGGATTTACTGTCCATTTGGCATTTTTGGGGGTCCCGGCCTGCCCACATTTTGCTTGTGGGGGCCCGGGGCCTAAAAAGTTTGAAGACCAATGCCTTATGGGGAGTTAAGCCTGGGCCCTGCAGGTAACACTCCAGTGTTACATTTCATTGCGCTATCTTGCAGATGCTGGCTTTGCTTTGTTTATTTCAATAGACAAGCAGTAAAAAAAAACAGCTCCACATCAATCTGCGAATTGCTGTAGGCGCAGCATTGTTTGCCGGTAATGGGCACGGGTGTGTGTGGCTGTAGTCCTGGCAATAGTGGGTGAATGGAAGGGGAGACCGCATAATGCTGCATGCAAGGGGGACAATGTCAGACTAATAGTGGTCATTTAAATGCCTATTCTTTTGTTGTGTTTTCTCATGTCTTGCTAGAAATGGTGTGAAAAACTGCCTTGTGGGGTGCAGTGGAGGAAAGGAAGCACCCGGGTAGGGGGGTTGAATTGGGGGAGAGGTTGGGAGTGACGGTGGGAAAGGGGGAGTGGAGTGAGTAGAAACAGAGGCGAGGCAGAAAGGTGGCGGGGCAGAAAGGTGGTGGGCAGAGGGAGCATCTTCACACTACTTTTTTTTTTTAACACTTTGACCACTGGTAATATATTGGATAAAGTGTCCCCTTATGTAAGTTATAAGGAGTGCACGTCACTGGGATGTTCTGTGAGGAAACAGATAACTAGGTCGTATTCCTATATGTGGTCGCTGAACTCAGGGTGACTTGCAATATCATTTTAGCGTAGGTAGGGGGTGTGTCCACATATTATAATACAATTATGTGCAGGTCTTTATCATTGCATAAAACGCGACCGTAAATATGATTCCAAAACAAGCCCATAAGTTCTTCGATTATTAATGGGTATCTTAAAAGCTAGACCACTCAAGACCGCGGACATTGGAACCCCATTACCTTAATCCCCCTCCCCCACAGCCGCTCTCAGATAAACATTCTAGTAACCGGCTCAGTCTGCGTCTGTCCAAACTCACATTCTCCATATTAAACTGTCAAAAGTCGCGTCACTGTCATGTCGGAGCCCCTCTGTAGTTCCTTCTGTGGGGGGTTTCAGATAAGAGCATTCACAGTTTTTCCGCATTTTTTAAAGTCGCCTTTTACGATGGGTTTCAATACTGCCACAAAGGTGCACAAGCAAACACAGCTGCTTGACGTTGTCCTGTGCAAGGGGGACATCTGGTGGCTCACAAGGGAAATGGTCTGTATGCATCCGGTTATTTAAGAGTGCTGCATAAAGATGACTGGATTTGCTATTTTGCAGTCTGTTGTTAGCTAGATCCTCCTATAACAATATTTCAGTTCCCATTTGATTTTTTTTCAGTTACATCATTTGAATCCCTGATTTAAGTCGTACATATCTTCCATAGACAACATTCAGCATTCTCAATTGTCAAAGGCATTGTTAGGCCTCTCAACTAGACCCATGTCAGTATGTAGCCCTTCCAGTGCTGTTTTCTCTTTTGCATACAGACTATTTCAGTCCTTTGTAACAAAATCCAAAACTTCAAGTCCCACGAAGCAAAGAAAAAAGCACACACAATACTCGCCCTATTTACTGCTTCCCCAGCTGACCCAGTCCCACCCCCCTTCATCCCTATGCTTTCCCCACGTCAACTCTGATTTCTAACATCTCTCTTTTATACTTCACTCTAATTCGGTTTTTCCTACTGATTTTAAGCATGTTGCGATTCTTCCTATCTTAAAAAACTGCCCTTATTTCCCATCAACCTGCTAACTACCATCCTACCTCGCTTCTCCCTTACTGATTGAAAATCTATGAGCATTTTGTTTACACGCAAGTTTAAACCTATCTCATTCATAAATCTCTTCTTTCCACTTATCAGTCAGGTTTCCGTCCACTTCATTCCACTGAAACTGTTCTTAATGTAACTAATTCATTTCTCAACAATCTTCAATCCTGATTCTATGTCATGACCGGAGGCGAGCATTATGCATTATGTTTCAACTTCTTTACTTGTGCTCTCCAGCAGTTTTAACAAAATACAACAGAAAATGCTTCAAACTTCCATTTTCTTTCTTTTAAACTACTTTCCCCTGCTTTCACAGTCTCTTCTGTAGTCCATCTCACTTCACTTCCTGTCTCAGGCTATCTGCCACTTCCTGTCTCCATGTTTCACCTCTTCTGTTCCTGCTCTTCAGCAGGTAAGTACCATTCTTTCTGTAGAGCATTTTTTACATGGTATTTAATATCATACTGAAGTGAGAGTGCAGTGTTTAGTTAGCAAACTAGCGAGTGAGGAAAGTATAATTAAGTCCTCCAGTAGTTCAGTAGAAGTTTTTTCGTAAAGAGCTCAGCAGAGCCTCGTTGGAGCAACAGGAGGGTTTCCAATCGAGCTCACTGGGCTAAGGGCGTGTGATAAAGTGTGCGATGGCCCCCTTCTGTAAGGGAGAAGGGCCCCGAGCAAAAAGTAGAACAGCGCAGAGGGAGTGCAGCGGGCCCCTCCGTTGGGAAGGAGAAGCCAAGGACAAAGAGAGGCTAGGAGCAGCACCGATCAGCACAGCGACCCCCTCATTTGAGAAATGCAAATTTGTTTAAACTTTGTCTTACAAAACCAAAGGCCGAAAGCCAGGGACACGATACAGGACAGGATAAGCGTCCTGCCATCTGCAGTTGCTTATTGTGTGAAAACGGTGTGTGTATATGTATCAAGAATGAATGTCTGAAGCCTCCTTTAGGTTGTGTGAATGATTCACAACTAAAACCCCCCTGATTCTTTGAACTACAGCTCCGGCTGCAGAGTAATCTTTGGTCACACAAACAAAGATAGGATGAGTGGAAACATCTCTGTTTCTTGAAATCATCTGTTTTCTAGCAAGGTCAGGATGACCGTGCAAAGAACTGCTGACAAAATCTATGTTTCTCAGAAATTGAGTATATTACAGGAAACCAAAAAATATTGACGGAAATGACAGCTTCACTATATCGATGCAAACAATGTGTATAAAAGGTGAGATTTCTCTTCTGCGATTTGCTCACTTCACTACTCTCCCTGAGATAACGGGTCGTGGTTGAACCTGAGCCCACTCTGAGTGTGAATAAAACTTTGTATTTGCTGTACTCCGTGTCTGATGGTCTCATTTGCTTTACAGATGCACATAGGGTGTTTCAAAATGGTGCCCGAATAGGGTGACTTTCATGGATGCTCCATCAGATTTCGAGGATGGAGTGACAGAGCTTTGGGACCACTGAGTACCTGGGATCCCTGCCAAAAGGAGACAAAGTTTCTTGCAACTGCTACTCTTGATCCTGGTCGGCTCCCTCGTCCAGTGATCATCCCGACGAGCGTCCCGAACCATTTCAGCTGCGACTTCGTTTCGCTTCTATGGAGGCCACCAGCCACAGACTTCGTTTTTCGTTTAATGGGGGATATTTGACTTTACTAGAATCAGGTGAACTTGTTTTGAGTTTGTTGTAAAAAATATTTGCAAATATTTTGCCAGATGAGATATCCCTTTTTAGTTAGAAAATGCCTGGTTTTAGTAAAATGTGCACTTGTTGGGCAGGACTTCGTTGTTGTATGAGACAACCCAGGCGTGTTAGAATATGGTCAGCTTGCCCTACCTGATAGTTCCCGCGCTCTTGAAATGTGTATAAAATATGGATGAGGGGTAATTGTTTTTAACAGTCTTTGGCACCGCCAGACCAGACATGTACCTGATTTACAGTGGCCCGAGAACATTTCTTTTGAATTAGCAAGAATCCAACATTTGCTTTTGATGTGGTTCGGACTTGGCGCAAGGAAGAACCTCAATGCCTCAAAAGCAGGGAAAAGGCCAATCACAGACATATGACTCAGACACAGAAGGGTTTAATACAGGACCAAAAGATGCAGGAAGAGGGTATTAGGTTGATAGAACCTTTCAGTGGGACATATGCAAAATACATCCATCCTAAGAATTACATGCGTCCGATGAATTAATAGACAAACTGTTAAGTGAAAGGCGATATTCACCAACAGGACCACCACCGACAGCACCACCACCACCTCCTTATATCCCACCACTACCACCGCCACTGCAACCCCAACCACAGCCACTGGCTTACGACACTGACTCTTTGATCGACGCACCTTCCACACCAGAATTACTTAAACCAACGCCACCTAGCTCCCCTGCTGCTTCCAAATCCAATACTCCTCTATTCCAATATGTACGTTCTCTCAGTGATCAGAGGACAGGGCTTTGTAGTGCACTAACAATGAGACAGAGAGCAGGGTTAGAATTAACAGCGGAAGACTGTATGCTTGAAGGCACCGAATTGGCTGTCTCCTGTTCCATGAATGACTACACTCCTCCGGAATGGAAATATTTGTTAGAACATATGGGAAAAACACTTGCCCAAGTTTGCAGTGAACTCACAGATAACACAGTACCCAGAGAGCTACAGGAATTAAACTATTCAGCATGCGCCCTCAATAAACTAGAGAAGGTATGTCAGCACATATAATTATTAAGCCTGTTCTCTCATAGGAATTAACTAGATGAGCTGCATCACGCCAAATTAACTGCTCTAGGAATATCTCGACCCATCATGAATGCAATATATGTTCAAAAGAGTGCCCTCCCCGACCCCTGTACAATCACAGAGGAAATGCGAATCATCACTAAAGATACTCTTAGATGGATTTCTAATGCCTCCCTCTCCCCCATAGAGATCCATGACACTTTCACGCAATAATCCCCATCCATTCAGAAACAGGTATTACAGATAATGGCTGAATACCTGCAAGACAAATTTCTTTAAAAAATATTGTGTTACAGCAGATATTATGAAAATATATAAGGGCACCTTTGCCAATGACACTCCACCCACTTCCCTGTCCCTCGGACTAGTTTTACTGCTAAATAACAGATTTGAAAACTCCACCACCCAGCTGCCCATGAGGGAAGTACCCCCCCTACCCTTGTACCACAGAACCAGGAACAAGGCACGAACAGACAGCCTAGGGCTATCACAGCTGAGCAATGTATTGAACAATTTGTATATGTCCCCTTTTCAAGACAAGAAGTGAACACCCTTAAGCTGTCTACCCCTGACATCAGAAAGAACCCCACAGGGTTCTATAATGAAGTGTTTTCAGTTTTGGCTTCTTCAGTATTTAACTTAATAGACATGGGCCTCATCACAAGTCCTGTGGTAACCATGCCGGTTAAACCGACAGGTTGCCGCCGGACTTGCATATTTTACCGGCGCCTGGCTTGCTGGAAACACTGGGGGATTACAACCCTGGTGTTCCGGGAAGTCAGGCGCCTGTAATTGTAAATCCCCATTCCCATTTGAGTCGCATAGGACTCAATGGGAATGGGGACCACGGAAGCACCTGCACCGTTAATAATGGTGCCGGAGCTTCCGTGAAACTCTGCAGGCGGGTGCCGTACCGCTCGCCAGATCTGACCCTGGCAGGCAGGACAGCATCCGCCTGCAGAGTTGTACTGTGCTGGTCCAGTAACAACAGTGCCGGTAGGCTAACTGGTACCATTGTTACCGGACTGGCATAGTACGAATGAGGCCCATAGTTTTGTTATTTCCCGTCATTTTACCTTCAGATTTATGGAAACAAATCAGAAACATAGATGATAACAACGCGTTTGGCGGCACATGTCACAAACTCGAGGCCCATGACACGCAGAGACAAGGCGGCGAGAAGCCAGCACAATCCATACTAGCGTTACCTAACACTATTATGACCAAACTTAAGACTTTGGTACCTGAGAAAAAGATAATATGGAACAAACAAACGGCATGCATACAAGGGAAGACTGACCGAGCAACTTTTAATAGATATGAGCAGGTATTTGCTGATTACAGCGGACACGATTTGAGCACTGAACCTGGAAAAAGATTGTTGATAAGTTTGTACGTGCTCTTTTGCCTGAAATTCCTGTCAAATCACGGCTTTGGCGAGTGCCGGGCAAAACAAGACACCATCCAAAATAGTATGTATGGCTCAGTATTATGAAAACAGAGTTAATAATGAGAAGGAAACGATGGAAAAGAAAAAAGTAGATTTAAAGACTGGGGTGCTGTTACAGCAGGTAGCTAGGGCACAGAGAGGAGGATATGCCTAGAATAGGGGACATTTTATGCAACCCTCTGGGATGCTGAATGAAAACCGGTGCACCTACTGTAAACAAGAGGGCAATTGGATGGTGCCTTGTCCAGTATTCCAGAAGAAGGGAAACAATATGTACATAAGAAGGGGAAGAGGACATAGCAATAGAATGCAGGGACCAAATAGAAATCAGTTTTCCCAACCCTAGCCGTTTCAAATTAATGTAGCGAATATGGATGCGCAGCAGACTAGTAGAACTGCCAACATGTTTGACAACAACCAATCTCAGAATTATTATTTCAAAGACTACACATCAGATGACATATTCTTTCACTAGGACAGCCAGAAGCAGGGCCTGGAACCACTCTTATCCTCTTCAATCAAAAAGGGCCCTAGTAACAATGAAAGTAGGGGATAGGCCGGACACCTTTCTAGTTGACACTGGTGCACATAAATGCTCCATTGATCACTCATCAGTTACAGATATCCCCCTGTCAGGGCAACAGAATGTTTCCGTAGGGTTTGCTGGCACACCTGTAATAAGTCCAGTTTCGTAAACAGTACCTATTTCCCTGGGACCATTTAATGATGCATGTCCTTTTTTGTTAACAACTAAATGTGGTGAGAACATGTTGGGACTGAATTCATTGAAAGAACTACATGCTCTTATTTATTGCTCTCCTGATGGTGTATATTAGATGATTCCCCCCCCCCCCACAACACACTTCTACCTCTCAGTTGTTAGCATTGCCACTACCCAGTGAATTACAAAACTTACATACTCATTTATTGGCCCTTAGCAATAACGGGGTAGGAATGCCCAATGCTGAAACAGTAAGCATTCAATTAAAGCAAAATGTAACATTGCCTCACATACCCCAATACAAGGTTGCAGTGGACATCAAGTTGTTATAGAAGTAATTTCTAGTAGCCCTTGTAACAGTCCCATTCTTCCTGTATGCAGGAAAAGTGACAACACCCTGCCTTACAATTTTGTAATCGATCTACAAGCTATTGATAAGATCATTCCTCCTCCATTTCCTCCTCCATTTCCCATTGTTCCTGACATCACTACCATTCTGACAATGATCCCTGCCCAAGCTACTCATTTTTTTCTGTAATTGATTTGAAGAATGTTTAGTATACCAGTACACCCAGATAACAGATACTTGTTCGCTTTTACTCTTGGAGGCTGATCATTAACCTTTACTAGAATACCACAGGGATACACTGAAAGCCCTATTATTTACAGAAGAGTCCTCAAGGAGAAACTAGATACACTAGATTTACCTCCTCTCGCACATTGATACAGTACGTTGATAACTGCGTATTGCTGCATACTCTGAAAAGAGTTGGCAGGAAGGCTCTGCATTGTTTTAATGCATTTGGTGGACAACGGTCATAAGGCTTCATTAAAAAAAATCCAGTATTGTCAACAGGAGGTTACCTACTTAGGATACCTCCTGTCGAAGGAGGGTAGACATCTTGCCTCGGAAAGAATACAAACTATCTCTGATATGGCGGTCCCAAACACACAAACTGAAGTCAGGACTTTTATTGGTGTGGCATCTGATTGCAGGCAATGGATTCTGAATTTTTCCCTTCTTATTAAACCTTTGCTAGCACTAACGAAAAAAAGATGTGGTTTTGCCGTGACCTTGGGATGGAGCTTCACAAGATGCCTTTGATAAACTTAAGACTTCTTGGGGGGGTACTAGAGAGCCCAGTGAAACTGTCCATGAGCGAGTGAGATCCCGTCCAACCCTGCACTATCCAGCTTTTATCCTGCCTCAGCTGTGCTGTAAATAGCTGTGGGGCCTCCTGTAGCTGGGTGAACAGCTATGGTACACCCGACAGAAGTCTGGACACCTGCGGTGCTCAGAAAAACAAGAACGGAGGCATAGGAGAAGTCTGCGGTGATGAATGGCGGCCCTACATTGCGAACAAAACTCAAACACAGATGCTGGAGCCGTGGTGGGGGCAGAGTGCTTCCACTTCTCCTGAGAGCCTCGCACGAGTCTGATACTGAAGGTGCCTGTGCCCCGCGAGACTCGCAGCCGTGCAGTGCCATCTACACTTGCTGGCAGAACTCCCGGTTGGGAGCAGACGGAGCAACCCCCTGGAGGAAAGCCATGGTGGGACCCACCCCAGGGGGGTCTGCAAACAGGGAGGAATAAACCGGTGGCTGAACTGGGAGCTCAGGAGGTCCTCAGGCGTGGTAAGCCTGCACTGTCCGCAGGTTGAACTCACCCACAGATGTCACCGTTGAACCCTTGCAGGTGGCGGAAGATCAGGAAGCGGGTGTGACTCGCCTGGAAGCTCTACAGATCTGGGGCCTGCCTGGGAGTGAAAGAACATGGTGCTGTGGCGCCACATAATGGAGGGACGAGGCAGAGGTACATGCAGGGTGAGCCGTGTTTGTGGAGTGCATCGGGAGGAGATAGGTGGCTTCCACTGTGGGCTACAACTGGCGGCCTTTTGAACGGACTTGGTGAAAACAAAACGTGGGGCCCAGCCTAAGCTGTCAACAGGGGAATATGGAGAGGCCAATGTCAAATCCTAGCCGTACCCGAGGCCCACATTTAACACAGGTAGCTCCTGTGAGGCGCTGAAAACCTACGGCCCACAGCTACCCGGCTGGGGTCAGGCACTGGTGGCAATCACTGATAAAATTGGAAATGGGAAGACAGTGCCATACTCTGCTCATACGGGTCCGCAAGGGCCCACAAAACACATCATGTCAAAAGCACAGAAGTCAAATAAGCAGCAGTCCAAGCATTTTGCAGCACCGTCCACATCTTCTAGAATTGAAGAAGGACCCCGCGAAAGATCATCACAAGCCTCCATAACAGTCCCTAGCAAAGTGCTCTGTGACATCAAGGTGATGCTTGGCCAGGTAAAAGCGAGCATTCAATCGTTAGATGGAAAAAATTGACACCCTGACTTGCAAGGTGGATCACATGCAAGTCCCCCTGGATAAGCATGGGGAACAGCTAGATTAAGCTGAAGGAAGAATATCCACAATTGAAGATGGGACTAACACTGCAATAAGAGACCTAGCAGAAACTTAGGCCGGCAGTGAAAACACTGACGGATAAACAGGACGATCTTGAATACCGATCCCGACTAAATAATAAACATGGAGGCAATGTTGGATAAATGACTGAAGGAAGTTCTGGGCAATGAAGACTTCTCAGCGGTGAAAAAGTACTGCATTGTGTCGGAAGCGGCCTCTGTTAGTTTACACGTCCGATTCACGTTTTCTGCTACAAGCCTACGAGCTCACAAGAGGTGCGGCTTGACACGGCGAGGTGCTTTCCTCTAATCACCCTGTTCCGACTCTGTTTTGATTTCGAGCGCGGCTGAGCAATTAGCGAGCCGCGGGTCACGAGAGAGAGTTAAACCGCCAAGCCTCCTTTCCTCCTGACTGTGTGAGCGTGGCGGTAGACTCCCGGCAGATTCCCAGCAGATTCCCGGACTTCCTGGCTGCAGACTTTTAATAGTCTGATTATCGGCTAGAGGGACGGTGATTAAGAGGGATTAAGAGCGAACACGAGGTCCTCCATTCCCATAAGTGCTGCCTGCAGCGTACAACTGGTAAGCTCGGGTGAGCACGAGTGAGTGAGTGAGTGTAAACCCTGGTGTGGGGGCTATCCCCTGCCTTAAGAATTGGTATTGTTTAACTTGCCCATTGCCATTGCCTTCCTGTGGTGGTGTGGACCCTGAGAGGGGGTGGTGTTTCATTTTCATTGTCTATACTCTCTTTTGGTTTTGTTTTGTCACAGAGACTGCAGGCTATTACTATTACTATTGCCTTTGAGCTGTGACAGATTGTGGTGCACCCAAGCAAGTACCTGTGAGAACCGCCATGTCGCTGAGAGGGGGTGGCGCTTCATTGTCTATATTCTCTTTTGTTTTGTTTTGTCACAGTGACTGTAGGCTACTACTATTGCCTTTGAGCTGTGACAGATTGTGGTGCTCCCAAGCAAGTACCTTTGAGCACCGCCTAGTATTTGCTCTTGAGACCTTCTAATGCCTCGAATGGTTGTATAACGACTGTTTTGTAGAGGCATAGGTTCATAATAGAATTATTTAAAAGTGCACGATAAATTATATTCCTTGGTTGTGTGACTTCAAGGATCAGTGGAAAAGCTGGTGGAGCATTAGTGTGTTTAATTGTGTTTATGCAAATATACACATTGAAAACTAATATGCCAGATCTACCCCAACTACGATTGACTCCAGCGGCAAAGCCTCCTAAATCCTTAGGCAAAACAAAACGTGCTCCAACACGTACGTTTATAACACTCACGCCAGTCTCAAGAGTGCAGAGTCTAAATAAAGATATTTGTGCATTTTGTGCTATGCCGAAGAATGCTGACAAGCTGGACATTACCGAAGAACAGCACGCGGACAAAAGAGACATTCTAGTTGCAGAAACAAGAAATGAACAGCAAAGTGATGAGCAAGCTATTTCTGATAACACCATTCTGCAAATAGTAAAATCACCCTGCAGTAAACAAAAGCAAAGAGCGCAGTTAACGGTGGTGGAAGAAACCACTGAAAGTGAAGAAGTATTTTCAGACATTTCAATTCACGCAAGCGTCACAAATATAAATTCTTCTTCAACTTCAATTTCCCCTGATCACCATGTGCATTGTTCAATGGATTCCAGCATCTCTTTGGCTGCCTCATTTATTCAACCAACTCCGAGGCATCGTCTTGCATCCGTAGAGCAACCTGCAGTACCAATTACCAATGGATTGATTGAAATCACCCTCACTGCTGTGAACACAACGATTAAAAGTCTATTTAAGGTGTTTGAGTCACTTGAACAAAAGCTCAATCAACAAGCAATTCAAATTAAAAAAATAGTAGACTGGATGGAAGCACACTCTAATTTGCCTAGCCCCTCTAACACAGGCCTCCACTATGTGGAAGGTCAAGACAAGAGAACTCAGTGTGCACAACCTGTCAAGCAATGCAGTGTACCAGCAGCGTTACCTACATTTTCGCAAATAATCCGTCCAGTGGAATGTGGAGGAGCTGTGATTGCAGATCCAAACTCATCGTGGATCAGTGTGGAGCAACAACCCATTGACCTTCAGGAAACCTCGACCTTGGAATCATATGAGGTCTTCAATAAGCGGCCTTGTGCTATAGGACGATCAAGACATCTTATGTCCAAGCCCTATCAAAACATCCCCAAATCAAGAAAAATAGCCAAGACTAAATCACATGCTTTGACTGTAGATCTGACAAAAACTACTTCAAGTGGCGTCCAACCGCCTCCTATCTCAAATCTGGCTTAAAGAACAAGCACCACCTCGACAGACTTGATAAATGAAGTTATAAAGCAACAACAATTACCAACAAAGACACTACCATCAGCCCATTCACCGCTAAATCAACTGGTGGCACTTATAGAGCAAGTGGCGGTAGACCAAACCATGGATCATGAGGAACAGATAGGACAGAAGGGCATGGTTGACATTCATCTGGCTGAGCTGATCACACAAGTTCCACCACAATCACAAGATCAGGCAAACACACAAGAACGGGCTGAATTAATCAAAGCAGCAATAGATGAGTACCTAACACAACGATTAAATAACATCAATCTGGTTGCCTCTGCTAAAATGACAGCAGCAGAAATTCCTCGACAAAGTTGCAGTACAAATCATCAATTATATGCAAACCAAGGAAAACTGGTGGTACAAGAACATCGTCCAGCTACACAGCTAGTCACTTTAAATAAACCAGAACAGGATTACAACTTGATGGGACATTGTATATACAACCAAGAATCTGGACAGCGAAATGAAAATCATTCAAAGAAAGAAGGCAAAAAAATGTTTTTTAAATGATCACACATTAATATTCAAGTGTCAGAATGCTCCGTATGAAAAGTATGATTTATGTAGATCTAGCATACTAAATATCTTTAGCGAGCTACATGCACTTGAGGATGTTTCGTCGGCCGACATCGATCAGGTCAAATTTCTATGCAACAGTAATCTATCGATTGTTCGCCTATGGATCAAATCTGGACTAGTCCTAAATACTCTTTGGAGGGCTAAAATGGCGCTATTCGAAATTGGCTTTTTGTTAGCCCAAGATCCTGAAAGAATAGCATGTGAACCCAAGGAACTGACTGAATCGAGGAAACAATCACAGTTAATTAAACCAACACAGCCAGAGTGCAAAAATACAATATCTTTCATTGATTTCTTGGAACTCAAGAGGGAACAGCCACTTGGAAATCTCAGGCGCGGTCCTTGATTGGTTTCAAGCTTTTCTTACTTCTCATTTTCAATCGGTTTCTCTTCCTCCTTTCAGATGTCCCACAGTCTCTGTTTCCTGCGGGGTCTCTCAGGGCTCTGCACTCTCCCGTTGCTTTTCAATATCTGAGTGGATAGGATAGGATAAAGCATTTATGATATAAGGCATTTATAACGCGCCTGTACACAAGTGTTCCTAGGCACCACAGGACAAGGACAACATAGGGAGAACAGGACAAACAATCCTACTAGGCCTTGTCTTTCGGATTGCGCAAGTGCAACAATAGAAGTGCAGGGGGAAGGAGAAAGGGGAAGTGCAAGGGAGGGGGAAGTGCAATCGGGACAGCATGGCCCTGACTAAGTGCAGCAAGGGCAATGCGGCTCTGGGTAAGTGCAAGGCGGCAGGGGGCCTGTAGGCGTTTACAGTTACCGCCCTTAAGTGTCCGATAGGCCAGGAGGCAGTATAAAGGAAGACTGGTTGTGAAGGGTCCTTGTACACAGAGACACACACAAGGAACCAAGCAACCAGTCAGTGCAGCAGACAGGTAGGTTAGCAAGGGAGCGAGAGGGAGAAGGCAGAGGAGAAAATGAGGGTCTTGAGTTGCTTCCAGAACTTCAGGTTGTCCGGCTCAAGTCTGAGCGGGGCAGAGAGGCCGTTCCAGAGACAGGCATCCGCAGAAGAGAGAGATCTACCCCCTACTATCTGCCTGGAGAAGTGTCTAACCTTCAGAGTTGGAGGTAGATGGAAGGTATTTCGGATGGGTTCTAAGTGGCTCAAACCTAATGGAGACAAAACAGAGGTCTTGGTGGTGGGTCCCGATGAGTCCTCTTCTCTCTGGACTCGATCCCGCCCGCGCATGCGTACATTGGCGTATTCACTACGCAACATCAGGGAGCATCAAGGAAGTGTGTATGAATGTGTGCCTGATACGTGCAGACCTTCGAAAGGTGTGCAAACGGGTCACAGAAGTGGAGCAGAGAGTAAGTTCTGTGGAAGATGACCTCAAATGGCTCAGAAACCAAGTGGCGGGTCTCGTGGGTGCAACCAGGACCCTGGAAACTAGAGCGGAGGATGCAGAGGGGCAATCCAGGTGCTGCAATATCCGTCTGGTCGGGATACCAGAAAGGGAAGAGGGACCTAGTGTGGAACTCTTTGTGGAAAATCTCATCCTGAAGGTGCTGGGGATAAAGGGATTGTCAACATTTTTCACAGTCAAGAGGACCCACAGGGTGCCTGGTAGAGCCCCTCCACCAGGGTGCCCGCCGAGAGTGATAGTGGTAAAGGTCATGAACTTCAGAGACAGGGATGCCATACTGCAGGAAGCCTGCAAAGTGGGATTCTACGAAGTGGGAATCACTCAATTGTGCATCTTCCCGGACACGCTGGAGGTGCAATGCCAAAGGAGAACATATGATGCAGTGAGGCGATGACTCCGAGAATTAAATATGAAATATATTAGGTTTTTCCCAGCCCAATTGAAGGTCATAGCGGGGGAAAAATCATGGTTCTTCACATCCCCGCAGGAGATGTAGGCCTGGCTGGACACGACATTGCACAGGGGGGATTTGCAGAATGGGAAAGGAGCGGGGATGTCAAAGTCACAATCAGGGGATTGAAGAAGGGCTGAGAGGTGATCGGGCTACATGTTGGTGACAAAAGTCCTGGGGGAGTGTTCAACGGTAGTACCAGTGAAATGGGAGTGGGAGATACTGAGCAGACAGGTGGGAGCGGGGGCGAAGGGGAGACCCCGGTTTGGAACCACTAACTGCTAACCCACAAGGAGAAGGGGAGAGGTGGCGTGAACCCGCCAAGGGGTCAAAAGTTCTGGGAAGGGGGACTGGACCCTGGTGGGGCAACATTAGGAGGGATAGAAGGGGAGTTGGGAATGGGGATATGGTGAAGGGGGCAGGAGAGGGAGGAGGGAGGGGGAAATTGCGGAGGAGGAAAGGAGGTGGAGGCAACAGCAGGGGGTGGGGTGGGAGGGTAGTTGTGTACACGACCAGGTTGGGCACGGTTGCCGAGTTGGGTACAGTTCAAAATTAGGAGAGGGGGAAGGAAACATGGGGGAGAAACGAAAATAGGATCAAGAGGAAGACCTGGAGATGGGTTCATCAGCATCAGAGAGGAGAAGGAAATATCAGAAGAAGGAAGGACTGGGAGGAGGGTGGGGACTTGGTAGAAAGGGAGAGGACCATAAATTATGTCCGGGACCTACAATGGGGCTCAGGGGCTTGAAGTTTGGAACGTCCAATGTCCAGGGGCTGGGAACAAGCCAAAAGAAACAAAGAGTGGCGGGTTTCTGAAAAGACTGGGAATACAGGCAGCCCTGATACAGGAGACTCACTTGACCAGAACTGACCTGGCGCTGTTAGGGAGAAGATGGGCAGGTCAAGTAATTGGCACGTCCTATCTGTCGCAGGCGAGGGGAGTGTTGATTTGAGTGGCGACGGGAGTACCGATACAGGTGGAAAAGGTGTTGATGGCGGAGGTGGGAAGGACGATATTACCCGTCGGTGCTACAAACGATAGGGGCACACAGGGAGGGTCTGGTAGTTTGGAGGGGAGATTTCAACTGTCAACTGGATGCGGATTTAGATGGGAAGGGTTGGTCAGGGCCCTGTAAAAACATGGCAGCGACACTGCATAAGGTAATGGAGGAGCTGGATTTAGTAGAGCTGTGTAGCGGAACACATGGAGAAGAGACTAGGTTCTCGTTCTACTCGGTGGCACATGGGTTGTATTCGCGATTGGACTATTTGCTGATGGGGAGGGAAAGTAGTCACCTATTTGCAGGGTTGGAATATTTAGGATGTACTTTAACAGACCACTCCCCCCTAGTGGCGAGGTTGCTGGGGAGAGGCAGGGGAACCGCGCGACAGATGTGGCATATGCAGAGGACAAGGCTGAAGGATGTTGCCTTCAGGAATGAGCTCTGAGGTGTGATTGAAAGCTATTTTTAGAAAAAAGCAGGGTCAGTGAACACAGTGGGGGTGCAATGGAGGCATTTATGGCAAATATAAGAGGAGTCTGTATCTCTACAACAGTAGGCATGAGGTCCTGTCGTCATATAATAAGACCCTGGCGGACCTTCCTAACTTTGACAGTGGCAGGCGAGATGTAAGACTGCACAGGGAAGGAGATAAAGTGGGAAAACTACTGGCCTGGTGTTAGGCAGAATCATGTGCAGCACCCTTTGGGAACACTACACACAATTAAGATACACGTGTAAGTACAATTTCACCTTTGGTACAAGCCTATACTACACAGTAAAGTGGTAGCGATGGCTGAGCAGCCAGACTTATCTCAAGAGTAAAGTGGGCAGTAGAACAAGTCACACAAAGGACCAACAATCACAGTGATTCAAACACTTACTCAAGGTTTCTTGGTAAAACAATATACATTTATTTACACATTCAGTTTGAAAACATTACACTAGCAAGAGCAGCTCAATACCACACACTAATAAAACACAAATACCCAAATACCCAATGGGTATGATCAAGTTTAGCTCCCCTGAAGTGGGAACAAAATGGCACTTCAGAGACTTTAAAAAGGGGTAAAAAGACGAGGTTACAGGAATAGACAGCACAAATACTTGCATAGGCAGGGCAAAGGGTTTCAGTAAACTACAACCAGCAATTCCGTTCATAGGCCTGGGCCAAAGTCAATGGTTCAGAGTCTTTGTATAGGATAGCACAGTTCTGGTAGTAAACGGTTAAGTCTTTGCCACAGAGTTTAGAAGAATTTGACTAGTCGAAAAGTTAGGCAAATGTTTAGGAAAAGACAAGCCTTCGAAGTTGAGAAAGTTTCCACGGAATTTCGCAATGGCCGAAAAGATTTCTGGACTGCGTTTGCACAGTAACTTGAAAAGTGAAGAAGAGCTGTAGCTGAAGCAGTTGTTCCTGGCAGTTCGAGCAGATCTTGCTGTTCCTGAGCTTCAGTCGTGGGGACAAGAAGGAGGACATCGGGAAGTTCCTGCACTGCTCAGGGATGAGGCCAAAAGCTTTAGTAAGACGTCGGTTTAAAGGGTGAGTGCCTTAAAGTCCACGAGCTGGTTTCCTTCCCTCTGGCTATCCGGTTTTCAATAGCACTCTGTAGAAAATTCTACCAGATGGGGACAGTGTCCAGGTGGCTTGTGAGTTGGTTGTTCCCACCAAACTCAAGGGAAGAAGTTAACCTTGAAGGGCTTCTCTGTCGATGGAGTTTCAGGCAATTTGGACCTGCAGCAGGGCTTCATCAGTCGTCCAGGAGTTGCAGCAGTCCTCTTCCTTTAGCTCGTCTTCGGTTTTTTTGTTCCAGTGGTCGACTCTGCTTTCCAAGTCCTAGAGAACTGCTTTTAAACAGATTTCCCCCATTCATTCCAGCCTGGCTGTCACTCACACAGCAGGGTGACTGTCCTTTCTAGACAGCCAGCCGGCCAATCACACCAGAGTGCATTCAGGTCTCCTAGGAGACTAAGCACAGGGAGTTTCGGGCACCTCCCGAAGATCCTGTCCACCCCAGACACTCAGGCGCCAGAGGAGGGCTTCAGCACTGAAGCCTGCCAAAGGTCAATGAACAAAGAGACCAAACCTGGTTTGGGGTGCAGAGACAAACACAAGAGGGACCTTTCCTAAAAGAAATGGCGAAAAAGGTCGACCAGAGTATGTTTTTACGGATAGGTCTGGGGCGCCATATTGAAAAACATGGCTGTCCCGATTTTTAGCTACCGTTGTTCGCGGTCGGGAAAAATCATGGTAGTTTCTTTGAAACCACTGCCACCAGCCATTTAAAGTAGGAAAGGGTAACATCTGACTGTTACATGAGTGTTCAGACGCAGGGGATGCTAGGCAACCCCTCCAGTACTCTATAGTAAGATAGTGTGTGCTGGGTCTAAATTTACAAAGACTAGCAAAGTCAATTTAACTCTACAGGCTCTGGGAGACAGTAGTCAGTCCCAGAGAAGGTATTTAAACCTTGGGGAGTTTTAAAAGACACAGCTGTTCCACTGCACTGAAGGTGCTGTGTGACACATAAGAAAAAGATGATGCCTATGGAGTTGTTTTAAAACTCCATAACTAAAGAACACAAAAGTAAAACACACATCAAAATACATGAAAGAGTGGAGAAAAAAGGCTCACACTCTTTCCAGGTAAAACATCAAATCCTAAAAATCCAGCAAAGTTGCTGGGGGTCTCAAAAGGTAAGGGAAATTAGCACATTCTTGAGAATTCTCCCTAACGCCTGGCTAATAGACAAGGAATGCCCACGCATACTATAAACCAAATGACGACCGGAACGGATGAAACAGTGGGTGTCCAAGATCAGATTAAAATGTGTTCCTGGAATTTTATAGGGAGTTGTACACGAGTGAAGGGGCATATGTGGAGGAAGATATGGATGAGTTGCTCCGTACGGTTCCATTACCAAGCCTAGGGGTAGACCGGAGGGACGAATTAGAGGGCCCGACCGAGGAGGAAGATATCCTATGGCCAGTGCGTTCAATGAAGAAGGGTATGGCTCCAGGTAGTGATTGGCTCCTATAGAGTTCTACTCCAAATATATAGACCTCCTAGCCCCATGGATTAAGAAGGTGTATGGTGAAGCTTTTGAATGCGGATTCCTTCCGGACTCCATTTAGGAGGCCATAATAAGCATGGGCGTAGGACATACAGTGGGGGGGGGGACAAATCCCCTCACAATTTTAAGTGGGGGGATACAATGGCATTTATCGCCCCAGCTACCCCATGTGTGTGTGTCTCTGGAGCATAGCTCTCAACTCACCCGCTTTTGGCAGGTGTCAACCGCCAAAAGCATCCACACACCCACCCACCGCCAGCTCCTTTGTTTCACCCGCCTCCCCCCACCTCACTAGACTCGCATAGCACTTCACAGGCGCTGGCTCTGGGCGCAGGCGCACTAAATGAGCCAGCGCGGCAGGAAAGTGACAGTTTCTCTGCCATTCCAGGCAAGCGTGCGCTACTGCATCCTGCTGCAAGCATTTTGCCTGACGCTCCGGCTGCACTGTTGAGTGCCTCGGATCCGCCGAACTACGCTGTGCAGGACTCTGCACCACTGCCAGCCTTGAGGCTGCTGCTGCCACCTTTGAATTCTGGCATCCGAAGACGTGGAAGATGACTTCAGCATAAGGTAAATACTTCACTCAGTGAATGACATTTGAGCATAACTGTACTGGGACTAGGAATTAGACACTTCCCTTCCCTAGTAACCCAAAGAAGAATTACTGTCCACCTGGCTACGTTTTATTATTTTGTACACTTGTTTGTCATTTTGAAGTTATTTCCTTTCCTCATTGCTTTCCGGTATTGTGTATCCCTTCTCTGCGGCACGGAATAATGGTGAGATGGCGATCCAGAGTCACAACCGACGCTCCAATACTGTGTATTGTCACTGAATTCGGTGTTTGACATAATTTGAATCCAGGACTTGTAATTGCTTTATTGTAACTAAAAATTGTTAATTTACCGTAATGTTTCTTTTGTATTGCCCACCCGTGACTGCCTACCTCAGCTTTTAATAATATAATTGTTGAATCTGTTTACTAGTACGTGAGAGCATCTTAGTAGGAGTACAGTACCATTAAATGATAACCCTCTGCCAAAATCAGTACTTCTGTTTTGCAGGCAGTGACATCCGTTGGAGTATATCATGCCAAAAATGATAATAAATATGATAATAAATATTACATCCTCTCGGACAATAAGATAACATACGCTCTGCGGTGAAACACTTACAGAGTAAAACACAGAGCTGCAGATCTGTTCAGGATCACACACTTTAGTTAAATGATACAACTAGGATGTTGACAATTTAAGCCACAGACCACATCTTCACAAGTTTAGTCGATATAGATATTTATTAAGGTTTCCCTTTGCCTTTCATGTGCGTCAATAATACATTATTTGTAAAAATGCCTTTCATAATTACTTTACATTATACATCATCATAGAAATATGTTGAGCAATAAGAGTATGCCTTTAGTTTTATTCTCCCGATCCTGCATGCAAAGTCACAAAGTCACAATAGCATAATTCAGGGTAATGTGTGCCAAACAAACCCCCCTTGGGTAAAGCCATAGTCATTATTTCACGTGGGTATTAAGCACGCTGTTAAAAAAACACAAATAAATAAGCATGCAACATTATGCACCCTTTCCTTCTCACTGCTCATCACTCCCTCCATGCACATTTCTGAAGGGACAAAAGTCTCTGTTAATAGTACCCCCCTCACTCCCATCAGGGCCTAATGGCTCACATTGGCATGCTCTGTTGACACAGAGCAACATGAGAGCTCCTCTGCTGCCCGGAGCTCCCTGGGACATTGTCCTAGCAGCAGGACACCTCTTCCATTCAGAAGGGGTAAGGTGTCCTGCTGCCAGGACAATAAGTGTGCTGACCAGGATTGCTCAGCACACATTGTCCTCCAGGCAGGACACCCTTCCCTTTGGGCACCCTCATTGAGGTACTGAACGGGAGAAGTGACCTCCTGACAAAAATTCTGGTCAGGCTCTCAAAAGAGCTGGTGCAGGGGCAGCTTGCCACTCCTCAGTAAACCACTGGTGACAACGCACTATGCAACACCTGCCATGCGCCTCCTGTTCTGTGTTGGCCATACAGAACCTGATTATTCCAAAGATTCCAAGTGCTGCTTGCATAACATTACAATTTCCATCCCCATTGCTATTAGTGGCAAAAATGCCCTATGTCCACTGCTTCAGCCTACTCTTACAGTGAATTCCTTTCTTTGTGGCAGTGATAAAGCACTTTTCAAAGTTGTGAGAAACTATGCACAAGGTACCTTACTACAATTTCTTTTGGTGTGTGTTAAACACTTGCATTGTTTTGCATTCCCAGCTTGTAGCTTTCCATTCAAGTTGTGGAAATAAAGCAATAATATTGTTTTGGCTTCACATGCTGAACGTGGCGAATTTGTCTCCCTCCACCTCCCTCGCACCTCCCATTCTGCGCACTTGATGACCTTGACCTGAATGTTCTAGGCCTTGCAAGTCTGTCTGTCTGGTCCTCCCGCTGTCTCTCCACACTAGCTTGGTTGAGCTTGAAATACTCATGCATAGATGCATTGGATGAGCAACCACCAAGCAATCTGAAATGTCGCCAGGCCAGGATTGTAGTTTATTGATTTGTATGTTGCTCTCCCTCTTCCCCCTGTTTCTCCCCTCACTCTTTATTAAGCATGTCACTAGTAGATTTGCCTCTGGCCTAGTATTCTAGCTATTGTTGTTTGATCACTTGGAATTTTCAAGGCCAAAGAATGATGACTGTATTCACTTGTTCCCTTCCCACCTTGAAGCGCTTTGAAGCACTTCACTTGCGTATAAGCGCTTTACAATTAAACAAATGCATGCTTATATAAGGATTTACATGTTGCCAGGTTGCTTTACTATGTGAATTGTATGTTTTGCAAGTAATCACTGTAAGATAGTATTATTGAAGTCCCAGATAGCCAATATGTGTACCACATGAAGCTCAAAAAGAATGTGGTTAAGTGGCTAAATGGACGAATGAGTTCAAATCCGAGCTTCACTGCTTAACAAAAGTGTGTGTTTGTGTGTGATCCAAAGAACTCAAGATACTTTTGAACTGACCAACAATGTCAGTCCAGCTAAATTCTACATTAGTAGGCAACAAGGCAAGTCTCAAAATATAAGTGGCATATGTTAACAAGAATATCAATTTTTTTGAGGGGTGCAAATAGCACTGTACAGACCAAATGTTTGTCCCCAACTAGTGGAGGAAGCAGGGCCGAGGCCTGTGAGAACTTAAAGGGAGTGTGCACCAGAGCTGATAAGCAACTAGACGCGGAGCTGCTTCAGCTTCTAAACAGGACAACAACATAGCCTGGTGAGTGGCATCAGAGGCAGCTCTCATTGTTCATTGTGGAGGAAACAGTTTTGGGTATGTGACTGCAATTTCATTGCAGTTTGCAATGAAGGAGACATTTGGAAAATTGAAGGAAATGTTCCCCAATTCTTTTCTCGGTTTGCACAGAGACAGATGTGGATGCGCTCAAGATGATTTGGTACACAAATGGAGAAAGCGAGGCGCAATGTCAACAAGGCAAAGTGTGCATTTTTGGGAGATGTTGACATGACGTCTTTCCACAATGAAAATATTAAATTTGGCGTTGCCAACATTTTCCACAAAGATGGAGTGCATCTTACTGATGCAGGTAATCAGATTTTTCTGCAAAACATTCAGAAGCAGTTTTTGTAAATATACGAAGCATTTTTCAGTAGGTGCAAAAAAATACATGGAAACACAGGGAAAACAAAATGCAGACATTTTAAGTTCAAAGAAATAGTTCAGTTTAGTAGAATGTTCTTTAGTTTGCTTTAAAAATTGATAAAAAATTATAAAAACTAAAAATACAAAAGAACGTTTTTTTCAGGGCCACCACTTTCCCACGCAAAATATTTAAATGTTTTTGATGCCACCACCACATACATTTTTCTGATGTCCGTGGACTACTGCAGTGTCCGCGGACTCCACAGGCTGCGTAGGGGCCTATAACTTTTTTTGTTAGTTCTATTTTTTAACTGTGAAAGTTGGCTCCTAGAGGAACCGTGTTTATTTGTGTTTTAGATTATTTGTTGGCTTTTATTTGCAGGCGAGACAAGGGAACGAAGGGAGGAAAGGGGCACCAACCAAAGGGACGAAGGGGCAGGTGAGAGAGAGGAAGATGTTGGGTGGGCCTTTTTCAGGTTTGGGACAGTGTTTCTCATGCTCCTTGACTGCTGCCTCGAAAGCACTATAAAACTGCTCCACCCTACAGAGCGGTGTGTCGCAGTACATACACAGTACTGTGACCCTCGAAAGGTAAGGGTTGACAGTGTTATGGATAGCCTGCAAGGCTTCCGCTGGGATCCTCTGCCCCACAGCAGTGCCCCTTCTGGTGACAGGAGCAGATGATAAGGATGAGGTAGAGGGCGTCAGTCTACTCGTCTCTTTGAAAGGGACCACCTTTCGCACTGCTCCCTTGTGATTCAACTTCAGGTGGCGCCGCATGGAGGTGGTCCTGTAGGAGTTCAGAGCTGGTATTTCACGACCGAGTATAACCTTGCACTCAGTGCATCGAACCTTGTCTGCCTGAACGTTTGGTACACCCCCTATGGTGCTAAACAGCTGCCACACCCAGGACTCACAACGGGAGCTGGAGAGAGGGAATTCCAGTACCTCATCTTCATCTTCCTCTTCATCCTCCTCTGTATCACCACACCTGTTCTCCTCTTCAGGCCCTCCAGATGGTGGTGGTGGTTGGGGAGCTTCAGTGGTCATAGCAGATGCCATTCTGTCTCCAATAAATGTTCTGCAAAGAAAGCCAACAGGTGCTCTCTCCTGGACAGCCAGATTGAGATTGAGGAACAGTAATGGGCGGGCCCCTTCAGAGAGACTAACCACGGAATATGCAACTGTCTGCGGACTATCGAGCCACAAATGGGGCTTAAAAAGTTATAAAAAGTTGCCAGATCAACTAAGACATGGCCTAGGAGGTCTGTAAGGTTAATGATTCAGCTTGAAACACCCCAAATTGGCCAGAAATGCAGTTTTAAACTGTCCCGGGGTACGGACACTGTCCGCGAACACTTCCATTGCGCGGGTGCGGTCACATGATGACATCCCCAGCACGATGGCTGTGTTGCGGACACCTATTGGGCGAGAGACAATGTGGGCATGTGTGCAAGTGTCCACAGGACAGGGGCAGAGTCCCCGAACTAATTAAAAGTGTGCCAAAGGTGAGCAGACATGTCCGGACAGGTGCAGTGTCTGGGGGCACAGTGTGATGAGTTGGGCATGTGCGACACTGTCCGTGCGATAGGGGCAGAGTCCCCGAACTAATTAAAAGTGCACCACATGAGAGCTGACATGTCCAGACAGGCACAGTGTCTGGGGGCACCTCCATTTTGGTTGCGGACATCCCGGACAGCCACGCAGTCCGCGGGCCCATAATTGTTTTATTTTATTTTAAACTGACAGCAAGACTACAGACACACATATTTATTGAATAAAACATACATTCAATTAACAAAGAGATGGTGAATGGGAATGAGAAACATTGAGAATTTCTATACAATGTTCTTGAGGGGAGGAAGGGACCGAGGTGTCATTATAGCGTCTTTCATTTACATTCCGGGAATTTGATGGGGATGATTGGTTGGGACAAGGTGAACGGGTACAGGTACAACTAAGGCAGTGATATCGAACATTTTTCTTAAAATTATTTTTCACAAATTCGTTTTACAACCACATGAAATTACTATGTAGTTCATCCATTTTTATGATAACTTCATCAGTTCATTATGTACATTTGGATCTAGGGGCTGTCTGTGCACATCTTCAGGTTCACTCAAATGCAATTGGGCCCCGGTTTCCTCATCACCACGATGTACTTTTAAAAGGAAAAGCATGTTATAGTGATATTTGGACGAATGACAAAACCTTTTTTTTTTTTACTGTATACCATCACCGCTGTTTTATTCCTCCAACCATTCCAGTGTGCTTGCCATTTCTGTTAAATGAAAACATATCGTGCTATTTCTTATAAGTTATGTATACAAAACAAATGGTAATAATACAGAAAGAAATACAGTGTACTTACTATTTTCTAAGAGCTTTCTCCGAAATAAGTGCCAAGTGCTTGTCAGTCTGTAAGCAAGGTTGCACTGAAGTGATACTGTGATGTGTACAGTTAAGCTTTGTGCTTGGTGCATTCCATTATATTGTGCACTACATAAAAACATACTTGTGGTTTTTTAAGTACAGATTTCCTATAAATATTTGCTTTTTGGATGTAGTACATATATCTATTGTTGTTTCATGTATATGTCCGTTGCAGGATACAACATTGTAAGGTAACCCCTGTGCTTTTGGGCAGTGTGAATGCTGTCCGAAGTCTGCTGAAATTCACACGGCCCGCAGACTATGCGGCTTTCACGATGGAGGCAGGGGGGTCAGTATGATTGAAGGGACATGTAGAAAAATTAAGGGTATCCTGGTAAAAACCCATGAAATTCAGGGGAAAAACATTGTTAAAGGAACGTTCTGGTTAAGTTGCACTAATAAAAACCTATGAAATTAAATTTAAAAACTTTTGTTTGTTTGTGATGTCATCTTTGATGTCCTCGGTGTTAGTCTTAGCAGTGCATGGTGGTGGCATGAGTTATGCTTGCTTAGCTTACCATAACTGGTGAATTTCGGAGGTTTCTTCGGTTTTACTTGCAACCATAATGTCCCTTTAGCATAGGAATCTGGGGCACATACAGGGAAACTCCAGTAAGGAGGAAAGAAAGAACATTACTAGAAAATTGTGTTTTTGAGGCGTGCTTATTTCTCCATGGATGTGTAACATGAGCTCAGGCCATATCCTAAAAAAAGTACCTTAACAATATAGGACAAGGTTAACGTCCAAATATAAAGCACCTTTTTAATTATAAAATTCTTACTGCCATTGAAGAAAAAAACAAGTGTTCTGCATATGTGAGATGTAATCAGTGATGTCATCAATGACATTTTTGATATCATCTTCGATGCCCTGGGTGTTACTCTTAGCAGTGCAAGGCAAATTCCTGGGAGTTGTGGCACGCTGCTTAACCAAAGTGAGAGATATCGGAAAATAATTTAATCGCACTGCACATTGCCTAAAAACATTGTGAGTAACCATATCGTCCCTTTAACAAAAATTTTTTACTAAATTTCATAGGTTTTTATTAGTGCAGCTTAATCATAACGTTCATTTAACAACATTGTTTCACTGAATTTCATAGGTTTTTACAAGTGCACCCTAATTTGCAACAACTTTCTAATATTATACTCACCTCCAGTATAGCAGCATTTTCGGCCAATCTAGGAGGTTTCAACTGAAAACTGTGCCATTCCCCACCTCTTAGCAACATTCTTAACACTTCTATCAACTTTCTGCAACTTTTTACTCCGTTTGTTTGTTAGCCGATGTTCGCGAACATCTGACATCATTGTGGACTTTCCAGACAGTGTCACGTTACCATGCGCGTTATGTGATGACATGTTCACGAATGGGTCCCTGCTTCGCGAACGTGCCGTGCTCCGTGGACAATTCAAAACTGCATTTTCAGATGATCTAGGGAGTTTGAAGCTGAAGGTTTACCTTTGCACAGCTCCTAGACCTCTTTTTACTGATTTTCCATCTGCAAGCCAGGAGAGAGAACCTGCTTGGAAGAGTATTAGCACACCTGCTATTTAACTTCAGGAGCCACCACCACAAACACCACCACCACCAGCAGGAGGGCCTGGACAAGGGAAAAAGCATAATGATACAGAGGAGAATCAAGAGGTCCAGGAAGATGAAATAGAGGAAATGCCTACCTCCAGCATCCAGAGAGAATCATGGGTGTGGCGGTTCTTTAAGACCATACGAGGAGTACCAAAGGCTGGGGTTATCCATGTTGAATGCATTGAGTGTGGAGTTATACTCAGTCGCTGACAATACAGGCAGTACTCTTTTGGTACCACATCCATGCACTGCCACACCTGCTCAAACCAACCAAGTGCTCTTAGAAAGGCTGTTCCTTTCTCAGGAAGTAGTTGGCTGTCTTCCTCTACCTCATCTTCCTCAACCACTCCTGCCACCACACAGGCTACTCCTGTGGGGCAGAAGGTCCCACCAGTTACCTTGCAAGCCAAAAATAGGCTGTTGATCCATGACTTTCCATGACAACAGTACTCTGTATATACTGCAACATACCATTCTGCAGGGGAGAGGTGTTTAAAAGTGGTTTCAAGGCTGCAATCAGGGATCATGAGAAACACTGCCCTTTACCTTAGATTAAAGGCATGGCCAACATCTTCCTCTGTTCACCTGCCCCTCTGTATCTATGGTTGGTCCCCTTCCCTCATTTCCCTCCCCACCTTACTTCCTGCATCTCCTGCAAAAAATATACAAAATCAAAAAACACCAAAAAAAGGTTCCTTTTGGAGCCACCTTTCACAGTTAAAAAATAGATCTAAAGAAATGTATCTTATAGATTCCATCTCCTTTACATTTTTGAATAAAGTAGTTAGACTCAATAAGATTCTCCAACATTTCCATTATCATTTTGTACTATGCTAATGGAAGTAATGGATAATTGTACACTAGAAAAAAAGAAAAGATTTTCTGTCACAAAAATGTTTCTCTAGCATACAATAAGGACCATAGTCCATGGACCTTCATAACTATCCGCAATATCTGCAGTCCCCTTTCCAGGCCAGGCCTTATTAAAAGACCCAGATGGCATGTGCACATCATCACACAGGACAGCCCTTCCACCCTTTTTACTTTTATGTTTGTAACACTCCCTCATTGCCTGCTTTCGAACAGTCACAAATCTATCCAACAATCACTTCCAAAAACTCTACATTTCACCCAATCAACATATTAAACTTCCACATACAAACTGCCACTTAACAATGTTCTAGAAATATTTTCCATCTGCATTTCCCTTACTTATACAAAACAAATTGTACACAGTGCTGCTATAAATGCACATATGCATTGTGCAGTGAGAGAATTGCATTAATGAAAGGGGGGGCTGGGGATGGGCAAGTGCTGGTGGGAGCCCGGGAAGGAAGTGCTAAGGGATGCCAAGGTCAGAGTGCACAGGCTAAGTGCTGGGGCAGAGTAGTTCCAAGGGTGGGATGGAAAGCCACCAGGCGGTCAGTCCGCAAGGACTGTGCTGAAGGGAGGGTGGTTCTGATGTTGACTAGGCATAGGGCCTGGACCCTGTGAGGTTCATGAGGGACCATGCCACCAGTCTTAGTGGCAGTGGGATGAGTTTGCAAGGAAGGGAGAGAGGGAAAGAGGAAGAGAAAAGCAGAGTTTTGTGAATGTTCCGGAATTTAAGGAAGTTTCCAAATCTAAGAGGGGCAGGGTAGCTGTTCCAAAGAGAGGCAACAGCCGAACAGAGAGACCTGCCTCCTGCTCTCTGTTTGAAGAACCGTTTCGCATGCAGATTATTCAAGTTAGAAGAGCGGCGGGCTCTAGCAGGGGAGCATTTAGGGAGACCAAGTAGGAAATAGCCTGGTCCCAGGCCCCAGAAAGCCTTGCGGATGATGGACAAGGTCTTGAATTTCATCCTTGCGGCCACCAGGAGCCAGTGTAGAGATTTTAGGGCTGCAGAGATATGCTTCCTGGGCTTGAGGCCAAGGATAAGTCATGCAGCCCTATTCTGTATTAGCTGATGAGGTGTAGGGAACAATGGGGAAGGTTGAGGAAGAGGCCGTTGCAGTAGTCCAGCCTAGAGAGGAACAGGGCACTGGAGACATTGAGGTTCTGGGGGAAGGTGAGGAAAGGTAGAATGCCTGTAAGGAGGTGAAGCTGAAAGTGGGCCGTCTTGAAAATGTCCAAGATGTGAGAAATAAAGAAAAGAGAGGAGTCAAAGATGACCCCAAGGTTTTTGGCCTCACGAGATGGTGAGTAGAGGGCAGAAGGAGAGCAGCCAGATGGTAAGAGGGAAACAGAGTACAGGTGTACCAATAAGAAGGATCGCTGACTTACTGGCACTGAGACAGAGATCGTTAGCCACACGCCATGCCTGGATGACGGTCACACAATCGGGTATGACGGAGGGAGAGGAAAAAGTAGTGCAGGGAACTTTCAAGGACAGCTGTGTGTCATTGACATAACGCAGAATATGAGGAGAAAAGGAGGATATCAGGTGAGACAGAGGAACGAGATAGATATTAAAGAGCCACAGTGAAAGGGTAGAACCCTGGGAGAATCTGGAAGTAGAGAGTGATGTGGTGGAGGAGAAATGGCCCAGTTGCAGCTGGGAAGGGTAGTTAGTGAGGAAAGAGGTCAGCCAGTCCAATGCCCGGTCCGTGATGACAAAGCTATCGTGGAGCCATTTAATAAGGATAGGACGGTTGACCTTGTCAAAGGCGAAGGAGAGATTGAGGTGCACTATCTTCAATTACACTCCGATCAAAAATACCATATACACTTCAATTATATCACTCCACCATATTAAAAATATGGTATACTCCCTTCATAGTACCTATACTAACTATACACATATTACTATGGTGGATGTGGCCAGTGGCCAGATGCTTGGGGGCACGGATTATGGCCATGCCCCTAAGAATCTGGCCACTGGCAACAACCACCACAATAGAATTAAAATATATAACAATTATGTACAATATACCTTCAAATAACAAGACTCACCCACCCCCATACCCAATCCCAATAACGTCCACGAACAGATACATTCAGGGTACACACGCCAGAACCTACACAGCTTTTTTCACCTATAAAAAGAGCTCTAATAAAAATGTTCCACTCCCACACCCTTTTCTGGCCCTCTTTCATCCTCGAAAATAACCCCAAATATATTTTCCAGACTTCTTTTCCTCACTGCACTGTCCGCAGACAAAGGCTGTGAACCACCCATCCAATGTGGCCACCATTTCAATAATTATGACTCACCGCACGTTTCAAAACATCCAATCAGCGTGCGCCTCTCTGCAAAGTTTGGTGACCATTTCCATTTGTCGAATGGCACCTAAGTTATAAGCTGCCCAAAAAGTACTCTTTCTATAAATTGAGCAACTTAACCAATGATGTAGCCCGTCAGATAGCACAGTGAACTAAGCACTCACCTCTGATATTAGTGCACAGCCTGTTGTGGCAGGTTTGAATCCCAACAGGGTCAACTTAGCCTTTCATCCTTCCAAGGTTTTGATAAATTGAGTACCACCCTGTGGGTTAATAATATCTTATGTTATTTCAGCACTGTGAGACCATTAGGTGTGTTGCGCTATGTAAGGAATACATTATTATATTATTACCATTCATTATATAAACATCCTCCCTCCAGCGATGATGACTTTATACAAATTCCAAATCCTCCCATTTATCTTTCTCATTCTGATATCCCATCACTTTGATAAATAAATGTATTTTTTATACTATAAATATCTTCTATATTATTCAGTGATACATTCCTTTTTTAAAACCCAATTAATAGTTTGTGAACTGCATGACTATTTGGAGGTCCGTTTCCAAAATAGGGTACCAGCGGACATTGCGCCATGTCTGCACATGTCCGGTCTCACATGACGCACTTTTAATTAGTCTGCGGACAGTGCGCCCGTTTGCAGACATTCATGTGCATGTGCCAACGAGTGCCGCTCGACGGTGTCCGCGGACACCCACCGTCGCCTTTGCAGCATGATGGTGTGTCCGCAGACGGTGTTCATCACCACAGGCAGTTTGAAACAGCGTTTTAGGCCAATCTATGATGTTTCGAGGTGAAAGTGAACCCTTCTAGAGCTCCTAGACCCATTTCTACTTGATCTGACCATGTTTTACAACTTTCCAAGGCCTATTTTCAGCTCGGTAGTCCGCAGATGGTTCCTCTGAAGGGACCCATAAATTACCTTTAGCCATTCTCAATCTGGCACACCAGGAGAGAGCATCTTCTAATAGAGCTACTTCCATGAGACTTCCAGGATTTTAACAATGGCATCAATCATGGCAATCCCTCCTTCCCAGGGCTCACCACCGCAACCACCAAGTGGATGGCCTGGTCAGTGGATAAGACGTGGTTATGCAGAGGCAGACGACGAGACACAGTAAGAGGAGGTAGAGGAAGTCCCTACCTCCTACGCCCAGAGAGAGTCATGGGTGTGGTGGTTTTTTTTTACCACTGTTGTGGGTGTACCGAAGGCTCAGGCTGCCCAGGTGAAGTGCATTGAGTGTGGGGGCGTACTCGGTCGCAGACAACCTGGGCAGTACTTCTTCGGGATTACCTCCATGTGCCGCCACACCAGATCCAACCACCCAGGTGCTCTGAGAAAGCCTGTTCCTTTCTCAGGGAGAAGCAGGTTAATGTCCTCTACCCCATCTTGCTGAACCACTGCTGCCATCACACAAGCTAGTCCTGTGGGGCAGAGTAACCTGCCGGCTGCCTTGCAGGCAATACAGGAGGCTGTCAATACTTACCTTTTGAGGGTCACAGTTCTCTGTATGTACTGCGACACACCACTCTGTAGGGGGAGCAGTTTCGGTGTGCTTTCGAGGCCGCAGACAATAAGCATGAGAAACACTGCCCCCTACCAAAGATTGAATGCCACCCAACATCTTCCCCTGTTCACCTGCCCCTCTGTATGTGTGGTTGGTGCCACTTCGCTCCCTTCCCTCTGCACCATACCTTAGCGCCTCTCCGACAAAAAAGAAAATATAAAAGACAAAAAGACAAACAGTTAAAAAATAGAACTAAAAATAAAAATCAAGGGACCCTTTGCAGTCTGTATAGTCCGTGGACAATGCGAAAGTCTGCGGGCATCTTGAAAATTCCAGGCATGGGGTGGGGGCGTTAAAATCATTTAAATAGTTTTTTGTTCAAAAATTGTGGCTATTAAAAAACTTTTTTATATTTTTGGGGGTATTATGTACTGAAGTAACATGTTCTATTGTACTAATTTATTTTTTCCTATTTTCACAAAAACTGCTTCTATTTTTTTACTACTTTTGTTTTTTATTGACTAGAATTACTAAAAAGAATACTTCACAACATAGTTCATGAAAAATTGTTTCAATGCATTTTGGATATTGATAATAAAAATCTGATTTCCTACATTAGTCAAAGGCACTCCATCCCCTCGAAAATATTCACGCCATTCAACTTGATATTTTTGTTGTCAAAAGATGCCATTCCTAAAGCATATAAAAAAGCATGTGCACCTTTATTCACATGCTGTCTAGCTTCTTCCATTTGCGGACAAAACAAGTTTGGACTTCTCTATATTTGTCTTTGATTAATTTCAGAAAAAATAATCTTTGCAGCTAGAAACAGTTCCATCATGCTTCCCAACATATCCTTCATGACAAACTGCAAAGATCCTGCAGTCACATAGCCCAAACTGTTGCCCCCCACAATGCACAACAATGATATCTGGACGTTTAAAGTGAGCCATACTCTCACAGAATGGTAATAATGTTACCCAGTTCAAACCACAATCTGCATACCACGAAATGTCCACTTCGTCCAATCTGATAGTAGCAAAGATTCTACGAGATTACGTATAAACCTTCAATGAATGGATCCAAGAATCTCCCACCATCCACACACTCGGCTTGTTCATAGCCATCTTCACTACACACAACAAAGAAAACACTTGCTACCCTTTATTTATTTATTTTATTTATTGCATTTGTTACACGCACAAACCCTTAGGTATCACGGCGAGGTTACAGACAGCTTAATAAAACATGCATTCAATAGGCCATTACGGCACAATTACAATAAATTTTGAGGCAATACAGTAGTACAGATCATAGGATATTAACAACAAAGCATAACAAGTGAAAAACAGTTATTTACAATACAAAGTGGTATAAACAAGTACAGAACTATTTACAGGTAATATGATGGTGGTTTATTACTGGTATAGGTTGAATTGACAAGTTTTTAACAATTTTTTGAAACCTGTCAATGTTTCCTCATGTTTGATGGTGAGTGGTAGGGAGTTCCAGTGTTTAGGGGCTAGATAGTGGAAGCTACTGCCCCCTGGTCTGGTATTTTTGTAACGGGGTAGTGCTAATAGTGAGTGGTTGTTAGATTTTAGAGATCTGGTGATTTCTTTTTTGGCAATCGCATGGTTTAGGTAGATGGGAGCATTTTTATGGAGGCATTTGAAGGTGATGCACAGAGTTTTGAAAATGACTCTAGCTTTGATGGGTAACCAGTGATGTACTCTTCTAGTTATGGAAATATGGTCAGATTTTCTTATTCCGATGGCGGCTTGTATGGCTTTGTTTTGGATAAATTGTCATTGATGGAGGTTCGAGATGGATGTACCAAGTAATAGTATATTACAATAGTCAAGCCTTGATAAGACCAAGGCCCTGGCTAGTGTAATGCAGTTAGTGGGGGTCAGGAATTGGTGACTAAGTGTGATACGTTTAGCAGTGTAGGAGGTGGAAGATGAGAGGGTGCTGATGTGTTTGGTCATTGAAAGGTTAGCATCCAAGTAGACTCCAAGAGTTTTTACATGTTTGAGTAACAGTATCATAGTCCCATCTATGTTGATGGGAGAGTAGTCTGGATGAAGTGCGCTTATTTTGGATTGGGGGGCCCACAATGAGAATCTCTGTCTTCTCATCATTGAGGCAGAGGCTGTTTAATGCCATCCAATTCTGAATTATGGCGTAGATTTTGTTGATAGTCAGAATATCTTGGGTTTAGTTCCCTGGCAGTGGGATAAGGATCTGGGTGTCATCTGCAAAATTGGTGTCAATGACACCCATATCGTCTAGGGCTGAGAAGAGAAGCTTTGTCTATGCGTTATAGAGTGTGGGTGAGTGGCAAGAGCCTTTAGGTACACCAATGGGGACTGGTATGGGGTCAGCAGCTTCTTTGCCTATGGAGACTCAAGATGTTCATTCCTCTGGGAAGGATTTAATCCACGTGGTAGCGTCAGTGGAGAAGTTGAAGTCTCTAGCTAGGGTGGAGTAGAGTTTGTTATGATCCACAAGATCAAACGCTTCAGATAAATCCAATAGGAGGAGGATGCAGAGTTTTCCTGTGTCTCTGCTAGAATCCATCTGGATTTTGAGATTCAGGAGGGCTGTTTCCGTACTGTGATTAGTACGGAAACCAAATTGTCTGGTGCCAAAGAGCTGGTTCTGTACCAGGTGTGCTTGGACTTGGTTGTTACTCTGCCCCACAGGACTAGGACTGTTGTTATTGGCCTATAATTAGTTGGCACAGAAGGGTCGGGGCAAGGTTTTTTTAGGAGGGGTGTAACTCAAGCTTCCTTTATGCTGGCTGGAACCAATTTGGCATTAAAGGGCGCGTTTACGAAATTAGTTATGATAGGTGTCAGCGTGTGGGCACATGATTTAACTACATTTGCTAGGAGAGAATCTCCTTTGCAATTGGATGCTTTGAGCTTGGATATGGTGTCAAACACTAATTCTTGTGAGACGGAGTGAAGTAGAAGATGGGGTTGGTGTTCTCATTAGAGGTCGGTAGGCGATTGACAGGAACAGATTTATCCGCTAGAAGCTGTTTTTTGGTTGTCATTTTGTTTTGAAGTAGGTCAATCTTGGCAGCTAGAGCGTCTTGGATAGTGGTACACCACTTTTTGCTGATATTGGTGGAGTTTATGGCTGGGGCTGGATTCTCCAATTCTTTTAGGATTGAGAATAATTCTTTTGAGTTGGACACAGCGTTACTGATCCGAGCATTATAGGCATTAGCTTTATGGGTGATAATAGCTGTTTTGTATGTTTTAATTGCCTCCTGGTAGGCTTTTTCGGTGTCTGTTGTTGGATGTTTTCTGAAAGTGTGTTCGAGGGCGCGTTTGGTTCTCCTGAGTGTGACAAGATCATCATTGAACCAAAAGCATGATCGTTTCTCGGTGCATTTAGCTTTGGTGGTGAGAGGAGCTACGGGGTTGATGGTGGAAGTGAGGCAGTTGTGGTAAGCATCTGCTAGTAGGCATGGGTTGTCGTTGGAAATAGACAAGGTATCTAATGCTTTGGAGAGCTAGGGCACTAGATTTTCAGGTGTGAGTGTGCGAGGAGTTTCTCATTTCGTAAGAGTTGGTGGTTTCGTGATTGGTTGGAGGGGGTTCGATGGCACTAATGGTGAACTTGATGTTATGATGGTCTGTCCAGTCTAGAGGAGAGATAGAGTCGATGGAAGTGTCCGTGTTGAGCGAGAGGATCCAATAAAGTGTTCTTCCTTTGATTTGAGTGGGGGCATTCACTAGTTGGATAAAGCTCATATCCTTCAGGGATGAGTGTAGTGGTTCTGCTTTAGGGTCCAGGATATCATTAACTCTCCCAAGATGACGCATTTGGTGTTGGACTTCATGAGTGGAGCTAATAGTAGAGGATGTCTGTTTCAGGATGGCTGTTGGAGTTAGGAAATCTATAGATCACTACTATGTTGATAGTTGTTTTTTCATTTATGGGAAGTTTGGCAAGCAGTATTTCGTAACCTACAATGTTTTCAATGGGGCGTGGTCTTAATTGGAGTTTAGTCTTGGCGATGATGGTAACACCACCTCCATGCAAATGAGTCCTATCTGATCTGAGAATGGTATAGTCTGGTGGGATAGCGAGGATAAGGAGAGGTAAGGAGAGGGCCAGAGGCTTGGTTAAGCCATCATTCGGTGACTACTAGTATATCAAGATGTGCTTCTGTGACGAGGTCATGTATTTCAATGGCATGAGCTCCTTGGGAGGTGGCCTTTATGAGGGAGCCTTGGAGGATGGTCGGAGGTTTCAGCATAGAGGTGTCTACAGTAATGGGGGTCATAGGTCTAGAGGGTGGACTTTGTTTAGTGTTAGTTTTAGACATATGGTTTTGGTCCATCGAGGGTGACTGCTTACGTGGTGTGTGATCAGATATGGAGCAGTTGACACAATACCGGGTTCTTGATCTTAAACGAAAGCGTCTTGCCTTGCCTAAGATAGGTAGCGAGTAGTTTTCTTCAAAGTTGCTGTGCTTCAGGATGGACACGAGTGTGCATGTGGTGGTGGGGTGTTTGGTTTTATAAGTAGTGGCATAGGTAATAGCATTGAGTTTAGTGACAAGGGCGAGGTTGTTAGCGGGTGGGAACGGTGATAGTGAGAGCAGGAATGGTGTAGGGCATGGGATGGGGTGGTGCCTGGGGCAGGCCAATTTGGAGAGGCCATTTTTGTGTGCGAGATAGTGGCTTCCAGAACAGAGTATGTGGTTTGGGATAATACAGAATGGGAGCATGATGAAGGTTAGCCAGCCTAACATGGTTGTGTGAGTCTAGGGATAATGTAAGAAAAGGGTTCTTTATCTAGCCCGGCAGTAAGTCTCAGCAAATAGGCTAGTCTGACCAGAGGAAGCATATCCTCTGGCATATGACAGGCCTATTTGGTGTATGGCAATCGGTGGACCAATCAAACAAATCAGGCAACATAGCCTATTGACACAGACACACAAAAAATTCAAATCAACCTTATTATTTAGGATCATAAAAGCCCAGCCAAGTGGGTCGAAACACGTGTTGGCTTTCTAATTCGGCTTTGAAAATACATCGTGTTTAATCGGCTTCCAAAATTGGCTTTCAAAATATTGCTTATGTATATGTTACGCTCACCTGGTTACCACAGGGGCGTCGGTCGGACCCGGACAGCTGCGGTCTCCACCCACGTGATGGTAGTGCAGCGATGACTGGCTGGATCTGCCCTCCTAATCTTGTCTGCTTAACCCGTAGAAATATTCTACTGCAAGTGGAGAGATGGATTTAGCCACTTGTGGATTGAAGTAATGGCACCCCCACAGTCCTCCCCAACTAATCACCTCCGAAATGCCCTCACAGCAATCTCACCTTACATTCTTGAAAGATGAGCTCTCCAACCTGCGTGGATTTGCAGGGGCGCGTTGATTCCAGTTACTTCACTGGTTTGAAGGCTCGGGAGAGTTCCAGAGAGTATTGACTCTGAGGTTCCTAGTGAGGACCAATAAGTATTAAGTTCATAGAGTTCAATATGTCCGATGTTCACTCTTGTTCCCCCCTTCCTTTCTTGTCTTGCAGCTGGCTTGTGAAAAGATGCTCTTGTGGCAGCTGGTGGCGCTCAGGTAAGAGTCTGTATTACCCAGCGCTGTCCGGTAAATCTTGCACGAGGAAAACGTGTTGTTTTGTCTCTCTTTACAGATGCGGCACGTGAAAATATGGAGAGTCACAAAAGGATGCCTCCGGTGGTAAATCAGGTAAGTCTATGGTGGTAAGAATTATATTTGTTGGTTCCCTCGGCTCACCTTGTGGTTTTCTTTTGTCTCCTAGGTGCCGAAGTTCGGCGAAGAAATGATGGAGGCAGCGCCGACCCGAAGGATGCTGTGAAGACTGGTGAGTATGGTGCAGCGCTGCAGCTGGAGGTGCGGCGCGTGCAGAAATGATGTTCTTTACAGGTCCGGAGACAAGATGGATACTGAATCAGGTGTGGAATAGAAATAAGATCGTTTTCTAACCTTGTCCCTTTCTTTCCTCTTTGTTTTAGGAGCTCCGGAATCGAGGCGGGCGTGGCAGAAGACTGGATGCAAGCTGCAGGCACGGTGAGTGTTACGCTGCTGGATGCAGAATAACGCGAAGCGTGGGTTGCTGGTCGGGTGTGGTTTGAATAGCCTCAAAAGTAGTCCCAGGTAAGAAGTCCCTAGAACCACACCCGAGTAAAAAAATAGTCCCTGTAGAAAAATAGTCCCTTTCAGGCTTCATGTTGGATTGGAGTCATTTGCAGCATGGTCTGCCTGAGGTAAGTAATGACTATGAGCCTGGCGCCTTAGGCGCCAGGACTGATTGCTACTATGAGCCTGGCGCCTAAGGCGCCAGGACTGAACCCAGATAGCCCCTAGCCGGGGCTGCTGAGGTTTTACTAAATGTCTAGATGCCTGCTCCCGGGGCTGATGGGCTTGGTCTGGATGCCTGGGGGTAGGCATCATGACAGCACTCCCTCCCAAGGCCCCTCCTAAAGTTGTTCTTCCCCTGGGCCCTGGTTTGTCTGGGAAGTTCCGATGGAATCTTTTCACCAACCGAGGTGCATGGACGTGGTCACTAGGTTCCCATGACCTTTCTTGTGGTCCGTAGCCCTTCCAATCGAGTCCAGGATATTTTTTACCTCGAATTCAGGTTCTCCATCTATCAAGATGGGGTCAGGTGGTTTGGTTAATCTTGCTCCTGGTTGAACTGGTTTTAAAAGTGAAACATGAAAGACAGGATGAATGCGCATATTAGAGGGTAATTCCAATTTGACAGCTACCGGGTTGATAATGCCCTTAATAGTGTAAGGTCCCAAATATCTAGGGTTAAAAGTCTGAGTTCCCTTCAGAGGTATGTGTTTTGTAGCGAGCCAAACTTGATCCCCAATCTGATATTGTGGAGTTTCACTTCTATGTTGATCAGCATTTTTCTTATATTTCTCTTTTGCTTGTTTCAAATGTTCTGTTGCCTCTTTAAAGGCTTGTGTAATAGTAGAATGCAAATGACTAACTTCAGACATTTCTAAATGCTGAGGCGCATCTAGTTCTGAGGTTCGAGGGTGATGTCCATATGTGGTATAAAAGGGGCTTTGTCCGGTTCCTGAATGTACGGAGTTATTGTATGCATACTCGGAAATCCATAAAATATCTTTCCAATTACTTTCGGTCTGGTGTAGCATGCAACGTAGGTACTGTTCAAGGGTCTGGTTGGTCCTCTCCGTCTGACCATTGGTCTGGGGATGGTGACTGGTTGATGACCTCACGTCGATTTGCGCCAGTTGACAACGTTTCTCCCAAAAATGTGAAATGAATTGACTACCTCGGTCAGAGACCAACACGGAAGGAAATCCGTGTATTCGAACAATGTTTTCGAGGAACTCCTTGACCAGAATTGAAGCAGAAGGTAATCCCTTTAGAGGAATAAAGTGGGCCATCTTGGAAAAAAGATCCACAATAACTAGAATGGTGTTAAATCCATTACATGTAGGTAGATCTGTAATAAAGTCTAATGATAAGGTGTGCCATGGTGTAGGTGGAATATCCAAAGGTTGTAAGAGGCCAGCTGGTTTTTTCTTCTGACTTTTGTTTTGGGCGCAAATGCCACAAGACATTACAAATGACTTTACGTCTTTTCGCCAGGTGGGCCACCAGAATTGTCTCTTAATTTTAGCTTCAGTTTTTGCGATACCTGTGTGTCCTTCCATCAGGGTGTCATGATAATTGGAGATGACTAGTTCTTGTAGTTCCTTGTGTGGTAGAAATAGTCGCCCTTGATAATAAGGTAGGTCATTGATGACTGAGTAGTCCGGGCCTTTCTTCACCCAGTCCTGCAGGGCTGTTGGATCGAAGAGTTGTTGGATCTTTACTTGAATATCCTCTAGTGTCTGTAGAGTGGTTATGCCAAGAATTCTTTGTTCTGAAATTATAGGCACCGGTTCCGGGTTCGCATATGCTTCTCCCATCCCTATTCGGAATAAGGCAACTGCCTTGCCATTTTTACAACCTGGTCGATAAGTGATCACGAAATCGAACTCGGCAAAGAACAATATCCATCGAAGTTGACGCGACAATTGGGCCTTGGCTGTTTTTTAAATACTGCAAGTTCTGGTGATCGGTGATTACCGTAATGGTATGCCTGGCACCGAGAAGATAATGCCGCCAAGCCTTGAAGGCGGATTTGATGGCTAATAATTCTTTATCGGTAACCGCATAGTTTAACTCGGGTGCCGAAAACTTTCTGGACCAAAATGCTACTGGGTGAAGTTGACCGGTTTTAGGATCCTTCTGGGACAGGACAGTTCCCATGGCAAAACTGGATGCATCAATTTCAACTATGTATGGAAGTTCGGGGCGTGGATGCTTTAAAACAGGTGCAGATGTGAATTTCACTTTCAGCTCTTGGAAGGCCTTTTCAGCTTCTTCGGTCCACAAGAAGCGTTTGTTTTTTCGCAAAAGTGCTGTGATAGGGTGTACAACATGTGAGAAATCTGGAATGAATCTGCCGTAGAAATTAGCAAATCCGAGCATGCTTTGTACCCCTTTAACTGAACTGGGTGATGGCCACTTGAGGGTTGCGTCCACCTTTCGAGAGTCCATTTGGACTCCTTTTGGAGTCAGAATAAATCCAAGGAATTCAACTTCTGTAGCATGAAAAACGCATTTTTCCAATTTTGCATATAACTTGTGCTGGCGTAGTCTCTCAAGGACTGCACGAACGTGCTTCACATGGTCTGATTCTGACAAACAAAAACCCCCAAAAATAATTTTAAACAAAACGTTCGATCCTTTGGTGTCGATCCTTTGACCATTCATCCCTTTGGATTTGATCCTTTGAGAAGACACCGCGAACAGGGGCTAACAGCACCTTAAACTGGCCTTCAACGCAGCCGGCTCTTTCGCCTGCCGGCGATATTGATCATTAAGTAGACCGCGTTGCTTAGCAACGCTCACGAAGCCAAGCCTCATTATCGCGCCACATTGCGCCGACATTTCGTTTCAAAAAATCAAGTTGGCGCGGTGCGCGTGAAACCAGGTAAGTTTAGAGGTTGGATGTCAAAGAAGGGGTGAGGGTAGCTTCACATGGACATGGGATGTGAGCTTAGGTAGTCTGTGGCCACACCAAGGCAGCTGGGGCAATGAATGGAGGCAGCAGCATGTGTGCACACGGGCACGTACAGTGCTACTGGGGGTAACGGACACGGATGGAGCTGTGGTTGGTGATGGGCACTGCAGCAGAGATGGTGCTGTAGGCCGTGGTGGGCACCAGTTGGTGAGCGTGTTGGCACGGATTGTGATGTAAATCGTATCAGGCACGGAAGGTGCTGTTATGAAGGTCGCAAGCGAAATGCAGGTTGCTGAGGATGGTAGCTCCTGCGGGGGTGGGGGCTTCTGCCCTCTCCACCCAGGTGAAGATACTGCTGTCCCCTATACTCCTGTACACTTCAACTCCTCCAACATACCCACAAAGCCTGATTGGCTAGTCCCCTGATGTTCTCGTTCCATGCCAGGCAACCTTAAAAGACCTGGATGGCACGTGCGGGTCCACGGACTACCGTGGTGTCCGCAGCCACCATCGCACAGGACAGTCCTTCTACCTACAATGGCCACAACTACAACAATAGAATTAAACTGTCACGCTCACCTGGTCTCCACGGGGGCGTAGCACGTAGTCGTATGACCGATATCTGTACTGACATAGTTTTGATGGTATGATGGTGTCCTCTCCCCTGTTATCTCCCTAGGAGGCGTTAGCCTGCAATGTTGAAACAAGATGTTAGCTAATGAGTGGGTTGGTTTGGTCCCACTTCCTGCAACCTCCTGATGCCCGACTCCTCTCCTGCTCACCTTTGAGTTTGGTGAGGTTGGCTCTCCGTCCTGCTTGACCTTCAGCAGGGGCACAGTAGGCTCAGTCTTTCTCTGGGCACAGTTACTTCACTGTTCCTGAGTGTCTGTTGCTGTGTTTCGGGAATGCTTGGATTAATCAGGTAAGTCTCTATCCCAATGACAGCTTGGTATAGAAGCTCAAAGTCTTATTGTTCCAAGATTTAAACGTGTTTTGACTTTCTTGCAGACGCTGTTTCGTACGGAAGGTTAGAAGAAGAATTGACTCTCCTAGGATGCTGAACTGGTTGCCTCCAGGTTAGTATGAGCGCGGATGAATGGCGCTGGATGGTTGAACAATTGTTCGTTTTTGTATTGTGCGCGACTAATCTGCTGTTTTCTGTTCCCTTTTTACAGGCGCGGCACGGCCTCAAGATGAAGAATGGAAGGACCACTCCGAAGTAACCCGGAGGAATGCAGAATCCTGGGTGAGTATTGGATGCCTGCGCAGAAGTCCTTTCCCAACAGAGGCGGCGGTCAGAAGACCAGCTGGAGACGAGACCGATGGATGAAATTGCAGGTAAGGCCTTTGTCGCTGTAGTAACACTTGTTCGTCTCCGATAGATGGAAATCTCAGACGGGCGTGGCTGTAGAAACTCGAGGACAGAGCAGACGTGGTGAGCGTTACACCACAGGAGTGCAGAATAACGCAAAGCGTGTTCTGCCTGCAGGGTGTGGCTTAAATAGCCTTGCAAGTCGTTCCAGGTAAAGTAGTCCCTTTACCACACCCTGTCTCTCAGGAAAAGTAGTCCCTCTGCCACACCCTGGATATACAGAAGGCTCAGCCTCACTAGGCAGATTAACTAGTTGCATAAATTCAGCCCATTTCATGAGCCTGGCGCCAACGGCACCAGGACTGAGTCCATGAGGCTCTGGGGCACTTCCTTGGGGCCTGACAAGTCCTTCTGGGTGACAGGGACTGGGGTGGGCTCAACAGTTCCAGGGGTTTCGGAGCACGCACCATGACAAAACCATATAACAAATACATACAATACACCTGCACATAACATCACTCACCCTGAACCTCCCCACTCAAAATGATATCCACGGACAATCAAAATGACTGCGGAATCAGCGGCACCTGCACTGTTTTTCCTTCACCTATAAAAACAGCTCCCCATCAACTTTTTTACACCGCCCAACCCTTTCCAGGCCCTTCTTCGACCACAAAATCACCCAAATGTATTTTCCACACCCTTTTCCCACCGCGCTGTCCGCAGTCAACAGCGGTGTCTGGGGATCCAGCATGGCGACCATTTCAAGAAATCTGACGCACCTCCCATTTGTACATCCAATCAGCATGCTTTTTTGGTGTCCGTTGACATGGAGCCGCTCTCTGATTGCGTACTCCGAATCAGGAAATGAGTTTGTGGACCAGACCGAGATATCACTAATTTCCTTTTACCTATTTTTTGCCCATTTTCTAAAAAACTACTGGACAGATTTGCACCAAATTTACAAAAGCACACTTTCGGGACCAAACCGCCAATCCTTGTACAAATTTGGTGAAAATCCGTCCAGCGGTTTGGGCTGTAGGTGTGAACAACATTTTCTTCCATTGTGTCTATGAGGATTTCAACAATGTTGGGACCCCCCTTACAACTTTGCCCCTTCTCGACGAAATGGCACCAAACCTCGAAGAATCATTCTGAGGTGGCCATGTACTTTTTTTTCAAAGTTTGGTGAGGATTTGTTAAACAGCACAATAATATTATAAGCCGCCAAAGAAGTGCTCTTTCTATGAGTTCAGCAACTTAACCATAACTACTGGGCCACTAACTTAACGTTGTGCCCCCTGTTGTGCAGCCTATAACCACAATGATGACATCACGGATTACATCACTGATGACATCACTGGTGACATCACTAATGGCATCATCTATGACATGCACACAAGACCATGTATTAAAAAATTGGAAACTCTTTACAGATTACTTTTAGGCAATACACAGTGAGATTAAATTATTTGCCATGGACCACCCAATTTGGTTAAGCAGCGTGGTACAAGCCCCTTGCTTTATAGATGGTCTCTTGGTGACTGGTGTGCTAAATTGCAGGGCCCAACCAGCCACATTTAAGCAGCAGGGAAAAAAATGAATGAATGCAAGAATAACATATGCCCGGGTAATTTTTGCCCCCATAGCAAAAATCAAAAGCTGGCACCCATGAATATAGGCACAGTAAGTGAACACATTTCTTAAAGGGAAATATACAAATTTAGTTAATTTGGCCTTCCCCTTAGAAGAAAGTGCGCAAGAAGAAATAGCACTGAACTTCAAAAAAAGTAATGAACACCAGAAAATAGCCTGCTCACCTTTTAAACCCAGCAATCTGTTGTGAAGTATTCCCTGGTAACCAAAATCCCAATACGAAACAAGTGCTTGTGGTCTTGTGGGTAAGCGTCTGCACTGTGGAAATGACAATCTGAGTAAAATCCTGGTAGACAAATACTTAAGCAAGCTTGCCAACCTAAAATAAAACCAATGGGTTGCGTCTTCCCTCTGAAAAAAAGTTACGCTCTTCACCCACATGTGTCCTTTACTCGTGCCCTGAAAAGCAGCTACAATCAGGGGAGAATAACTGCACCATTGTCAAGGATTACAATCTCCGTTGGCACAAAGTGGGCACATACTTATGACTTACTTGCCCGCTCATCATTTATCCCTCCTCACCCCCATGTCTGGGTTTCAACAATACTCTGATTTATAAAGATAACTTGAAAAGTACACATTCCATAGTGTCACTCAAATATATAAATCCATATTGGCCTATGTTTAGCAAAAAGTATACAATTGGGGCCTTATTCCACCCACCTTCACTGGAAGACTGCAAATAGCATAATGCAATACAGCAAAAGGCAAAGAAAATGGTCTCTGAGTGCAATACTTTGAAGGACTGACAGTTGCAAGGTTTACAAAAAAAATAATTCAGATGCCGTGTGTTTTCTTAGTGTGTTGTGAGATATTAAAATGAAGAAAACACACAGCACCGTACTATAGACTGTATCCCATCCATGCAGTAACCAGCACCAACCCTGCTTAGCTTTAAATTGAGGAACCCCCGAGCCCCTGGCCATGCTCCTCAAGCAGGTCTTGTAATGGTGGCTCAATTTTTAGGCCACGTGTCCTGAGGGTGCTAGCCTTTTCCTCGCTTTGTACCTAAGCAGGGACGCTCCGGGTCACTGGATGGATGGGAGACCACGGTCACCAGTGGTTTTTCACCCTCAATGTCACTGCACTTTTTTTTAATTATGTATAAAAGATTGCTGGCTTTGAGAACTCACAAAGTTTTTAGTTAATGCACTGTGCAATTAAATTATTTGTCATGGATCACACACTTTGGTTAAAAACCCCAATTAACCACATTTAAGCCGCACTGAAAAGGGAAAAACATGTCTGGCTGCTTGAATAAAATATGGCGAGGTAATTTTTCACCCATAGCGAAAATCAAAAGCTGGCACCCATGAATATAAGCACAGTAAGCGAACATATATCTTAAAGGGAAATATACAAATGCAGTTCAATTGACCTTCCCCTTAGAAGAAAGTGTGCAAAACAAAATAGCATTGGACTTTAAAAAAAAGTAATGAACACCAGAAAAATAACCTCAGAGAGGAAATGTTCCAATAAATATGCTGGCAAAGTATTAAAGGTGCTCACCTTTTAAACCCAGCATTCTGTCGTGAAATTTTCCCTGGAAATCAAAATCCCAATATGAAACACGTGCTTGTGATATTGTGGGTAAGTGTCTGCACAGGGAAGATGACAGCCTGAGTAAAATCCTGGCTGCCAAATACTTGAGTAAGCTTGCCAACCTCATAATAACACAAGGGGTTGAATCTGCCCTCCGAAAGAAAATGATGCTGTCCACCCACATGTGTCCTTTATTTGTACACTGAAAATCAGCCACAATCATGGGCAAATAACTGCACCAGTGTCCAGGATGCAAACTCATTTGCCACATCGTGGTCAAATACTTATGACTTTGAGTATGAACACATAGATGTTGAGCAAGCCTTTGATACATTATAGATGACAAAGCTTAGAACACCAATAAGTGAGAGCAGTCTAGCTCAAAGTAAGAGTCATGTTGAAAAGAAAAAAAATGGAAATGAAAAAGAAAATTGTCCTGGAAGGGATGTATTGTCCTTACATAAAATTCAATAAGTCAGTAATGAGTTCTGGTTGGCTTGGTTCCTCTAATATTCAGATGAGCTCCAATCGATTACAAAGTCCTTAGTTATTTGCACTAGGTTGTAGGATTATATTCCAGGTTGCTGCAGAAAAAGTTGCAAATCAATTACAGTTTGAAAAGACTCTCAGTTGCTTGCACTAGGATTCAGAAAGGGTTGGGAGTTGATTGGAACTTGAGAGATGCTTGGTAGTTGTCACTAAGTCGAAGCTCTTAACTTGGTGATGTGTAGTAAAGTGAGACAATTTAGTTCCTTGATGATTTTATGATGAACTTGATTTGGTGATATAGAACAGAGCAAGACATTCTATTTCCTCTTTGCTTGGTGATGCAAAGCAGAGCAAAACAATTTATTTCCTCCAAAACATTTTTGTTCCTCTTAGCTTGGTGATGTAAGACAAAGCAAAGCGATTTTTTTCCTCAACACGTGTTTCCCCGCCGCATAATCCCGGTGGTTCTTCAGGAGCAATATTAGGTAAGTTAGTACTGCAGAAGTCTGAGAGGAAGAAGGAAAAAGGACAAAGAAATGGGGATCAGATGTGGGAGAACATGGAGACTTGTGCTATGTTATCAAAGTGCCTCTAAATAGTATGGAAGGTATGTTAGGAATTGGTACTTACAGAAAGATGCGGTCACAAATGGCAATGTGGTCGTTTACGCTTTATCAGATGGGGCGTGTCTGAGTCAAGGTACAGATTTTAGGTCTGTAATGATTGACAAAAAGTTGTGTGAGAAACTGGTGTATTAAAAGCTATCATAGTGTTTCACTGTGGTACTATTAGTCAATGAACCTGGCTATGTGCGTGCATTGGCTATAACGGAAAGTTCGGAATGGGCTGGATTCTAAAAAAAAGTGCTTTGAACATTGAAAATCGTTTTTTTTAATAAAAAATAATTGTGCAGGTTAAAGTAGAAATATTGAGATATGGAAGAAATATATATATACAGCATTTCTAACTAGCGGTAAGTATACATTATATTAAGATAAAAAATATCAAAATGGACATTTTAAATGCCAGAATATGTGAAATTAGCTTTTGTATGGTGGCTAAGTAGGTAAGGCAAAGTTGGTGGTGAATCCAGTTAAGAGAGTGCTTACCGCTGGTTGGGAGAGGGTCTTTCTCATCCGAAATGTGCTGGTGTTGTGAGAAAATGCGACTGATTTATAGCGCTCGTACTGGCGGGCGACGCGTACGCGATGACATCACGCGCACGCACAGTTTTGCGCGATGACGTCATCGCGCTAACGCCTCGCCTCGCTCTACTCTCTGTCTATAGTGACGGATATGCTGCTGCCGGACAAGATGATATGAGGAAATATGATAGTCTAAAAGGATGTTAAAACAGCCAAATGGTTTATGAAAATTAAGTGGAAATTAAGGTGTGTTCTAAATTAATATTGAATGGTGTTTGGAACTTGAGAAATTGTCTGGTAGTGGCTGTGACAATTCTTGTGATACAGTCGAATGTGAGTGGCACAGGTTATGTTTTGCATAGTTGTTGTGTCTAGAGAAGATGATGTAGGAGAAAGAGGTTGGTTGGAAAGTGGGGTAAAGGATATGTTTGGATGACTATAATGAAAAGTAGAATATATTGGGACAATAACGCACTGAAAAGTATATTCAATAACGGGAGGCACAAGAGATGCTTGGTGTAGAGAAATGGTGACTAATGTTGTTATGATCATTTGATTCTGATTATGATATGAGTTAAGTGATGGCTCAAGATTGCAAGGTAAATGAATAGTCAGAATCTGAGGGTTCAGTGTAAAGAGAACACAAAAGAACTGTCAAAAGTTCAATGTTTGTGATAGTGTTGATTAATGGTTAATCGTTAGTATTGGTGATTTAATCTGATAGTATAGTTTACAGGAAGTGACATAATTCGTGGTCACTGTTCAAACCGGTGTTGCATGTATCCATTAAACAGATCCAGCGTGCTTCTAGCTGTCTGAGTTTTTGTTCCAAATTGCCTCCGCGAGGCGCAAGTTTGAGTTTGACGATTCCAAAGAATTTTAGTTGGTTAATCTGAGATGGTTGATGTTTTTGCTGAAAGTGAGTGGCTAGCAGAGATCTGAGGTCCTGGTTTATGACTGCCCGAATGTGTTCACTGATTCTGATTTTTAGTTTTCTGATGGTGCTTCCAATGTAGAACTGGTTGCATGGGCACCAGATGGCAAATATGACAAATTTGCTATTGCAGTTGATTAGTTGTTGGATGGTGTGGATGGTTCCGTTGGGTTTGGTGATGATAGTTCTTGCATTGTCTGAGTACTTGCACATTGAGCATTCGCCACATTTGTAGCTGCCTTTGGATGTTTTTTGTAGCCACATGGTCTGTATACTAGGATTGCTGGCAGCAGTGTTGATTTCAAAATGTGATGGGCTTAATTCTTCGTTAAGGGTTTTGGCTTTCTTGAATGTGATGGTTGGTTTGGTTTCCAGTAAGGTTGTGAGGTCAGAGTCTGATTTGAGAATGTTCCAATATTTAATAAGGGTTTTCCGAATGATTGAGTTGTTGGCACTGTAGTTAGTGATAAAACTGATTTTCCTATCAATGGTGGAATCGGATTTTGATTTGACTTGTAGTAATGATTGTCTGGTCCTGGATAAAGATTTCCGGTAGCTATTTTTGACAAGTTTGGTTGGGTAGCCTCTCATGATAAATTTGTCTACTGTTGTTCTGGCTTTTTTGGTGAAATCATCATCTTTGGTGCAGTTCCTTTTTACCCTCAGAAATTCGCCAAAAGGTATATTTTGGATAACGTGTTTGGGATGACTGCTGGTTGCATGAAGGATACTGTTGACGGCTGTTGGTTTGGTGTAGATTGTTGTGTAGATGGTCTAGTTTTCAATATAGAAGGTGATATCCAGAAAGTCTATGGAGGTTTGGCTATATTCTGTAGTTAATTTGAGATTGTAGGTATTGTGGTTGCGATAGTTGAAATATTCCTGAAAAGCTGGTAATGATCCATTCCAAATTATGAAGATATCATCTATGTATCTGGCCCAAAAAATTATATTGTTGAGGTGAGTAAACGATGGATGTTGCCATGCAAATTCTATTTCAAAGTGTCCCATATAGAGGTTTGCATACATGGGGCGTATTTTGCGCCCATGGCGGTTCCTTGTATCTGTCGGTAAAGGGTTCTGTTGAAGGTGAACATATTGTTCTGTAGAGTGAATTGTAACATTTCTAGGATCATGTTGTTGTGATCGTTGAAGGAGATGGAACGGGTTTTCAGGAAATACTCAGTGGTTTTGAGTCCTTTGTCATGCAGGATGCTTGTATAGAGTGATGTAACATCCATGGTCATCAGCCAGTAGTCTTTATTCCAGGGTATGTTGTCAGCAAATTGGATAATGTGGGTGGTGTCTCTGATGTAAGATGCAAGTGAATTCGCCAGGGGTTGCAGTTGGTGGTCTATGTATTCTGAAATGTGTTCAGTTATAGATCCAATGCCGTTGATGATTGGCCTGCTAGGTGGTAATTTGTTGAATTTTTTGTGAATTTTGGGTAGAAAGTATATTGTCGGTATTATGGGATGTGTTGTGGTCATATATTTGTATTCATCTTCTGTTAGTAGTTCGAGGTCTTTCCAGTGGCTGCTCATAATGCTCCAACTTTCCTTAATTTTGACAAATTGATTCTCTTGGATTACTTCATAGCAGTTGCAGTCTTTGAGATGTGTTAAAGCCATTTGTATATAGTCTTTTGTGTTCAATAGTACTATGTTACCACCTTTATCTGATGATTTTATAGTTATGTCTTGATTGTTTTTGAGGTCTTTAAGTGCTCGAGTTTGGGAAGTTGAGAGGTTATTCCATTGTTTGAGTTTGGCATGACAGTTATGATTATCATTGATGTAGATATCCCTGAGTTCGTTTTGGACTGCTTTAAAAAAGGTGTCGATGACATTTTCTGGTGGTAAGATTGGTGTGAACTTTGATTTCTCTTTGAGTTTGGTCTGAATTGCTAGACCCGAAGCAATATTTCGTTCCTCTGTGAATATTTCTATTGTATACTGTTCATTTTCTTCTGTGATGTTGATGAGGTCCACTGTGTGTTCGACATGTTGAACAGACAGTTCTAAAGGTTCATCTGGTGGTTTCAAATTGCGTTTCTTGCTTTCCATGTTAGCAAAGAATGTTTTCAATTTTAGTTTTCTACAGAAAGTGTGTAAGTCGACAACTGTAGAGAAGCAATCATAATTGTGGTTTGGACAGAAGTTGAGTCCTTTGTTGAGTGCTTGTATTAATGGTGTTGATAACTCTGTTCCTGTGAGGTTGATGACTAGGTTTTCCATTGAGGCAAGGGGGTTTGTGATCTGGTCTGTACTCCTGTTTTTTCTTGAGTGCCTGTTGGTTCCTCCTCTCTTGCCACGTTTGGTCTTGGTTGTAGAGTCAAGATAGGGTTTCTCTTTCCTGGCGGTCTTGGGTAGTTTCTCATATATTTCTGCTGTTGAAATTCTTCTAAAAAAGATGAGCCATGTGTGTTGTGTATTCAAACAAAGGTAGCAGGCGCCCTTCTCTCGGAAGAACAAGGCATGATAACCTGTTCAGTGGTTGTTAACCACATTGAGAGTTCTCAGCCATCTGCTTTTTGCTCACTGTACCTTTCACGTATGGGAAATATCCTTTTGCATATCAGTCTTTGTCCCACCCACATGGGTAGTCCAGCACCGAAATGCTATGGCAATTCCTCTCTGAACAAGAGTACCACCAGCAACCCCATACACGTGTTTCAGCCTTGTTGGGCATCATCAGTGAGGTGAAGCTGAGCCTCTCTAAGCACAGTGAGCAGGGAGTCCACGTCTGGTTGCCCCCAGGTAACCTAGGGTGACCAACCCCAAGTTCCTTCAAAGAATTCAACAAAGGTAGCAGGCGCCCATCTCTCGGAAGAACAAGGCATGATAACCTGTTCAGTGGTTGTTAACCGCATTGAGAGTTCGCAGCCATCTGCTTTTTGCTCACTGTACCTTTCACAGATGGGAAATATCCATTTGCATATCAGTCTTTGTCCCACCCACATGGGCAGTCCAGCACCGAAATGCTATGGCAATTCCTCTCTGAACAAGAGTACCACCAGCAACCCCATACACGTGTTTCACCCTTGTTGGGCATCATCAGTAAGGTGAAGCTGAGCCTCTCTAAGCACAGTGAGCAGGGAGTCCACGTCTGGTTGCCCCCAGGTAACCTAGGGTGACCAACCCCAAGTTCCTTCAAAGAATTCAACAAAGGTAGCAGGCGTCAGTATCTGATGTAGGTGGAGTCACAGTGGGTTTGTTGGACTTGGTAGTATTAGATGTTCTATTTCTTGACACTGTTGTGGGTCTTTTGTTAAATGTATAGACTCTCTTAAATTTGTAATCTAGTTCATCCCGTAAAAATTGCTGTTGGTTTTTGATTTTGATTTCTGTTGAATATTTGTCAATGATTTCATCTAGTATTTCGCAATTTTTGAAGTTTTTTTCCGGAATGTTGAGTTTCTCTATGTTTTCTTTTGTTTGGGTAATTTCTTGTAGTGGTCATGTATGTTTAGTTTTAGCGTAGTTGATTAATCTATGTATCATTTCATTTGAGGTGGTTGTTAACAGTTGTTCCCAGTCTTTGATTTCTTCAACATCATTGTCTTCAAATGGAGGGAAGATACAGATTCTCAGTCCACGTGGTATTCGTCCTATTTGAAGATATTAACCCAAAGTTTTAATTTCCCACCAGCAAGCTAACTCTTGTTTGAGTAGTTTTTCTTGGATTTGGAATAGTTGTCTTACTGAGAGATTGTTGCTACTTGAAGTAGCTATGGGATTTTCCGATAAACCCGAAAAGATTTGTTCGGCTTCTTCCTCTCTTTGGTTGAAGTTTCTAAGCATAATAGCTGGATATTTCAAAAGGTATTGGATAATGGGAAGTAAAGGGTAGATCATGTTAGAGCTGCCCACTGCTGAAAAAACTAAAACTAAACATACACGACTACTACAAGAAATTACCCAAACAAAAGAAAACATAGAGAAACTCAACATTCTGGAAAAACCTTCAAAAATTACGAAATACTAGATGAAATCATTGACAAATATTCAACAGAAATCAAAATCAAAAAACAACGGCAATTTTTACGGGATGAACTAGATTACAAATTTAAGAGAGTCTATACATTTAACAAAAGACCCACAACAGCGTCAAGAAATAGAACATCTAATACTACCAAGTCCAACAAACCCACTGTGACTCCACCTACATCAGATACTGACACTGTCAGTGACAGTGAATTAGAAGACAGAAACACGACTCAATCAACTTTACCCAATTTTCCCACAACAGCAACTCCAACTACCAGCAAAGATACACTACACAACGCACATGGCTCATCTTTTTTAGAAGAAGTTTAACAGCAGAAATATTTGCGAAACTACCCAAGACCACCAGGAAAGAGAAACCCTATCTTGACTCTAGAACCAAGACCAAACGTGGCAGGAGAGGAGGAACCAACAGGCACTCAAGAAAAAACAGGAGTACAGACCAGATCACAAACCCCCTTGCCTCAACGGAAAACCTAGTCATCAACCTCACAGGAACAGAGTTATCAACACCATCAATACAAGCACTCAACAAAGGACTCAACTTCTGTCCAAACCACAATTATGATTACTTCTCTACAGTTGTCGACTTACACACTTTCTGTAAAAAACTAAAATTGAAAAAAAGCTTTGCTAACATGGAAAGCAAGAAACGCAATTTGAAACCACCAGTTGAACCTTCAGAACTGTCTGTTCAACATGTCGAACACACAGTGGACCTCATCAACATCACAGAAGAAAATGAACAGTATACAATAGAAAAATTCACAGAGGAACAAAATATTGCTTCGGGTCTAGCAATTCAGATCAAACTCAAAGACACCTTTTTGAAAGTAGTCCAAAACTAACTCAGGGATATCTACATCAATAATAACCATAACTGTCATCCCAAACTCAAACAACGGAATAACCTCTCAACTTCCCAAACTTGAGCACTTAAAGACCTCAAAAACAATCAAGACATAACTATAAAATCATCAGATAAAGGTGGTAACATAGTACTATTGAACACAGAAGACTATATACAAATGGCTTTAACACATCTCAAAGACTGCAACTGCTATGAAGTAATCCAAGAGAATCCATTTGTCAAAATTAAGGAGCATTATGAGCAGCCACTGGAAAGACGTCGAACTACTAACAGAAGATGAATACAAATATATGATCACGACACATCCCATAATACCGACAACCTACTTTCTACCCAAAATTCACAAACAATTCAACAAATTACCACCTAGCAGGCCATTCATCAACGGCATTGGATCTATAACTGAACACATTTCAGAATACATAGACCACCAACTGCAACCCCTGGTGAATTCACTTGCATCTTACATCAGAGACACCACCCACATTATCCAACTTACTGACAACATACCCTGGAATAAAGACTACTGGCTGATGACCATGGATGTTACATCACTCTATACAAGCATCCTGCATGACAAAGGACTCAAAACCACTGAGTATTTCCTGAAAACCCGTTCCATCTCCTTCAACGATCACAACAACATGATCCTAGAAATATTACAATTCACTCTACAGAACAATATGTTCACCTTCAACAGAACCCTTTACCGACAGATACAAGGAACCGCCATGGGCGCAAAATACGCCCCATGTATGCAAACCTCTATATGGGACACTTTGAAATAGAATTTGCATGGCAACATCCATCGTTTACTCACCTCAACAATATAATTTTTTGGGCCAGATACATAGATGATATCTTCATAATTTGGAATGGATCATTACCAGCTTTTCAGGAATATTTCAACTATCACAACCACAATACCTACAATCTCAAATTAACTACAGAATATAGCCAAACCTCCATAGACTTTCTGGATATCACCTTCTATATTGAAAACGAGACATCTGCACAAACAAACTACACCAAACCAACAGCCGTCAACAGTATCCTTCATGCAACCAGCAGTCATCCCAAACACGTTATCCAAAATATACCTTTTGGCGAATTTCTGAGGGTAAAAAGGAACTGCACCAAAGATGATGATTTCACCAAAAAAGCCAGTACAACAGTAGACAAATTTATCATGAGAGGCTACCCAACCAAACTTGTCAAAAATAGCTACCGGAAATCTTTATCCAGGACCAGACTATCATTACTACAAGTCAAATCAAAATCCGATTCCACCATTGATAGGAAAATCAGTTTTATCACTAACAACAGTGCCAACAACTCAATCATTCGGAAAAGCCTTACTAAATATTGGAACATTCTCAAATCAGACGCTGACCTCACAACCTTACTGGAAACCAAAACAACCATCACATTCAAGAAAGCCAAAACCCTTAAGGAAGAATTAAGCCCATCACATTTTGAAATCAACACTGATGCCAGCAATCATAGTATACAGACCATGTGGCTACAAAAACCATCCAAAGGCAGCTATAAATGCGGCGAATGCTCAATGTGCAAGTAGTCAGACAATGCAAGAACTACTGTCACCAAACCCAACGGAACCATCCACACCATCCAACAACTAATCAACTGCAATAGCAAATTTGTCATATATGCCATCCAGTGCCCATGTAACCAGTTCTACATTGGAAGCACCATCGGAAAACTAAAAATCAGAATCAGTGAACACATTCGGGCAATCATAAACCAGGACCTCAGATCTCCGCTAGCCATTCACTTTCAGTAAAAACATAAACCATCTCAGATTAACCAACTAAAATTCTTTGGAATCGTCAAACTCAAACCTGCGCCTCGCTGAGGCAATTTGGAACAAAAACTCAGACAGCTAGAAGCACGCTGGATCTGTTTAATGGATACATGCAACACCGGTTTGAACAGTGACCAAGAATTAAGTCACTTCCTGTAAAATATACGATCAGATTAAATCACCAATACCAACAATTAACCATTAATCAACACTATCACAAACATTGAACTTTTGACAGTACCTTTGTGTTCTCTTTACACTGAACCCTCAGATTCCGACTCTTCATTAACCTTGCAATCTTGAGCCATCACTTAACTCATATCATAATCAGAATCAAATGATCATAACAACATTAGTCCACATTTCTCTACACCAAGCATCTCTTGTGCCTCCTGTTATTAAATATACTTTTCAGTGCGTTATTGTCCCAATATATTCTACTTTTCATTATAGTCATCCAAACATATCCTTTACCCCACTTTCCAACCAACCTCTTTCTCCTACATCATCTTCTCTAGACACAACAACTATACAAAACATAACCTGTGCCACTCACATTCCACTGTATCACAAGAATTGTCACAGCCACTACCAGACAATTTCTCAAGTGCCAAACACCATTCAATATTAATTTAGAACACACCTTAATTTCCACTTAATTTTCATAAACCATTTGACTGTTTTAACATCCTTTTAGACTATCATATTTCCTCATTTCATATTGTCCGGCAGCAGCATATCCGTCACTATAGACAGAGAGTAGAGCGATGCGAGGCGTTAGCGCGATGACGTCATCGCGCAAAAACGTGCGTGCGCGTGACGTCATCGCGTACGCGTCGCCCGCCAGTACGAGCGCTATAAATCAGTCGCATTTTCTCACAAGACCAGCACATTTCGGACGAGAAAGACCCTCTCCCAACCAGAGGTAAGCATCCTCTTAACTGGATTCACCACCAACTTTGCCTTACCTACTTAGCCACCATACAAAAGCTACTTTCACATATTTTGGCATTTAAAATGTCCATTTTGATATTTTTTATCTTAATATAATGTATACTTACCGCTAGTTAGAAATGCTGTATATATATATTTCTTCCATATCTCTATATTTCTACTTTAACCTGCACAATTATTTTTTATTAAATAAACCGATTTTCAATGTTCAAAGCACTTTTTTTAGAATCCAGCCCATTCCAAACTTTCCGTTCTAGCCAATGCACGCACATAGCCAGGTTCATTGACTATAAGTACCACAGAAAAACGATATGATAGCTTTTAATACACCAGTTTCTCACACATCTTTTTGTCAATCATTACAGACCTAGAATCTGTACCTTGACTCAGACACGCCCCATCTGATAAAGCGGAAATGGCCACATTGCCATTTGTGACCCCATCTTTCTGTAAGTACCAATTTCCCACATACCTTCAATACTTTTTAGAGGCACTTTGATAACATAGCACAAGTCTCCATGTTCTCCCACATCTGATCCCCATTTCTTTGTCCTTTTTCCTTCTTCCTCTCAGACTTCTGCAGTACTAACTTACCTAATATTCCTCCTGAAGAACCGCCGGGATTATGCGGCTGGGAAACACGTGTTGAGGAAAAAAATTGCTTTGATTTGTCTTACATCACCAAGCTAAGAGGAACAAAAATGTTTTGGAGGAAATAAATTGTTTTGCTCTGCTTTGCATCACCAAGCAAAGAGGAAATAGAATGTCTTGCTCTGTTCTATATCACCAAATCAAGTTCATCATAAAATCATCAAGGAACTAAATTGTCTCACTTTACTACACATCACCAAGTTAAGTGCTTCGACTTAGTGACAACTACCAAGCATCTCTCAAGTTCCAATCAACTCCCAACCCTTTCTGAATCCTAGTTGAAGCAACTGAGAGTCTTTTCAAACTGTAATTGATTTGCAACTTTTTCTGCAGCAACCTGGAATATAATCCTACAACATAGTGCAAATAACTAAGGACTTTGTAATCGATTGGAGCTCATCTGAATATTAGAGGAACCAAGCCAACCAGAACTCCATTATTGACTTAGTGAATTTTAACTAAGGGCAATACATCCCTTCCAGGACAATTTTCTTTTTCATTTCCTTTTTTTTTTTTTTTTTCAACATGACTCCTACTTTGAGCTAGACTGCTCTCACTTATTGGTGTTCTAAGCTTTGTCATCCATAATTTATCAAAGGCTTGCTCAACATCTATGTGTTCATACTCAAAGATTTGAAATTAAAAATATAGTTGTTTGCAACTCAACATTCTTTTTGCATTCATATTTAATTTTGAGAGGCGCGACAGGAGGGCTATCTTTTTCTCTCAGTTTTTCGTAGCCCAGGTCAGCCTCTGTGGCATCCCTCAGTTGCAGCATCTCTATCTTCAATTTGCCAACTTGTCAAACACCTTCCACCTAGAGCGCCACCACTGTTTCTAAGGCTGATCCCTTCCCTTCTGATATCAAATACTCCTGACTTACTTGCCCTCTCATTTCCCCCCTCACCCACATGTTTGGCTTTCAACAATACTCTTCTTTATAAAGATAACTTGAAAAGTACACATACCATATCGTCACTCAAATATATAAATCATTATTGAACTATTTTAGGCAAAAAGTGTAAAATTGTGGCATTATTCCCCCTGGGAAACTACAAATACCAGAATGCAATTCAGCAACAGAATAGTCTCCACTTGTGCTCATTTATTCTTTTAAGTTGTGCTTATTTTTTAGGCAACATGACCTGTGGGTGCCAACCGCTACCTTGCTTTGAAGCTAAGCATGGTCAGTCCTGGTTACTGCCTGGATGGGAGACCAGGATGCCTATTGTGTCATTTTTCACCCCCAATGTCACTGTACTTGTCAAAATATCTTTTTTAATTTAGTTTTACTTTTTTCTATAGCCGTGGGTACAAACTACAGATAGCCGTAGTTATCTGTAGTTATTATTGCAAATATCGGAAAAACGGTGGAGAAAAAATGCATCCTTGCCCAGCCCAGGCCATCACAAAGTGCTCCAATCATCTATGCCAGCTCCCCCTGTTAATACCCAGATGGCCGCCCTCTTCTCCGACAAATAGGTTTTAAACAACTGCACAGAATAACCCCAAACCACAAAAAGGCATCTTTTAAATGCGTTTTGCCCAAGTTGTTTCGGACCTGGTCCAAATCCGTCCATCGGTTTGGGCTGTGCAGTTTGGAAAAAATGTACCTTGTTTGTCCATGGAAAAATTAATGGGAAGTAGGCAACAACTTTGTAAAAAAAATTATTTTTGTATTCTTAATAACTTTTTTATTTTTTTAACAAATCTTCACCAAACTTTGCAGTCTGGGGGGATCCATTACTGAAATCAAAAGCTATCAACAATAGAATTTTAAGAGGTTCCTATGGGAATCCAACTCACTTTAACTATAGGGCGGCTATCGCGCTGAATCACCAGCACCATTCGCAACAGTGCCGGTGCTTCCATGTCCCCATTCCCAGGGGACTCCATGGAAATGGGAAATAATCATTACTGCTGCCCTTGTGATATCCCGGTGGCACCGAGATATCAGGTGGTGAAACAGCTGTAACAAGGTTGCTGGAAACCCGCCACCTGCCATTGAGTTTCTGGGGCAAGGTGAGGAAAGGGAGAATGCCTCTGAGGAAGTGTAGCTGAAAGTGAGTCAAAGATGACCCAATTTTTTGCCTCACAAGAGGGTGATGGGATGGGGCCTATGGAGGGTGGCCATAGGGAAGGTGGGAGCTGGTGTCCCAGTGAGAAGGGTCTCAGTCTTCGTGGCATTAAGGCAGAGATCATTAGCAATGCACCTTGCCTGAATAGCAGACAGTCAGGAACGAGAGAGGAAGAAGAGGAGGCAGTAGAGGGAAGCTTGAAGGAGAGATGTGTGTTGTCTGCATAACACTAGAAGTTAGGAGAGAAGGCAGAGATCAAATGGGCTAGAAGGGCAAGCTAGATGTTGAAGAGCCAAGGCAAGAAGATGGAGCCCTGAGGGACACCACAGGTGGAGGTTGTGATGGAGGACCCAGTTGAACCTAGGAAGGTTTGTCAGAGAGGAAGGAGGTCAACTAGTCCAGAGCAGGTCCGTGATGCTAAGGGTATCACAGAGACAATTTATAAGGGTGGTATGATTGACCGTATCAAAGGCAGAGGAAAGTTCAAGAAGGATGAAAACAGAAGGAGAGTTGTAATTGAGATTAGAGAGGAAGTCTTCATGGGGTTTCAAGAGTGCAGTTTCTGTGTCTCAACTGCTCAGAATCCAGACTGGCGGTCGTGGAGACAACCAATAGATTCAGTATGGTGAATAGGCTGGGAGATGGCCAGCTTCTCCAAGAGTTTGACCAGGAAGCGGGTAATGGAGTTTGGGCGGTAGTTAGCTGGCCAGGAGGGGTCGGCAGAAGGCTTTTCGAGGAGAGGGTGCACAAGGGAGTCCTTGAGGAGTAATGGGAAGGAGCCAATGGCAAAGGAGAGATTGCAGAAAGCAGCCAAGGCTGGAGGAAGGGAGGCAATGTTGTCCTGGATTGTTCTGGAGGAGCAGGGCGCACCTATTTGGATCAGACTTTCATAGAGCAGACTTGTCTAGTGACCTCATCAGGTGAAATGGGAGAGAAAGAGGAGGGTAGGAGGAATGGGGCGAGTGGGGCCAAGAGAGGCCTGAGAGTGGGTGAGGGAGAAGGGACTGGTGTAGAAGAGAGTGAGGACAGGATGTCCTGAGTTTTAATACTGAAGTGGGAGGCCAGTGCAGTGCAGAAGGTCAGGGAAGGAAGAGGTAAAATGGAGACTGTGGGTAGGATTGGCAAGTTCCTTGCAGAGTTTGAACAGTCCAGCCGTGTTGTTAGTGGTCCCAGAGATGCAGCCCTGGATATAGGCCTTCTTCTTCGAGCGGATGGAAAGTCTGCATTGCCTTTGGAGCACGCGGCAGGCCAGTCTATCAGAGGATGTGCTTGAAGCCTGTCAGTTCCGCTCAGCAGCTCTGCACTTGCATTTCAGCGAAGCTAGGTCAGAGTCATAGCAGATGTTGCGCTTGGAGGAAGGCTTCATAACAGGGGTAAGGATGTCCACAATGTTGGAGATGGAGAGTTGAAGGTTAGTAAGAAGAAGAGTACCTTGCCTACCGGTAGAGGTCGAAGTGTCTTGTCTTTAAATGCCTAATAATTCTGAAGTACAAAGTTGAAGTAGAAGTACCTGAACTGTGCTGGTGTATAAAACTGTCAGTGGATGTCCCATTGAAGTTGGTTGAAGTAGTGGCGTACTGTGGAACAAAGGAGAATATTTCCACAGTAACATTCGTAGAAGGGTGGGTGTCAAGAGGAAAACAACATCTCAAAGAGAAGCATCCCCACAATTATACCAAATGTACTCCAGAGGTCTCAACCAATTGTAAAGTTGTTGAAGAAGAAGTTAACCTATTCTGTGAACTCTGGCGAACAATCTTGGAAAGAAGATATATCCAGGATTACCATTGGTGCTATTTTCTTGGCTGGAATTGGAAGGGAATATTTTCAACTGAAAGCTGAAGTAGTGTTACCAATGGATTTTTGTTTGATGAACTCTTGTTTTGATTTAGAACTTATAAGAACTAGTTTAAGAATTGTCTTTGTTAAGATGGATTTCTGAACTCTGACCTGGTGGGCAGTGGTTCAGAAGGCCAACCTAGTTTCTTGGAACAGGGTAACCTTCAGGACAAGCCAGACCAATCAAGGTAGCTATGGCGGCGGTCAAGACTAGATCTCAAGAGGGATGAGGATCACTGAAAGACCTCAATGAGCACACAGAGTAAAGGACACTTACAAATCACTCCCAGACAGGTGTATATATCTCAAAAATACAAATGCATGTATTCCAAGGCCTTTGCAATTCAACGCAAAGTAAGAAAATCACAGCAATACTATTAAACCAACACAATCCTATCTATACACATATATACAAGACCAATGGGGTCCAAAGGATGAATGCACCAAATGGGTCCACAACCTAAACAGGGAAGGTAGCACGCAGTGCAAATAGTCTTTAGGCCCTTCTGCATCAAACACAATTCTAACTGAAAAGCAGTCCAATCCCTAAAATAAGGGTAGCTCAATGCTCAAATGTACTTGCGAAGCTTGCGCACGCGGAAGGTTGAATGGGCAAAGCAGGGTCTTTTGTAGGGGCTGTAGCAGCTCAGGAAGGTAGGTGAGGTGATGCAGAATAGGTTCCCACTATTCGAGGAGGGCCTCCACTTGAGGGCAAGGTTGATTCCAAGAGTTGGGAATATTTCGCTAGTCTGCACTAGCAGTGGAAAGGAGATGGGCCCTCAGGGGCCACTCCTGCGTAAAAATGGATGGATGTGCCAGGGGCCACCGGTTAGGGTTGCAATTACTCACTTACCCCAGGCGCACTCCGGACCAAACTCCAGCAGTCAAGACCACCTCGGTTACAGGTTCAAATGCAGCAATCTCGCTGCTCTGTGGCTTTCAGCGAAAAAGATACATCGTTGATTCCCCTATGGGACAGTGGCGATTTCTCCACTCCTGGTGGATGGATCAGGCCAGTTTCACTGTAGCAGGGCACAGCGGACCACAGTTGCAATGAACTTGCAAAGTTCGTCACTACGGCTGGGCGACACGGCAACCGCGTAAACCCTATTTCGGGCTCATTCACTTTACTGCAGACCTGGGAATGCCAAGTGCACGACATTCAGTGTGAGAGTGCCAGGAACACAGAGCTTGTGATGTGCCAAGTTTCAAGGGCCTGCTTGAAACAGCAGCGGTATCAGGGCAAAACGTCTGCACAAGCTGGTCAGCCCACTGGCTGGCCCAGGCACACTTCCGAAAAGGATTACTTGCAGGTTAAGATGAAGGTGCCGAGAATAGTTGGTCCCACTATTCTAATGGCTCGAAGCATCTACACAGACCTTCTAGGACGACCAGATGCAGAGGGGTCCAGCGGGACGACAGCGGGCTCAGGGTGCCAAACCTTCCAGTGGGTCACCAGCGGTTCCTCGACTCGGCTTCTTAGTTTCAGGATACTTGGATCCTATCCTTCGTTCAGTGAGAACTCCAGAGATCGACATGGTATGGGTGTTTGGGGCCTCCTCTTATCCAGAATCTCCTTCGTGCCAAAATGAAGGGGACCCAATGGGAGATCTGCTCACATACAGGCATACCATACATGGACCAATCATGGACCACGGTGGTCCCAGGCAGTCACAGCACTCCAGACTCTCTGCCACACAGGATGTGTATTGGAACCAGACGTTCCAGCCTACATCCTGGGGGCGCGTACACAAGGCATGCAGAAGCCCACGAAAGCTTGGCGCTTCGTGCGACAATGCATGCACAAATAAGGACTGACACGGGTCGGCTCGACCTGGGGAAGCTGAAGGGGCAAGATACCCAAATGAGAGGGCAAAGAACCTTGTGGCATTTCCTTGGATTAAGGCGCTATAGAAAACAATAAATACAAATACATTTTGGAGCCAGACGACCTAACCGTGCCAAACGCAGTAATCGCGGTTTACCTGGCAAGAAAGGGTTACAAATATGCAAAATGATAAGCTGCCACCAGCCCTGTACCAGGAACATCTGCACTTCTCCTAAGAAATCCTTCGAGAGTATCTGGGGCCTTTGGAAATGACTAGACCCAAGTGAACTGTACTGTAAGGTACATTGTACACTTGTTAAATATTGCAGAAAAGTTGCAACATGGACAAGGACTAAGGAAAACAAAGTCTCCCAGTACTGACTGTCTTTAAGGGCATGTCAGTTTCCCCATGAAAAGAGAGCGAAAAGCTCAGGGGAGTGCAGCAGAAGGCTGTGCTCCTCTGGTAAAGTCAGACTATGGTATTTAGACTTCAGCAAAAGGTTGGGGGGTATATAACTGGAGGGAAAATTACACATGAATTACACTCGCCCCTCCCAGACCAAGAACAGGGGGAATGAATCCACCCCTGGATGAGTCTCATGTTGCAGTCATTTGAACATTATGGACAAACCATCAGCATTGCTATGTTGGACACCTGACCTATGCTCAATATTTATGGACCACCTCAGCAACTTTGGATTGTCGCCCTTCATGTTCATTAGCCACTTTAAGGGCTTATGGTCAGTTTGCACAGTGAAGTGGATCCCATAGAGGTAGGGCCTCAGCTTCCTTAGAGCCCACACAACAGTGAAACATTATTTCTCTACTGTGGACCATCTTAGCTCTCTGTCCTTAAGATGGCGACTAATGAAGCCAAAAGGGTGTTCTTTACCCTTCTCATCTACTTTTGATAGTACAGCTCCTATCCCAGTTTTCAGAGGCATCGTCTGCACAGTAAAAGGTCTTTGGTAATCAGGGGCCTGGCACAAGGAGTCTTTTAAGCCATTAAAGGCCGTCTCACACTCTTCAGACCAGGTTACCTTCTTGGGTTTCTTAGGAGTTGTGAGAGCAGTCACAGGGGCAGCTATGGTGCCATAATCTGACATGAAATGTCTGTAGCACTCTGTGAGTCCTAAAAAGGCTCTCACTTGGGTCTGAGTGGTGGGGGTAGGCCAGTCTTGTACTGCTTGTACTTTACTGGGTAGAGGCGGTATCCTCCCTCCACCTACTTCATGTCCAAGGTAGACCACTGTTCCTTGTCCACTTGCTGGCCTTTATGGTCAAGTGGGCCTTTTGAAGAGCCTGCAGCACAATCTTGAGGTGTTTCACATGATCCTCCCAGGTGGCACCGAAAACTACTACATCATCCAGATATTCTAGAAAGAATTGATCCAACCCATTAAGGACATGATTCACAAGCCTCTGGAAACTGGCAGGGGCATTCTTCAACCCAAAAGGCATTACTCTGAACTGCTAAAGGCCCTCTGGTCTTGAGAAAGTTGTCTTCTCCTTGGCATGTTCTCCAAGGGCTATTTGCCAATAGCCTGCAGTGAGGTCAAATGTGCTGAGGTATTTGGAGGCACCCAAAGTATCCATCAGCTCATCTGTGTTCTAGGCAAGGGGTGTGCATCTGTCTTGGGGACAGCATTCAGAGCCCTGTAATCCACACAGAACCTCAACTTAGAGGTCCTTGCCTTTGGAACCAAAACCACAGGGCTGGACCAAGGACTACTAGAGGGTTCAATCACCCCAAGATCCAAAATTGTGTTGACTTCCGTCTTAATGTAAGACCTTACTTTATCTGACATCCGATATCCCCTACTTATGGTAGGTACACTGTCTGCTGTGTCAATGTCATGTTTGCACCAAGGTATCAAACCAGAAGACCATGAGAACAAGGGGGAAATTCCCTCAGCAAGCTTTTCACCTCTGCTTGTTGATCAGCAGTCAGGTGAGGGGCCACTTGGACACCCTCAATGGAGCTATCTGGAGGACTGCCTTGGAACAGCTCAGGGGGAGGTTCTGACTCCTAATCGTCAACATCTGAAGCCAGCAGCAGTGCAGCGATTTCAACTCTTGGGATTAAAGCCTTAAGTCTATTTACATGGAACACTTTTGAAGCCTGACCAGCCCTTCCAAGGTCCACTAAATAGTTGACCTCAGCCAGTGACTCCACCACTGTGTAAGGGCCTGGCCATTTGTCCTGTAAAGCTCTAGGCCTTATAGGATTCATGATCAGGACTTGCTGACCCGGTGTGCAATTGATGATGGAAGCCTTCTGGTCATAGCAATGTTTCACCAGTGCTTGCCCTGCCTTCAGTTTCTCACTAGCCAGACCCATCAGGAGTACCATCCTTTTTCTGAGCCCTAGCACATAGTCTACTACGTTGGTAGTGATGGGGGAGTGGGAATCTCCCACCCCTCCTTGACTATGGCTAAGGGTCCCCTCACAGGGTGACCAAAAAGAAGCTCGAAGGGGCTGAAGCCAACACCCTCCTGAGGTACCTCTCTGTAGGCAAAAAGTAAGCATGGTAATAGAAGATCCAATTTTCTTCCTTGGGGTTCTTCCAGACCCCCAATCATTCTTTTGAAAGTTATGTTAAACCTTTCAACTAGACCATTGGTTTGTGGGTGGTATGCGGAAGACAACCTATAGGTGACACCACATTCCTCCCACATGGCCTGCATGTACTTTGACATAAGGTTGCTGCCCATATTAGACAACAACCCTAGTAAATATGCCAAGTAAAGCTTTTGCAACTGACTTGGCAGTCACGGTCTTCAATGGGATGGCCTCAGGATACCTGGTTGCATGGTCGACCAGCACCAGGATAAACCTATTGCCTGAGGATGTTTGGGAGTCAAGGGGACCAACAATGTCGATCCATACCCTCTCAAATGGTACCTCCACAACTGGGAGTGGTACCAATGGAGCTTGGATTGTTGTGCCACACTAAAGATAACTGGCAGGTGGCACAACTCCTGCAGCGACTTTCTACTTGCACCCCCATCTTGGGCCAGTAGAAATGCATGGATAACCTTTGCTTGGTTCTCTTGATACCAAGGTGACCAGCAAGGGGCACTTCATGCACCAGCTGCAAGAGGATGGGTCTTAAAGCAAGGGGCACCAGTGTTAGGCAGAATCATATGCAGTACCGTTTGGGAACACCACACACACTTAAGGCTACAAGTGACAGTACAAATTCACCTTTGGTACACGCCTGTACTACACAGTAAAGTGGTAGCGATGGCTGAGCAACCAGACTTATCTCAAGAGTAAAGTGAGAAGTATCAATAGTTAAACAAAGGACAGCAATGACTATGGTTCAAACAAGCCTGACTCAAGGGTTTTGAGTAAAAGAATATACATTTATTTATACATCAGTTTTAAAACAATTCACTAAAGTAAAGCAATAGAAAAATCACACTCTTAATATACTACACACCACCCAATAAATTCTGGAGATTCTGGACAAGTTAAGCTCAAAATGAAGTGTGAGGAAAATGGCACTCCAGCAATTTAAAAGGGCGGGAAAGGCAAGGGTAGACAAAAATTAAGCAGCACCAACAAGTAAGTAAGCAGGGCAATCTAGAAAAGGCTACTACGGTGAGGAAATCAAATCAAGAGGCCTGAGCCAAAGTCAATGGACCAGATTCCTTGCAGATGATCACACAGTTCAGAGTAGTTCACAGTTAAGTCTTTGCCAAGAGTTTGGAACGAAGTTGGTCAGAAGAAAAGTTACTTTAAAGAATAGAGAAGGACAAGCCATCAGACTGGCGAAAAATTTCAAACACTTTCACTGCGGTCGGACAAAACGAACAACCGAGTTAGAACAGTACGTTAAATGAAGAAGGCTGTACCTGAGGCAGAAGTTCCTGGCAGGTCCTGCAGGCTTACGGTTCCTGATGTGACTGTCGGACTGACACGAAGTTGGAAGACTGGTGGGTCCTGCACTGCCCAGGGAGGAAACCAGCAGCATAGCAAAGCAACGGATAAAAGGTGCGCTCCTTAAAACCCAAGCAGGGTCCGATCCTCCTGGCTATCCAGTTCACTGTAGCTCTGCACAGCAAATTCGACCAGAGAAGGGAGGCCTGGCTTGTAGTTTGGCAAACTGGTTGGTCCTACCAGCTCAAGGGGAGAAGATTCCTTGCAGATCTTCCCTGTCGTCGAAGTTTGGAGATTCGGACACGCAGCAGGGCTTCACTGGGAGGTTCAGTCATGGTAGAGGTCCTCTTCTGTCAGCTTCTCTTCGGTTCTCTCGATCCAGTGGCGGCTCTGCCTTCTCAGTCCCAGAGAACTGCTTTTTATGCAGTTTTCCCCCATTCACACAGCCTGGCTGTCAATCACACAGCAGGGTGGCTCTCCTGGCGGGACAGTCACCACAGCCAATCATACAGAGTGCGACATGGGTCTCCAAGGAGACTCTGTGCAGGGAGTTTCAAACCCCTCCCTCACATCCTGTCCCCCTCAGACATTCAGGCGCGTAAGGAGGGCTTCTGGGCACAACCCTGCGAAAGGACGGCGAACAAAGGAACCAAACCTGTTTTGGCGCGCAGAGTAAAACACGAGAAAGACCTTTACAAAAAGAAATGGCGAATAAACCCAACCAGAACCAAATAAAAGTGAATGGGGTCCAGCGGATTTAAGTTTGAGGCTACTAACTTTGCCTAAAACAGTACCAAGACTATTTAAATAGACCACGGTATGAAAAATAGGGTAGATACCACTGCCACCAGCCAAATCTTAAAGAAAGGGGAACGAAACAAGGTCCATGAGAAACAGACAAAAAGGAATAACTATTAACCCTTTCCAGGACTCTATGTAAGATAGTTTGTACTGGGTCTGTGAATTTAAAAAGACTAATAAAGTCAATGGTAACTTTACATGTTCTGGGAGACAGTAGTCAGTCCCAGAAAATGGAGTTTGAAATGGGAAGTCTGAAAAAGACAACCCTATGTCACTGCACTGCAGGTGCTGTGTAACACACAGTAAAAAGATGATGCCTACGGAGTAGGTGAGGCTCCACAGTCTATGAACACACACAGCAAAACACATGTAAGAGTGGGAAAAAAGGCTCACACTCTTACCAGGTGAAAGCTGCTGAGGGGCTCAGTAGGTAAGGGAAATTAGCAATTCTGGAGAATTCTCCCTAGCAACCACCAAACTCCTATGGTCTCCTTCCGTAGAGTATGTAGGCTCACTGTATAGGAGCACACCTTCCCAATAAATCCTATGCTTCACAGGAGGTTCACCCTCAAGCTGGGGGCAGGCCTGTCTCCTTAGGCCTTCCAGAGATGGCACTCACGTTGGCCCCTTCTGAATTCAATCCTGTCAGGACCAGCTTTTACTAACAATCCTTGTATTTTAGGATGGTCATTGGGATCAAAAACATAGGTTACACCTCTTCCTTATCAGGTTCAGGTTCAGGTGTTGAACCAACTGCATCCACCTCAGTGGTAGGTGAGTTTGGGGGAATGTTTCCCTTCCCTCTGTTAGTTTTTCTGACTCCTTTAGCATTGTGTTTCCACTTTGGCTTAGGCTGGGCATTGGACTTGGCCAAGGCAGCCCTTGTTTATGACCTTGTGCAGGGTCTCTCTGCTCTGTCTCCCACAAGCCCTAAAGCTCTGAGATCATTGCCCAGCAAGATCTTTCCTGGGACATCTCTCTGAATGCTCACTGGAATCCTGACCACTGTACCATTTATAGTAAAATTTACAGTCATAACTGGGAACTTGAGAGGTGGGCCATCAGCTAATTTAGTGGAGGACAGAACAACTTCCTCTGGGTCTACAGTTCTCCTGCACCCACTATCCCTAAGGGCAGGAGTATCTACTCTATGTATCAGCCCACTGTCCTTAAAGTAGTGTTTGGTATTATCAGGAATCCTAGCATAAGCCTCTGAGACTTTAGGCTCCCAGGAACCCAGGGAAACTAAAACTACCTCAGAATCTATCCCACTGGGGAAGGAGTCTGAGGAGAAGGATGTCCCTGTAATCTCTTCATCCTCATAGGAGGAGAAGGCCAGATTGGCAGATTGGACCACCAAGGTTTTGACCTTACATCTGCTGTCCCCCTTCACATGGTCACTTGCTCCACAAGCCACACAAGATCCACTGGGTCTTGGAACATAGGGAGGCTTATTGTAATCAGAGTTCTGTTTTGGAGGATAATATCCACTACCCCGTGTGTTCTCTTGTGACTTACCCTTACATTTGTTTTTGTGGCTCTTTTGGGAGGAAGTTTTATCAGATCCCCCACCCTCTTTATCTTTGGACTGTTTCCCCTCCTCCTGCTTACCAGGATGAGTCTTGTTCCTATGGGACACTCTATGTGACACCCGCAAATCTGCTTCAATGGCCAGCTTCTTAGGATCTAACTCCTTTGAATCTGCCAAATGCTGCTTAAGCTCAGGGGAACAAGATGCACAAATATGTTGTACTCTCTAAACCTCTTCAAGTATTGAGCAGGAGTCTTCCCAAACTTCAAGATGAGAGTTTGCTTCAACATTGCAAAATCTACTCTTTCAGCTTTTGAGATTTTCTATAATAGCACTGCAGTCAGAATGGGGTAGTCTGCCGAGCAACCATGCAATCTTATCAGCATTTACAACCTCTAAAACTTCACATGCATACTCAAATGCATTCAACCAGTCCATAATGTCATTCTTCTCATCATACACACTGAGCAGATCTTTAGGAAATCTTGGATGAGAGGAGGACCCAGACCCATGTCCAGATCCTTTGGATTCATTTGAAACTTGAAGGTTGGCCAGTTCCAACTGGTGATCCCTGTCTTTCTGTTTTTCTGCCTGCTCTATCTTCAGCTTAGCCATGTGAGATACAAGTTCCACCTGCCTAAACAGCAGCTCTTGCTTCTTGAATTCCAGCATGGCCTCAGCGTCAGAGTTTGCAGAGGAAACATTGGACATTACATCATCAACATCCTCATGGGCACCATGAATGAGGGCAACGACAGAACTGTCAGTTCTGTCAGTGGAAGCAGCCCCACCTCCTTCTGCACCTTCATCAGAAGCTATGGCACTGAGTTGCAACTCTTGCCATTCCATGATTCTCTGGATCATTTCCAATGTTGTACCTTGAGCAGGTAAACCCCTCTGAGTACACATCTTTCTCAATGTTTCGGATATAGAAGCATTTAAGGTTATAAAGATACTTGTTTTCATTATATAAGATAGGTCTATGGCCTTTTATAATTATCACTACAACAGTCACTATGTGTCCTGGGTAGGGGTAATCAGAAATGCCTTAACTAGTGTGAAACACTGGATACCTTCAGTCCTATCCCACCGCTGTACACCAATTTGTTAAGATGGATTTCTGAACTCTGACCTGGTGGGCAGAGGTTCAGAAAGCCAACCTAGTTTTTGGAACAGGGTAACCCACTGGATAAACCAGACCAATCATGGTAGCTATGGCGGCGGTCAAGACTAGGTCTCAGGAGGGGTGAGGGTGACTGAAAGACCTAAGTGAGCACACAGAGTAAAAGACACTTACAAATCACTCCCAGTCAGATGTATATATATCAAAAATACAAATACATTTATTCCAAGGCCTTTGCAATTCAACACACAGTAAGAAAATCAATGCATACTTTTAAACCATACCAATCCTATCTATACACATATATACAAGACCAATGGGGTCCAAAGGATGAATGCACCAAATTGGTCTACAAAATAAACAGGGAAGGACGCAGGCAGTGCAAATAGTCTTTAGGCCCTTCTGCATCAAACACAATCCTAAGTGAAAGGCAGTCCAATCCCTAAAATGTTGGGAGCCTAATGCTTAAATGTACTTGTGAAGCTGGCGCACGCAGTAGCTCAAATGGGCAAAGCAGGGTCTTTTGTAGGGGCTGTAGCAGCTCAGGAAGGTTGGTGAGGTGATGCAGAATAGGTTCCCACTATTTGAGGAGGGCCTCCACTTGGGGGCAGGGTCGATTCCAAGAGTTGGGAATAGTTTGCTAGTTCGCACTAGCAATGGAAAAGGAGAGGGGCCCTCAGGGGCCTCTCATGTGTAAAAATGGATGGATGCGCTAGGGGCCACCGGTTAGGGTTGAAATGGCTCATCGACCCCCGGCGCACTTCGGACTAAACTTCGGCAGTCGAGTCACTTCGGTTGCAGGTTCAAATGCGCCCATCTCGTGGCTCTGCGGCTTTCAGCGACGAAGATACAGTGTTGATTCCACTATGGGACAGTGGCAATTTCTCCGCTCTTGGTGGATGGATCAGGCCAGTTCTGCTGTAGCAGGCTTCAGGGCACATAGGACCACAGCTGCAATGAACTTGCAAAGTTCGTCATCATGGCTGGGCGGCACGGCAACAGCGTAAACTCTGGTTCGGGCGTACTCACTTTACTCTAGACCTGGGAATGGCAAGTGTACGAAATTTGGTGTCAGAGTGCCGTGAACATCGAGCTTGCGATGTGCCAAGTTTCAAGGGCCTCATTGAAATAGCGGTGGTATCTGGGCAGAACGTCTGTGCAAGCTGGTCAGGCCACTGGTTGGCCCAGGGACACTTCCCAAAAGACTTACTTGCAGGTTAAGATGAATTCTAATTGGTTAAAGTATCTTTGCAGACCTTCTAGGACGACCAGATGCAGGGGGTTCCAGCGGGACGACAACGGGTTCAGGGTGCAAAACTTACCAGCAGGTCACCAGCGGTTCCTCAATTCGGCTTCTTAGTTTCAGGATACTTGAATCATATCCTTTGTTCAGTGAGAACTCCAGAGATCGACATGGTATGGGTGTTTGGGGCCTCCTATTATCCAGAATCTCCTTCAAGCAAACAAGAAGAGGACTCAATGGGAGATCTGCTCACATACAGGCATACCATACGTGGACCAATCATGGACCACGGTGGTCCCAGGCATTCACAGCACTCCCGACTCTCTGGCACCCAGGATATGCATTGGAACCAGACATTCCAGCATACATTCTCGGGGCGCGCACACAAGGCATGCAGAAGCCCACGAAGCTTGGTGCTTCGCGGGAAAATGCATGCCAAAATAAGGACTGACCCGGGACAGGACAAAGAACCTTGTGGCGTGGCCATTTTGGAGCCAGGCCACCTTACTATGCCAAATGCAGTAATCGCGATTTACCTGGCAAGAAACGGTTAAAAATATGCGAAATGATAAGCTGCCACCAGTACTGTCCCAGGTACATTTGCACTTCTCGTAAAAAATCCTTCGAGAGTATCTAGGGCCTTTGGAAAGGACTAGACCCAAGTTCACTGTACTGTAAGGTACATTGTACACTTGTTACATGTTGCAGAAAAGTTGCAACATGGACAAGGACTAAGGGAAACAAAGTCTCCCAGTAGTGACTGTCTTTAAGGGCATGTCAGTTTCCCCATGAAAAGTGAGCAAAAAGTTGGGGGGTACACAACTGGAGGGAAAATTACACATGAAATGGAAATCTTTCCTAACAGTCTTTCCTTTTGAACATTTTGAAGAACTGATAACAACTGGTTCAAGACTTTTCTTTTCCTTTGAACATTTGGTAAATTGACTTTGGAACACCTGGGTAGCGGATCTACCGTGGACAGTTGAAGGTCACCCAAAGTACTGTTTAATTATTGTTCATTCTTTTATGTTGATTATGATTATTAACTTTGAATGTTTTGTTGTTTAGTGTGAGGGACAGTTTGTCTATGTTAGAAGTTATTCCCTTAGTATTTAGATCAGGTAGGGAATTCCCTGATAGAGTAGGACAAGCAAGGATTTCTTTACAAACTTTTTCTTTAATAAAATGTCAAATCTTAAGAAAAACACAAGCAGTTGTCTGTCTCGCATTTCTGACCCCCACAATATATATACATGCCTATCTATCTTCAAAATATATATAACGATGTGTGCAAGATATGTTGTTCTTCTGCCCCCCTTGGGCTTCTTCTACACAGGGCGTACCTCTGATTTGTACCCCTCCCCGAAAGTCTTTCAAGGATGGCAACCTCCTCCATATTGCCACTCTTAATTCTCGCTCAGCTGTCAAGCACTCTTCTGATATCTGCCGCCTCCTGGAAGAACTCGACATCGATGTCCTCGGTCTCACAGAGACATGGTACACGGCCAGCTCTGTCACGAGCTTTGACACTCTCATCCCTGACGGCTACAAGATCCTCTCCACACCTACGTCCAACCGTTCCAGAGGGGGTGTAGCCCTGATCTTCCCCGGGTGGATTCCTCCATATGTCATTCCTACGCAGGCCTACTCCTCTTTCGAATGCCTCATCTGCAGGCTCTCTCTCTTTCCTAGTCATTCCCGTACCATGGCTACCATCTATCGAACACCTGGTCAGATCTCCTCCATCCACACTAAGTGGGTGGACCTCTCCTCTTCCCTCCTGGTCTCGACCACTCAACTCCTCCTTCTTGAAGACTTTAACATCCACCTGGATGCTGCCTGTCCTTCCTCCTGGACTCTTTTATGACCTCTGTAACTCTCTCTCGCTCTCAACCCCTCTGGCCTGACTCACTCTGCAGGGCACACTTTTGATGTTCTGATCTCCTCAGACCTACCCCTCTCTATCCCTCTCTCCACCCCCTCTCCTGGAGTGATCACTTTCTCCTTTCCTCCCAGCTCACTCTCTCCACCCCCAGCACTACCACCTACCTTTTGTAAAGGTGCATTGTACCAAACACAAATAAGAATTTAAAAAAAACCTACCACCTACCTTCTCGTCATCCAACCCATGAAGCGTGTGTCAGTTGATGCTTTCGCCACCACTTTCTCACTCCCCTCTCCTCCTTTGGTTGAATCACACCCTGACACAGCCCTCTCCATGCACCACTCTCATATATCTGATACTCTCAATTTTCTTGCCCCTGTCATGAGGATCCGCCTGAAGCCCAAAGCCAAGTGCAACTCCTGGTTCAACTCAGACATCGCCACCCTTAAACACAAGTGCATGGTGGCTGAGAAGAAATGGTGTGCTTCCGGCACATCCTCTGACAAACTGGCCTGCCACCTGCTCCAAAGGCAATACCGGCTCTCTGTCCACACCAAGAAGAGAGCCCACATCCAAGTCCACGACTCTGCGGCATCTAACAACTCGGCCGAACTCTTTAAAATCTGCAAGGAGCTGGCCAATCCTGCTACAGTCTCAACATCCCCTGTCCCCTCCCAAGCCCCCTGCACGGCCCTGGCTTCTCATTTCATCTCTAAAACTCAGGACATCCTGGCCTCTCGCTTTTCCACTCCCTTTGCCCCCTCTCCCTGCTCTTCCTCTGCCCCTTCTTTGGCCACCTCTCCTCCTTCCTTCTCTGCCTTTCCCCTGTTCTCCTCAAACAAGATTTCTAGACAAGTCCAATCTATGAAAGTCTTGTCAAAACAAGTTCACCCCTGTTCCTCCAAAACCATCTAGGACCATATTGACACCTTGGCCCCTGCTCTGGCTGACTTCTGCAACCACTCCTTCACCATAGGAGTCTTCCCTTCTCCCCGGAAGCACTCTCTTTTGCACCCTCTTCTTAAGAAATCCACAGCCGACCCATTCCTGCTCAGCTAACTATCACCCAATCTCTATCACTCCCTTCCTGGCAAACTCCTGGAAAACCTGGCCATCTCCCAGCTTAATCTTCACACTCAATCTGTTGGTTGTCTCCATGACCATCAGTCTGGCTTCAGAGCTGCAAGAAGCACACAAACTGCTCTCCTGGACATCCGTGAAGACCTGCTCTCCAACCTCGATTCCAACACCCCCTGCGTCTTCAAGTTACTTGATCTTTCTTCTGCCTTTGACACGGTAAACCATGCCATCCTGCTCAACTGTCTTTGTGATAACCTGGTTATCACTGATCAGGCCCTGGTCTGGCTGACCTCTTTCTTCTCCGATCGACCCTCCCAGGTCCAAGTTGGGTCCTTCCTCTCCTCTATCTCAATCTCTACCTGTGGTGTTCCCCAGGGGTTTGACCTCTCTCCCTGGCTGTTCAACCAATACCTGGCACTTCTTGCCCATCGCATTGCCACACTCTGCCCCAACTTTCAGTGCTATGCCAACTCATTTTCAGGCTCCCTTCTGCCACTTCTTCTCCTTCTCACATCTCTGACTGTCTGCTATCCAGGAATGGTGCACCACCAATGATCTCTGCCCGAATGCCAGTAAGACCGAGATTCTCCTCATCGGCACTCCTGCTACGTCCTTTCCTGTCTCTCTCTGGCCAGCCTCTCTCGGCCCTGTTCCTGCTCCCACCTGTGAAGCTAGAAACCTCCGGGTCATCTTCGACTCCACACGCTTCTTCTTTCCTCACATCTCTAATGTCTCTAAGAAGTCACACTACCAGCTGGACCTCCTCAGAGGTATTCTTCCTTTCCTCTCCTTCCCCCAGAAGCTCACTGTCTCCAGAGCTCTGGTTCTCTCTAGGATGGGCTGCTGCAACAGCCTCTTTCTAAATCTGCCTGCTTCTACTCTGCACCCTCTGCATCTCATCCAGAACAGGACTGCGAGACTTGTCCTTGGCCTCAAGGCCAGGGATCGTATCTCCCTAGGACTGAAATCTCTGCACTGGCTCCCAGAAGCTGCTAGAATTAAGTTCAAAACCCTCTGCATTGTCCACAAGGCCTTCTGGGGTATGGGGCCTCAATACCTTCAACTCTCCCTTCCTAAATATCTTCCTTCTCCAGCTCTCCACTCATCCGCCTCCAACTCCCTCAAGGTCAGTGGCTTCTCCAAGCAATGAGTTAGTGGTAGATCTTTCTTCGGCTGGGGCCTCCCTCTGAAACAGCCTCCCTGAAACTTGAGAAGAACCATATCCGGTTCCGGAAGCACCTCAAAACCTTCCTCTTTGCTTTGGTTTTCTCTCCTCCTCTCCCCTGCTGAACTCCTGGTTGAAACGGAAACTGCACTGGTTACCTGGCTACCCTCTGATCTCGGGCCCAAGTCCCCTCCCCCACCAGTTGCACCCCTGCACTGCCTCCCTGGCTTCCCCCGCACTTGCGAACTGTTTTCTGTAGCCCTACAGCCCTCTATCAGTACTTGACACTTGATATCTGCACTTACACTTGCATTTGTCACCAGCTGGTCGCACTTTTACTTATCGCGTATTTGTTCTACTTATTTTACTGTCGTTCTCATGTACTGCACTGCCCCCTCCCCCTTCCTCCCCACACTTGCGCGATCTCAATGTCACCTGGCCTAGTAAGATGGTTGTCTCTGTCTTACCCCTGTCCCCCTCTCTTGCCTCATCCCACCTTGAAACACTTGTGTATGGGCGCATTATAAATGCCATATCATATCATATCATTGTAATTGAAAACCAGCTTAGAAATGGCCGCAACGTGGAGAAACCATCATTTCAAATGTGCTTCTGCCCATTTGACTGCTATCGAAAGCAACAAAGTACAATGGCTCAGGGTTTAAAAACCATAGAGTGGTTGGCATGGTTTAACAAATGACCCCTGTATTGTGCTATTGCATGGAAGCAAGCAGGCGGAGGACTGTGGTACGCGTTGTGCTGCGTTTTTACCTTTTCCCACTTGTGGCCTTAATAAAAACTGCCATTTTTTCAAGATTTTCACTTTGGATAGATTTTTTTCAGCAATTTGGCAAAGGATCAAACGTGGCTCTGTGGGAGTGCAATCCCGAACGTTTGTCATTACTCTTTTTTTCTTTTAATTACACGACCTGCGGTAGCGGGCATGTAGTTATGGGTAAGTTGCTAAACTCAGAGGAAGACCACTTTTTCGGCGGCTTATAACTTCACTCCCGCTGGACGAATCCTCACCAACCTTTGAAAAAAAAGAATATGGGCCGCTCTGAATTTTTTTGCCAACTTTGGTGAGGTTTCGTGTGGGGGGGAGATTGTAAGACTGAATGGGGAAAAACCTTGCGCACGGCTACAGCCCGAAAGGCTGGATGGATTTTCACCAAATTTGCAGCAGGTGTGGGGGCTTGGGTCAGAAAGCGTGCTTTTGTGTTTTTGATGGAAATCTGACCAGTACTTTTGTTGCAAACAACTGAAATATACGTCTCTAAAAATTAGTGATATCTGGGTCCGCTACACAGACCCATTTTCCTGTTCGCTCCGTGGACCGAAGTGTCATTGGCTTGCGGTATGGCGTGCTGTCGGAGAACAAGAAGGGAGGGAGAGGGTGGGGGAGTGAGAAGTGGTTAATTTGACAAATGTAAATAGGTGGAAGAAGACGGAGGAGTGGCTGCAGTATTGGTGTGTATTGCGGGAATTTGCAGGTTCCTAGACAACCGACAACTTTGTGTGGTGATTTGAGGCAGCTGTCATAACGGCACGATAGTTTCTGCCGCAACCTTTTTGCGGCGACCTCTTTCCGTGGTGAGTGGTGGCAGATGAATTTCAGAAGGGGAGTGATTTGCACATGGCAAAGGGTGGGTGGGAGCGCGGGTGCCTGTGCTATGCGGATGGAATGCGGTAGTTGGGGACATGGTGGCATGCATGCATGCATGAAGTTGCGGAGGGTCTGTTGAAAGATTAGACTATTGGGTGCATGGCCGAAGGCCGTAGGCCGGAGCCCATGCTCTGAAGAGCCTAGGGCTTCAGCTCACCCACCGCAGCTATGAATATGTGACTCTGTATTCAGTAGAGGGGGGGTGCGTGCATAGTGTGATGTGTGCAGATTGGTTGGAGTAGGTCCAATGTTGACAACAGTATGTGGGTAGGTTGGCAGTGACACAATACTTTGTGAATGGAAGTGGGTACGTCCGTACTATGTTAATGAAAGTGCACAGGGGTGCATGAGGCAGTGTTTTATTTCTACATTGGCGCCCTGTTTGCGGTGACCTCTTTCCGTGGTGAGTGGTGGCAGGTGAATTTCAGAAGGGGAGTGAATTGCACATGGCTTGGGGTTGGGTGGGAGCATGGCTGCCTGTGCTATGCTGATGTATAGCAGTGGTTGGGGACAGGGTGGCCTGCATGGGTGCATTCAGTTGGGGTGGGTTTGTTCAAGGATTACACCATTGGATGCAAGGCCGGAGGCCATGCTCTCAAGAGCCTAGGGCTTCAGCTTACCCACCGTAGCAATGCATGTGTGACTCTGTAGCCGGTAGAGGGGGGTGCTTGCATAATGTGGTGTGTGCAGATTGGTTGGAGTAGGTCAGGTGACTGTTAGAACATGGTAAAGTTTTTGATGTGTGGTTGGAGATGCTGTAGTGAAAAGTTACACAGTGTAGCCAATGGGTGCAGTGTTTGCATTTTGTCAGTATGGTAGATGCTATGGTTGAAGGGCAGCTTATATGGGATTGGATAGTGTGCTGTGTGCAGATTGCTTGTAGTATGGGCAATGTTGTGAGCACTTTGTGGTTAGATTGGCAGTGACATAATACTTTCTGAGTGGAAGTGCGTAAGACAGTAGTATGTGAATGAAAGGGCTTAGGGGTGCTGGAGACAGTGTAATGTATGTACATTATGGTAACTGTTGCATTTAACACTGTGCATAAGTATTGCAGTGTATTGCGGTGTGGCGGTTGGGTAGAAGTGCTGGTTCCTGTGGTGCATATGTGCATAGTGGTACTTGGTGAAATGCTGTCATGAATGGTTGCATTACGGTGCGGGGAAAGTGTGCAAGGAGCACAGCCACTATAGCAATGCAGGTTTGATAGGCACAGGGTGGTGATGTTTGGGGAATGGGTGTGGAGCACATTGTAGACGTGCTACAGCAGCACAAGTGAGTTGCAAAGGGTGTATTGCGCGTTCCATGGTTGTGGTGATAGTTTCAACATGCTACAGTATTTGGAGTATGGCAGGAGATGGTGCAGTGAGAAGTTGTTTGGTGTGGCCACAGGGTGCAGTGTGTATGTAATGTGAGTATGGAAGAGGGTATGGTTGAAGAGCAGCTCGTATGTGCTTGGGTACTGTTCTGTGTGCTGATTTATTTGCGGTGGGTGTGTTGAAGGCTTGCACTATTGGGTGCATATACGGCAGGAGATGGTGCAGTGAGAAGTTGTGTACTGTGGCCACAGGGGGCAGTGTTTACATAATGTGAATATGCAATAGGGTATGGTTGAAGTGCAGTTTATATGTGCTTGGTTACTGTGCTGTGTGCAGATTAATTTGTGGTGGGTGTGTTGAAGGATTAGACTATTGGGTGCATGGCTGAAGGCCGTAGGCTGGAGCACATGCACTCAAGAGCCTAGGGCTTCAGCTCACCCACTGCAGCAATGAGTGTCTGACTTTCCATCCAGTAGAGGGGGTGCTTGCATAGTGTGGTGTGTGCAAATTGGTTGGAGTAGGGCCAATGTTGCGAACAGTGTGTGGGTAGGTTGCCAGTTAGACAATACTTTGTGAATGGAAGTGAGTACGGCTGTAGTATATGAATGAATGTGCAGAGAGGTGCAGGAAACTGTGCTTTATTTGTACATTGTGGTAATTGCTGCATTTCTTTCCTGCATAGCTCCATGGCGGTGCAAAGGCTTGGTAGGAGAGCTGGTGGCAGTGCTGTGCATGTGGATTGTTGTAGTTGGTGACATGGTGACACGTATGGTGGTATTATATTGCGGTGGGTGTGTGCAAGGCCTAGACTGTTGGGTGCATGGACGAAGGTCGTAGGCCGTAGGCCATGCACTCAAGAGCCTAGGCCTTCAGCTTACCCACTGCAGCAATGCATGTCTGACTCTGCATTCATAGGCCATGCACTCAAGACCTTAGGTCTTGAGCACAACCACGGCAGTAATGCACTGTTGACTCTGCATCCGTTAGAGGGTGGTGACTTGTACAGAATGAGTGTGGAGCATATTTCAGACGCAATTGAGCAGCAGGAGAGAGCTGCCATGCATGTATGTTTGGTTTGCAGGTGAGGTGACTGTTAGAACGTCGTAAAGTTTTTGATGTGTAGTTGGAGATGTTGCAGTGAAAAGTCACACAGGGTGGCCACTGGGTTCAGTGTTTGCATATTTCTAGTATGGTAGAGGGTATGGTTGAATGGCAGATTGTATGTGCCTGGATAGTGTTCTGCGTGCAGATTGTTTGTAGTATGGGCAATGTTGTGATGATTTTGTGGTTAGGTTGGCAGTGACACAAAGCTTTCTGAGTCGAAGTGGGTAAGACAATAGTATGTGAATGAAAGGACGTAGGGGTGCCGGAGACAGTGTAATGTGTGTACATTATGGTAACTGTTGCAGTTAACGCTGTGCATATGCATTGTGGTGTGGAATTTGGGTAGGAGTGCTGGTGCCAGTGGTTGCATTACGGTGTGGGAAATATATGCAAGGAGTACACCCACGGCAGCAATGCAGGTTTGATAGTGCATTTGGCACAGATTGGTGATGTTTGGTGAGTGGGTGTGGAGCACATTGTGCACATGCTAGAGCAGCACAAGTGAGTTGCAAAGCGTGTATTGTGGGTGCCATGGTTGTGGTGATAGTTGGAACATGCTACAGTATTTGGTGTATGGCAGGAGATGTTGCAGGGAGAAGATGTGTAGTATGGACATAGGGTGCAGTGTTTATGTAATGTGAGTATGGAAGAGAGTATGTGTGAAGTGCAGCTTATATGTGCTTTGTTACAGTGTTGTGTGCAGATTTAGTGAAGTAGGCCGAATGTTGTGAAGCTGTTGTGCATAGGTTGCCAGTGACACACTAATTTGTGAATGGCAGTGGTTAGGGTTGGTGCAGGTTGTGGTATGTTTGTGGATTCTGCTAATTGTGTCACTTTTTGCTGAATGGGTGTTTTATGGTGTAGGGGAGTTGGGTAGAAGTGGCGCTACGTTGTTAAGTTTGTGCATAATGTTAGGTACCACATGGTCGCATGCATGGATCCATAGTGTTGTGGTGGGTGTGGAAAGGGCTGCACTGTTGTGAAAAAGGTGTGCTGGGTGCGCCTCAGGATCTTTGTGGATGTTGCAATCGTGCATTTTGTAGCAGAAGTTTCTGGTGGACGGGCTTTAGAATGAAACTGAACGTGTACTAAGAGTGTGTAACGGTAAATATGGAGTGGTGTACAGAAATGATAGTGTGCAATGCAGAGGTTTTGTATGTGCTTGCTGCATGCGTGTTTGAAAATGTGACAACACCCAATGGGGGAGTGCTGCAAAAATGCATGTGCAAAGGGAAGAAGTATTGGGTGTGCGTTATGATATGATATGATATGGCATTTGTAACGCGCCTATACACAAGTGTTTCAAGGTGCAACGAGGCAGGGGGGGGGGACAAAGGGAGACAGACAACGATCCTACTAGGCCAGGTGTCATTCAGATCACGCAAGTGCAAGGGTAGGGGGACTGGGAGAAGTGCAGAGGAAGGGGAGAGAGGAAGTGCAGTACATGATTAGTAGAATACAAGATAAATAATAGGGCCAGCTGGTGGCAAGTGCAAGGAAAGTGCGGTACATGGTTAATAGAATACAAGATAAATAATAGGGCCAGCTGGTGGCAAGTGCAAAGGTAAGTGCCGGGAGAAGGGGCTGTAGGATACAGAGACAGTCCCGTAGTGCATGTAGGCAGTGCAAGGAAGAGTGGCTGGGCCAGGACATGAGATCGGTGAGTGGCCCAGTTGCAGATTCAGTGCAGGTTCAGTGATTTTAGCAGGGGAGAGAGGGAGAGAAAGCGGAGGCAAAGAGGAAGGTTTTGAGGTGCTTCATGAACCGGAGATGGTTCTCCTCAAGTTTCAGGGAGGCAGGAAGGCTGTTCCAGAGGGAGGCCCCTGCTGCGGCGAAAGATCTACCCCCAGCTCGTTGCTTGGAGAAGCGGTTGACCCTGAGGTAGTTGGATGTGGAAGGGCTCGAGAAGGAAGATATTTAGGAAGAGAGAGTTGCAGGTATTTTGGCCCAAGGCCCCAGAAGGCCTTGTGGACAATGCAGAGGGTTTTGAACTTAATCCTTGCAGCCACTGGGAGCCAGTGTAGTGATTTCAGTCCTGGAGAGGTACGGTCCCTGGGCTTGAGGCCAAGGACAAGTCTCGCAGTCCTGTTCTGGATGAGTTGCAAAGGGCAGAGGCAGGAAGATTTAAATAGAGGCTGTTACAGTAGTCCAGCCTAGAGAGAACCACAGCTCTGGAGACAGTGAACTTCTGGGGGAAGGAGAGAAAAGGAAGGATACCTCTGAGGAGGTGTAGGTGGTAGTGTGACTTCTTAGAGACATCAGAGATGTAAGGAGAGAAGGAGAGTGTGGAGTCGAAGATGACCCTGAGGTTTTTTGCCGTGCAGGTAGGAGCAGGAAGAGGGCCAAGGGAGGCCAGCCAGAGAGCTGCAGGGAAGGAGAGAGTGGGTGTGCCGATAAGTAGAATCTGGCATTAAGGCAGAGGTCGTTGGCGGCACACCATTCCTGGATAGCAGAAAGACAGTCAGAGATGAGGGAAGTGGAAGAGAAGGCCAAGGGTAGCCTGAAAATGAGCTGGGTATCATCCGCGTAGCACTGAAAGTTGGGACAGAGAGCGGCGATGCGGTGAGCAAGAAGTGCCAGATACTGGTTGAACAACCAGGGGGAGAGGTTAGATCCCTGGGGTACACCACAGGTAGAGAAAAATATCTCAGAGAGGAAGGAACCCAGTTGGACCTGGGAGGGTCGATTGGAGAGGAAGGAGGACAGCCACGCCAGAGCTTGACCAGTGATACCCAGGTTATCATGGAGACGGTTGAGCAGGATGGTGTGGTTAACAGTGTCAAAGGCAGAAGAGAGGTCGAGCAAGATGAGAACACAAGGGGTGTTAGAGTCAAGGTTTGAGAGCAGGTCCTCACGGATGTTCAGGAGAGAAGTTTCCGTGCTTCTGGCAGCTCTGAAGCCAGACTGATGGTCATGAAGACTACCAGCAGATTCAGCATGGAGATTAAGCTGGGAGATGGCCAGTTTCTCCAGGAGCTTGCCCAGGAAGGGAGTGCTAGAGATTGGGCGATAGTTAGCTGGGCAGGAGGGGTCAGAGGAGGGTTTCTTAAGAAGGGGGTGCACGAGGGAGTGCTTGAGGGGGGATGGGAAGACTCCAGAGGCGAAGGAGTGATTGCAGAAGTCAGCCAAGGCAGGCGCCAGGGAGTCGATGTGGTCCTTGATAGTTTTGGAGGAACAGGGGTGGACCTGTTTTGACAAGACTTTCATAGATCGGACTTGTCTCGAAACCTCGTCAGCAGAAAAAAGGGGAAAGGCAGAGAAAGAGGGAGGAGGGGTGGCTGCCGAAAGGCCAGAGGGAGAGCAGGGAATAGGAGAGGGGAGGTGATAAGAGGAGAGTGAGGACAGGATGTCTTGATTTTTTTAAATGAAGTGAGAGGCCAGTACCATGCAGAGGGCCTGGGAGGGGACAGGAGAGGTGGAGACTGCAGCAGGGTTGGCCAGCTCCTTGCAGATTTTAAAGAGTTCAGCCGAATTGTTAGATGCCGCAGAGATGCGGCTTGGATAAGGGCTCTCTTCTTAGTGAGAACGGAGAGACGGTATTGCCTTTGGAGCAGGCGGCAGGCCAGTTTGTCAGAGGATGAACATGAAGCACGCCATTTCCTCTCTGCCACCCTGCACTTGCGTTTAAGCGTGACGAGATCTGAGTCATACCAGGAGTTACATTTGGCTTTGGGCTTCAGGCGGATTCTCATGACAGGGGCAAGGATATCAAGGGTATCAGATATAGCAGAGTGGAGAGTGGAGAGGGCTGTGTCAGGGTGGGAGTCAGCCGAAGGGGGAGGGGGGGTGAAAAGGTGGTAGCGAAAGCCTCAACTGACACGCGCTTCATGGGTCGGATGACCACGAAGGTGGGTGGCAGTGATGGGGGTGGCTTTGCCTGTGGGGTTGGGAGGGTGAGGTGGGAGGATAGGAGAAAGTGATCGCGGAGAGTGGAGAGAGGGACAGAGAGGTGAAGGTCAGAAGAGATCAGAGCATCAAAAGTGTGCCCTGCAGAATGGGTCGGCCCAGACGGGAGAACAGAGAGTGAGAGAGAGTCGCAGAGGTTGCGAAAGAGTCTAGAGGGAGGACAGGAGTCATCAAGGTGGATATTGAAGTCTCCAAGAAAGAGGAGTTAAGGACAGGAGTGAGGAGGAGAGGACAGCCCACACAGAGAGGAAGGAGGAAATTTGACCAGGTGGCCGATAGTTAGTAGCCACGGTAAAGGAATGGCTAGGAGAGAGAGAGAGAGTCGGCAGACAAGGCATTCAAAGGAGGAGTAGGTCTGCGTAGGAGTGACAATGGCAGGAATCCACTCAGGGAAGATAAGGGCCACACCCCCCCAGCACGGTTGGGCCTGGGCAAGGAGAGGATCTTGTAACCGTCAGGTAGGAGTGTGTCAAAGCTGGTGACAGATCTGGGCGTGAACCATGTCTCAGTGAGACCGAGGATGTCAAGGTCCAGTTCCTCAAGAAGGCGACAGATATCAGAGGAATGTTTGACGGCAGAGCGAGAGTTGAGAGTGGCAATGTGGAGTAGGTTGCCATCCTTGAAGGACTTCCGGGGAGGGGTGCAGATCAGAGGTACACCCTGTGGAGGTGAAGAAGAAGATCCAGAGAGAGGGCAGGGGATGTCAAGGGCCATGGCCCTCACAGCAGATGGGAAAGCGCACATGCCATATTCTACCGTTATGACCATGGTGCACATGGGAATTGAATTGTGCCCAATAGGCAAGTAAGTGTTTAGGGTGTGCTTGACAGGGAGGCGCGGTAACAATTCGTCCAAATACTGTGTCGTGAGGTTGGTCGAGATTGAGAGACGCACAGTGCTTATTGTCGGTGATACCTTTGGGCGCCATCTGCACAGGTGTTGTGTGCAAAGAGGAGTTGCTGGTAATGTTGGCCTGGAAGGAGTGGACGCTTTCTGGGGCTGTCAGGGTGACTGCAGTGTCGGCAGGATGGTTCGCCTTTGCAGAAATGTGGCCTCCATCACGAACATTTACTTTGTTGTTGTGCACTATGGAAGTGTTCAAGTGGCTTACATGATGTGTGGACATTTAATAAGTCACCTCAAGAGGTTACTGAACGCAGTGATGCAGATTTTTGCTGCTGCCAAAGTCATTTTCTCATGCATAACAGCAAGAGGGGTATGGGCCCATGACAGTGTAATTTGTCCCCAGCCAGAGGTTGGAAGGTGTGTTATAAACAGACGCATGTGTGAATTTATGCAGACTGCTGGCATGTTCTCCACCCACTATGAGATCATGAGGTTGCAACATATGTATTTGGTTCCGTAGAAATGGCATTTATTTGAGCACCATTGGCAATGCCGTTTTCTTTTACACTGTGCAAGAAGCATTGATTAGAATGTGGTAAAAATGTGAGGAGAGCCAAACAGAAACGGATATAAAGAGAAAAAAAAGAAAGTTGCTTGCACGCACGTAAAAAAAAAAAAACAATCAAAAACCTTTATAGATCTACGATGGAAGCCCCAATCCCTTACCCAGCTTGATATTGCTTACACCGCCACCCCCCCACCCTCATTATCACGAAAAGGTTGCGGATTGTGCGGTAGTTTCAGGATTACACGTGCCACATCCTGGGTGGCCATGTGGCTGTTTGCGGATGGCGAAATCGTGCATGCTTTTAGTAAACTTTGTAGTGGATGTGTGTCATGATCCATGCCCCTGACCCCCTCAGGTATAAACAGCCCCCTGGCAGCAGTGGGGCTAAAGCCCTTCACACTGCCCCCAAGGGCCTTAAAACTCCATTAGAAACATACATGGAGTCAGTCCTGGTGCCTTTGGCGCCAGGGTCATTATCAGGAATAAAGCAATACCAGTTTTAGACCTTAATCCAACATGCAGGCCTATTGCACAGCTCAGTTCTTTAGAACCAAGCCATGCGGTCTAGTGTTTTTGGTGTGGCTGGCCTGGAACTACTTGGCCAGGAACTGCTTTACCTGGGCTATTTAAACCACACCCCAATAGCAGAACACGCTTCGAGTTATTCTGCACTCCTGCAGCGTAACGCTCACCGTGTCCAGCTCCTGCTCATCTGCTTCTCCGGAGGCCCGATCCTGAAGCCCTAGTTCCGGATTCCATTAATAACCTGGAAGAGGAATAACAGCATTAGCAAGCAAGAACACTTACCTGTGAAGTAACCAGCCTTGAATCCATCCTGTGCTTCACTTACCTCGCCCATCTCCGAAGTTCGCGACAACCTGCAATGGTAAAGAAACAAGGACAGCATTAATAACAATTCTTACCTGGGCAAGCAGCGAGTCCTGGCAGCACCCTGCGCTTCTCTTACCTCGCCCATTTCCGGGTTTCACCGCAATCTGCAAGGGAGTAGGAACAAGGTCAGCATTAACAGAGCACTTACCTGGGCAAGCAGCGCTTCGATCGCTCATCACTCTGGAACATCACTGCAACCTGTACAAAGAAGAGAAGAGAACACAGGTTAACAATTAACACTAATAAACAGTGCAGCGCTTCGTGCATCATTCACTCACTGTGGTCTTCGCCATCGGCGCAGCAACTCCGAGATCACAACCATCCCTGTGAAAACAAAAAGAGACATTGTTAGGGAACAACGTAGTGGAGCAAGACGCCGAGAAGACAGAGAAAATGGAGGGAAAGAAAGAGACAGAATAAAGACGTAAAAGACATTATAACTCACCTTGAAGACAGCAAGCACAGTCGGAGTCACAGCCGTTCTGGACCCGACATAAGGGCACACAGATTAGTGAAGCAACTAGTTCCATGGAACGCCCGCACCAACCACGCGCCCCTGCACAGAGACGCAGGACGGATAGTTCACGCACAAAAACCAAAGGTGAGCAATAACCCCAAGGGAGGGGATTTGGACCAGAGGGAGGTGGGAGTCCACCCATCACAGAACCATTATCTTAACCCTCCATTCTCCTGTTATAGGCGCTACCCAACGTCTGGCACATAACCAAGCAGAGAGGGGTCCGGCATAGCGCTTAGACCTCCATCCAGTATCATGTGGCACCCCCGTGGATACCAGGTGAGTGTAACAGAACTCGAAGACGCAATTTAAACATCCACCTGGGCGTCATGGAAACATGAGAGACTGACCAACTAGCCCAGTTACTGAGAGAATTACGGGCCGAGGTGCACTCCACCCGGCAAGAAACCAACACCCTTAGGAGGGAGTTGAATTTCACCAAGGACCGCACCAATGAATTAGCTAGACAATTGCTCCAACCACAGGCTGGGCAGGCTCCGTTGCCAGGAAGTATTCCGTTGGTTAAAGCCATATCCGTCAATCCAGCGCAGGTGGTCCTCCCTGGGGCAGTTCCTTTGGCCCCACCGGAACGTTTTACAGGGGACCCAAGTAAATATGCAGTATTCATGAACCAGTGCCGCCTCCATTTTCTTAGTAGACCCGGAGCCTTTCCTAGTGATCAGTCGGGGGTTGCCTTCAATCTGTCATATCTGAGTGGCAGTGCCGCGGATTGGTCCATACCGTTAGTAAGCCAGGATGACCCACTCCTGCAGGATTTCAAGGGGTTTCAACAGGAGATGGAGAAGCTGTTCGCCCGACATACCCAGGGCCAAGCTCTGGATAACGAACTTCTGTCCCTCCGCCAAGGCAGCCAAGATTTGTTAACATATATCGCCACTTTTAACAGACTTGTCGTTGAAACTGGATGGCCTGAGGAGAAACAAATAACGTTATTCCATCGAGGATTACGGGGGGAATTGAAAGATGTTCTAGCTCAGGTGGTCAACCCGCAAAAAGACTGTGCAGAGTTCATCAACCTAGTGGTTCAACTACACCACAGGCTGCAAGATCTTCGCCATCGGCGCGGCAACTCCGAGTTCGCAACCATCCCTGTGAAAACAAAAAGAGACATTGTTAGGGAACAGCGTAGTGTGGCAAGAGGCCTAGAAGACAGAGAAAATGGAGGGAATGAAAGAGACAGAATAAAGACGGAAAAGACATTATAACTCACCTGGAAGACAGCAAGCACAGTCAGAGTCACAGCCGCTCTGGACCCGACATAAGGGCACACGGACCAGTGAAGCAACTAGGTCCACGGAACGCCCGCACCAACCACGCGCCCCTGCACAGAGACGCAGGACGGAGAGTTCAACGCACAAAAACCTAAGGTGAGCAATAACCCCAAGGGAGGGGATTTGGACCAGAGGGAGGCGGGAGTCCACCATCACAGAACCAGTATCTTAACCCGCCATTCTCCTGTTATAGGTGCTACCCAACGTCTGGCACATAACCAAGCAGAGAGGGGTGTGAGATAGCGCTTAGACCTCCATCCAGTATCGTGTGGCGCCCCCGTGGATACCAGGTGAGCGTAACAATGTGCTTTGGAATGGCACGATACTTGTATTGTAAATGTGTAACAGTACATTTGAAGTGTTGTACAGGAGTGACAGTGTTGGATGATGGCAGCTTCAATGCGATTGGTGGATGTGTGTGTGCCTATTTATGCGTAAGCCAACGAGGTAGTGCTACAGAGAAGACTGCTACTTGGGGATAGGCACATGCCACATTCTGCGCCTCTTACCATGCTGGCCAATGGGAATGGGACTATGGCCTTTGGCCAATTAGGTGCTCTGGGTGTGCGTCACAGGAAAGGGCGGCATTCACTTTTTCCATTACTTTGTGTACTGCGGCTGGCAAACATGGCAAGACGCACAGTTTTCGTCGTGGGCGATGCCTTTGTGGAAGATCTGTACGTGTATGTCTCCAAGAAGACTTATCTAGCAATTTCGGTTTGGAGGGAGTGGACACTTTGTGGTGTAGTGTCGAAGCGTGCTGTTTCGGCGGACTGCTTGTAGAATGTCGACGCGTGGCCTTCTCGACAACTGTAAATGTTGTGATTGTGCACTCTGGAGCCTTCTTTTTGGGTTACGTGCCTTGTTCCTGTGTGTACCGTCAACTGAAGATTATGATGAAAGCAGTGCAGCGCATTTTTCCTACTGCCAAGGTGCTTTTCTCATGTATACCGCCAAGAATAGTGTGAAAGTGTTCCAATGATTCCTGTCGTCAGCCAGAGGTCCGAAGGGGTCTCATCAACAGAAGCATGTGTGACTTCTTGAATACTGCTGGGATGTTCTCCTGTGAGAATGAGAACATTGGTTTGCGATACATACACCTTTTCAAGGCAAATGGCATGTCTTTGTCGACCAGTGGCGATGAAATGTTCATCCTCCAGAACGGACATCAGCTACTGCTTACCTACAGTTGGGGTTTTTTGTGCCCTGCAGGCTTTTTCCCCTTCTCGTCCCTTTCGGGAGAGGGGCCACAGGCGGTGCTAGTTAACAGCATAGCACTGTGGCTTCCTTCCGGGAGAGAGACTCTTACTCAGAAAAAAAAGAGAAGAAGAAGAAGCAGGATTATCGAGCCCGCCGACCGCAGATTTCTTCAGTTCTGGACTATTTGTCAGGTGAGGAGGAGGAGGAAGAGGGAAAGTCGGAGTTGTGGGAGATTCAGCCCCAAGGGGCTGACAGTTTGCAACGCCAAGATCTCATGATGGCTACCACTGAACAATTGCAAGAGGTGGTGACCGCAGTACAAAGCCTCTCAGCAGAGGTACGCAACCTTTCTGTAGAGGTACAGACATTGAGGACTGAAAACATGTGCTGAAACAACTAATAACTGCCCGGGAACCCAGATTGGTAGATTTGCAACCCATGGCTTTACCTTTAGGGAAGTACGACGGCACACCCAAGAAATTAAAAGAATTTTTGGAGGCTTGCAGCATCCATTTCGCATTTCGGCCCAACACTTTTCCCACCGGTCATGCCCGGGTGGGCTTCATGATTTCCAATGTGGCCGGAAATGCCTTAGCCTGGGCCACCCCATTAGTGGTGGGGGCCGATCCGGTACTGCAAGATTATGAGGCCTTTATTGCAAGGCTGAAACAGAACTTTGAGAGGCCCGAACTAACCTTTTCAGCAGGTGAGGATCTGTTAGATGTGCGCCAAGGCCAGACAGACGTACTCACTTACATTTCCATCTTCAATCGACTGGCCATTGAAGCTGGATGGCAAGAGCAAGCTCAGTTTGTCATATTCCGAAGGGGTCTACGAGAAGACATTAAGGACGAATTAGCCAGATCTCCTCGACCAGCCTCTTTCTCCGAATTGTTGGCAGCAGCCGTCCAGATTGAGCATAGGCTTCATGAGGGAAGACTGGAAAGACGGAAGAATCGTAACCCGACTTTCTCTACAAGTTTTCCTCCTTCCTCCACCACAGCTCCTCCACGCCCAGATGAACCGATGCAGATCGGTACTACTCGTCCTTCATTGTCCTTGGAAGAAAGGAAGAGACGGAGAGATTTGGGGTTATGTGCATATTGTGGTTCTGACCAACATCAGATAAAGAACTGCACAGAGATTCCATCCCGAAAGTCGGGAAACGAGAACCCTCGGTCCTAGGAGGGACGGGAATCCGAGGGAATTTTGCCAGTCCCTATGTGTCCTTATCCGTGGGTCCCGCTAATCAGTTGGAGGATTCACGACTCATGGTGCTCAAAGTACTACTAATGATTGATCAACAGAAGATTGATGCCTTGGCCCTATTGGACTGCGGGGCAGCCGGCAATTTTGTAGATACCATTTGGGCAGACAAGGTTGGCCTACGCAGAATCAACCGGAAAGAAGACCAGAAGGTGGAAGGAGTGGACGGTAGTCCACTTAGCTCTGGACCCATCACGCAGACCACCGAATACTTACAGATGTCCATTCAACAGCATTCTGAATCAATTCAATTTGACATTATTTGTGCTGCACATTTTCCTCTCATTTTAGGGATCACATGGTTACGCAAACATAACCCCCAAATCAACTGGTCTACTAACAGTATCAGTTTTGATTCGGGGTTTTGTCAAAAGGCATGTTTAAAAGACCTACTTTTTATGGAGGCCACGGCACATACTGCCCCGCCAGTAAGCACGATTGGTGTACACTCCCTTCCATTGGAACTCTCATCCTATGAGACGGTATTTGCAGAAAGGAACGTCCTTGAATTACCTCCACACAGGCCGGAGGACTGTTCAATTGATCTTCTCCCCAATGCTTTAGTCCCCTTTGGTCGAATGTTCTCATTATCTCAATCTGAAAAGAAGGCTCTCAGATCCTACCTGGATGATAATTTGCAAAACGGACTTATCCGCCCGTCAAAATCCCCAACGGGAGCCCCATTGTTCTTTATTCTGAAAAAAGATTCCCTAGATCTTCGACCATGTATTGACTATCGAGGATTAAATAAAGTTACCATCAGGGATCGCTATCCCATGCCCCTCATCACAGACATTTTGGAGGCAGTCCAAGGAGCTAAGATCTTCACCAAATTGGACCTTCGCAGTGCTTACCATCTCTTACGGATCCATGCTGGTGACGAGTGGAAAACGGCTTTCCGTACTCCATTTGGATTATTTGAGTACCATGTGATGCGGTTTGGGCTGGTCAACGCACCTGCAGTTTTTCAGAGGTTCATGGACCGAATATTCTCGGATCTCATGTTTGTGTCTGTTATTGTCTATTTGGATGATATCTTGATATTTTCTAAGGACCCCGAGTCAACAGAACTACTCTGTGATCGAGCGAGAGCTTCTGGCCATGAAACTGGCATGTGAAGAATGGAGGCATCTACTACAAGGAGGTAGTTGTCCATTCACCATCCGCACCGACCACAAATATCTGCAGGTGCTCCAGAACATGGATTGTGTCAATTCTGAGATGGCTAGTGTGTTTCTTAGGGATATATTTCGTCTCCACAGCCTCCCTGATAAGATCACTTCTGACAGAGGCAGCCAATACATCTCTAAGTTCTGGTCAGCGTTGTGTCAGCAGTTGGGCATCGAAAGGGCACTCTCCTCGGGTTTCCACCCACAGACCAATGGGCAGACGGAACGATTGAACGGCACTCTCGAACAGTACTTACGTTGCTACGTCAATCAGGAACAAGACAATTGGGTGTCGCTCCTTCCGATGGCGGAATTTGCATGTAACAATTCTCGGCACTCTGCCTCTGGTCTCACTCCATTTTTTTGTACTTATGGGACTCATACCCGCTCCATATTTCCCAGTGTCTCTCTTACTTGCAATCTCCCTGCAGTGGAGGACACGTTGTCCGTGATACGGGAGGCCCACAGGACAGCCAGACGCAGTCTGCTGGAAAGCCTAATAGCTTACAAGACTCAAGCTGATCGTCACCGATTGGGGGTGCCAGAGTGGAAGGTGGGCACCAGAGTATGGCTTGCTACCAAGTTTCTACCCCGGTGGACCCGATCGGTCTAAACTTTCCCCCTGCTTCATTGGTCCTTATCCAATTGTGGCCAAGATCAACCCTGTTGCCTTCCGTTTGAAATTGCCCCCTTGCCTACATCGAGTGCACCCTGTTTTTCACTCCTCCCTCCTTCGTGAAGCTGGTTAGGGCTCGTCTGTTAGATCCCTTCCATTACGGGCTCCGCCACAGGTTGATGTAGACTACGAGGTGTCCCAAATCTGTGATTCTCGCTATAGGCGGGGTCGCCTGGAATATCTGGTGCATTGGAAAGGGTATTCTAGAGCTGAGGATTCCTGGTAACCCATTTCACATCTCAAAGCCCCGATTTTGCTCAGGAGGTTCCATAGGGCGCACCCTGGCAAACCGGGGGGGTGCAGTATTGGGGGGGGCATACTGTCACACGCCGCCGCCTTCCGTGGACCCTGTGGTCCAGATTGCGGCTTGCAGGCCGCCATTGAATTGACCGTCACGTTTCTCTGACATTGACGGCAGCGGTCTAGCGTTGCGGCAACAGCGGACAGGGAGGCTTGTTAGCCACGCCCTCCCTGTTCACTGTACGTTGCAACCCGCTTCGGTCAGCCTCCCTGCAGCTGCTCTCTCTCGGTTGCTACAACGCTAGTTTATCTCTTTTCCTGTGCTTTTTCTCTGGGTACTGCCTCCTCTAGGCACCGCTACGAAATACTTTCTCTCTCTCTGGGGTCTCTACCCCGCCTCTTTCCCTCACTCTGTTCCCGTACTTCCGCGCTTCCTTTCCATACCTCTTTCCCCGTTTGCTCTCCGGAGCTTTTGGTTGGTTCCCTTACCTGGTGTCAACACTCCGCTGGCTCCTGGCCCTGTCCACGGCATCCTTGGAGTCCGCATTCCGCTCTACATCCTCCAGAACGGACATCAGCTACTGCTTACCTACAGTTGGGGTTTTTTGTGCCCTGCGGGCTTTTTCCCCCTTCTCGTCCCTTTCAGGAGAGGGGCCACAGGCGGTGCTAGTTAACAGCATAGCACTGTGGCTTCCTTCCGGGAGAGAGACTCTTACTCAGAAAAAAAAGAGAAGAAGAAGAAGCAGGATTATCGAGCTCGCCGACTGCAGATTTCTTCAGTTCTGGACTATTTGTCAGGTGAGGAGGAGGAGGAAGAGGGAAAGTCGGAGTTGTGGGAGGTTCAGCCCCAGGGGGCTGACACATACAGTGGATAACCTATGCATGGGTCTAGGAGTGGAACGGAAACATGTGCGCTTCCACAACTACTGAAAAGTGCATTCGAAGATGCGGACATGCGGTCACCAATGGAGTCCTACGGATACTTGCAGTGTGATTGCATATACGCCAACCAGGTGCAGTCTCCCTAGGAAACGTCCATATTGCTCACCTGTAGTCCTCTCGGCCAGTAGTGTGCAGCACAGATTTACCACACACTGTTAACACAAAAATAAAGCCTACTGACACACTAAACAACATTTCCTATGTACATCTGTAATTGCTATGATACACCAACACTATTCGGATAAAGTAAGGGGTAGCGCAAATGGATACATACACCAGACAATCACACGTTTATCATGAGGGCAGCCAAGGAATCAGTAACAAACTGTTGTTAACGGGACATTATGGTTATGTTGCCATACCAAATACCTATCTATCCTCTTTACAGAAAAGGCTATGCTAAAGAAACGTTCTGCTTACAGTGCCCTACTAAAAACCTATGAAATTATGGTTAAGTTGCAACTAGCAAAAACCTATGAAATTCAATGGAAAAACGTTGTTACAGGGGTGTTATGGTTACAGGTAAAATAAAAAAAAAACCTGAAACTCAACAATTATGGCAAGCTTAGCAACCATAACTCGTGCTACCAGTATGCACTGCAAGGACTAACACCCATGACATCAAAGATGCCATCACAAATCTCATTCAAGACATCACTGATGACATCACATGTGTGGGTCCCTCTGTTTTGTTCACTACCATAAGTAGGCGAGGTGCTTTTCTTCACTAACAGTCAGGAACAAACAATTCAAAAGGTTCTATATTTGTGTACGGCACCTTTCTCATATGTTCTTACACTACTTTCCTTACGGTTCACTCACATCATATGATACATATAGGGGAAGAGGAAAGCGTAAAACACTGCACTGGTTTCTGTGCATAAAGATAATCAGTTATGTTATGAACAATTTCTGGTAATACTGCTCCTTTTTAGCGTAATTTAATTCCCTTGTATATGGTCATGTTTGTATGCATTGTGGTGTCTTTATGGTTTCTGGGTAGTAGTGCAATTATGTAGTTATAAAAGCAATGGTAGCTACATCTTACATGTTTCACAGTACCCAACACTCTAAAACAAATGCATTCATGATTTCACTATGTAACATGGAAAGATTTTGAAGGTTACACTTGCATGAGGCATGGTGCAGACAATGGCTACGTTTGCACATGAGTTCCTTCATGTACAGTGAAGAAGTGTGTATTACAATGGTGTTCATAGCAGTGCATTCCTCCATGACCTACTTATCTCATGATATTTCTTCCAGTAATCTTTGATAGTTTTCTGCGACCATTACAATAGCAATCCCATGTGGAGGCTTCCAAGTAAAACTACATGCACATGTGATGTCATTGGGGATGTCATGAATGAGATTTGTGATGTCAACTTTAATGTCATGGGTGTTAGTTCTTACAGTGCACACTGGTGGCACGAGTTATGATTGCTAAGCTTGGTTACCAGTCAAATGGTCGAAAACATTTGGTCGACAGACAATTTGGTCGACACCATTTGGTCGAATGCCAAATGGTCGATTTTTTTTTTTTTTTTTTTTTTACCCATTTTTTGGTTTTTTTTGGGGGGGTCCCCCCCCCCAACCCCCTTTTTTTTCTTTTTTATTTTTTTCCCCACACGAAAACCCACAAAACACATATATATATAAAAAAAAAAAAATTCGACCATTTGGCATTCGACCAAATGGTGTCGACCAAATTGCAGTCGACCAGTTGACTGGACACCGCTAAGCTTACCATAACTGTCGAATTTTTTTTTGGTTTTACCCGTAACCATAACGCCCCTGTAACAACGTTTTTCCATTGAATTTTGATAGATTTTTGCTAGTGCAACTTAACCATAACGTCCCTTTAGTTAGTGAATATATATACGTATATATATATATATATATATATATATATATTCATGGTAGCAAGCAAGCATAGTTCAAAGTATTGCCTTTTGGTATAGAATAGGCAACATGTACGTTCACCCAAGGTACTGTCCGTGGCAGCCATGCATTAGTACCGAATGATTATTCACATCTTTCTGTCTAGAAGACTGGCGCATAACAGGGAACAACACTTATATAGTGCAACCAGCACACATGAGACCAATAGTAGTATTACACCAATTAGACATCTCGATAAATGTCCCCAAATTAGGTTTAATCCAGATCAAGTGAAAAAATGTCTGAATGAAAAAATATAGCCAAATAATGTGATGGGTTGAATGTTTTGGACTAGTCTTAACCACTGGCATATTTCTGAGCAGCCTTCAACACCATCCTTTTTAGCTTGTCTGCACCATTGCAGAAGGGGACCAGCCATATGCAAATCTGTATTGAAACTTCCACCATGGGAGCAGACCAGCCCAAACTGCTGGGCCACATCGCCTCTGCACAGTGACACAAGTAACCCCAGGCATGTTTCAGCATCATTGGGACCCACCAGTGAGGTGAAGCTTCGTTTCCCATGACTCCATGAGCAAGGAACCTATATCTGGGCATATCCTCTCTCACTTAGGAAGGCAAACTATAACCCAACAATGTGATTGGTTGAAGTTTTTTAATTAACCTTAATCACTGGCAGAACTCAGGGCAACCTTCCACACCACTGTTTTGTAGCCCATCTGCACCATTGCAAAAGGTGACCTGCCATATGCACATCAGCATTGGAACTGCTACAGTGGCATCAGACCAGACCAAATTGCTGGGCCACGCCCCCTCGGCACTGAAACACAAATAATTATATTTGGGCGGGACCGAGCTTTATTTGCATATGTTCTGTACACTTTATGTAATGGCTTGGCAGGCTGAAGAAGAATGGGCTGGAGGGTTGCCCAGATCAATACAAGGGGTTACAATTAATTCAAAACCTTTCAGCCATCCCTCCATTTATTTATTTTGCTTGTCACCATGAGTGGGACGGATATGCCCAGACATGGGTCCCAAGCATTCTCGTCATACAGAGGCAAGCACTGCACCTCATTGATGACACCCTTTGAGGCTGAAACCTGCCTGAGGTTGCTTGCAGTCTTGTGCAGAAGGGCTGTGATTAAGTAGTTTGGACTGGACTGCTCCTTTTGGGGTGGAACCAAGTGTGATTTGCATGTGGTCTTTTCCCTTTCTGTAATGGCTTGGCAACCTGAAGAATGATGGTCTGGAAGGCTCCTGAAAGCAATGTCAGAGGTTAAGATTAATTCAAAACCTTCCATCCATCACACCGTTTGTTTTGCTTAAATCATCCCGAGTGGGACAGATATTCCCTGGCGTGGGTCCCAAGCTTGCTGACCCTCGAGACCCAAGCTACACCTCACTAATGACACTCAATGTGGCTAATCTTGTGAGTTGTAGCATGATCATTTCTTGACCACTTGTCTGGGATCAAGTAGAGTGTTGACCACTGTTGTCTGGCTTGATTAGGCCTGTTGTAGCCACTGGTTAGAGCTGAAACCCCTTCCACTTAGTAGGTGTAGCCTGTCAGACATTGTGGTGGATGGTGTGTCTAATACTGGTCAACATCTTTGGAAGAGAAAGCATTTGCCTACCTTATTTTGGAGGTCAGGGCCTGAGAGGAAGAGTATAGTGAGGGCTATTTGGAGAGGCTACCAACTCTGGGGGTTTGGTATCATTTTGAGTTGCGAAGAGTAATTGGTTTCTGTAACAACAGTCTCTCTGGGCATCGTCTAGTGTTAATATTGTGATTTTCATGCCCACAGGGCTTGGTGTCTGGTCCACCAGGCGTTGGGTTAGTTGGGTACAGGAACCTCTTTGACACAAGTGCATGGTCTTGTTGTGGATGAAGTGTTAAAACAAAACTATTGCAGTTGGCGCAAGAACATAGCAGTGACATTATGTTTCAAAGCAAGGTTCAGTAATTTGATCAAAATTGAAAATGCACTGGATTATTTTTTAAGCAAATTGTTGAAATCCAGAAATCCATGATAGGTTTAAAGGATGCAAATGGTATTGTTCACAATGAAGTTCAGAAAATGTGTTGCATAGCTTAAAGCTTTTCTGAAGAGTTGTATCATGTGAAACTTGCTAACAAGAAGGAAATGAATGAGCTTCTGAATTACAAAGTGCTGCATCACTCACCCTATATTGGAACAAAAAACAAAGGTTTCATTTTGAGAAATACGTGGATGTGTTGTATTATTGGACATGTTGTATCCACATTTTCTAGGTTTATATTTTATGAAGTTTAGGTTGGGCATCATTCCCCTAGCAGTACGGCTTCATTGTTCCTATTGCAGGGATGTAAGAGAAAGGGAAATGAAGAGGGAAAATGGGACGTTCCCTTCCCCCCCCATTCTCAGCCAGACCATGGCCTAGATCATCATGGCCTAAGCACCCACCAAGAGAGGAATTCGACCGGCTCACAGCTGCCCCAGACGTCAACATCTACCGTGGCCACGCCCCACGTGGCCAGGGAAACTGCCCGTCAGTCAAGCCACATGCTGGGACCTCTGGCGAAGCTGACATAAACCATATGGATCAACTCGACTAACGCAGCAGCAATGAAAGTCACCATCATTAGAGATGCCATGACGACATAGCCGACGGACGGTAACACACGTTCCACCATGCACAACTGGTCAGACCCACACCAATCTCACACGAAGAACATCCTCACTACCATGATGTAATGGACCGTTTACACACACTGATGCATCGTTGTTATTTTTCACATATGCTAAGCTACAGCACCGCAGAAACGCAAGATGCAAGAAGAGCTTGTGTACATGCTTGCAAATGCTTCATCGCTACTATAACCACGACAACATAAGGCACTCGTGTATAAGGACCCCTGCCGTTCACCGCGACCCCTGTGTTGTGAACCACATGCCGCCTCTCATGGATCAGGCCAACGTAGGCCTCAGCCCCAGAGTAGGCCGCAAACTCAAAAGCCACATGCCCAGAGCAGCTCGGACGGAACTGCAAAGTGCTGATCATGCAGAACAAACCCTGACGAGGGCCTCACAGCCAAGGCCACAAAGTTGCAACTTACACGCTGTGCGCCCCGAGCCAAGGTTACACCTGCTGCGGCTGACCTGCCCTCAAAGCCGAAATACAAATCAAATGCTCATAATTCTGCTCCAGCCACAGTCTCACAACACGTGACCAAGCTGACCTAATGCAGTGCCAAGTACCAAGGACCAGGGAAACTCTGGGGTCTCACGTTTGGGACACAGACTGCAACAATGAACTGACAAATTGAACACTGACGGCGGTAAGAAGAAGCACTCCTGCAGCTAATGGCAGACCTGTCCATTGTCCTACGCTGACACATAGTCACACATTGTTTCTAACATCAGGTACACTGTGAGCTGGGAACAACCATGGTCCCAGGCTTGGGGGCTCGCGGATGAACCAATCAGGGCACGGGGGGGCTAACCACTGACGGCACTACAATCTAGCCAATCACTAACCTGTTCCATGTAGCATTTTTGGTGTAACCATTTCTAGGGACGACCCTTGCGTACCACCTGACCTCTTCTCCACCAACCAATAACTTACCTATATGTTCCTATACTAATCCTATTACTCGGGGAGCCAACCCGAGGTGGCGTTAGGTTTTGGGGGAAGTTTCCCAGGTGACCCACGATGAAGCGTCACACATGTTGAAAAGGGGCCTGCGAGCCCACTCTTGTGAGATGTGTTCCCGGATGACCTAGGATCCCAGAACCTGTCCCTGCTGTTTCTAATAAACAGCAGTAACGCCTTGCTCTTGCGTGTGTCTCATACTCATTGGGCACTGCGGGAGGAGTTGGGGCCTCCCTACCCCCGGAGGTCCGCCGACGGCCCTGCCGACCCCCAGGAGATCACCCGACAGAAACTTACTTTTTTCTAATCTGTCCTCTATCTAGACGTAAGGAGGCAATACTTGAAAGCCCAATTTGTTTCTAAAGGTATAATATTATCTATGGAAGCTATGCTCCTTTGTGTTCGAACTGATGACTTTGCAGTTACTTGTTTAGTAGCTAAATATCTCTTTAGAGTTTGGTTGAGGCGGTTGCAATTTTTCAAACAGCAACATGAAAGGTGCTGATTGATAGGGATAGTCTTAATGTTTTGATCGGATTGCTTTTAAAATGGTTTACTAAATGGGTTGTCTATTTATTTATTGATTCCATTGTATATATTTACAAAAACGGTTTCATGCTCTGCTATTTATTTGTATCTATTATGTAATGTCTGTATGATAAATGAACGAACGAATGAGAAATTGCCTTAAGTAAAAAAATGTGCTATGTTTAGAACAACAAAACACTTGTGTGCAACAATTTTCCGAAGCGAAATTACAGCTTGCCTTCACAAAATAATGGGCCTCATTACACGGACGGCGGTAAGGGTTAACGGTCACCGTTAATGGTACCGGTGACCATTAACCCTTACCTCCTTACTACGTGGTCCCTTTTGTGGGTTGGAGAATTTAACGCCTGCTTTTTGCAGGCGTTAAAAACCAACCTGCAAAGGGACCAGGGAGCTAATTACAGTACCGCAATTTGCGGTGCCGTAATTAGCACCTTCCCCATTCCCATTATGCCCTATGGGGCAAAAATGGGAATGGGGAAGGGCAATGGGGGAAGGGGGAATTACCGCCCCACCAACCTTGGAATAGGGCGGTAATTCGCCTTTCCACCAAGGCGGTGCCGGTATTTTACCGGCATGGACCAAGGTGCTAATAGCACCTTGGTCCACCGCCGTCCGTGTAATGAGGCCCAATGTATGTCACTTTTTCTATTGAATTGAAACAATAATTACTTCATGTTTTTCAGGAAATAAGAAGTATTGAGACTTTACCACATGACATGGGTCTGCAACCTTTGGCTCTCCAGATGCTTTGGTTTAAAACTCCCATCCACCCCACCCTGCATAGTCAATGGTGAGGGATCATGGGAGACATAGTCCAAAACATCTCAAGTGTGTGAGAAATCTGAGGGCATCCTCCCATCTACTCCGCTTGGATCTTCCTCTCAAGTGGCCAGGGAAAGGACATCACTTTTGGATCCTAACCCTAGGGGTGAATATGCGAGGGAGGGTCACCTGGGTGGAGGGACCTTGGGGAGTGGCGAGAGGATGTCTTCAGGTGAGACATGGTATCCCCCTTTCCCATATGAGAAAGAATCCCACACTCCCCCTGCCTTCATAGGGTATTGTAAGTATTTTTCCCTTTAACACACACACACTGTCCAACAATCATATGTCTTTAAGACTGGGACAAGGAAGAGGCAGCTAGGAATAATGCACACTTCTAGTCAATTTCACCAATCTGGTACTGAGACGAAAAAGATGCCTATGGAGGGTCAGGCATGTCCAGTTAATTGCTGCAATTGTGGTCAGGCAAAATGCTTGCATCTGCAACCTATCAGAAGGCCACAAGTGCTTAAAAGGAAGCCCCAGCAGATTGGAAGGGGGAACCTGCCTGGAGACATGGTGACAGCTGTGAGGCGAGGAGCGGGCTAGAGCAGGATCGGCAGAGAGGATGCTGTGTATTGCCAGGGGGTGTGGGAGGTGCAGCAACCCGAGCTGGCCGTGCAAAGACCAAAACCCCAGCAATTACCTGAACTGTGGGTTCTCAGCTGGAGCTGGGGAACACTGAAACCTCCCAACCGCCGCGGGACGCTGCAAGAAGGTTACCTGATAGCGAGCACTGCTCGCTGGAACTGCCCATGCAGATCCAGGAGTGAAGAGGAAGATGGAGAACCGAAGCAAGGCACCAGGAAGAGCAGACTAGCCCTGGTGAGTGTGAGACAAGAAATACTCATACCAGGGAGCTCCAGCAGCGGGAATTGAACATTTAAAGTTAGTGATCGAACAAAAACATTCAAGAATGGGGTTTGGAGCCTGAATGAAAGAACAGTGACTTGTGTACCAGTTACTAAGTGTTTTGGGAAATACAATGGCATATATTGAATACTGAGCTAAAGAGAAGATATGGAAATAATGTGAAATTACAGCACAATGGAAAAATAAATGATATGCTATTGTGAAAGTAGTGAAACCTGCTAAGATACATTGATGAACAAAGTGAAAACCTGTATTTAATACTTATTAACTAAGTGAAAAGCAAGTATGAAAGTCAAGTTGCTGAGCCAGATGAAAGCAAGGTGCTGGAAGAGGCTATACACCACAGAAACAAGTGAATACAAGTTGTGGCAAAGCCAAAAGACTGCCAAGGAGAAACACCATAGACTAAGATGAATACAAGTTATGACAAAGCCACAAGATTGTTAATATACAGGTTGTGGAAGAATCGGAAAGATTGCCAAAGGGAACCATACCACAAACATTGATTACTAACACAGGTTCAAACAGGTAGAGCCTGTGTTGGACAAAGCCTTGACAGAGGGTCTGAAATACAAATCATAACAAAGCTAAACAAGGAGACTGATAACGAAAAGTGACATTAAGTGATGACACATGGTATAGGTTATCAGAGAATATACACAAGTTAATCACCAAGTATCCTGAGTCATCAGTTGCTGACATGTAATGGGTGAACCGTGTGGTTCATAAACTGCTCCTAGACCAAGGGACTCTCTGTCATATGTTGCAACGAACCAAGAGTATCACAAAGTGCCGCGGTAGCATGACCTGTAATGGGTGGACCCCATGTTCTGACAACTGCACCTAAACTGAGTAGCCTGACTTGGGAAAGAGTAAAGAGGAGTCAAGAGAGTAAGGCTGTCTGGTATGGGTGCTGAAGTGAAGGAAAGCATCTGTGCTAACTGTTGCAGAATCTAAATGATTATGAAGTCCAGCTGGAAGTATTGTTGAAAGTCAAGAGGCTTGAACTGTGTTGTGTTGAAAGTCAAAAGCCTTGAACAGGGTTCAACTCAGGGAAAGGAACCCCAAGAGGTTCTGGAACTGTGCTGAACATGGGGAATGGAACCCCAATACTTTTTGTGGAACTATTTGAACTTAGGGAAGGGGAAGTTGAAACAGGCCAGAGCTGGAAGAAGTTCAGAACTTGGTTTTATAACACTGTTTTTTTTGGTGCTGACATCCCCACACATTGGCCCTCATTCCGAGGATGGTGCTAGTCATGGCGCCCTCACAACTAAAGAGCGCCATGACTAGCACCTATAACGGTACCGCCACTGACTTGGTGGTATGGGTTCAAAAAATGGGCTCCTGGTTATGGACCTATTCTACCCAGGAGGGTTACTTTAAGACAAAAATTACAATTGAATAGGTACAAAGAAGAGTGCTCTAATGAAAACACACTGTTTCACCCCTTATTACCCTCTGCATTAAAGGAGAAAAAGAAAGAAACTCACTTTTTTTGTTGTTTGGAGAAAATAATAGTTTGTTTATCTATGCAGTTGTAAAAATCAACATAGAGTGAACAGTTCTCCAAACAACATAACATCACACGGTTTAATGAAACCAACCGTACAGGCTTATAGGATATATTTACAAACACATGGGGTCACATAGTTTGACACAACAGTCGTGTAAGTAATACAAACTCAATCAAAATACATAGTTTGTTATGGTGATTCATATACTTCAGTATAAAACAACACAATTAGACAAAGTAAGCAACAACAGACAAAAAAAAGGGGTTCGTGAATTGACAATTGGTAGTGGACAGTGACAATGCACTGTTGTTCGGGGTGCGTCTAAACCAAGGTGTTTCGGCCGTTTAGGTGGACCAATTATGTCCCAGCATATGTACGGCCTTCATCAGGACGAAGTGCTGCACGGGGTGGAATAGGTGCTGCAGGGGAAAGGGAAAAACTCGTCAGGGGAGTGTGTTCGAGCGTGTATCATTTAAACAAAGGAATAAATCCAATACTGTGAGGCCACAGCTTACCTGTGGATAATTATTTCCACTGGCATGAATTTCTAGTATTACGCCAGGCGTGGGAAGGATCTTAGTGTAATCCTATTAAAAAGCAAAGAAGGGCAATCAATAGTGATCTGGTGTCTTACAGATACTTAAATAACAAATGAGTTATAGGTCAACCAATCTTACCTCACTTGTGAGCGTTACTAACGCTATGCCGCCAGGCCCCTTTCAAGCCCCGGAGTGAGTCAGCACATCCCTACAGCGCTCTCCACTGGCCCGCTATTTGTGATTCATGCACAAAGGTAAGATCTTTGTAGACACACCACCATTAGGTCAGGCATTTTGTTCCCTGAGTGGAACCCCCACTAATATGCCCCTTATTCATTTATGTGTTCAGGTTCCCGCGTGAGGACCGCATATTTAAATCAGAGTCCATCCCACTCCAAGATCCTCACAAGTGAGGTAAGATTGGTTGACCTATAACTCATTTGTTATTTAAGTATCTGTAAGACACCAGATCACTATTGAGTGCCCTTCTTTGCTTTTTAATAGGATTACACTAAGATCCTTCCCACGCCTGGCGTAATACTAGAAATTCGTGCCAGTGGAAATAATTATCCACAGGTAAGCTGTGGCCTCACAGTATTGGATTTATTCCTTTGTTTAGATGATACACGCTCGAACACACTCCCCTGACGAGTTTTTCCCTTTCCCCTGCAGCACCTATTCCACCCCGTGCAGCACTTCGTCCTGATGAAGGCCGTACATATGCTGGGACATAATTGGTCCACCTAAACGGCCGAAACACCTTGGTGTAGACGCACCCCGAACAACAGTGCATTGTCACTGTCCACTACCAATTGTCAATTCACGAACCCCTTTTTTTTGTCTGTTGTTGCTTACTTTGTCTAATTGTGTTGTTTTATACTGAAGTATATGAATCACCATAACAAACTATGTATTTTGATTGAGTTTGTATTACTTACACGACTGTTGTGTCAAACTATGTGACCCCATGTGTTTGTAAATATATCCTATAAGCCTGTACGGTTGGTTTCATTAAACCGTGTGATGTTATGTTGTTTGGAGAACTGTTCACTCTATGTTGATTTTTACAACTGCATAGATAAACAAACTATTATTTTCTCCAAACAACAAAAAAAGTGAGTTTCTTTCTTTTTCTCCTTTAATGCAGAGGGTAATAAGGGGTGAAACAGTGTGTTTTCATTAGAGCACTCTTCTTTGTACCTATTCAATTGTAATTTTTGTCTTGGTGGTATGGGGACTTACCGGTCTATTCCGACCTTTGCGGGACGGGTAAATCCCATTTGAAAAGCCATTCCCCATACCCATTTGAGCCCCTATAGGGCTGAATGGGAAGGCGTCAATAACGGCAATAACGGTCCTGCAAATTGCGGTACCGTTATTGACCCCAGTATCCCTTTGCGGGTCCCGTCCATAACGCCTGGTAAAACCAGGCGTTAAGGGAGGGACCTGCAAAGGGACCTCGGAATAGGGCGCAAAGGGATTACCGGCACCGGTGTCATTACCGGTGCCCGGTATCCCTTTGCGCCCATGTCGTAATGACCCCCATTGTATATCTTTAGTTGTGAGGGCAAGTATAGGTTTTGGACACAGGCAAGTTGAACCCATTGACACAGACAGTTCTTAGTTTCTTTAGGTAGGGAAATCCCACCTTAGTATATGGCAAATTAGGCCTTACTCCATCCTGACATATAAAATAAAGTCCTTTTGTTAAGAAAGGGGAATCTGTTGTCTGTGCCTTGCTCCATGATGCCTTCACAAGAGCCACAGGTTACTTTACCTAAAACCTTTTATAGAGACATTATTTCTCTTTTATTTAAAAAGGATGAAAACAACTAATCGTAATCACGGACTAATAACATTATTAAATGTGGATTATAAATGGTATATTACTATATTAGCACAAAGTGAAGTGTTGTCGTATATTGTAAACCTAGATTAAGTATGTGCTATCCTAGGGTGGAACATTTCACATAGTTTAATTTTAATTAGGGGTGTTATTAATTAAATGTTAGAGAGGAAACTAAATGTTTGTCTTGTGAAGCCTGACTTACAGAAGTTATGATTAAATATTTGTTAGGATATTAGTAACTTTACGTCTACCTGCTTTATTTGTTAAATAGATTGCTAATGCTTATGTGGAGAGTGTGAGTATAGTATTGGTTAATAGTTCAGAGAAGTCATTAAAATAAATAGTGGTGTGATATAAGGTTGTCCTTTGTCGGCATTGCTGTTTGTATGTTGCATGGAGTTGTTGGGGAAGTTGTTGAGGGATAATGATAAATTGACTGAAGTGAATATACTCGGTGGAAGTGGGGTTGAATGCAAATGTGTGATCTATATTGAAGATGTGAATGTGATATCCGCATATTAATTTACTGTGACAGGAGTTCTGGATTGGGAGTTTTTGTGCGATGTCCGGTCCAAGACTGAATGTAGAGAAGAGTGAATGCATGTTGTATGGGGCTTGGGATCGACACTGAGTAGACGGCCAAGAGTTCTTATCAACTGTATTCAAGAATTTGGGACGAAAAGAAGGCAACAACTCTCAAAACAACTAGGTTATTGTCAAATAAGGACATTATTATTGAAAAGGGAAGTCACAATAAATAAATCGGTGATGCTGGCAGTATTATTGTATGTTTTTGTTGTGTTTGTACCAATCAAGTATGTTGTATTATTATTGACCAGGAAGATGATGCAATTATATGGGGGAGGACATTTTGCAACGAAATGGAGAGAAGTACTTCATAAGAAGAATGAAGATGGAGGAAAAGAAGTTTCAAATTTGAAAAAAGCTTTTAGGCTACTTTTTATTTATTTAAACATTTAGAATTGTTTTTTTTTAATGAGTTGAGTAATGAGTTTTTAATAATTCCTGGCAGAGTAGTGGTCAATGCCGACATAACTGAAGCGGCCATATCCCCCCACCAGTATGACTATAACTTGATATTGCTTCATGCATGACATCTCTTGCGGTCGTCAAGCCTTTTTTAACATAACTTCCACCCCCTCCTCCCCCACCCACATCCCTCCCCCAAACAGAGGAATGAAAACCCAGCACAACCATAACAACAACCAGATCAATGGCATCAACGCCTGGGGGCCTGATAGCTGGACTGGCGGTAATGCTCCGGACTGGGGGATGTATAAGGGTATTTGCAGTTCTAAGCAAAGGGAACCAGTGTGACTAGGAAGGAACATGTGGATTGCGGATCAGCAGACCAATAAAAACAGATTAAACTATTAATGCACTCCTGAGAAACACAAAATACCTTATGCGCACGGCCGTGTATAGGCCTATAACCGGGTAAGAGCTTAATTGGCAAAAACAGAGCATTAATCAGAAAGGCAACACAGGGGGGAGAATCAACCAGGGAAATGTTCATCAATGAATTTAGAGGCCTCTTCTGGATTTGTAAAGAAGAACATCTGTTTGGAGTGTTCAATTCTCAGCTTGGCAGGGTACAACATGGAGTATTTGACCCCTAAGTCTAGGAGTCTCTTTTTGACTGCCAGAAAGGTTTTGCCCTCCTGTTGCACCGCCACAGAGAAGTCCGGGTAAAGATGGATCCTTGCCGCCCCAAGATGTAGCTCCCCCTTGACTCTAGCAGCCCTCAGGAGGGTATCACGATCCCGAAAATGTAAGATTCTGGCTATGATGGGACGTGGAGGTGCGCCAGGTCTGGGCTTTGCAGTTAAGAACCGATGGGCTCTTTCCACTGCAAAGTGTGGGGAAAGTTTCGGTGACTCCAGAAGTGTTAGAAGAATGCGCTCCACATACTCTTCCATGGGCTCCTTGATAACGTCCTCGTGTACTCCGACTATACGCAGGTTATTACGTCTTGACCGAGATTCGAGATCATCATTCTTTTTTTCCACTGCTAGTACCCGATTGGAAAGCAAGGAGACTGTAGCCCGCAGGGAGCCTAGATCATCCACGGCGGCACCCACCCTCGTTTCAATCTCGGCCACTCGGTCGTCGGTTTTCTCTATGTGGGCTTTGATGGATGAAATGGTGCTGTTCATGTCGTCGAGTTTGGTGTGCAAAGTGGTGAACCCTTCGCGAATATACTCCAGCATCTTCTGCAAATCATTGGGGGCCGGGGGGCTGATGTGGTGGGTACGTCCTCCAGCCTTTCCCCTGTTGACTTAGACAGAGTTTTTGCTAACATATTCAAAGAGCTCTGCTTTTTCCCCGTACCAGTTCCTTTAGTCATGGTGTCAGACTAGGAGGATCCACGTAAGTGATTAGAGCGTGCAGGAGTCCTGTTGGGTCGTAGAGTGCAGCAGGGAAGCTAAGAGCGGGCTGTTTGGATATCTTGCAGGACCGTAGTGGACTCACTCAGGCAGGTAATGTCTTCAACGTAACTTCGAGCTTGTGGGTGTGCCCCAGAAGAGGTTGTGTCTCCGCCCTACATGTCTATGGCTTCGATTTGGTTACTGACGTTAAAAGTTCTGTTGATCCAGACCTGTGACAGTGGTAAAACGGGGTTACCCAGAGGGAGCACCACGCGGATCCAGTGCGCCAAAGGTGGCACTCCAGGGGCCAAAGGTGTGCAGGGGGCTTGCCGGGGGTAGTCCAAGATAGCCCCAACTCACGGGGCCCAACCTGTAGGCCGCCTCCCGCCAAGTGTCAGGGCAGGGGTGCGTATTATATAGTGGGAGACTTGAGTTCCGCTGATCAGGGCAGCCAGTCACTAGTATCAGTGGGTGCCAGGGGGGGCTGTTCCCCCCAGCTCCAGCTAAGGGGTTGATCAACCGTCAGTGGGAGTTGCCCTCAGTAGAATGCGTGAAGCAAATGGTGTATTTAGCCGCTTAAGATCGCTGTACGTTACCCACCTCCCAGTTGGGCAGGAGAAGGATCAAGGGGCCTTCAGGGCAGCAGGTGTAGTTGCCGCCGCAGTGCGAGTGCATGCCGCTCGGCCCTCACAACCCGTGCACCGGTATGGGCTCCACAGCGGCGCAGCGGTCCTCCTGTGACACACCGCCCCCGCCGTGCCAATCAGCCGGTCATCAATGAAAATTGCTGCCGCGCACCAGGCAGGCGGGGGACCAGCAGTCCTCAGCCTATTCGCCACAGCAGCACACCACAGCTCGCAATCCGATCCTGCTCCGGTGTCTCCAGAGCGCACCTGGCCCCAATCCTGCTCCGGTGTCTCCAGAGCACACCTGGCCCCAAGATGTCTGCCAGGCGCGCGATCAGATCAGAGTCGCCCCTCCCCCCGCAGGCCCGCAGCGCCACGCCACACAGTAGCCGGTCAGGCCGAGCCACATAGAGCCGCTTCTCGGGGAGAGTCCGACGTATCTCATGCTGGTCTGCTCGCGGCCGTATCTCTGCGGTCTCCGGTTGTTAGATTCTGCAAGTCGACAGGAGTGAGCAGCGGAGGTCCGTTCCCAGGTCACGGCAAGATGAGAAGGATTTGCTGCATCAAGGAGGTTATTTTCCCAAAAGGATTTTCCCCAGTCCGGAGCTCGGCACTCAGACTGCCATTTCCACCAAGAGCAACAGCGCCCCCCTGATTTGTACATTTTTAATTGAAAATGAGCTTTGTGCAAAAGAAAAAAGTAAATGTAACATTTTAAACTTGTTATTTTACTTGTTATTAGCAGATCCGACGTTACCTCAGATCTTAATTATTTACCAGAGGAAGCAAAAGAAATTTGGAAGATGGCATCCCACTCCAGTCTTTTGAACACACATCAAGATTTGAACTGGCAGGTGATCCGTGCATTCTCCCTGTAAGGTGTGCAATGTATAGAAGAAACTTTGCAAGAAGCCTAAAGTACCTGCGAAAAGGTTGTAATGCATTAGAATCAGCAAGGTCCTTTTGCACAAATCGTCTGGTAGGAGGCCAATCAAAAGTTATGGAAACATCTCTGACGGGAAGTAATCAACAACGAGTTGGTCATTTTTGGAAAACACAAAGGAGAGAGAAAGGTTAGCCAATGAAGCACAGTGTTGTGTCTCCTGGCTGATGTCAAATAAAGCATATGAAAGGACGCAACAATAGGGTGCTCAGGAACACCAATATTACACATAGACCTATTTGCTAACTTGCCAAAGCGAGCATAAAGGACTATCCCCCCTGAGATATGTGAAGAAATTGAGCCTCGAGAAGGGTATAATACACTGGAAAAAGGACTTTACTGAGAAATCTTTCTATGTCCCTGGACTAAGAGGAGTTGTTGTGACCTGCGATACAAAGTTCAGTGATGTTTTTTGACATTGGCAAAACCGTTGCACAAACTGGAACATTATTTTGATTAGAGAAACGGATTTGAACTAGTCAGTGAGATTTATTGGTGTGTCTTCCTCAGACTCTTTTTATGAAGGTGTTTTTCTAAATGGAGTTTGTTGAGAACAAAACCCGAACTGTTTTTAGCTATCTGTTTTGTATGGCATCTGGGTTTTTTATGGCTTATTTGTTTTACAGTTACTTATCATGACAGAATATTTTTTTTAGATGTTTTGATAAAAACACATTTTAGTCATGGTCATAATGTTTTGTGCGGAAAAGTACATTGTTTGATGCAGCCAATAGTACCCCATTCATGGAATCACCCGATATTAGTTTTGTTTCATGTTTTAGGAACACAATGTATTCGTTTATGCCCTTCTTTAATTGAAATTTTAAAAGAATTTATTTTTAAAATACTGGGCTTGCTTATGGTCTTCTGCAGAAGCATGTGACGACGCAGTTCAGGCTGGACTATCCCTTTAGGGGTGGGACTAAGCTTGATGTGCAAATCAACTTTCCCTTTCTGGAATGGTTTGACAAGCTGGAAAACAATGGTCTGTAGGGTCCCTATGAGCAGTGCCAGAGGAAGAATTATGGCTCTCACCCCCATGTCAGTAGTCGTATAGGTTCGGTAACGAGCCTCCAGCCAGAGCCTAGGAAGCGTGAGCCAATTGAGGACCTCAGCGAGGGCTCAGGACCATTACCAGCCATGTACACCCACTCCACCCACCCTGTAGCTTCATCTGGAGTGCAAAAAGGGTTTTCTTTGTTATGGCAGACAGGCTCTGCGTGTATTGTAGGAGCCCAATCTCCCATAAAAATAACAAGATTCAAGGAATGGCTACACCCAGGGAAGTGCCTTAGGTAGCTGGATAAACGCAGGTGGTAAACTCTCTGTTCTCATCTGCATTTCCAGCCACCTGATTGTCTAAGCACCCTTCCCTGGGTGCGAATAATTCAAAACCTTCCAGCCTTCACTTCTTTCATTTTGCTTGGCTACAGGAATAGGCACAGCAATAGCTATGGCCTGGGCATGAAGGGAAAGAATTATGGCATTTCAAGCAACAGATCATCTTTATCAGCAATCAATAAAGAGGGCAGTAAGAAAGGCTGTGAAGCTGCTAGGCATAATGGCATTGTGTATTTCAAGTACAATGGTTTAAAAAAGCAGACTTCTTAAAAGGACGAGCATTCTCAAATCCCATACCCAGCTGACCATCACAACAGTCCATACCACGAGAAACTGGGAAGCACATCGCCACACACGAAAGGAGGAAAGCCACTGGAATGCCCGGGAAGCTCAATTACACACCAGTTCTTTAGAACTCACGGCCGTTAATGGAGCACTACTTTTTCGGATGATCATACAGAGAAATGGATACTGATAAGGACATACAACAGTACTGCAAAGGTGGTCCAGCATTTGTGGGACTTTTGCATACACAGGGAATATGGCTTCAAAGCCAACATGTCTTCAAGATGGAATTGTTTGGTACTCAACCTCAGCAGAGAAATCCTGCAGGAACACGACTGGGAAATACACACAGAAGCACTCAAAGAGATCTTCCTGAAATGGTGCACTCTCGAAATAGCCTTGTTTGCAGTATATACACAAAATGCCTAACCTTTGAATCCCTATACCCAGAAGCAGGCCACTAGGCAATACATTATTTATTAAATGGTAGGGGATATTTGCTTACTCAAGGTGATGCAATAACTACTGTGAGCGAGCATAACGCATGCTTCTCATTCTTTAGCATGGGCATGAGAAGTGTGGTAGTCTTATCTCTTTCACATGGCGGTAGTGTCACCAATCAAGCTCTACCCAGCTCGCAATCTTCTAACACAACAACTCCAGCACATACCACATCCAAATCCCCAAGCCACGAACTTCGCAGCCTGAAGAAATCAAATATGAGCATTTTAGTCTCCCTCCAAGATGCACAGACATTCTTAAGGTAGCATGTCAACAAAACACACACGCTATTTAGATAAATCAAAAAGGTTTCTAATATGGTGTGGCAAAAACTCTGTCAATCCAAAAGACGGTACAGCCACAAATGTGGTAACCTGCCTTCTTTACCTCGTCAGGTTTCATTTTTAATTCATTAAAAGGATATCTCGCAGCGCTAGATGCCTAGAACACTTATCAGCACATGGTTCTCTGGTGGAAAGTTCCAGTAGTTAAAGCTTTCAGCGAAGTCATTAAGATAATAAACTCACCAGCAGGCAATCCAGTTGTGACTGCCACACAGTGTTACACAGGCTAATATGTCCAACATACCAGCACATTCAAAATCATTCCTTGAAACATCTTACTTATAACACTTACTTTGTAGTCATAACGTCTCTAAAAGTGAGCTCGATGGTTTGTCGATATATAAGCCTTTTCTAGCACTTTTTGTAGCACTACAGAATGACATGGTGGTCTTTAGGACACACCCAAGGTTCGTGGTACTGCCCCAAGCCAAGGGATGCTGGATCCAGAGGCAGAACAATAGGGATCCCCAGACCACAATTACTGCGACCCCCTCCCAAATCAAGGAACCACCCACGAAATAGCACAGAGTAAAACATTCAGAGGGCCAAATCAGTCTACACCCAAACCCACTGGCTATGAGAATACTGTCCACGGGCGCCAGGGAGTTGCAAACAGTCCGAAGGAGATGGTCAGAGCTGACTACATGAGTGCCAGCAGGGCTCACATCTCACCCAATCTAATTGTAGGGGGCACCACAGATGCACACGTGAGTGGGATCTGACACTTGCAGTCCATGCATCAGGGACTCAAAGACTTACAAATCTCACCCACTACCAAGGCTAAACAGACAACAGGCATACCAGAAATAAAATGAACAGCCCTAAATGCCATAAATATATGCTTGCCACTCTTCCCAGATTGCATGCTATGGTAGGAAGGTCCAATAGCGTGACATCATCTGGCAGTCACTGGGACTACTTTGAAATCACTTCATGGTCAGCAAATCTCCTGATTTTCTCCGGCAGTCTTTGGGTCGATGTGGCATGTCCAGCATCATCTTCCAGGTTTTGAGCAGGAACAGGCATCCAGGAGGTGCAACAGATCTTTAACCACGAAGTCAATAATACAAATAGGGCCCAAACCCTACTTTCATTGAGTTTGAGAGCTAATTGGGGAAGGTCCCAAGGGTTAATTGGTCTGCTAGCAAAGCAAATGGAGAACAGGAAACTGCCAATCTTGCAAAGTAGAGGCTAGTTGACTCACAACAATTGATGCTTTGCTTTCGCGTATCAATGTGAATTTAACATTGGCATCAATGGCCAATGGTATCCAATTTGGCCAAGCCCAAATGACTACCATTGTTCTCACGGATGGAAAGATGGCATCACTAGTCAGAAGGAGATAGGAAAGCCGAAAGAAGCCGATTAGCACACATATCGAGAACCATCATGCCACTCAACCATTGTCTGATCTCACCACAGGAGGAACGACTATCCATCTCCTGACAAGTTAATACAGTGCTGAGTGAGAGCAGAGACGGCTGAGGCCTGCATATCTTCAAGTAAACGAAAGCACATAGATTACGAGAGAGTGGGGTGTCCCAACTCCTCACAAATCAATGTTGGATCTCAGCAGCTCTATCTGGAACACTGACACCACGGAACAAAGTTATGAGGCAAAGTGGCCAGGGACAATTTGGGCAAAGGTTATTCAACATTGTGTGGGGGTTTTCTGTTATTTTTGTCTTCATTGTAACACCAATGTAACAGGGAAGTTTTACACCAGAATGAGGATATACAAACAATTGGTGTGAGGAGCATGGAATGACTTCTCTTGCCCGATCAGGGAGAGCAGCAAACCCATATCGGGCATGCTTTATTGTATATCCCAGATGTGTTTCATCAGGTAGGGTGTTAATGGAGGAAGGAACAAAGGGTCATCTGTAAGTTGGGAAACAGATGTGGGATGGTGTGGGACTTTTTGGAGAGTTATTTAGCAAAGCAAACAACAATATATGAAAAGCAGTTGCAGGTGGTGAGAGAGGAGACAGATGTGGAAAAGAGTGTATTATAGTAGAATAGATGAAGTGACAACGGACTACACCTAAATAGACAATGGGCCTCATTACACGGACGGCGGTAAGGGTTAACGGTCACCGTTAATGGCAACGGTGACCGTTAACCCTTACCGCCGTACTACGAGGTCCCTTTGCGGGTTGGAGGAATTAACGCCTGCTTCTTGCAGGCGTTAAAAACCAACCCGCTAAGGGACCTCGGAGCTAATTTTGCGGTGCCATAATTAGCGCCTTCCCCATTCCCATAGAGCCCTATGGGGCAGAAATGGGAATGGGGAAGGGCAATGGCGGAAGGGGGATTTACCGCCCCTCCAACCTTGGAATTGGGCGGTAAATCCCCTTTCCGCCAAGGCGGTGCCTGTAATTTACCGGCATGGTCCAGGGTGCTAATAGCACCCTGGATTACCGCCTTCCGTGTAATGAGGCCCAATGAAACCGCAATGCCTATGTATAATGAGCTCAGTATGCTGACGAGGAATTTAAGCTGTCTTAAAGGGGTAGTTCACTCAAATATTGTTTTCTTTTAAAAGATGGGCCATAATAAAAAATAAAAATAAATACTAATAATAAATAATACATAAATAAATAAAATAATAAAAATATAAATAAATATTTTTTTAAAGATCCTATGTAAAACTTTTGGCACATGAGCCTTAAAGTCATACATTTAAAGCACTAGGAGGCATCCATTTTGTGAAATGAATGAGCCTCCTGTGCTTATGTTAACTCTGCTCTTGCAGCAATGATCAAGCAAAAGCTCCGTACTGGGAGCTCTTGCCTATCGCTGCTGGAGAGCAGACAATGCTGGCATGCTACAGCCTGCCAGCGTTGAATTGATAATTGCAGTGACTTACTTTTTAAGTTTCCATTGCTCCCCCAGCAAAGGTAAGCCCTGGAAGCTTAAAAAGAAAGTAACTGCAATTATTTGTATTCTGCCATATGCCATCGGCGGGCGGTGTAGTGTTCATAATTGCTGTGACTTTCTTTTTAAGTTTCCAGGGCTTGCCCAGACCAGGGGAGCCCTGGAAACATAAAAAGAAAGTAACTACAATTATGAATACTACGCCACCTGCCATCAGCGGGTGGCCTAGTGTTCATAATTGCTGTGACTTGCTTAAGTTTCCAGGACTCCACCATACCCATGAAACTTAAAAAGAAAGTCACTGCAATTACTAATATTCTGCCATGGCAGGCAGCGGAATATTAGTAACTGCTGGCACTTTCTTTGCAAGTTTCATAGGTACAGAGGAGCCCTGGAAACCTAAAAAGAAAGTCACAGCAATTTTGAAGACTACACCACCTGCCGATGGCGGGTGGTGGAATATAAATAATTGCAGTTACTTTCTTTTTAAGGTCAATCGGCTCCCCTGGACCTGGAAACTTAAAACGAAAGTCACCGCAATTATGAGTATTTCACCATCCATCGGGCGGCTGAATATTAGTAATTGCTGGTACAAACCCCCCATTGTTACACTTGAAGCTTTTTCAATTGCAAATGCAGCAGCAGCTAAAGATTGCTCAGAGGGATAGTGTCCCTTCATTACTGGATCTAAAATCCCACCATAATATGCCAAGGGTTTGAACATCATTTGACTTTATTTTCATTAAAAGATTTTACCATAAAAGCCAACATATACATAACAAAAACAAAGTCAATTAGTAATATGGCATCAAAGCTACACATTTTACTTAATTATTACAATAAAAACCAAATTACCAATACGTGTTTAAAATGATTGACTATGACCAGTACCAGTCCAAACCAAAGTGCTCATGTTCATGCAGTAGATATACATTTCTGCTATGGGATGCATCACCCAGGAGGAACCAAACAATTAGTTGAGGCCCATGGCCAGGTAATCCTTTTATAACCCATAGGCCAACATAGACAATGAAACATGTCAAAAATAAAGTTGTTATTATTATGGAAGAAGGTTGCTGTGTTTTGTTCTTCTGAACCATGCCCGGATCAGGAACCAGCCTGTGGTGACGGTAGCCACGGGCACCTTAGCACTCAAACAGAGCCTAACGGCCCCAGCCACAGCTTTAACCTGATACTGAAGAAAAATATGCTTTAAAGGCATACTTCTAATGTCCTTATAAATGGGGCAGAAGAACAAAAAATGAACTCGATGTTCACTGACCCATGGGGAAAAAGGACATTCTGAGCTCACATTGGCAATGAAGTTTAAGAAACACGGAACGCATTGCTTTAGGGCTCATGATATCAAGATAATCTTTGCAGCCCTGCACCTGTTTGAGAGCCCAATAGGTACTAAACTACAATGATGTATCCAGTCTCCCTGCTATTTCTTCCATCCTTTTCATTTTAAGGGCATGTTGGACTTTAGCCTTTGAAGTTGCACCAATGGTCATAGAATGGACCCAACGATCTGCAAGATTCAGAGAGAAAAATTCAGTCTTTACATGCACCACTCAAGAAAGGATTAGTTCACCCTCCTGGGTTATTACATCTTTTGGGCTGTTCGATATTTGGTAAGAGTCTCATTTTTCCAGAGTCTAATCCAATACAAGAGCGGTTTGGCTCTGCATATTTGTTTAAAGGACTGTAAGTCCAATTCCAAAAGAATCAGGAAGGTCGGGGCACTATTTGGAAGCCCCAATATATTTTTGAGAAAAACGTTCTCGCCCACGGATAAATGCGTAACATTACTCAACCCCCATAGCTCAGCACCATAGACAGCAGCTTGTCTTTCCTGGGCCTTGTAAGCCTCTCGAACCACACGGAAGGCACAGCCTCCATAAGATTGAGCAGAATTGGCTATTGAACCACCATATCTAGCCAATGTCAGCTCTGCCTTTTTGAATTGTTCAACCCAGGAAGTAGTCATATGTCTTTACCTGCTCAATACGTGATCCTTTAAGAATCCAGTCAAGTCTCGGATGCTTTTTTCCCCGGAAACCACTAAAAGCCATGGCCTTGGTCTTGTCAGTATTTATTGTCAGCCAGTTTCTACCACAAAAACTAGCGACGATCCAGCTGGTGCCGCAATGCCCCCGGTGTCCACGACAGGAGTATAGCATGTGTGGGAGTAAGGGGCCTGCAGGCACCCGCTCCCTCACTTCTGTAGTACAAATGTGGACCGTGTGCTTCTAATGGTGGGGAATGCCCCCGTTCCCTTATGCGATGTTAACATTGACTGACATCAGCGTAGATGGGACCATCATGCAGGACACAGGGCATCTATCTTTGTGCCCCCTTGACGCCATCTTGGTAACCAGGCCTTGCTGCGATAATACGAAAAGGCTTCTCTCCCCTTTTGCAGTGGCACACACACACACACAGCACGCAGCGCACATGCCCCCATCTTTCCTCTCACTGTGTTTGGAAAACTCTGCGACTCCATTCTCACACTGAAGCCGGAGGTAATTGCAACAAAGAACAAATGTAACAGCCCAGTCTTCCTCTGAGATCACTGCCCCGTGTGTGAACCGGATTGAGCCAAGCACCCATCTCCACTAACCTGTCCATGCCCCCTTACCCTCGCCCTTGGAAAATTACTGCCAGTGTAACCCTGTGTCCTCGCAAGGTATTCTCTTGAAGTACAAAATATGTGACCCCACCACAATGCCTACTAGGCAGACCCCTGACTAACATTGCACCTCTGTCACCATATATCGTTTCCAATACTAACACATACCAGTGTGCCTTAGATTCTTTACGAGTCCAGACCCAAGCTTCAATCGATGCTATTATGATGGTTAAAACCTTTATAACCAGATGACCCGTACGAGTCATGATAATTAACTGTGTAAATAAGTACATGACTTTCAGTGATTTGTAGAAGTTTCAATAAATGTATTTCAAAGTAATAATTCAGTCCATGCGTCATAGAGATGTATTATGTTAGCTTAGTTAGTGATCACCCCACCTCACAGCAACCTGACCATCACCCCTCCTGGACATGGACAATAGAGCCACGTGATGACCACCCTCCCGCCAGACAAGGAACCAAGCCAGATGGGACAACAACATCATCAACATATGTATCTATACTGAACAACCAATCCTGTACCACTGTGATACCCTATACTAATTGTATCATGTATGACAAAATGTGTCTTTATAATATGATGTAACTGCAATATTTGTCAGAGTGCTCTCAGGCAGCAGAGTTCTTTGGATGCCAACCAGATAAACATTTTTTGAACTCACGCAACCTGTCCTTGTAGCCTTAGTCCCCGTCTGGGGAGTGCCTCATTTATTCTTTGCCCATCTAAAGACGGGGAGGGCGCCTACATTTTTGGTGACCCCGACGTGATTTGGGACGAGTGCCTCGAGGCCCGTGCAGTGCGGCAAGATCCGGGACACCCCACAGCAAAACCATCGCCTCCACGGCCGACCAGCCTGTGCGCACAACGAGAAGGGGTCAAGGGTTCCCGGTTAACGAATACCCAACTTTAAAAGCTGCTTGCCAAGGCGGGCCACGGCTTGGTTGGGGTGCGGACCAGATTGTGGATGACCCGTGAACGGTGACTCTCGGACCACCTGACTGAACACGTGAGTACCGGTTGTGTAAGTTCCCAAGAGGTAAGGGAGTGGCTAAGAACAAAGGGGAATAGGTAACAAGTGCTTAAAAGCGAGTTAGGGTCTATGTGAATGACACTGAGGCTTTTTCTGATCTATCCTTTATATGGCCATTAGGTTTTTGGAGATAAAGAAGTAAAGAGAAGAGTGAGGAATCCTAGCCTGAACGGGGTAGAAGGTGGTGCCGCTTAGCATTGTCTTGTCCAGTGCAGTTAAATAAGTGAAGATAAAGAGAAAATAGTAGGGGTCTCATATATCTAGTAGACTCAGAGTAGTAATTTAGAATCTTCTTTTTCTGTGTGAACAGAACTCTTGGTGAGGTATTAAGGGAAAATAAGAGGTGGGGAGTGTGTGAGAAAGATAGAACAGAGGGGTAAGAAACTGAAAAAAAAGGGGGGAGTAAAAGCGCGCAGGTAGTACATGTTACATTTGGTGTGTCTTCATGTTATATGTTCTCGTGTACATCAAGGTATTACATTTCAATTTGTTAATAATTGTTCAAATGCCAATAAGCAATTAAGGTTGATTAAGAAATTTGAAAATGCAATGTGTACGAAAATGTTTTGAGCAATAATAAGTGACGAATGTCCAGGGTTGAAATAATCAATGGTATCGGTAAGTGGTAAAAGAGGAAAAATTGTTGAAAAATATTGATAATAAGGGGAAGGAAAAAATGTACACATTTGTAAAGTGTTTGTGAGCCAATATGTAGGTAATTGTGTTATCATGGGGGGAGTAACCCTTAGCGCATGTTTGTCAACACCTCCCATTGTATAGTGAAAAAATACAAAAGTACCATGATCAGTGGGTAACAGAGATAAAGGGAGATAGTGTAACTCTGATATGGCCAGAGGGAGGATCCTTTGATAAAAGGGTATTAGACTTAGTTTCAACACATTTAATGGCCAGGTATAAGGGAAAACAGTTGCAGAACAGAAGGGAAGTGCTAGATTTGTGGCGGATGTTTGAGGAAATAACGCCAAATGAGTTAAGTACAACTAAAGAAACCGAGAAGGAGAAAATGGCAGGAGAGTTAGGTGAACCAGCAGGAGGAGAGTGCACGACACCCGCAAATGAGAGTAACACCAACAAAATATACCCGTTGCTGACAAGGCCAGCAGTAGGATACAGCGAGCCACTATATGTTCCAGCAAGCTCTGCTATGACCACCTCTGCAGAAGCAACAGCCACTGCACCACCACCATACGATAGAGGGAGGCTGTATGGGCCAACCAGTGCCCCACCTGTAAACCTAGCTCGAATAACTGGGGAATTAGACAGACAACTCGCACACGCACAGATAGAAATAACACGATTGAGAGCATTGTGTGATAAGGGCCAGTTGTTGCCAGGGGGAGGGGAAGTGCCACCACTAGCAGCGACTGATCTAACTCCCCCACCAAGTGTAGCGGGAGAATCGACACCGGCAACGCCAACACCGTCACGATCAGCACCATCACAGGCAGGACAAGCACCAAGAGGACAAGAGCAAGAGTGGCAATCAGGGAAGTTCCTGTTCCATCTAAATGGGAAGCCAGTAAGAATAATATGCCCCACGACCCCAGATAGCCAGAATGGAGAAGGACAAGGAGAAGAGGGGGAGCAAGAAGAAGAAATAGACAAAGTATGGAGTGACCTCGATGAATATGAAGAAGGGGTAGCAACAGTGGGATCCCCCCTGCCATTTCATATTGATGACTTAAATGATCGCCGCCAAGATGGCAGGGCGGCTAAAACAACGCATAGGGAATATGCTGGTGAGTAAGACGAAGTAGGGGACGGTAAGTAAGGTGGGAAGAAAACATAAACTACAGATGCCATTGATACACAAAGGAGCAGGAAGGCCGCACTACATTTTGTGGGCCCAAATGGATAAAAATAACTTGCTGAAACTGCTCCGCCCACTTTCAGGAGGGGCAGGAAAATGGATACACGCATTCGAGAAGAACACAGCCGGAGTGCCCCTAGCATTAGGGGACGTGAAAAGTTTGTTAGTGTCTGCACTTGGAGATCAAGCAGATGCAGTATGGGTGAAGGCGGGATTCCCAGGAGTAACTATGAGTTGCGACTGTCATGATGGATCGCCATTGAACAATGATCGAACACAAGTATGGGACACATTGCGGCGCACGTTTCCAGACGTACCAAATTTACACCTAGTGATGCAGTGCAAGATGGGAGAGGAGGAAGAGCCTACACAATTCATCCTCCGGGTGCAGGACCTGTGGAGGAGTGAAACGGGTACGGCGTGGAACCAATCCACCTTCTTGTTCTGTTTCATAATTAAAAAGGGGCTCCCGAAGGAAGTACAGAAGGCCTTGGACGAAATAGCTGGGATAGAAGCCAAGGGCTGGCCTGAGATTCCAAGCATAATTGTACACCACTGCAGGAGGATCAAAGAAAGGGAAAAGTAGATAGCACAGAAAAGGTTGGCAGACGAAGCGAAGTTAGTGCACAATAAGCTAGGGAAGGTCGCAGCACTGAACGCAACTGTGTAGACAGATGGGAGCAGCGAAGGAGACGATGGAACAGGACAGGCGCCAGTGAGGATGGCTGCAACATGTGCTACAGAAGGGCAAGAACGGTGGGACGAAGAGGAGCAGTACCGAGGACCTCAGTGGCAAGGAAGACCGGCAAGAGGACGAGGTGGGTACAGAGGGCCACGAGGGGGATTCAGAGGAATGGGGAACAGGGGATTTGGAGGGCCCGGAATGAGAGGAGGGCCACAAGGAACGTTTTCGAATTGTAATAGATGGGGATATTATTCGAGAGACTGTAGAATGCGACCTATGGGGCATTATCAAGGACAGCCCCCAATGAGAAACGAGCAACAACACGAACACCCACATCCAGGTAGCCCCTATGGGTTACCAATGGGAGGGGTGGACAATGTGACCAATACTATAGTGAGCCACAAATGCAGCAGAGGCAACAATCCCAGCCACAGCCACCACAGCAGAGAGGAGCACCGCAACCCATGGCCAGACAAAACACAGTAGGTAGTACAAATAACAACATTTTTGCAACATCAGCGAATGGTGCACTGGCACCTTTTCGCGGCACAGCAGTGGTAGGAGATAATGTTTTCTCAGTGCTAGGAACTGAAACAGATGCAGACTAGGACAGTCCACAGAGAGCACTTGCGTGTCCAGTCCTATCCACTACCCTACTTGCAGAAGAGGAACCACTAGTGGGAGCAGAGATAGGAAACAAGCAGTTTATCTTCATGGTAGACTCAGGAGCAGAAAAATCGTGCCTCATGGAAGGTCGGTTTCCGCTCTTTTGGGAAAATATTTGGAGACACAGGGGTTCTATTTTAAAAGTTCCTTATACAAAAGATCTGGACATAACGGTGGGGGAAAAACAGTGCGCACTCCCTTACTGTATCACAAAGACGCGCCAATCAATTTGCTGGGAAGGGACTTGTTAAGCAAGTTAAACATGACCATCTCCTTTACTGAACAGGGAATAGTGTGTTCAACTCCAGGAGTGTGCCCCGATACGAGTGATGCTGATGATCAGCACAATGACAAATGAAGTGGTGGTAAGAGGAGTACCAATTGACATGGACATGTTCATTTATGGCATTAGAGTGCTGGCTCGAGTGGTACCAGAAATAACTAGAAAGGAATGGAGGGTGCCCGCGGATCTCATCTTCCGCCCAATTGTGAATACAGATGTTGTACCAGGAACCATCCTATCTATAGATTTAGAGGGGATTCAGGTTTCAAGTAAACGTATTGCGGTGATAGGACTGGACACGCATGGCTGTGAATGGAGAACAGTACTGTGTATAGACCCAAATATAATGTTGCACAATTTAACTGATGAAGTACTGTTCACTGACAATGAGAGTGATGGAGAGATAATAATGGAAATAAGCACACCATGTGACATCATGATTCAATATAGAGAAGTGCACAATCCCCTCATGGCCAGCGTAAACATCGCACCTACAATCTTTGACGGAGATATGAAAAGAGTACTGCCAAAGGTCTGGACTACAGGCCCACATGATGTAGGGTTATTGCAGGATATAACTCCCATAAAAATAAAATTAAACTCCCAAGGGTTAAGCAGTACCCAATATCAAAAGAGGCAGAAGGAATAAAAGAAACAATAAGTGCCCTGTTGAAACAAGGGATAATAGTGCCATCCAACTCCCCATGTAATACAGTGATTTTTCCGATCAAAAAGGCAAAAGGAGGGTCATGGAGAATGGTACAAGATCTCCGCCCACTTAATGACGTGATTCAGAAAGAGTTCCCTTTGGTCCCTAACCCAGCCTCAATACTGTGCAGCATTCCCAAAGAAGCTACATGCTTTACAGTGGTGGATCTGAAAAATGCTTTCTTTTCCATACCACTCGACGAAAGCTCCTGTTACCTCACAGCATTCACGCTAGTAGGAAACAGATATGAACATTGTAGATTGCCACAGGGATATTGCGAAAGCCCCAGCATTTTCAATAGAATTTTACACAAGGATTTTGGAAATATTGATGTAGAGAGCGTGATAATACAATACCTGGATGACTTGCTCATAGGCAGTACAACTGAAGACAAGTGCAGAGAAGATTCTGTAGCCCTGCTGAATCTACTTGCTAGAAAAGGATATAAGGTGGATAAACAAAAACTGCAATACTGCCTAGTGGAGGCGCTGTACTTAAGACAGCTCATATCAAAGGACAGTGAAAGAATACTCCCCAACAGGGCAACAGCCATACGCCACATGATAATGCCAAAAACTGTAAAAGATATGCAGAAATTTCTAGGCATCTGCAATTATTGCCGTGCTTGGATATTTGATTATGCAGCCTATACCCGCCAGTTGTTACAGGCATTGAAGGAGGCCCAAAAGATTAACGTCCCTATAAAATGGACACACAAAATGATGACACAATACTTTAAACTGCAGGACATGATCACGAACGCGCCAGTTCTTGTGAACCCAGATTATGACAGGAAATTTTATCTGTTTTCACACTGCAATGGAACACTAATGACTGCAGTCCTAACTCAAAAAACGTCCCTAGGTAACAAGCCATTGGCCTACTACGCGGAACGCTGGACGCAGTAATGCAAGGTCATTTCGCATGCGAATAAGCTCTCGCTGCAGCGGCCTTCGCGATTCAAAAGAGCGCCACAATTGTAATGGGCTGCTCGGTCACACTGTACGCAGAGCATTCACTCTTTCCAATCTTAGAACGATCAAAATAAACCTTAACAACACAGAGAGCGACAGCTTATGAAATAATAATCTCTAGCCCAAATGTACACGTAACAAGATGTAAAACTGTAAATCCCGCTACATTCATCACAGAACCATGCACTGTAGAAGATATGCAGGAGCACGATTGTGCGACATATGAGGGAGAAGAGGACACATTGCCAAAGCCAGTGAGAACACATTGCAAGAAGGAGAAATATATTTCATAGATGGGTCAGCGTCCAAAGACACCGAAACAGGGGAAAAACATCTAGGTATGGCAGTGGTAAGAATGGAAGAAGTTAACTATGAAACAATAGTACAAAAACACCTCCCATCTCATTTCTCTGCACAAGCAGATGAACTAATGGCATTAATTGAAGCATTGCACGTAGCAAAAGGATGTGTAGTAACTATATACTCAGATTCAGCCTATGACATGACAGCAGTACACTCAGGATTCTCACGATGGCGACGGAGAGGGTTCCAAAGGGCAGATGGGTCGCCAGTGCAACATGCTACACTATTGAATGAACTAATAGAAGCGTTAGCAGAACCGTCAGGGGTGACAGTGGTGAAATGCCAGGCCCATACTAACAACAATGAGAGATGCAATCTCATTGGGAAACGCGGCAACCAACACAGCAGCGAAAGAGGCTTCATATTTTAATATGCCACCCACCCTTGAATGCATTACTAAGACTGCCACTACACAACCATTAAAAGAGGGATATAGCAACACACCAGTAACACAGACAATAGAACTACAGAGGAGAGCACCAGTGGAAGAGCAAGTGCTGTGGGTCAAACAAGGGTGTAAACAGTCACCTACAGATTTGATCTGGAGGCAGGAAGTGAGTGGGAAAGTAGTGATGCCAGTGGAACTATTAGAGGTAGCATTCCAGCAACTACATCTCCCGGCCCATGTGACGAAGCAACATATTGCAGCAGACATCCAAGAGCATTGGTTTATTCCCAATCTTCAGGAACACTTATCAAAATGTATCATTGAATGCACCACATGTCAGACATACAATTCAGGAATGACGATGAGAACATTGCAAGGAACTCTACCACGTCCTGTGGGGCCTTTTAGAGAGCTCCACATTGACTATGCGGATATGGGAGAAAGATGCAACTGAGCTAGATACTTGATTGTGGTAGTATGCCCGTTTTCGAGATGGGTGGAAGCAGGACCATGCCCCCACCCAGATGCGAAATGCACGGCTAAGTTTTTTGGTGCGGGAGGTTTTCTCCAGATGGGGGATTTGTGACGTCATAAGATCAGACAATGGCACACACTTTGTGAATGACCTCTTCAAGGAAGTAACATTACTTCTGGGGGTTAAGCACAAACTGTGTTCCATTTATCATCCAATGGCTAATAGGGTGGTGGAGAGGATCAACGGCCTACTGAAAGGTAAATTGTCAAAATTGTGCAACACACTCAAGAAAAACTGGGTGTATTGCCTGCCCCTAGCACTGTTCCAACTCAGAACGCAGCCAAGCAAGGACCACCATTTAAGCCCCCATGACATTGTAACTGGCAGGCATATACACACGCCACTCTCCTCAATTAGAAAAGTATCGGATGCACATCGAGCTGCCACAGTGCTGGGGGAAGAGTTTAAGGAGTACCTTACACAGTTAACACATGCAGTACGTAGTATAGCACGCCAGATTGCCCCACCATTTACAGAAAATGCTGCAACAGACACAGTAAATGCAGCCACAGACAGTCCAAATGGCCCGTTAATGCCAGGTGCAAATGTGTACGTGTGCAGTTTTGTGCAGCGGTGGAACTCCCCGAGATTTCATGGACCATACGAGGTAGTGTCCTGTACGCCCACTGCTGTCAAAGTAAAGGGATTGAAGTATTGGGTGCACCTCTCAGATATAAGAAGGGCACGTGATACAGTACTCAGTCAAGGTGAACAAATGAGCAACACTGAAATGGTGAATACTGCTGAAAAATAATTATGGAGGTTTAATAGAACGGAATGCATCACAAAATGCTTACATGACTCTCTCTCTCTCTCTCTCTCTCTCTCTCTCTCTCCCTCTCTTGCTCACCTTTTTCTGCATACTCATTCAATCATTCTGTCCATTCACTCTTTTCATGACTTACACATAACACATCATTGATCACGAAAAAACTACAGGTATGAATGTAAAAAAAAAAAAAAAAGACAAATATTATAGTGACATTAAGTGAAATTTAATGTTGCAAAAGTAGTGAAGTATACCTATGCACAGTAAAAGGTTAATATATGCTTGCCACTTAACCGTTTTATATTGCCCCTGCAGGTGATACAATGGCCGAAAGGAGTGCACTCCAGGGGAATGGTTTATTGTTAGTTAGCGATAGGAATGTTAATAGAGCTAACAAATATAACAATGTTGAATGTATGCTAAAATGTTCAGCAGTATTGCTATCTGTAATGTTATTCTTCATGGCATGGTACTAAACACTCTTATGCCTTGTCCATGATATGCAAAGAGGGGGGAATGGGGCCCAACTAATACGGGAAGGTTAAACGTTAATTTGGAGAGGGGTAAAAACAATGTGCAGAGAAAACTATTCAGCGGATGACAATGACGACAATACAACACGTTCGATGCACTTTAATAACACATCCGCCGCCCCCCTCTCATCAGCTGCTGCAATAAGAGAATACAATAACAATGAGTGGAACGAATATGATGGTGATTATTTTTGGCCCAATAACCTAACTGAACAAAACATTAATGCACAGACAACCAGTGACCCTACCTCATTTTATGTTGCTGCTATCTACGAATCCCAAGGTCTACCGATCAAGGACACAGTATATAACATTAGCGACACAGAATGGACTGGGGTATTTCCAATACATTATCGAAAAGTGTGAAGCTACAAGGGGAGGGGAAAAACGGGGGCAGATAGGAAACAAAATGACATCTACCATGGTCTGGGATTAGATGAAATAGAAGACCCACGCCACCCAGATCAGTCCAACAAATGGTATTCAGACATGAGCGCCTCAGCAAAACAAGCATCGAATGAGAACTGTTACGTTTGCTCTCTTATTCCGCACGCATCAGGGACACCAAAAATAGTGGTGCCTCAAGAGGTACCCTTGTCAGACGCGCCCAGTGTTTGATTCATCTTGTATTGTGTGGGATTTGGAGCACCTTCCAGGCACACACAGTAACAGGCAGCAAGGAGTAATTTGCATCAAGGAACCGTTCTTTGTCATAAAAGGAACAAGATATACAGAGAATAAATGGCATGATGAAACGATCGAGTACAAAGCTGAGGCGCTTCGAGGACTATCTGAAGAGAGCTTTAATTCGATAAAAGAAACGTGCATGCCTGTGTGGTCTCAACACATTGCCAAGCTAACAGCACTAGAACAACTGATCAAAATGCAGATGGAGATACCACACAAACTGTGCTTTCATGGATAGGGGAAAGTGCCCATGGGAGCAAATAGACATTGCAATAAGACAATCATAATACCAGACATGAAAAAGGGAATAGCAGCCCTCATGGACATGTATTGGATCTGCAGCAAACAAGCATACCTGCCTCTCCCAGCCACATGGAAGGGCACTTGCGCCATGGTAACCCTACATTCGGCTCTTATGGTGATACCAGAAAGTCACATCCAAGGTGGGAAAGGAGAATCGGCTGGCAAATCGGCAGCAGGGCAATCGGCTGACATATCCGCAGCGCCCAAACAAGAAGTGACAGAGCCTCCAGCATATGAACCTTTGTCAGAAAAAGAGTTAAAAAAAAAACTTTCTCGCAGAAGAAGATCATCCAACTACATCTCCTCTGGATCGACTGCTCTTCTTGCCGCAATCCCACCAAAATACAAGCTCTTCAACTCCGCAGAGACATTCTTTGCTTCACTTCTAAAACCAGGTCACCAGGCTCGAGCAAACACCAAGTGGTTACAGATAGTGTGCTGGGAGCTGATTCAACTCGCCAACGACACTGAAGAGGGATTCAACGTGATCAAGGTAGAACTCCGTGCCTTGCGCCTAATGACAATGCAGAACCAGTACGTCTTAGATCTCCTCACGGCAACGGACGGCGGTGTTTGCCAAAAAATCGGGAGCGCGTGTTGCACATTCGTGCCATCTGAAGACGCAGACAATGGAACACTTTCCCATGTCATATCAGCAGTACATAGTTTAGGAGAAAGAATGTCAAAAGAAGGAGGAGTAGAACCTACTATCTGGTTTGACATCATGTTCAGCTGAATACCACCCTGGTTCAACACCGCAATGAAAATGTTTGTTCCTGTTATCGACTTCATAATGCTATTTTTCTGTGTGTGCCAATTAGGTATCCGATGTTGTGCAAAATCTATACCTAATTCAGCTATGATGATGGTAACAATAGGCCGTCAGACAACGGTGGCAACAATAATAGATGCCCAAATGCAAAATGGGGAACATAACACACCCAGATATCGTATGACAGCAGTATACCGTCAAAACGGGGATAGGGTTGACAACCTTTATCACACTACTATAAAAGAACCAGGAGAGCTACAGTGGTACAATGAAGTATGGGTGGACCTAGATGGGGTTGGAGGAATATATATGACATGTACCCCTGATGAGTATGCTAGGAAAGGGCACAGCCTGAAAAATGTATGTAGAGCATGGATGCCCATAAAAGGCACACCAGCCTGGAATGAAGCAATAGCTGAAGCTGAGTATTACCGAAGCGAGAACAAAAGAACTATAAAAGAAATATGTGACCCCACCACGATGCCTACCAGGCAGATCCCTGACTAACATTGCACCTCTGTCACCATATATCGTTTCCAATACTAACACATACCAGTGTGCCTTAGACTCTTTATGAGTCCAGACCCAAGCTTCAATCGATGCTATTATGATGGTTAAAACCTTTACAACCAGATGACCCGTACAAGTCACGATAATTAACTATGTAAATAAGTACAAGACTTTCAGTGATTTGTAGAAGTTTAAATAAATGTATTTCAAAGTAATCATTTAGTGCATGCGTCATAGAGATGTATTATGTTAGCTTAGTTAGTGATCACCCCACCGTACAGCAACCTGACCTACCCCTCCTGGACACGGACAATAGAGCCACGTGATGACCACCCTCATGCCAGATAAGCAACAAATCCAGATGGGACAACAACGTCATCAACATATGTATCTATACTGAACAACCAATCCTGTACCACTGTGATACCCTATACTAATTGCGTCATGTATGACAAAATGTGTCTTTATAATATGATGTACCACAATATTTGTCAGAGCGCTCTCAGGCAGCAGTGTTCTTTGGATGCCAACCAGATAAAAAAAATTTGAACTCATGCAACCTGTCCTTGTAGCCTTATTCCCCATCTGGGGAGTGTCTCATTTATTCTTTGCACGTCTAAAGACGGGGAGGGTGCCTAGCAAAGATCCAGCTGGTGCCGCAATCCCCCCAGTGTCAAAGACAGGAGTATAGCATCATCAGCGAACATCAAAACCGGGATCTTATCATGTGCTAGTGTAAGAGGGTCCGTGGGCAAAGACAGAAGTTCACGAACAACACTGTTTATAAATAAACAAAACAGAATGGGGCGAGAACACACCCTTTGTGAACTCCTATTTCGATGTTCGCTTTTCTAGATAATTACCCACCCATGCAAAAACGCACCCTAGCCCCATTCTTGTGATATAGCAACATGATGGGCCTCATTACGAGAAGTGCGCTAAAAACGGGGTTATTACTGTCATGGAGGAAGTAGCGGGTCCGTGCTCATTTGACGCCGCTAATAGCGGCCGAGTACAAGTGCGCGAGCATACGCGAACCCCCATGCCAGTAATGGCCATACCGCCATGCCGCTAATGGCCCTCCAACCCACCGATAGCGGAATCACGGGACCCGCCGATACCGCCTCCGCCCAGGAGGCACCCCTTAATACCGACCCGGTAATAACACCATGTAAATACCATGCTCGCAATACCGGACCCGGAAGTAATGTCATCGCGTCGGAATGGGAAATGCGCTGGCGGCCATCTTTAAAAACACCAGTGTTGCATAGGAGAGACCAGGCCATTGAAAAGAACATGTCTAAGGCAACCCGAAAAACCAACCCCCGCCTGATCACGAAGTGTTTCTCAGATGAGGAATTGAACATGTTGGCAGACACCCTTGCTGCCCATGGTGATGAGATCAACACCCATAACCTCAAAAGGGAGGCGCAGCATTGGAAGAAGGAGATATGGGAGGAGGTATCCCGCAGTTGTCTGCAGTCGGCCCCCACAGACAGTCAAAGACTGCAAGAAAAGGTGGGATGACCTCCGCCTCAGGGTCAGCAACATCCTGGCCAGCAATCGTCGGGAGGCCATGGCCACAGGCGGGGGTGTCCACTCCATGGTCAAACTCATGCGCTGGGAGGAGACATGCAGCGCTACCATCCAGATGGAGTCAATCAAGGGCTTCGGGGAGATGGAGACGGGTGCCGCAACATCTGGAGATGGAGGTGAGTGACCCTACAAACCCTAGTAGGGCAAACCATGATGTAGTACAAGTTATGTTATGTTATTTTGCATTTATATAGCGCCTTATATACCATTGGTATGGTCTGAAGGCGCTGGTAGGTTGAACGCCCTTGGGAACCGAAGTTCAGATCAGTAGAGAGAGTCAAAGGTGCGTGTGAGCACCGGCTATGTGTGCAGCTGGTGCGGTATTCGTGTAATAGCTGCTTCTTAGCGGTAGGTGTGGTGATTGAGAGATCAGGAGTATGTGTTTGTTCTGGCAGGATTTATCCAGACTGAGTGTGGCTGCGTTAGGCCTGAGGAGAACGCCTGGCTGGTGGGGGGTGTAACCTGCAGTGTTTTACTTAGAATGCTGTGGAGTATGCGGCGGATGTTAGTATGAGAACAGGTATACCGAATGGTGTCATATTATCTCTGTGTTCTAGTTGAGTGGTGGTGTAGAGGGGAGAGTAAGCGTGGTGGTGTGATATGATGTGTTCTATGCTCTTTCAAAACGTTCTCTGTATTCCAAACCATACTATATACGTCATGCAGTTCTATGCGCTCCAGTCCGTTCCATGCATTCCTATCCACTCCATGCATCCCAATCTCCTCCACACATTCCGGTTTGCTCGACGCACTGATGCGCTCCAGTCTGCTCCACGCGCTCCAGTCCCATCACACACACACATTAACATATACATGTCCAAATGGAGGCCCAAACCCTGCCACACTGAAATACATGCTGAGTGACAATCCCATTGCCAACATACAGCCAACACACAGGGACCATTCCCGTGTCATACATAACACAAACCCCAATGCAACGGCATGTCACCTGGCATGCAGCATTGCCGAATGGAGACATCACGGCTAATGCCAAAATGCCCTCCCTTCAAACTACCCTATGTGACACACCTGTAAGATGTAAATGCATGAGAAATGAAAACTCCACAGCACCATTGCATGTAACACCATCACTGATGGCCTGCATCTCTTCTTCCCCCCCAGGCACCGATGGAGAAGATGGAAGTAAAGACCCAGCCACAAGGCCATCCACATCCCGGGCCAAAACACCTGGCACTGGCAAAACCACCTCCAGGGCAGCATCGCGGCCCACAGTACAAGCCAGGGCGAGTGCACAGGCCATGCCGGCACATGAGGGTCCCACAGCTGCGGATCAGACTGCAAACACAGAGCTGCCAACAACAGTGGAAGGAGAGGCCAGTGGCACCTATTCTGCTGAAACTAGTTCAGTGGGTGAGGCAGCAGCCACAGCCCCACTGAGTGATGTTGACATTGGAGCGGAGGAGTACGTGGACTAAGGAGGTGCAATCCATGTGGCATGTCCACACACCCCAAGCCCCCGTCTGCCCCCCAACACGCCACTCAGGTCTCACTCACCAGCCCCATGCTGGAATCTGCAGTTCAGCAGCACAGCCCCAAACTCAGTACCACCCAGAGGCCAGCCCTGCAATGCCACGCCCTGCCGCAGCACCATCAACCTCTGCTGCTCCCACTGACTTGGAGGCACGGCTGTCCAGGGTGGAGGCAAGGCAGGAGAGCATGATTGACATAGTGCACCAATATGTGGCTGATGGGGAGGAGACAAGGCGGGAGATCCGTCAGGCCATTGCAGGGAACACTGCTGCAGTCAATGCCTGTGCTGCAATGATCCGTGACAGTTTGGGGGCAGTCACACAGGTCCTGACCAGCATGCAGCAACACATGCAGCAACAACAACCTGCGCCAGCCGTGCCAATCCCTATGGCATACACCCCATCCTCCACACCCACATCCTCTGCACCCTCCAGCCCTGTGCGACTGACAAGGCAGAGTGCGAGACAGTCCGAAATGCTGCCCCCGGACACAAAGAAGTCACGTAAATAGTGTGGGACAACAATGGGAGTGGGGGAGGTGGTGTTGGTGGTGTATAGGGGAATAAGGGGTGTTCATTGGGGTAATGGGGAGTTCATTGGGGGTAATGGGGAGTTTTGGTGTGTTGGGGGAGGTCAGAGGAGGGAGGGCATGTGAGTGGTGGAGGGGTGAGGCACTTTTCTGTAGTTTTCATTAATACACCCGTTGTGTAATAAATCATTTAATGCCTGAACATTGGGACATTGTTCATTTCGTGTGTATTCATTTTATTCATGACATTGCACAGTGCCCATTGTACTCTGTGTGCATGTCCACATGGAGCCAGTGCTCAGTGTAGCACTGACACATATCCATCAATGTCCATGTGGTTCAGTAGTATTCGTCAATCAGTGATTGGCGTACAGCAAGCACGGCCATCTTGTGCATCACGTACTGGAAGGGGTGCTGCTTCTCCTCCATCTTCATCATCATCATGCTCACCCGGTGCATGCATGTCAATGTCAGGTGGCAGTGGTACATTTCTCTGGATGCACATGTTGTGCAGCATGACACAGGCCATGGCGATCTTTGCCACCTTCTCAGGCCTATAAAGGAGTGCTCCACCAGACCCGCTTAGGCAGCGGAACCGCGCCTTCAACAGGCCAAAGGTCTGCTCAATCACGACACGGGTACTGGTATGAACTCGATTGTACTCATCTTCATGCCTGTTCCGCGAGTTCTGCACAGGGGTAAGTAGCCACGGCTTCAGGGGATATTCTCCATCACCTGCATGGGAGTACAAAGAGGTCTGTGTGAGTCATTCTGAGCTGCCACCTTCAGGATTCACAGCCATGGCCGCAGCTATTTGCTGTTGACATGCACATGTCCCTGTACATATGCACAAAGATTATTTGGATGCATTGTGTACTGCAATATGGTCTGCTAGTCTGGATGGCGCTGTAAAGATGATGCAGGGTGTTAACTTGCATGCTGATGCGGATGTACTGTGGATGCGGAACGATGTCTTGCCTCCCATAATTACAGTGTATGCTACTCTGTGCCTAATCACACTAGCGACATTGGCACAGTTGTAATCATGTTTAGTCATTCATCGCTTGACATACCCATGGTGGCCTGGTTGTGCATCTTACATGTTGTCATTGATGTAGGGCATTGGTCCAATGTGTGGCAGTGATGTGTCATGTTCGGGTTGGGAGGGTCAGGTCAGAAGTGTTTAGCTCTGAGTGCATTGTCCACTCACCACCCATTCCCACCCAGGTGGAGTATGCATCCCCCCACATCACAACCCTGATGCACTTCCATGGGCCAGTCGGGCAACTCACCAAGCAGCCAGGCACGTCGTCCTGCATGTCGCTCCATGTGACGGGGTAGAGTGGAGTTACGCAGCACCATGGTAACATGTGTCGATCCGGGATATCGGGCACAACAATGTGTGATGATCTTGCTGGAGTCACATACCATCTGCACATTGAAGGAGTTGTATTGCTTGCGATTGCACTTCACCGCGTTTATGGCATGAGGGACTACCAATTCGACATGGATGTAGTCGAGAGCACCAATGCAATTGGGTATGCCTGCCAGTGCATGGAAGCCTACTTTCGTGTCTGCAATCTCCTTGGCAGTCCGTGGTAGGGATATGTGGGTGCTAGCGTGCTTCAGGAGGGCATCCAGCACTTGGGTCAGCATGCATGAAAAGAGTGCTTGTGATATATCATGCAGCATGCCCACTGTGTGCTGGTAGGTGCCTGTGGCCAGGAAGTGGAGCACAGACACCACCTTTAGTAGCGGGGGCGGGGGGTGGAAGTGCGTATTTCAATGAGCCTGATGATGCCGTCATGTATTATGTACACAATGGTGGTGATGGTGTCCCGGTCCAACCGGTACAGGATGTGGATCTGCTCAGGGGTTAGATTGAATGGACTGGGTTTGATGTGAGGGATTGGTGGCTGCCTACGAGGTACTACTGGCTGCACTGGTGGTAACTGCTGGGCCTGTCTCACCCTCCTTCTCCTCCTGCGTCTCCTCTGTGCTGCCTGTTGTTGTGGCTGTAGTAGTTGTTGTAGTTGCTGTTGACCCCGCCTGCAGATGGTCCAAAGCACCAGCCTCAGCAACCCATGTTTCCAAATGAACCGATAGGGCTTTTGCAAAGATTTTCCCCCAGCATCAAGAAGGGAGTTAGGCCTGTAGTTGGTTAAATGATGTCTATCCCCGTTCTCTAAAAGTGAGATAATGATTGCCTCTGCCCAGGACGTTGGTGCACGTACAAGGTGCAAGACTACATTAAAATGTCTGGTCAGGTAGGGGACCCATATAAGTGGCTTTCTGGCAAAAAAAATCAACTGGGGTCATGTTGGGACCTGGGACTTTTCCCCTCTTTTGGGAACTCAATGCCAATTTAATATCTGCCTCGCTAAAAGTTAGACCTTCAGTTGCGGCTTTATAATCAAACGTAACCACCTCCCAGTTCCTGTTCTCTTTATACAAGCTTCGAAAGTAAGCAACCCAGGCATCTTCAGGGATTGCACCCTGTATTTAATTTTGCACTGCTGGTTGCCCTTTACTAAACAGTTCCCAAAAGACCCTATTTTCTCTACTTTTCATAGCATCCAAAAGGGAGGCCTAAAGATCATCTCGGTACTCAGATTTTGTTAATTTCAGTAGCCGTACATATTTTTTACACGCTTCACAGACAGGTAAAAACCCGTCTGTGGCAACTTTTCTTACTTGGGCTATAACAATTGCATTTGCTCGACGACAGTCACCATCATACCAGGAATTCTTGTGAATGGCCCGTTTCCCTACAGTCTTTACGGATTTCCAAGAAAAACATTCCCACCCTGCTCATCAACTCACTATGCATAATGATAATGTCCATGCGTCCCGCATCTAAATCCCCAAAAAACATAGCCAAGTCCGGGAGAATGAAACCATAGATCAATCGAATGGTTTGCTCTAGGTCCACCCGCACCCACTTCAATGCTCACCTAGCATGCCCACTGATTACCACCTCAACCTGGGAACACAGCCTCGTCTCCAGGTGCACCTAAATAGTTTGGTAACACCTGGAGAACAAGCGGGTTGTGATCACTCTCCACCCTACTAGGGACCCTAAAGTCAACAATGTATTGCCAGGCCTCAAGATTCACCAAGATGTAATCGATCAAGCTTGAGTGGTTCCCGGCTTGAAAGGTTTTGTGAGTCGGCAGATCCCATGTAAAGCGTCCATTACAGGCCGCAAATTACTGGCCAGAAGTATCGATGCCACTTTTTCTGCATTTTTATACTTCTTCTTTGGATGGGGAGCCTCTAACTCAGCAATCCCCCATAAGGAATCCCCGTCTTCTATAAAACCAGTCATAAGATTCAGTGGCTCATACTGAAGATTCAAATCGCCAACTACAAGAATCTTAGAGGCCTGGCCATGAGTCAATCTCTTATTCTGTGTAGAGGCATATACATAAAAAAATAAACCCCTTGGCGATTGCAGAGATTTATTAACAAAATACTGGACCCATCCAGTCCTATTAGATTAAGCTCCAGCAGATCCATAGGAGCACTCTCAAGGACCCTAACCCTCCTATACCTCTCAGTGCGAATCCAGAAAAGGAGCCCACCACTAGGTCTTTCACCCCTACCCTTACATGCTGGCTTTTGAAATGTTGCAAATCCCTGGATGCTGGGAGCAGCCAATATCCATGTCTCCTGGAGGCCAATGATGTTGTGGGCCCGGATGAATGATAGCCATTCATCGTCCTCCGTATGCCTGTTTAGCTCTGCTACATTCCATGAGAGTATATAGACCTTGTCTAGTATATTCTCTGCCAACACTCCTCTTGGGAACCAGGCATTCCCCCCACACACTGAAAAACCAGGTGAAGGGGAGGTAGGTAACACCAAGATGGGGTGTGCACCCCATCAATCTATATCACCCAGAACTCACACATACGGATCAGGGAGAATACAGGGCACTAAGCTCTCAGGTACGTCCCTCAGTGATACCAAATGGTTTATGCCCATGTCCTAATGTTATCTTCTGTGTAAGAACTGCTGTCATGTCTTCTCCATTTGAATGGGAGAGTAAATCAAATTCTTCACTATAATTTATGATCCCCAACGCAGGGGCTATACTGATTGCTTTTTTCAATTCCTCAAATCTTTCAGTCATCTCATCGGTCCATGTTATTGTACTTTTATGTACTTGAGCCTCTTTAAATCCTTTTAAAAGTGATCGAATATATGTACTGTTATCAATAACCCTGGCCCTCCAGTAATTGTATATACCTAGAAACTGCTGTATTTCCCTAATTGTTTTAGGTGCTACAGTTTTCATAATTGCCTCTGCTCTTTCAGGTGTCACTTTTCTCTTCTCTTGAGAGATTAACTGTCCTATATACAAGACTTCTTCTTGACACTATTGTAATTTCTCCTTATCTACCTTGTGTCTTTTCTCTGAGAGTATAGTCATGAGTTTAAGTGAGTCTTCTCTGCATCTTTCCTCTATCTCACTACACACTAAAATGTCATCCATATACTGAATTATTGCACTTTCAAGTTGAACATTACACAAGTCCATCTGGAGAACTCTGTTAAAAATTGAAGGGGACTCACAGTACCGTTGAGGCAAACGAGTGTGTTTCAGGTGAATCATTCTATACAAAAAGGAAGTCAAATCTTGTGAGTTTTCATGAAGCGGAATCAACAAAAATGAATTTGTTAAATCGACTACTGTGAAATATGTGGCTGCCGATGGAATGTTACACAATATCATTGCATGATTTGGAACTAAAGAAAACTCAGATTAATTTATTGTTTAAAGGGTGAAAAGTTCCTGGATAAATCTCCACGATTGATTTATTGCCAGGGTACACAGCTGTGTTACATGATGAATCTGATGGAACACTATGCCTTGCTTCATTAATGCGGAGATGGTCTCAAATATATCTTCATCCACCGCTATAGACTTGGGGTATTGTTTTGCTTGTGGTAAGAGAGCTCCTGGTTTTAATTTAATTTTAACTGCCCCTATCCCCTTTAAGAGACCTACATCATATGGGCTCTTGGTCCACAAAATATCTGTCACTTTCTCTAAGTCTTCCTGAAAAAATGGCAATGGCGGATGTCTTTTTTACATTCACATTCACATTCACATTTCACATTCTATGTGGTATTTCTATATTCTTCACTTTAATCGAATAAGCGATGCTTATAAAAAACACTAGCTCATCATCAGAATAGTTATCTCCAAATAATTGTTCATCTGTCAGATCTGTCAGCCTGTATCCTTCACTGAGGGCTATCAGTGTTCTGCATCCTCTTCCCTCATTATCTTTTCCATGCCGCATCACCCATTGTTTGCATTTGCAGCGATGCTGGCTGAATTTGTTGGAGTTGCAGCACATATGTCTGAGCATACATGTGATCTTGGGCAAAATATTCCTGTGATTTTGCATTATATTGTGGAGTATAACTCATTCCCCCCTCTTAGAGCTTGCCAATTCTGTTGTATGCCTCCTCTGCTTCTGCATGTCCTAGCTATATGTCCCATTTTTCCACAATTCCAACATTGCTGTGGCTGTCCACCATTAAAGCGTCCTCTTCCCTGAGAGTTTTGAAATCCATCTTGTCCTATTCCTCTAAACCCATTCCTTCTTCCTCTTGGCCAAATATTGTACCCAATCTGATCTGCAGGATATCCAGTGTTGTTTTACTGCCCTGACTGTATCTCCTGTGTCACCCTTCCTTCAATACTTGTGAATACCACTCCCTCAATGGCTATCTTAGACAATTTCTTCTGAACTAACTTTGCTTCCTCCTGCTTTCTATTCTCAGCTTTCTTCTTATTTGTCTCCAGCATTAATCAGCAGTGATGCACGATTGTCAATTGTATCTCTGGCCATGGCTTTGCTTCCATTCCCACCTGTTTTTTCAATTGCCTTTGCATTGGCTCAGGCAGCCCCTGACACAAAATGTGGTAAAATAATGCCACAGTTTTATCCCAAGGTTCACACATCTTCTGCATCCATCAGTCCTGAATATCTTAAATATAAACAATAGGGTCTTCATCCTCTCCCATTTTCCTAGTCATAATCGCAGCCATATCTAATGTATCGGGATATTGTACTCTGAGTGCACGCCACACGTCTGCTCTGCAATTATTAAATGGTGCTCCATTGTGTGTCGTGTTTTGTACAGTCACACCTTCATTTCATGCTTGCCTACAAATATCATCAGCTTTCTACCCTAGAATAGCCACCAGCAGCCCTTTTATGTCACATATATCTAACATCATTCCTGATATGATCCTTTCTAATTCATAAATCCATTTCCCCGCACCAGAATTTAAACTCGGAAATGTACACCTTAAATTATCCTTATCCAAATGCGGCCATGGTATACATTGTGGTCGTCCTCCCCCTTCTCTAATAATGGGAATTGAAAAACCCCTGATTCATAATCATATTTACTTACACTCCTTGTTTTCACAGCAGAACTGGCCTCACCCATTTGTTTCCTTCCGTTAATGATCTTAACCTACTTACATATGGTGGGGATATATCCCCTGTACTGCGCGATCATGCTGGAGGTTGCTCAGTGTGTGGTATTGATTCTGGTCTCCTCTTTTTAGGATCCTATAAATCTAACTATATTACCCCTACGCTCAACTCTATTGAAAACCTGCATGCACCCTCTCTTTGCAGCCTTTCGTTCTCCTCCCTTTCCTCAACTGACGTCATTATACCCAGCTTGTGTGACAATTGTGACAATTGTTTCCTTCTGCCTCATCAAGATATAATCTATTTAAAGATAATGTTCTATATTTGTCTGTTATAACGTCTCCTAATCCACCTTCAGTTCCCTTCAATAGGGATTCTTGGGTTTTGTACCTTCCTGTGTCCCTGCTTCTGCATGTCCTAGCTATATGTCCCATTTTTCCACAATTCCAACATTGCTGTGGCTGTCCACCATTAAAGCGTCCTCTTCCCTGAGAGTTTTGAAATCCACCTTGTCCTATTCCTCTAAACCCATTCCTTCTTCCTCTTGGCCAAATATTGTACCCAATCTGATCTGCAGGATATCCAGTGTTGTTTTACTGCCCTGACTGTATCTCCTGTGTCACCCTTCCTTCAATACTTGTGAATACCACTCCCTCAATGGCTATCTTAGACAATTTCTTCTGAACTAACTTTGCTTCCTCCTGCTTTCTATTCTCAGCTTTCTTCTTATTTGTCTCCAGCATTAATCAGCAGTGATGCACGATTGTCAATTGTATCTCTGGCCATGGCTTTGCTTCCATTCCCACCTGTTTTTTCAATTGCCTTTGCATTGGCTCAGGCAGCCCCTGACACAAAATGTGGTAAAATAATGCCACAGTTTTATCCCAAGGTTCACACATCTCCTGCATCCATCAGTCCTGAATATCTTAAATATAAACAATAGGGTCTTCATCCTCTCCCATTTTCCTAGTCATAATCACAGCCATATCTAATGTATCGGGATATTGTACTCTGAGTGCACGCCACACGTCTGCTCTGCAATTATTAAATGGTGCTCCATTGTGTGTCGTGTTTTGTACAGTCACACCTTCATTTCATGCTTGCCTACAAATATCATCAGCTTTCTACCCTAGAATAGCCACCAGCAGCCCTTTTATGTCACATATATCTAACATCATTCCTGATATGATCCTTTCTAATTCATAAATCCATTTCCCCGCACCAGAATTTAAACTCGGAAATGTACACCTTAAATTATCCTTATCCAAATGCGGCCATGGTATACATTGTGGTCGTCCTCCCCCTTCTCTAATAATGGGAATTGAAAAACCCCTGATTCATAATCATATTTACTTACACTCCTTGTTTTCACAGCAGAACTGGCCTCACCCATTTGTTTCCTTCCGTTAATGATCTTAACCTACTTACATATGGTGGGGATATATCCCCTGTACTGCGCGATCATGCTGGAGGTTGCTCAGTGTGTGGTATTGATTCTGGTCTCCTCTTTTTAGGATCCTATAAATCTAACTATATTACCCCTACGCTCAACTCTATTGAAAACCTGCATGCACCCTCTCTTTGCAGCCTTTCGTTCTCCTCCCTTTCCTCAACTGACGTCATTATACCCAGCTTGTGTGACAATTGTGACAATTGTTTCCTTCTGCCTCATCAAGATATAATCTATTTAAAGATAATGTTCTATATTTGTCTGTTATAACGTCTCCTAATCCACCTTCAGTTCCCTTCAATAGGGATTCTTGGGTTTTGTACCTTCCTGTGTCCCTCATTTGCCTACACAGCTTCCCAAGACCTTGCTCTATGTCCTCTGTATCCTGCCCACCCGCCCATGCTGACCACAGCATTCCTTGCAGATCCATATGGGGCTGTTGTGACCCTCTCTCCTCCTTCCATCGTTCCTGTGCATTAATCGGCACAAATAGCCATGCCGCAGCCCCTCTTGAACACTGAGCCAGCATCGCATCATTTTGCTCTCCTGTAGATCCTTCTTTCTGCAGTTCCCAGCTTCTTGGCCTCTCTGGTCCAGTATGCATCCCCAGCTCGCTCATTCACCTGTGCAAGACCACACCTTTTATAGTGACAAAACCAGTCAAGTGGAGTCAGGTATGAATGGTCATTATTAAATGCCTGACCCTGCCTGACTCTATTAGTGGGACAATTTAGGTTCTTTCTATGGTAGGTTGCCCTTATTTTCCCCATGTTATTCCTATGGGTAATCTTTCCTGAACTTAGTTGCCTCCTCCTCGTCTCAATATTTGTTGGAAATGGGGAGGGATTACAAGATGATTGCTAAAGGATAGGGGGATCCCCTGGCCCTGGTTTTATATACACAAGGTGATCCTCTTTGTATTAAATGACTTCCTATGTTACACAAGCACAGGTCTGAATAACACTTCCCATGATCTACACTAGGGAAAGACAAAGAAGCGTTGGGATTGGGGTTATGCATTTGTCTTACCTTGATTTTCTCTTTTCCAGGGTTTGTTCTGGGATAATTGGTGTGTCTATCTTTAGGATTAGGGTCAATTGGACCTGCCTAACCCATGAAGGCTTCTGGGTACTCTTCATCTATCGTCCTGTTGAAATACTGTCCACCGTAGGGTTGGGATCCAAAAGTGATGGCCCTCCCCAGGCCACCTGAATAGAGGACCCTCGGGGTATACTTGGGAGAATACCCCTAGGTTTCTCACAACTGGCATATGTTGTGGGCAAAGGCATGATGAAAATGCACAGTAAGATGGTCCTGTGTGGTGTAGGTAAATTGCATCTACTAGGTTTATTCATGTGCTACCATATAACATTAATTTCAAACTCTGTGGCACCCACTTTTGCACAGAAAGTGCTTTAAAATGCACCAATTCAACCCATGTTTTAAATGAAATGTCTCAGGGGGAGAACCCCCTCCTCCCTGAACCAGTCTTTTTTGGTTCTTATTTGGTTCTGGCTCCACCACTGTGCATGGTCGCGCATGGGTCTACACCCCTGCACTTCAAAACTTCAACAGCCACCACTGCTGAAAAGCCAGTGCTAAAAATAGAACATTCAGTCACAGCAGATGCCATCATATGCACCCTCTGCCACCATACCCATCAACAGCTTAACAGCTTCTGCCACCATCTGCACTTAAGAAGACCTTTTCCCACCATACACACAATCCACCACCATGTTCAACATCAGCCTCCACCACCCTACGGACTAGCATCCACACATGCCCATCCTCAGCCAATGCCACCACACACAATACCATTCAGGCACACCCACCATCAGCCTACGCTACCATACACATGCCCCATGCCACTGACATCCTTGTCAAAATCTGCACCCTCTGCCATAATCCACACCCATCCACAGCATCAACACCCTTCACCACTATCAGCACCTTTCACCACAAAGCAATACCCTTTGCAACAAACTGCACCCTCTGCCACATCCAGATGCCATGCAATAACCTACACCACAAACTGATAATATGCACCTATGCTCTAAACTACAAAATGTAAAGGAATGACGGGAAAAAAAAATATTTAAAAAAGTTACAGTTACTACATATAAAAGGTAAGGCCTACAAGCGTCGGAATTGGCAACGTTAAGGGGAATATAAAACCTCAATGTACATTAAATAGAAACATATATAGTCTCTCACACCACAAATGAAACCTTAACTCACACCACTACTTCACAACACTCACTTTCAATAAAAAGTAGTTATCATCAGGAGAATACCATATTTAAAATGACTGTTGTGGAGTAGTGGCGTGGTGAAACATAAGGTTTCCTTTGTAGTGTGAGAGTCTATATTTAAGAATAATTAATTTATATTTAGTGTTTATAGTCACCTCTAAGTTGGTATTTTTAACGGTTGTGGACTTCCTTGTGTAGAGAGTAAGGGGGGGCGTGTGTGTGTGTGTGCTTGCGTGTGTGCGCGCGCGCACTCGCTCTTCATAGGCATTTGAATGTGTAACCTAATGGACATCCAAATGCTTATGATGAACAGCCGCGAAATGAAACTTACACATAAAGTTCTTACATATTTTCTGAATTACTTTTACATCACAAGCCACTGTCCAAACACATTAATTTTAAATGTTTGGCTTTACTGTTATTTTACTTATCAAAGCGTTATGCTGCATAACTTTATATTTTTCTACAAAACGTTATTGTTTTTGACCTTGGACCGTAACCTTTGGATACAACTTTTGAGCCAGGGCAGGCTGTAATTCTAGAAATAAAGGGAACTAAAGGAATGTCAGCGATTTCCGTAACCCTGCAGAATAGAGAATTAGAACCGACTATATTCACTACATATAAGTCACTCTTTGTAGACTAGTGCTACTATTAATTTTATACTACTTGTTATATTAATGTGGTTTATATCTACTATAGTTCATATTATATTCGTAAATTATTTAAACAAATGATTTAGCTATATAGAAATACTATTACAAGTGACCTGAATCATTTACTATGTTATTTCTCTATGGTTCTTATTTATTCAAAGTCTGTAACTTGTTGATATCTGTATCAAACTCAATATTTAAACAATAAAAATCATTAAAATAAAAAAAGAACCGACTATATGTTTTCACAAAATAGATGAACGTTTACTGAACTCACTCGGGCCTATAACAGAAACCCACATTATATTTTAGCAGTTACGTGTATAAGGTAGGCCTTGTACTGCACTATGAAGTGCAGTTTATCCTGCAACATTCCGTATAACTTAAAAATGTTGTTGAAAACTAGACCCCAGTTGCAACTATTGAGATCACAATTGTCCGTCTGTGTTTCCGTCCCCTCCCCATCCATAACTAACTGCAGTGACAGAAGGGTGCACTGTTGTTAGTAGGACTTTGCATTTACTAAATTACAGCCGTAACAATCGACAGATGAATAACTCTGGCATCTGTCGGGACTTTTAACACTAACTCTCCCGGGGATCCCTCTGCACCCTGCAAATGTGTTTCTGCCCTCTCTTCTGTGTCAGACTATGTCAATGGGCCTCATTACGAGTCCGGCGGTAAGCATGCCTGAAATTCCGGCAGGTTACCGCCGGACTCGTATTACCATTCCGCCTCTGTGATTCCCAGAATTACCGGGGCATTACGACCCCGGTGACCCGGGAATTCCAGAGGTGGAATTCGGTAAATCCCCATTCTCATTGAGTCCCACATGACACATGAGAACTACTCTTTGTTGGAATTAGAATCCTTTGCCATCAAATGGGCAATTATCCATCTTAGGTATTACCTTCTAAGGAGAAAGTTCACACTGGTTACCGACCACTCACCTTTGGTATGGATAAGTCAACGAAAGGACTCTAACACTTAGACCTGCAACCCTACTGTTTCACTGTGGAACACAGAAAAGGTAAATAACAAGGGAACGTTGATTTCCTTTCCTGGTTTTCCTGTGAAACATATGTGGCATAGGGGAAGGGTATGTGAGAAACCAAAGGGTGTCTCGCCTACTAGTCCCCTAGGATCTCTCCCTTAGGTGGCCAGGGCATGGCCATCACCTCTGGATCTAGACCCTGGGGGTGGACCAGTGTGGGAGGATCACATGGTGAGGGGTTGTGATGATTCGGCACCGCCGATGGTCACTGTGGCATTGGTGGCGCTGTGTGTTAGGATTACACAGAGGTCCACTCAAGATGGCGTCAGATCCACAGTGCAACGTTTCATGCTTCCTTGAGGTACCAGCAAGATTGGATCCGCCCATTCTACCAGTGTCAGTACTTCAGGAGCTGAGACCTGAGCAACAGTGTGTTGCTACTCTATCAGTGGCCTTGCTACGGGAGTTTGTACCTAGACTTAGTCTCTCTACACAGCGGAGCTTACATCACTACTCCCATCTCCTTTCCTGTTTCTTATCAGTACGTGTCTTCCATCTTAGGCACAGCTCTTTCTTCATCCCAACACACACGCCTCCGATCATCAGTACTAGCTACTCTTGGAGTACATACTTTCATGTAATTTCCTATTTACTTTATCTCGGTACAATTCTGTGTCTCTCCATAACAATCTCAGTATTTTCTATAGTTTACGCTGCTCGCTTACCTCCATTCTACAATACCCATCCTTCTTTGCAGTTGCACGTTTTCTGCTAACACAATTTCCTTTTTTTGAAGCGAAAGGCGTTCTTCATCTGGTAGGAATAAAACCCTTTCTAATACACACACACAACCCTTCTCTCGATCCCTTTTCCTTACCTGAAGCGTCCCATCTTCTTGATCTTGGTAGGTCGAGATATCGGGCGTCCATGCCTCCATACTTTCTCTTTCGTTTTTCGATACCCACGGACTGCTACTACCGGGTAAACATACAAACTTTTCTTAAATCAGGTCTAGTACGCCTAAACCTCTTGCTGACCTTATCCTTTCCAATACAGCATAAGACAGGCTGAACGGAAGAGAGGGTGCAGCAGATGCGGAACGATCAACCTGACATTGTTAATCAACACATGCTAGCAGCAGAGTATTTTCTCCCCTGTGAGGGTTTCCCTGGTGGCCTCTCTCTGCTCTGACTATTCCGTCAGGGAGGAGAAGGGAGAACAGGTATATCCTCTTAGCTTTGAACGGTGGAACAGATGCAGGTTGGTGTTATCAATTATTTTGACTGTTGAAGTGTTATCAGGAGTGTCTTTATATAAATCCAGCATTACAGCTAGCAACGCCAAAAAAAAGAGAAAAAATACTTACGACAGTCAAATATCTGATAGAGCCAGCATGCACCAGCAAGTGCAACAGTTAGATGCAGCTGTCCAAGCATTATCTGCAGAAATGCAGCAATTGAAACAGGAAAATGCTGCTTTACGTCAGCAGGTTAGCCATTCACCTCAGTGTTCCGAGGTTCCATCAGGGCCTTTACTCTCAGGTTGTTTTGATGGGACCCCTCATAGAGTTAAAACAATTCTTAGAGTCCTGCACAGTGCAGTTCGCCTTTAAGGCAGCCTTTTTCCCAACTGACTGTGACAGAGTGGGTCACATGATTTCCCAAATGTCAGGTGCAGCTTTGGCTTGGGCAACACCACTTGTCACTAACAACAATCCCATATTAGATTCCTATCCTGCTTTTTGTAATAGTATAACGAGTATGTTTGGGAGGCAAGAGGTGACCATAGCATCACAAGAACACTTTCTGGATTTTAGACAGGTAAATCAAGACATCTTGTCATACACTACTAAATTTACACAGATGGCCGCAGACACTGTGTTGCCCGATGATGCCTTAATTACTATCTTTCATAGGGGGCTTACAGAGGAATTAAAGGATTAGGTTTCAAGAGTTCCTCGTCCGCGTAATCTGACAGAACTACATTGCATTAGTGATGCAATTGGATTACAGACTACAAGAAAGACATCAAGAGAAAAAGATGGGCAGACCCTACCGGTATCCCCCAGAAGTGATCCCTTTTTCCAGTAAGGCACAGACCCCTGAGGAACCAATGCAACTGGGTGCAGCTAGAGGGACATTGTCAGTGGAAGAACATAACTGACGAAGATCGCAAGGTCTTTGCATGTATTGCGGAGCTAACACCCATATGGTATGGGAATATCCAATCCCCCCTCCCAGGAATCAGGGAAACTCCAGTACCCGACCATGAAGGGAACGACGGTTCAGGAGTACAAATTGAATAAAGGTTCCCCCATGTTAGCTCATTCCTCTCAACATGCTCTCCCATCAGACAATACAATGATTTTCTGGGTCCTTACTTGGGGTGACATTCTACTTGAGAATATCCCTGCTCTTATTGACAGTGGTGCAGCAGGAAACTTTGTCAACGATCACTGGGCTGCAACTCATGGCATTCCATGTTCTGCCAACACTATCGCCATTCTGGTAGAAAGCATGGATGGGAGCCCTCTCACTTCCGGGCCGATTAAAGATCGAACTTAACCCCTAATCATGACTATAGCGTCTCACCAGGAGACCCTGGTGTCAGACATCATAAAAGCAGCACATTACCTTGTGATTTTGGGATTACCCTGTTTGAGGGTAAATTTGTTGGCTGGAACCTTCTTTTTAGGATCTGAACATTACATAAGTCAGTGCCTGGGTAGAAAGTTAAGTCAGCCTGAAGAGAACCGCAGTACGAACTCCAGTACCAAGGGGAGCATCATGCTTAACCAGATTTCGGCACTTCCTCAAGAATACCATTAGTATCAGACAGTTTTTTCTTTTTCTGAATATTCCAAACTTCCTCCACATAGGAGAGACGATTGTGCTATCGATCTTCTCCCTGATAGTCTGTTACCATTTGGACGAATATGCATTATTTCAGCCAAAGAGAAAGAAGTTCTCAAGGAATATTTGCATATGCATCTGAAGAACGGTCTTCTCTCAGAATCCACATCTCCTGCAGCGGCATCCCTATTCTTCATTCCTAAGAAGAACACCTCGAAACTCCGCCCGGGCATTGATTTTTGAGGACTTAACAAGATCACAGTTCCTGACAAATACCTGATGCCACTCATACCTGATATCCTTGTGGCAGTTAAAGGGGCAACCATTTATACCAAATTAGATCTGCGTGGGGCCTATCATTTAATCCGTATAAAATCTGGGGATGAGTGGAAACTCCTTTCGGCATTTTCAATGCAGAGTTATGCCCTTTGGATTAGCTAACATACCAGCCGTCTTCAAAAGGTTCAGGGACCATTTATTTGCAGATATCTCCATTCATTATGTTATCATCTATCTACATGATATCTTGGTATTTTCAGCCACAGTCACAGATCATATCCGACATGCCAGAGAGGTCGTACGACGTCTTCAACAGAACCATTTATATTGTGCGGGCGTGGCTATCTAGCCATGGTGTAGGACGTGCCTTGCTGAGCAGCTCCTGTGGATCCGACATTGATCCGGGAAACTATGTTTGAAAAACGATTTATATGCCTCCGGAATGAAAGCACAGGCATGTGAACGGGTGCCCCGCAATAACTACGAAAAGCAAGTGAATCGTGTGCAGTACCAGGAAGGAAATTGACTTTGAAAAATACAGCCGCACGGAAACAAAGTAGGTAAAATGGCGGACAACAAAGGGATCGCAGCTGCAGCAGCGAGAGCAGCTGAATAGACCTGAGCGGCTGGGTGAAAAGAAGAATGCTGGCCTTTGGGGGTCATGCGGAGCTCTGTCAGTCGCACGCCTCGCCTTTGACATGGTAAGCAGCGTCGCTCATGCGGATATCAAGTCATTGTTTGGGAATTTGGAGCGGCAAGTGGATCTGGGTCACGGATACAGCAGCTGAGCTTATGAAATGCTGAGGACCGGCATTTAGCGTTCGCGCGGCCCCCAGCCAGATGCAACTGGCATTCGCATGGCTCCCCGCCGCCCGCATATGTACGTGCCTTGTTCCGCACATATAATATAGACCACTGGACTGTGTGCAGCGGAGCGATCTTCACAAAGGACAGTAGCCACGTGCAGTAGATACTCAACGACGGTGAAGCCCCGAACGTGCATTGAACGTTAAACGTGGCCGCAGATGTAACCACACGTGAAGCGCTGTCAGACAGAACTACTGTTACTTTGTATAATCGATGGGAAGCAGGCCGCGCTGTGCGAGGAATCAGCGTGGCTGGGAAGATACAGTTTCTGTTCACAGCGGTGTGCGGATGACTAAGTGAGACGACAGCTAGAACGCCGGTCTGCTTCATAACAGAAGGTACATAACGAAGCGCTACACTGGTGCATGAAGGACATTGGGGGCCAGCTGATGGAGTGCTCTTCTATTTTGGCTGGGATACATGTGTTCAAAGACCTAAACTGAAGTGACCATCCCTAAGAGTAGATGGGACTGATGCAATAAAGCGAGACACGCTGCTATGCAAATGGAGGCATAAGAGGACATTGGCACTATAATAACTGGAAGGAGCACGAACCCAATTCATCCTGAACAGTTGCTGGATGACGGCATAATAAGAAGGAGGGCGCCAAGCAGGCTGAATGCCGATGCTGCAGGAAGGTTCCCATTAAGGTGAATACATAACACTAAACGCCACATAGGCCCGAGGCATAGTGGCAGTGGAGTGGAGGGTGCACCTGTAGGCCCTCGGGAACACGCAAATGGGGCATTGACCATAATAGTCAGAGAAGGTACGTGGGAGGACACAGCCCACTCGAAACGTAACTTTGCACGCTACCACATATCGCAGCCCCCTGAGGACGACGCTCCTGGGCCTGACTGACCTGGTGGAGTCACAGTAACACCAGGAAATAGAACAAGCACGATACGGGGGAGCCGGAACTGGATACACATGCAGGATTGCATGATGTCGGTGAAAGGAGCGAGGGCCAAGAGCAAGCAACCTACAATGGAGACCTTCGCCAAGACGCAGCAGACTCCTACTGCCCCGGCACATAGCACAGCGGCGGCTTCCGTGGATGGTACCCCAGAAGGAGAAAACCACCTGATTCTAGCAGCTATAACAGAGCTGAGAGCCACATGGGGGACAGCAATGGCGGATCTACGGATGGCCTTGGAGAATAAAATAGATGCAGTAGGAATTAAAGTCACCCTGCTGCGACAAGACTTCAGAGCGCTGACAGAAAGGACAAGTGGCCTGGAGAGTGCGGTAAAGACCAACACAGATGTCAGCACAAATAATGCAAAGGAGGTCCACATACTAAAACAGCAGGTGGCTAATCTTGAGAACCGAGCAGAAGAAGCGGAAGGTAGGGCAAGACGAAACAACATCCAGGTGGTCGGCCTGCCGGAGGGAGAAGAAGGCCAGGACCCCACGGATTATGTGGAGAATATGATCCTGCAAGAGATAGGGGCAGACAAGCTTTCACAGGGGTTTACGGTTGAACGTGCGCATCGGGCCCTGATGAGGAAACCACGGCCTGGGGACACACCTCGAGCGATAATTGCGAAGATCTGGAATTACAAAGACAGAGATAAGATCCTCGCGTACTTTCGTAAAGGTGGAACGATAGAAAGGGCATCTACCAACATCACGGCGTATCCTGACTACACTATGTTGGTGCAAAGACAGCGGTACAGCTATGTGGCGGTCAAGAGGACACGGCGCACGGCTGGTATCAAGTACATGTTGTTGTACCCTGCAAAGCTAAAAGTCTTGCATAAAAGTAGAGCGTTCTTTTTTGATACGCCAGAGGAAGCGGCGGCATGGCTGGACTTGCAGGGCTGTCCGGAGCAAGATGAAGAGCAGGATCGTCAGGAGCATGATAAGTGAGGAGGATGTATCGTGAATACTAAGGGGATAAATGGGAGGGGAGTCCCAGTATGAAACTTTGCCACATCTGAACTGTATTATGGAGCTTTTGGACTCACTGACCCTGTTGGACTGGAATATAGTGAATAAAATGCACCAGTAAACTGTGTAGCACTAGGCGCAGTGAATTTGAAGTAAGCAGGAGCAGCAGGATTAAGGCAACCTACCCCCAGGAATTAGTAGCAAGGCGGCCATTAGGGCGACTTCACCCTGCTGAGCCACGAGTACAGGCTATTGCCAGAAAGGGCTAGATGCGGGGGTGCCTTAGATCCAGGGATGGAGGTGGGCAACAGTTCAGGAGGTTGTTGTTGGGGAATGGTAGGGAAGTGGGAGGGAGGGAGGTTGGAGGGGTTTGTTGTGTTTTTAGTTAAGGGGAGTTTAAGTTGGAAAACAAGCTTATATAGAAGAGTTAAGCAATTGGATTTGGACAGTACAGGAGAAGGGAGGAGTGGGACTCTAACATGCCATGGGGTACCTTAAAATAGTTACTTGGAACGTCGGGGTGCTCAATAGTTACCTGAAGAGGAATAAGGTCATGTTATACCTACGTAGACAGAAGATAGACATAGCCTTACTGCAAGAGACACACCTGACGCAAGATAAAATGGAGATGATTGGAAAGAAATGGAAGGGGACTGTGGTGGGTTCGTCATATTCGGCTTATGCTAGGGGAGTAATTATCTGGGTGGCGCCACACATCCCGTTTCAGCTGTTACAGACGCTGGTTGAGACGGACGGGAGGATGGTCATAATGAGGGGATTGGTGGAAAATAGGGAGATAAGCATTGTAAATACGTATGCCCCAAACCAAAATACAGCGCCATATTTTAAAACACTGTGGAACAATCTCAGCATGTGTGTGGGGAGTGTGGTGATTTGGGTGGAGGACTTTAACTGCGTACTAACCCCTAAGGCAGACAGATCAGACGGGAAAATGGATAGACCTGCCCCATCTGCTAAAGCGTTGCAGACACTGCTGAATGACTTTGGGTTCGGAGATGCATGGAGGGCGCGACACCCTCAAGAGAGGCAATATTCACATTATTCTGCCCCGCAGCAATTACATACAAGCTTGTACTATGTCTTTGTCACACCAGAGATAATGACAGAGATCACGCACGTTGAATATAAAGCGAGGGTCCTTTCGGACCACTCGCCTTTGATCCTCGGATGGCAATACAGTCCCCTGAGAGGGCGGATACCGACATGGCGCATCAGAGCAGAGGCGCTGAGAGACCCCCTCTTTAGGGAGGATATGAGGGAGGAGATTGGTAACTACTTTGAGATGAATACTGGCAGTGTGGACTCGGCGTGCACATTGTGGGAAGCCTTCAAGGTTGTGACGACGGGGGTAGCTATAGCAAAATCTAAAGGACGCCAAGGAGGGATCCTGGCTGACCTGCGGGAAACGGAGTGAGAATTGGAAAGGGCACTGAAGGGAGGATATAATACCAAGGAAGACACCAAACTGATACTCAGGCTGCAGCAGAAATGTGCTGGGCACTGGGAAAGACTGTGTAACCTTAACTACAAAAAATATATAGAGAGACAGCATGCAGGAGGAGATAAACCAGGAAGGATCTTGGCATGGCTATATAAGAGTGAAACCCCTAGACCCACGATTAGAACGATAACAAGGGAAGATGGAAGGGTGGTTGATACCCAAGAGGGAGTTAATCAGGAGTTTGCAGACTATTACGGGCGGCTATATGGGGATGATGGGGAGGATAATTGCGCAACGATAGTAGAAACATTGGAGGACATAGGATTGCCGCAGATCAGTGCTGAGGAAAGAGAGGAACTGGATATCGGAAAGGTGGGAACTCCGCAACGGTACCAGAGAAGGCTGCACATGGTCCCCTATGCTCTATATATTGGCCCTGGAACCCCTAGCGATCTACTTTAGGCAACAATATGATACGATAGGCATCGCTGTGGGAGGTGAACGACATCTGATATTCTTATATGCAGATGACATGCTGTTGTATTTGCGACACCCGGAGGAAAACCTCCAATATATTTTGGAGGTGATGGAAAGATATGCGGGGATGTCTGGTATAGCGGTGAACCCTCAGAAGTCCAGCATGTTCCCATTGGGTGGATATAAAGGGATCCCCTTGAAACAACTACCAGTGTTACAGATACCATGGGTGGTTAGCACATTTCACTATCTAGGGATAAATATATACCACACGGTGGAAGAGGAGCGTAAGTGCAACACAGAGGTAACCATTAAGAAAATTGAAAATTTCATGAGGTTCTGGGTAAAGCTGCCTTTAGCAATGATGGGGCGTGGGGCGATGTTGAAGATAGTGGTCCTACCTAGGCTCCTACACTACTTTGGGAACATCCCGCACTTGATACCAAAGAAGTTCTTCACTAGATTGGACAGTATGTGCAGGGACTTCCTGTGGCATGATACACGGAACAGAGTGGCCCTCTGGAAGCTACAGAATTTCTATGAGAGAGGGGGTATAAAACTGCCTAATTATGAAGTCTATTATGTAGCAAGCCAGCTGCAATACGTGGCCAAATGGCTCTCAGAGGAGGTAACCTCTGAATCCAGGTTGTTCAGACAAGATTGTGCCCCATTTTATTTAAAAGAGATTATGTGGCTGCCCAAAGCAGAAGTGGAAGGGCGTCCCAAGATGATGGTACGTGGATGGAGGATGTGGCACAGGGCTTGCCAGATGATGGAGACCCATTCCCGTGTTCCCCTCAAGTACCACTGGTTGCACTGGCAGGTAGAGTAAAGCAACTATGGATGATAATCAGAAACCACTGGGAACCGGTTGGGATAGCGATTATGGGAGATATTTGGCAAGAGGGGACCATAATAGATTTTGAGGTGTTGGGGGAGGAAACTGGGTTACATACAGGCCAGTATATCACGTATCATAGACTGGTGCGGAGTATTAAGAGAACGTGGCCTGAACTGGTACTGGAAGAAGAACCAGATGCTACTATAGACATAATATATGACATAGCAGAGGGGGGACACGAGATATCTAGAATATACGAGATGGTGATGTCCAAAGTGGGGAAGGAGGTAGTACAATTGAGACAAGACTGGGAGGGGGAATTGGGAGCCCCGATGAATGATGGGATGTGGGAACGAGCCCAAGGGTATCATAAGAAGGTGTCGAGGAATGCAAGACTAAAGCAGATGCAACTGTATATTACGCATAGGGCATATCTGACACCTCAGAGGATAGCTAAGTTCAAAAATGTAGGATGGCAAGCATGCCCTAAATGTGTTGAAGAGAATGCGGGTATGGTGCATATGTTTTGGTCATGCCCGGTTATCGAGCACTTCTGGAGTGAGGTGGCACACAAACTAGCAGAAAGAGGTATTAAGATTGTGGTTGATACAGTGTGGGCCTGCTTGTTAGGGGGGTTCCCTAGGCCATGGAAACTTAAGCATGTGAGCAAACTAAAGGACCTGGCATATGCGCTTGCAAAGAGAAGAATTTCTATGGGATGGAAGACATGACATAAACCACGAGTGGAGGTATGGTGGAAGGATTTGCAGAAATGGGCAGAGGCAGAAACCATGGTATGGCAAGAAGCTAGCAGTGTTGGGGGGGAGGAGGAGACCGAGACCCTGATGGCATGGAAATTATTAATGGCAGAGTTATTTCGGTCAATGCGAGACCCAACGGAACCCATGGAAAGGAATAACCTATCACAAGATGTGGTAACAGAGCATTAGAAGAAGTGGGCTCGTAACAGGGGGTGGGATATGGGAAGCAGTGAACACAATTAAGTGATGTATAATTGAAATGTTATCGTATGCACTGCAAGTTTGGTTTGTATTGTTTGTTTAAATAACTAATAAAAAATTAAAACAAAAAAAACATTTATATTGCAAGATTGAAAAATGTGAGTTTATTAAACCCAAGGTCGCCTATTTAGGCTACATTATGTCTGCTCAAAGTATTGAAACGGACCCGGCACAGGTCACTGCAGTGCTAGAATGGCCTACCCCAGTTTCTATCAAAGATACATTTTTCCACTCTTACACAGCCAATGACCAATCTCCTCAAGAAGGGGGTCCCCTTCTTTTGGTCACAAGAGACTCAACAAGCCTTCAACAACCTGAAAGAATTGTTTACAAGAGCCCCTATTCTAGTCAATCTGGATCAAGAAAGTAAGTTTATAGTGGAATCAGATGCCTCACATCATGCCTTAGGGGCTGTCTTGCTTCAGACCGATTCTCAAGACATAAAACGACAAGTTACATATTTGTCTAAAACGTTTTCCCCGGCGGAACTGAATTACACTGTGCTAGAGAAAGAACTTTTAGCCATCAAGAGGGCATTCGAGGAATGGCATCATCTTTTGTTAGGAGCCCAGCATTCTATTGAAGTAAGAACAGATCATCATAATCTATGTGCTCTCCAATACACTCAAACACGCAACAGCACACAGGCTCGTTGGGTGCATTTCTATTCCCCTTATCGCATAATCTTCACCTTTATTCCTGGTCGCATTAACCTCCGGATCACACATCAGCAGCTTTCTTCAAGCCTGAATTGTTCTTCCCAAAGGCTATATTCATTCTGGTAATCTATAACTTCTTACATAAAATAGGAGAGCAATCTAGATACCTGGAAGAAACAGACCCAGATGTCATTCTAAGACATCAACTGACAAAAAGTAAGGGTTGCTATTTTAAAGAACAGAGGGTTTTTATCCCTACTGAAACTCTTCAACAAGAAGTATTGGGACTCTGTCACGACTCTCAAGCAGCAGGACAACGAGGTTTTCGGAGCACCCTTGATTTGGTGCAAAGACACTTTTGGTGGCCTTCGTTCCGGCAGGATGTGCAAGAATACATCGCCTCCAGTGTGATATGTTTGCAAAGCAAGATGCCTCGCATCCCACCAGTAGGTGAATGGCTCAAAAGGACCATCCCTTCCAAGCCTTGGCCGGTCATCTCAACCGATTTTATTGTGGACCTACCTACCTCCGATGGATGTACTACGATCATGGTCACAATAGATTTTCCGACAAACTGGCTCATTTAATTCCCTTGTCCGGGGTTCCTTCAGCTGTTCCGATGGTCAGGATATTTCTGGAACGCATCTTCTCAATGCATGGATTGCCGGAATCAATCATCTCTGATTGAGGTTCACAATATACCTCTCCTTATTGGAAACAGGTCTGCAGCATCCCTGTTATCTCTCGAGCCCTCACTGCAGGGTACCACCCACAAACCAATGGGGAGACTGAGCGCTTGAACCAGACTTTGGAGGGATATCTGCGCTACTACATCTCTTCGGCTCAAGACAATTCGAAAGCACTGTTGCCATTGGCAGAATTCGCATACAATAATGCTACTCATTCTTCTACCAAGGTCAGTCCATTCTATTGTACATATGGTTTCTATCCTTCGGTTTTTCCAACTCTAGTTCCCCAGGCCACCTCTTTTCCGTACATACACAGATTGGTCGACATAATGATAATGATATTTTATTTGTAACACGCTCATACACAGGTGTTTCATCATCCAGCAAGGACATCAGACAGCACATCTTGCCTTGCAAGAAGTTCAATCCAGGAGGAAGATGTTCGCTGATAGGCACCGGACACCTGCTCCCTCTATTGCAGTGGGAGACTCGGTTTGGTTAGCCTCTCGGTTCCTTCCCCGGCGGCTGGTTCCGTCAAAATTGTCTCCCAGGTACTTTGGGAATTTTTGGGTTTTGGAACGTAAAGTCACAGCTGCTTTCAAGTTGCAACTTCCCCATTTTCGGAGTGGAATGCATCCCACGTATCATATGTCTCCCAACTTAAGACTGATAGGCGTAATCGGTTTAATCGCTCTGTGACTGGGAGTCCTCCAGCGGTTTTGACCACTTCCGGTCCGGAGTTTGAAGTAGCTGGGATTTGTGATTCACGTTACCTTGAATATTTGGTGGACTGGAAGGGTTATTCCCTGTTACGCTCACCTGGATTCCACAGGGGCGTTGAACGAAGCTGGACTGCTGCGGTCTCCACCAGTGTGACTCGTAGCGAAGTGATGATCGACTGCACTTGCATACTCAGTTTCTTCTGCCTGGCCTGCAAGAATATTTTCCTAAAAGCAGTAAAGGGGATTAGCCACCCGTGGTAAAGAGGTTACACTAACACTATTTTCCCTGAAAACATCCAGTATTCCCCTTCATAAAGTCTCACCTTATTGTTTGGAAGGATGAACTCTCCATCCTGCGTGGAGTGCAGGGGCGCGTAGAAGTTCAGTTACTTCACTGATCCGAAGGTATTTGGCAGAGTTCCAGACAACAATGACTCTGAGGTAAGTAGTGTGTAAACCGAATGTATAGTTCTTTTAGAGTTCAAATGTCTGTTAATTCACTCTTGCTCCTTTGATACCTTTTCCCTTGCAGCGTGATCCAAGGAGTGAGTTCGCCTTGATGGATGAAGGTAGCGCTTAGGTAAGAGTCAATTTGTACCAAGCACTGTCTAGCAAGTAATATTGTTCCAAATGTAATTAACCAATAGTTCTCTATCTTCTTTGCAGGTGCGGCGCCTTGCCAAAAATGTTTAGCGTAGGATGGTGACCAGCGCTGCCTCGAGCTGTAAAATTCTGAGTAAGTATCTTGCGGCAAGTAAAAGAATGTCTCTGGCGGAACCCTTAGGATCGGCTCCGGACACAAGACGGGTGTGGCTGTAGACTGGATGCTGGACTGTAGACACGGTGAGCGTTACGGTGCTAAGATGCAGAATAACGCGAAGTGTGTGCTGCTCTTCGGGTGTGGTTTAAATAGCATCAAAAAAGTAGTTCCCAGGTAAGAAGTTCCAGTACCACACCCAAGCAGCAAAATAGTTCCTAAAGGAAAGTAGTCCCTTCATGGCCTCATGATGGCCTGTACTTGAGTTCTTTGCAGGATGACCTGCATAGTTTAAAGTTGGCAATATGAGCCTGGCCCCTATGGCACCAGGACTGAACCCATATAGCCCCTAGGTGGGGTTTTGGGAGTTCCTGTGTCTTCTTGGGTGCCTGTTCCCTGGACAGATGGACCTGTTCCGGATGTCTGGAAACAAGCATCGTGACATTCCCCTGCAGAAACGCTCATCTGAACCCGCTTCCGCGGTTCACAGCCCGTGTTTGGTTCGTTCATTTCATCTCTGCCAACTGGGTAAGCCGGGGTTCTCTGCCCTTTGGAGGGGGCATACTGTGATTATTTGGTGCCGCCGATGGTCACTGTGGCATTGTTGGCGCTGTGTGTTAGGAATACACAGAAGTCCACTCAAGATGGAGTCAGATCCACAGTGTAACGTTTCATGTTTCCTTCAGGTACCAGCAAGATTGGATCCGCCCTTTCTACCAGTGTCAGTAGTTCAGGAGCTGAGAAATCGGGTCCGGGTCCAGGTTCCCAGAATGGGGAATTACCGGGCCATTCTGAGTTTGGAGGGCCCGCTAATTCCTCCCTCCAGGAACCCGGCCCGGACCTTCCCCATTCCCATCTGAGCCCCCATTTACGAGCGGCCCGTTGTTTGCTCCCTCTTCCCCTTGCGGGACCCGGTAAGGACGCCTGGTTTGACCAGGCGTTACTTACCGGGTCCCGCAAGGGGAGCTTGTAATAAGGTTGAACGGGTTTAACGGGTGCACCTCCTTTAGCGGAGCCCGTTAACCCGTTCTGCCTCAGTTGTAATGAGGCCCTTAGTCTCTCTAAACAGTGGCGCTTATATCACTACTCCCATCTGCTTTCCTGTTTCTTATCAGTACGCTTCTTCCATCTTAGTCACGGCTCTTTCTCTGTCCCCCACACACATACCTCCGATCATCGGTACTAGCTACTCTTGGAGTTGTCATCATCCCGAGAAGTACGTACTGTTATATCATTTCCTATTTACTTCATCTCTGTACAATTCTGTGTCTCTCCATAACAATCTCAGTATTTTCTATAGTTTAAGCTGCTCGCTTACCTCCGGACTACAATACAATTTCCTTTGTTTAAAGCAGAAAGGCGATCTTCTTCTCTTAGGTATAAAACCCCTTCTAATTCACACACATCCCTTCTCTCGATCCCTTTTCCTTACCTAAAGCTTCTCCTCTTCTTGGGCTTGGTAGGTCGAGATATCGGGCGTCCATGCCTCCATACTTTCTCTTTCCTTTTTCGATACCCACGGACTGCTACTACCGGATAAACATACAAACCTTTCTTAAATTAGGTTTAGTACACCTAAATCTCCTGCTGACCGTATCCTTTCCTTTCCATTACAGCATAAGACAGGCTGAACGGAAGAGAGGGGACAGCCGACATGGAACGATCAACCTGACATCGCTAATCATTGCACAATAGCAGCACAGGGTTTTCTCCCCGTGAGGGTTTCCCTTGCAGCCTCTCTCCGCTCTGACTATTCCGTCGTGTGGGGAGGGGAGACCAGGTAGATCCTCCTAGCTTTGAACGGTGGAACAGATCCAGGTTGGTGTTATCATTTATTTTGACTGTCGAAGTGTTACCAGGAGTGACTTTATATAAATCCAGCATTACAGGGGTCTTCAGGGTGTGGGGGTGAGGCGACCGATGGTGAGACGAGGTATTCCCCCATTTCACGTACACATGACCCATCCTATTTCATGGGATTTTCCAATGTCCCAACCCTCCCCCTTTGTACACAAACACTGGGCAGAGGAAGAGGGCGACTGAGAGTTAAGAGGCTAACCCTTACATATGTCATTATACATGTCCTGCTAATCGGGTCAGGTGAAGTCAGGCAATTGACTTTAAGTGCATACATCTGAAACCAATTAGCTCTCCTCATATTGATAAAAAGGGGGAACATACAGACACACTCTGAGCAAGGTGGAACACGAGCGAGAGCAGAACTTCCGGGGTGAAGGTGAACCTACTGGAGCAGATCGACAGATCGAGGGATGAGAGAAAAGGGCAGAGAACTCCAGGAGTTCCTTGCAGGACGTGGCTGCCTCCAAAAAGCTGTGAAAGACACGCTAAAAAAGGCAAATCCCAGACAAGAAGACTGCATTGCGTTTCAAGGATGCCAGCGACCCTCCCAGGTGAACGACAGAGTTGGGGAGGCGAGGCCAAGCCTATGGTATTAACCTTGTCTTGTGACACTGCAAAAGACAAGAAAGAAATGCACACAGCCAGTGACTTGGCAAGCAACATGATAGACTGGTGTGTTCAAAGAAAGATTGAAGTTGAAACAATATATCACATAATTGAAGGGTGCACGTGGATGGATGAGACACGAAGAAAGGCAGACCTGTGATGAACTTTGAATTACTGATTGCTGTGAAACCGGCGATACTGAATAGCAGAGTGGTCCGGTGAAAGGAAGTAGCCCACGGGAATGTCTCTGTGAAAGGTAAAAATGCTTTTGCTATGAAGCGATAAAGTGAATGAACTACACAAAGCAAAGTGATCTAAATTAACCCTGGGAAAACGGGGGGAATAAAAAGGTGAATGTTGAACTTTTGTCCTTATTACATCGAACTACTCAGATCAAGAGACACTGCGGCAAATAACACAAGAGTGTGAGCGGGAAGGAAAGTCGAAGTGGTCCTGCAGAGGTCTATAGTAAAAGCCACTCATATTCAAAAGTCTTCAACATTAGTAAAAGGTCTGAGCCAAACTGAGGAAGACCGGAAGTGTGATATTGAATTAAACTTGTGGAAGGGAATCCCCACAAGTGTTGTGTTTGAAAGGTCCGAGCCCAACTGAGGGAGACCTACCTGAACCTAGTGCTTTGAAAGGTCTGAGCCTGACTGAGGGAGACCTACCTGAACTTTGTGTTTTGAAAGTCTGAGCCCAACTGATGGGGACCAGCATGAACATTTTGTTGAGCTGTGTTTTGAAAGCTTGAAAGAGAGACTTTAACGTGGAAGGCCAGGCTGGCTTCGGTTCACGTTTTGAACTGCCTTTGTTTTGACAACCTTAGCCAGAGTGGGTCATCCTGTCTACACAGACCACCTTATTCCGTGCTGTCCAACGTGGGGAGGAGAGCTGACTCAGTCACATTTATTTTTTATATTATAACACTGATTTTCCTTTGCATACATATTCTCCTTTACACACTTTTTGTACAGGAGATAGGGCAGGCACTATGTGTTGTTATTGTAGGCCATTTTGATTTAACGGACTCAACTAGGACTGTTTTATTTATTATTTGATGCTCGAGACTTCTCCCATCCTAGCGTTAATCCAAACCCCAGAGATTGAATAAAGGTTTTACAAATTGTCCCTATTTTGTTAGTGTCATACTTGTGATAGCATGCCTCGCGGACACCTCCAAAGGCCCAATTCCTACTGCTGACCAACAACACTGAACACCCTGTCATGCAGACCTGGCTTTCTTCTATGAACCACAAAGACTTCACACCTCAGCTTTCCATCTGCACCCTTGATGTCCACTTCGACAAACATTGCTTCTTCAAGCAGCACATAGCAAGGAAGACACAAACGGTTTTGCATCAGCTTTCCTTCCTGCATAAAATCAAGCCTTTCACCCCAGAAAACAACTTCAGATCTGCGGTTCAGGTCTTGGTCCTCTCCTACCTGGATGGTGCCAATACCTTTCCATTGACTACCCTGGCACACCTTAGATTTGTCCTACATGCTGCATTCATCAAAGGACGTTGCAAATTCAACCACATCACCTGACACTCATTGTACTTCACTGGCTCCCACTGCAAGCATGTGCCATCTTCTAATCCTGCTGCATCAGCTAACGAGCAGTCAGCCTGAAGTCCACAAGCTATCTCTCTGGGAAGCTCAGCATCTCCAGAAGCCTATGATTTACCAGAAGTAAGGACATGTGCAGAATTGAACTCTGATGGTGCAGCAAGGAAAGAACCAGAAGGCCAGCCTTTTCTGTCGAGACACCCATACTGTGGAAGCTCTTGCCCATCAACACCAGACTCGCCCCTTCGCTTCTACTTCTACATTTCAGGAAGGAGCTCAAGACCCTCCTCTTCAATGTAAGGTTCCTCCCTAACAACTAGGACAATAGAACCTTCAGCTCTCCACCTATCCAGAGACCTGGTGATGTGCTCCCTCCTGTTTCCGCCCCTGGTTGCTTTTAGATTCTGTGACAAATTGAGAGATTTTGTCTGAGGCTAGGGAGGTGAGCACCCTCCGTAACACCCTGTTTAGGAGTCGAGGCAAGTGAGACCTCACCAGGAGAGACTCCCCCTTTGGGGACAAGGACTCCCGTTCCTGGACTTCCCGATACCCTCCACATGATGGCTTATTTGGGTCTATCTACTACAGAAAATAAATACAAGTTCCAAGACTGGGAAGAGGAGAAAGTGCACTTATGCCATTATCAGAAAGAAAGAAAATGTGTCTCTTTAAATAAAAGTCAACAACTAACTGCGACAAGTCCATTGAAGAGAGAGACAAGAGAAGAGGAGAGGAAGCAAGAGAGAGAGGAAGGCAGATTCTGACAGGGGAGGTCCCCTGTGTGTAGAACACCTGAAGGAGGCAGAGCTGAAGCAGACCACGAAGCCAATGAAATTCCGAACTGTTGCGAGTAGGATAAGGAAACTCTGGAAGCCCGGCGTGTTTGAGAAACCAGTCGCCGAGATGGCTGGAGCATAAATCTTGGTGGTGGTATGGCTACAAAGCTATCGTGGTGCGCAGGGAGCACGTTCAACGACGAGAGGACCCCCCCACGGACGAAGCAACTAACAGTCCAGTTACCCAAAGCAGTATCCATAAGCCAAGAAGGAGAGAGAAACTGACAAGAAACAGAGGGTGCAGAAAGTAAACTGAGAAGAAAAAGGAAGGAAGGAGAAAGTCCTCAGTATCTATGGACACCATAGACGTTCCTGTGCATTTCTGAAGGTAACAGGGAGAACAGGAATACTGGGAAGCCAAAAGGACCTCATTATAGAATCACAGAACCTTGTCCCAGTCACTGATCTTGCAGCCGTAACATCCTCCAATGTGGCCAGTGAACAGCAGCCACTACCTGATTCTGACAGTGGGGGCGGCGGCTATATGAGGGAGAATCACATGGGAGCAGACAGCCGCTGGGTAGATGTCATGGCTCCAACGGCTGAGACATGGTTTCCCCATTTTTCCTTGAAAATAACCTCCTCATGTCTAAATCCCTCATGGCCTATTATCATACATCTACTCCTTCTCCTAAGAAAAATAGGGAAACACCTTTCACCAAATCCATAAACCAACCTTCCAACTTCGGTCTATCTTGCCAATCTGCCGAAATCACCTTTTTCAATTCCACTTGTCAATCAATCAAAACTGACTTGCCATCAAAACCTTTTGAAAATGCTTATTCAAATTGCATAAGTCAATTGTCAACAATGGACTTTGGTTCCCAGAATCCTCAAAATACTGGGACGAGCAGAAAGATCGAGCAATGTGGAGCAAAAGAGACTGCACCCTCAGCGAGCTCTCTAGTGGCTCCTGGCACACACCTCTGCCTAGGAAATTTAAGCAGTCCAAACCAAGAATCAGGGACAGCTGCTGTGGTGACTGGCAAGAGAGAGCTGGATCTCTCTACGAGGAGCAGAGAACTGAAAAGCTGGGACCAGTGTGGTGGAGCCAGGCGTCTCACCGACTGAAAAGAAAGAAGCTGCTGAGCCAAGAGATGCTGCGGGATTGCCATTAGCCAGTGAGGGACTCCTGGGCATTCACAGACGAAGGAAAGCAGCGTGTTACTTACCGGCGCCAAGATTACAGCAGGCGTGTCAAGTGGAAGCCGCAGAGGACCTGCGAACAACGGAAAGGCAGCCGCGAGAATGAGGCAGATGGGAATCCAACATCTGCTGACCGAAAGAGAATTTACCAATGCCAAGGAAAACCGGTGAGTCCACCCAGAAACAGCATGGACACCGGGGAGTATAGGCGAGCACGGCGAGTAAGAGCCTTTGGGAACCACGTAACTGAGAAAGCGATAAAGAATGGCTATATTGAAAAAGGGGAGCTTAAATCACAAGCAATCCCTCTATTAATGTGTGAATGTACACAGTACAAATACTTAATAATCAGACAGAGGATAACATATCAGAAGGATACATTATCCACCATTATATATAAGCAGCTTTGGGAGCGGGGGAAAAGACCCTGAATGAACAGTGGTCCTGGCAGGAGAGCATACCAGGCAATTTCAAGTGTGTGAATCAGAAGCTCTGGCAGGAGAGTACACCAGGCAATTTCAGGTGGGTGAATCAGAAGACCTGGGAGGAAAGTATGCCAGGCAATTTCAAGTATGTGAATCAGTAGCCCTGGCAGGAGAGTATACCAGGCAAATGCAAGTGTGTGAATCATAAGGCAGGGCAGGAGAATATATCAGGCAATTTCAAGCGTGTGAAACAGAGGTCCTGGCATGAGAGTATACCAGGCAATCGAAAAGGATTGTGTTAAACAAGAAAGAAGAAACCACACCACCTGAGAGAGAGAAATACCAGTCTTGAAAGAAACCAAAATTGTAAAGCCAAACAGTTTGTGTGTGCAAGTGTCATAGATGTCCAATGCGGCCAAAATAACAGTTGTGTATAAAAACCTCAATGAGTAAAGAAGAATCCAAGGGAACTACCCTCTGGAGCCAAGACTTTCTTCCTTGAAGAACTTTTCTTTGAACCATTAAGTCTTCCTTTATGAACACTTTTCTAAACCTTCCTTTGTTAAATACATTTCTCCTTTCACCTTAGAGTATAGTTTATAGTGTGAGGGTCAGAATAGAACTTTGGACATTGGACAGCTTTGTTTATAACACCCCAACACGGACAGATCCTTAGTTTTGGGTTAGGTAGGTAAATTCCTCTTAGAGCAGGGTAAGAGAGCCCTGTGTCAACCCCTTTTATTTTCAATAAAAATCATTAAAGCAAAAACATGCCAAACGTGTGCCTGAGTTTCATTCCTGACTCCTCACACAGTACACATGACGAAAGCGCGAAAACCAAGTTGATGAACTTGAACTATATTAATGTGATAAAGAGAAGCACAGAAACATCAAAGAGTGAGAGAAATAGAATTGAGGTATCACTGCATTGTGAAGAGGGGAGAATAACCCATCATCCAAGAAACAAATAGTGGAACATAACAGAGAGAGATAACTGTGAACTAAAGACCAGACAGGTCCCTAGGAAAAACATTGTACAAGAATGTCCATTCCAGGAAACTATAATTATATGGAAAGCCAAAGCCCCAGAGGAGGAGGCACTATACCAGAATATTCATAACTATCTAAAACAGAGCAAAGGATTCAGACAAGGGAATAGAAAGTGCATACTAAAAGGAGAGCAAGACTACCAGTCCCATAAGGCAGTTACAGGGCCTGATACAAAGGATAGTGAGAGATAATTTAAAAATTGCACATTAACAAGAACTATAAAAGAAGGGAAGACAAGGGCAAAAGCACAACCATCAGGAGAAGGGAGTCATTCTCCTCGCCTTAATTGATTAAACTAGTGGTAGGGTTGGACAGGATTAGTTTTGGATAGCAGACTTATTCCTTTTGGACATTCACTGATGACTGACAAGCATCTTAGTTAGTAAAGTAGGTACAAAACACCCCATAGCAATAGGGAAAGATAGGTCTTAGTTTTATTCTTTAATAAAGATATGGTTAAAATGTCCTCAGAGTGTCCTTCTTCTGACCCGCCACAATCCCTTACTACAAAATTTCCCCCTCCCCATCCACCGTTGTTATCTCCCTGCTCCCTTGTATTTCTCACCATGCCCTTTCCCCTATGACTTGTAAAGTGCTCTGTTGCACCCAAAGCTAGGTCCACACTCAATAAATACCCAAATAATAATAATTGCCTTTTCTACTGTCAGCAAAATTATCATGCAGTTTGCATCAACATATAACCCATTGCAAAATCTCTTTTGACCCAAAGCCTAAAATGAATAAGGATCTTTTTTTAAAGGTTTTCCTTGAGGTATTCAACAGCAAAATCATATAGTAATTAAATAGAGATGATAGCAACCATATTGCATATACCAAGACCAGAACACTGCCACACCTTCATGATTTCCATCATATTCTGCATGCCAGAGTCTAATTTCCAATCCAGAGGCAGTTGTATGCCCACCTTGGGCTGTGGCAGGTTTTGTGAAGAGAATAGTGCTGTACCAAAACAAGGCTCTGGAAAGAGTTGCATCCCTGCACTTAGTGCAAGAGAAACGACTACCCCAGAGAACCTGAAAGCGTACTATTGGACAGCAATATTGTTGTAGGTCTACCTCTAGTGCTTAGGTCTGCAACCTTTAGATCTCCAGATGCTTTGGACTACAACTCCCATCAGCATTAACTTGCTGTGAGGGGTCAGCAATGAGAAGCGGACACAAGGTTAGAGTGTTTTTAATACTTGCCATGTTTATTAAGATAAAAAGGGGTTCGGAAAAAGGCCTAACTTGCTTGCCCTAACCAAAGAACAATGTCCCTTCCTACAAAACCAAAATAAGTTGACTGTATGTCGAAATGCATTTATCCCTCACACTAACATACAAAGAAAACTGGTACATCATAGTCTCTATCATCACTTCAATTAGATTGTGCAAAACATCACATATACACAGTTTCAACAAAACAACCCTGGTCTCCATGTTCAGTTTCCCTTCCCTTAAAAGAAAATTCCTAAACACTCTGTTTCACCAAATTTCCTTTTTAGAAATAATGAAAGTGGCTTTTTCCTGGATATTTTACTTAAGATGACAAAGCAAAATATTCTCTTTAACATTAGGGTTCAAATATAGTATTTTATCCATTGCGGGATGGCTAAAGCAAAATTGTTCCATTTCAACAAGAATAGTCTTCTGGATGTCTAAACCAAAATTGTTATTTTTCAACAAATTTAACATAACTTTTGGACTTCCTGGTCTACTCCCTTATCAGGAACTCCTTCAACTGAAATCTCCAATTTCATACAAGGCGCACTAGGACAACACTACTTGTTCTCCCTTTGGTTTCTATAGATTCCCTCATGTACTCTCCTGCCAGGCATCTCTTCCTATAGAAAGTTCAACAATATACTTTGGATTTTCTGGTTTCATGTCCCCCTTTTGACTCAACAGATCACCTGGTGTATTCTCCTGCCAGGTACCTTTTCAAAAAGGTAACAATGTCTTCCAACTCTTTACAATGATTGTCACTTCTTGTACTCCCTTTGGTTTCTATAAATCCTCTGGTGCACTCTCTTGCCAGGTACTTCTTCACAAAGAAAGTTCAACAATATTCTTTGGGTATTCTAGTTTATTCTGCTGCAAGAAAGATCCCCTGGTGTTCTTTGCTGCCAGGTATATTTTCAAAAAGGTAGCAATGGCTCTTATTATAAGTGAGCTGATCCGGAAATAAGGTGCCAGTAACAACATTAGAAGCACCTTTTCCGGACCGGCTCACTCCGAGTTTGCCGGTAGGGGCTGTGAACTACTGGCAGGCCAGACCTGCCGATAGTTCAGGCCCCTACCAGAAGATAATTCACGAAAGCACCAGCACCGTTACTAATGGTGCCAGCGCTTCAGTGTTCCCATTCCTGTGGATTCCTATGGGACTCCACGGGAATGGGAAATTACCGTGCCGTTGCCGCCCATGATATAACGGTATTACCGGGATATCAGGCTGCAGAAACGGCAAGCTGAGGTTGCCGTTGGGCTGCCGGTACCAGCAACCTCGTAACTCTGCTCTTGGCAATGCTTGTTTCAAACGTCCCCTAACCAACATCTCATGTTGGGAGAATTGCACAGTTCAGGCCTCTTTCTTTCTCTTCACAATCTTGTGGCTTAAGGCAATGCTGGTTCCAAGTTTTCCCCAACTGACCTCTCGTGTCAGGGACGTGGTACCATATCTGCCCTCTTTCCTTCTAGTCACACTCTTGTGGTTTAAGACAATGCTGGTTCCAAGTTTTCCCCAACTGATCTCTCTTGTCAGTGACGGTGTACCATATCTGTCCTCTTTCTTTCTCTTCACAATATCCTTTTAATTGATATCTGAAACATTCACTTTCATGTCCAGGCACCCATCGGAACGGGGTCAGCAATACAACATGGCCAACTCACAGATTTTCCTTCGCATCTCTTGTTACCCGGGGCTCAAGGGGTTAATGCTCATGAGCCCCCTCCGTTGTAAAGGCGGAGTTTAGAGTGGGCAAGGGAGTTATGGGGCACGTGCGCAGCCAGCGCCAGTTCCTGCTTGGTTGTAGAAGAATAAAGAAGTTCCTCCTATCTCTCCGTGTGTGCGTCCTTCATTGGGCCTAGATCCCTAGGCAACATTTGGCGACGAGGATTTCTCCCGCACACTGGAGTCCTCCTCCTGCAGCAGCCCGCTCGTGGTGGGCAACCCAGCGAACCTCCTCCTCCTGCTCCACCTCCGCTCAACACGGCACTCCGCCGGTTCCGCCTCGCCGGACCTCCTCCACCGAAGCTCCGCGGAAGCGATACCGCCCACGCCTCCGTCCTGTACCCTGCCTGTCGACACCTGGCCGTTGAAGAGGCCTGAATCGGCAAAAGCGGCGGACTCCCTTTGCCGGGCGCCGGGTGTACGTAGGCTCGGCCTAGGCCCGACTACCTCGCCCCACGCGTCGCCTACGCACGTGCGGGCCTCGTCTCCCAGGCGCCATGAGCACCTCCAACCCTGGGTCCAGCCAGGGCTCTCCTCAACTGCCGCGGGCGGCGAAGTCGATTCAACTACGTCTGCCCCCGCCGTTCACCATGACTCCTCAAGCCACCAAAGGCCCCAGTTGGACCGACTGGATGGATGATTTTCGTCATTTCGTGAGAGGATCCGGCGACGGGGACTCCCCCAACATGAGAGACATTTTCCTCAACCTGGTAGGGGGGGAAATCAAAACGGTTGTCAAGGCCATTCCGGCCGCAGACCAAGATACATTTCCCAAGTTGATTGGTGCGTTGGACAGACTGCTGATTATTGAGGTCAACCGGGACTATGAAAGATATTTGTTCAACCAGTGCACCCAACTCCCGCAAGAGACTGTCGACGAATTCATCACACGTCTACGAGTGAAAGGGGCGAACTGCCAATTTGATGCGTTCTCGCTAGAGGAAGCCATTCGACTGAGGGTAATCGAAGGGTGCCTCTCCCCCGCACTCAAGAAACAGCTACCACACGGCGTCGCTTCTGGGGCTGATCGAGATCCGCGTGAATGTGGGAGACGTAATCACCGCCGCAGCGGCCTACCCCAGCCTGGGGCACGCTGTAGGATCGATAGCTTCTCATCAGACTCAATCGCTCGTCTCACAAGAAGACATCGTGGGTGCTTTCCCCAAGCTATGCGAGGGGCTAGGAAAGCTCCGGGGACCCCCCATCAGGCTCCACATCGACCCCGACGTACGGCCAGTGCCGCAACATCCCAGAAGGGTTGGTTTCCACCTCCAGGAGACTGTTTCGGAGACACTCCAGCAACTGCTCCACGACGGCATCATCGAACCGGCGACGGGGCCGACGCCGTGGGTGTCCCCCCTCGTGGTGGTACCCAAGGAAGGGGGAAAGATCCGGTTGTGTGTGGACATGAGGGTGGCCAACACGGCGATTCAACGGGAGAGACACCCGGGACCATGTATCGAGGACATGATTGTGCTGCTGAACAGTGCCCAAATGTTCTCCAAACTGGACCTAAATCAGGGATACCATCAGTTGGAGCTCCACCCTGATTCCCGGCCCATAACCACGTTTGCGACCCACGATGGGCTTTTCAGATACCGGAGACTGAACTTTGGAATCTCATCGGCCGCTGAGATTTTCCAGGAGGCAATACGCCAGATCATCCGACCTATAAAAGGGGCGCTTAATTACAGCGACGACATTCTCGTCTTTGGATCGTCCAAGGAAGCCCATGACAGGGCACTACACGACACTTGCGAAGCCCTTCAGAGAGCCGGCCTCACGCTTAACATCTTGAAGTGCCGGTTCAGTAAAACGAAACTCAAATTCTTTGGACACATTTTTTCCAAGGATGGCATGATGCCTGACCCCGAGAAGGTCGAGACGATCTCCAACCTCGGCGAGCCCCGGCAGGTGGCGGACGTCCGCTCGTTCCTCGGCATGGCAGGATACTGTGCGAGGTACATCCCCCACTACGCCTCCATCACAGACCCGCTGAGGAAACTGCTGCAGAAGGAGTCGTCGTTCGAATGGACACCGGCCTGCCAACAGGCCTTTGCGGACATCAAGCAAGCCCTTGCGGAGGCTCACCGTCTAGCATACTTCAACCCGCTGTGGCACACCGAGGTGGTAGTGGATGCCAGCCCCGTAGGCCTCGGTGCCATCCTGGCCCAGACCAGTGGTGCGGATGTTAACCCCAGACACGTGGTTGCATACGCGAGCCGAGCGCTGTCGACGCCTGAACTAGCCTACTCCCAGGCCGAGAAGGAGAGCTTGGCAGCGGTCTGGGCGTGTGAGCACTTCCACAACTTCATAATCGGCAAAAGGTTCACGCTGGTCACCGACCACCAGGCACTTCTATCACTGTTCGGGAACCCGCACACCAAGATGCCACCGAGGATTGAGAGGTGGGGCATCCGCCTCCAGGAATATGATTATGACATTGTACACCGCCCGGGGGGCGACCTCAACCCCGCAGACTACCTCTCCCGACACCCCGTTGGGGCCCCGCTTGCACGGAAGGGCGACGTCGCGTATGTGCAGTACGTGGCGGCCCAGGCGCTGCCTCCGGCGCTGTCCCTTGAAAGGGTAGCGGCCGCATCGGCAGCAGACCCAACGACAGCCCTGGCGATTAGCCTCACGACGGCCAGCAAGTGGAAAGATCACCACAGAGCCATCCTAGCTCACCCGGGGGTGAACAAACAAGAAATCGAACGGCTAGCCCGTGTACATGGTGAACTTGCGGTGAAGGACAATAATATCCTGCTCAGAGGATGCAGGATCGTCATCCCCGCCACACTCAGGAGCGAGGTGGTCAGCATAGCGTACGAAGGTCACAGAGGAGCCGAGAACACGAAGAAGCAGCTCAGGTGCCACGTGTGGTTCCCCCTCCTGGATGTGGCCGTTGACGAGTGGGTAAGGAACTGCCACGCCTGTCAGTGCACAGCCCCTGCAGAACGTCCGCCCCCACTCCAACATACTCAAATACCTGATCACCCATGGGAACGAGTAGCCATGGACTTCTACGGGCCGACTGAAGCGGGTGACTACATTTTACTCTTCATAGATGAACACTCAAGGTTCCCGATTGCCAAGGTGGTCAATTCCACGGCGTTCACTCAAGTGGCGGCGACGATAGAAGAGGTCTTCAGTGAGTGGGGGATCCCCAAGTGGGTCAAGTCCGACAACGGACCACCATTCTGTGGACACGAGTTTGGAACACTGGCAGAGCACCTGGGGTTCAGGCACATGAAGATCACACCACGCCACCCCCAGGCAAATGGAATGGCGGAGCGCTTCATGGCGTCGATCAAGAAGACCCTACAGAGGGCACGGCTTGACGCAGTCGATACACACCAAGCGCTATGCCGCCTGTTAAGAGACTACAGGAACACTCCCCATGAGGTCACAAATAAGACGCCTGCCGAGCTCATGTTCCGATATGAGGTGCGAACCCGCATCCCGAGAAGTACGGCGCAGGCAGAGCCGGCCGACCATGATCTACTCCAGAGAGACGCGGCGGCAAAGGAAAATGCAAGGCTCCGTACCGATGCACGGAGAGGAGCGGTGCCGCCGGAGCTCCAGGTAGGAGATGAAGTTCTGGTGCAACAGCCGGTGAATAGAAAGACAGATTCGCGGTTTGCTCCAAGCCCCATGAGGATCGTTGCAGTGAAAGGTACAATGGTGACGGCTGAAGACCAGAATAGGACCGTCACCAGAAACTGTCAGCAGTTCAAGCAATATGCAAGAAGAGAAAACACAGAAGGACCTCAGAGGGCACTCTCACCAGAACCATGGAGGCAGAGGGATGATGAGTGGTTTCCCCCGGAAGGAGATCCCGGGGACATGGGCCAGAGTGGGGCGACTGAAGAGGAGCCAGATCTTGGGACTCGAGGTGAGAGGCCGAGACGACTCATAAAGAAGCCGATGAGACTTGTTGAAGAGTGCTGAGTTATTGTTTGGACACAGAGTGTCAAGTTGATGTTTGGACATATTGTCCGGGGGTAGTGTTACCCGGGGCTCAAGGGGTTAATGCTCATGAGCCCTCTCCGTTGTAAAGGCGGAGTTTAGAGTGGGCAAGGGAGTTATGGGGCACGTGCGCAGCCAGCGTCAGTTCCTGCTTGGTTGTAGAAGAATAAAGAAGTTCCTCCTATCTCTCCGTTTCCCTTCCCTTAAAAGAAAATTCCTAAACACTCTGTTTCACCAAATTTCCTTTTTAGAAATAATGAAAGTGGCTTTTTCCTGGATATTTTACTTAAGATGACAAAGCAAAATATTCTCTTTAACATTAGGGTTCAAATATAGTATTTTATCCATTGCGGGATGGCTAAAGCAAAATTGTTCCATTTCAACAAGAATAGTCTTCTGGATGTCTAAACCAAAATTGTTCTTTTTCAACAAATTTAACATAACTTTTGGACTTCCTGGTCTACTCCCTTATCAGGAACTCCTTCAACTGAAATCTCCAATTTCATACAAGGCGCACTAGGACAACACTACTTGTTCTCCCTTTGGTTTCTATAGATTCCCTCATGTACTCTCCTGCCAGGCATCTCTTCCTATAGAAAGTTCAACAATATACTTTGGATTTTCTGGTTTCATGTCCCCCTTTTGACTCAACAGATCACCTGGTGTATTCTCCTGCCAGGTACCTTTTCAAAAAGGTAACAATGTCTTCCAACTCTTTACAATGATTGTCACTTCTTGTACTCCCTTTGGTTTCTATAAATCCTCTGGTGCACTCTCTTGCCAGGTACTTCTTCACAAAGAAAGTTCAACAATATTCTTTGGGTATTCTAGTTTATTCTGCTGCAAGAAAGATCCCCTGGTGTTCTTTGCTGCCAGGTATATTTTCAAAAAGGTAGCAATGGCTCTCATTATAAGTGAGCTGATCCGGAAATAAGGTGCCAGTAACAACATTAGAAGCACCTTTTCCGGACCGGCTCACTCCGAGTTTGCCGGTAGGGGCTGTGAACTACTGGCAGGCCAGACCTGCCGATAGTTCAGGCCCCTACCAGAAGATAATTCACGAAAGCACCAGCACCGTTACTAATGGTGCCAGCGCTTCAGTGTTCCCATTCCTGTGGATTCCTATGGGACTCCACGGGAATGGGAAATTACCGTGCCGTTGCCGCCCATGATATAACGGTATTACCGGGATATCAGGCTGCAGAAACGGCAAGCTGAGGTTGCCGTTGGGCTGCCGGTACCAGCAACCTCGTAACTCTGCTCTTGGCAATGCTTGTTTCAAACGTCCCCTAACCAACATCTCATGTTGGGAGAATTGCACAGTTCAGGCCTCTTTCTTTCTCTTCACAATCTTGTGGCTTAAGGCAATGCTGGTTCCAAGTTTTCCCCAACTGACCTCTCGTGTCAGGGACGTGGTACCATATCTGCCCTCTTTCCTTCTAGTCACACTCTTGTGGTTTAAGACAATGCTGGTTCCAAGTTTTCCCCAACTGATCTCTCTTGTCAGTGACGGTGTACCATATCTGCCCTCTTTCTTTCTCTTCACAATATCCTTTTAATTGATATCTGAAACATTCACTTTCATGTCCAGGCACCCATCGGAACGGGGTCAGCAATACAACATGGCCAACTCACAGATTTTCCTTCGCATCTCTGACTCATGGATTGTGGCAATATCAGAGTTCTGCTTTGGGTCTGACTTCCATAATTAGCCAAACCCCCTTTCAAGTTATCTGATGCATATGCGGTCCCTCGCCAACACGGGTACTGCTTCACTTCACAGCAGCTCTGTGAACAACCTGCCTGCAGTTGTCAGCACCTTCAAAATCCTTTCGGGAATCCGTTACCCTTCCTCGGCTTCCCGCCACTCCGGTACTTTGGAATGGAGAGAGACAGTCAGGGAGCACTTTGTCTCTTCACCCCGGTGCATTACGACTAGTCTGTCCTTCTCAGCGGTTCCGCTTCCTGCTGCGCTCGATCTGCAGTCCGGCCATCTTCGCATTCTCTCTCTCATTCCCATTCCTGTTCTGCAGGACTTCCTTCTCATTCTCTTTCCTGGCCTTGCTCTCTTGCTCGCAGGTGTTTCTCCTTTTTAAAGGTCCCACACAGAGAATTAAAGGAACTAGATTACGCGTTACCATTGATCATGTTGGTAATCCTCATTAACTCTTTACTCCTCTTCTTCTTCCCAGTCCCAAGGATGACATAGTATTCTAGGTCCTGTTGTTGTACATTTTACCTATTTTACAAACATCATTAACATCAGATGTCAAAGATGTTTGAAATGGGTTATTCATGTGTAAAGGAAGAATAAAGTTCTGCGTAGAGTGTTTAAAAGCAATAGATTGTAAGACTTCAGAAGTAAATGGTTCTGCATTGTGGCAGCAGGTCATTAGAAACTTTGGAATTCTAGTTTCTTCTTCCTTATCAAGAGAGGAATACCATGTCTCTCCCATCAGTGTCACCACCTCCCCCTGATAGCCATCTCTTCCCAAGTGATCCACCCTCAGAGGACCACCCTGAGGGTCAGGATCAGGTAGCATCTGCCTTCCTCTTGCCACATGGAAGAAGATATTAGGCTGAGGTTTAGTGATGACTCTGAAGGATTCATCATACAACATAGTGAATGGTAATGGTAAGAGATCAAGGGAATCCTGCCCAGAACATCTGGAGAGCCGCAGATTGCAGATGCCTGCTCTAGAGTATTCAGGAACCAATGCTTATTACCCTGTGTGTATGATAAACATAAGATGCGATCAATATTTTCCCTACATTCTTTTACCATTTTACCTACAAGTATTTGGCCATGCAATACAACATTTTACATTCATAAGTAAGTATTACACTATGTATCACAATAATTTGGAATGCTCTCACTCTCTTGCTTAGTATTGGTGTATATTTATTCTCCTGTAGATATGATATATGTAAATTAAAATGTTATTGTAGTTAAACAATGTACAGTTCCCAATATTACCAATACATTAGTTGATTAGACACCCGGCATCCAACTCTTCGAATCCGTTCAAATATGCAAACCCTACCTACCACCAATCAACAATGTGTGTGTAGCCATTGTGGCACTCAAAATCATACAATTGTGAAGATCTGTGGATTGGCAAACCAGGGTGTTGTTGAGGTTATACAGACCAACCCGTGAATAACCCATTAGATGGAAAGGGGTAAAAATGTTGCCAAAAGTCCATTACTTCTCAGGAAAGTGTCCTTATAACAGCTTCAAAACAATCTAGAACTATAGATAAAACATTGCAGGTGAATCATTTAAATCCCCCTGCCTCTCGCCTTTCCACTGTGTTTTGATTTACAAAGCTGTGCTATGTGTGAAAATGTTCATTTGTTTCTATAATAGTGTGAAATGAAATCCTTCAAAATACAGTTCTCTTGTTTAGCAAATAGCTGTGCTTTTAAAATGTCACATACTTGTATTTTCATAATAATGCAAGATACAGATGAGTTCCTACATGCCCTTATTTTGGCAGAGCACAAACCATTACATTGACAAAATGAAATGTAAGCATTATAAGTTAGACTTAGAAGCTTGAGGAATCCCATGATGACACGTGACAGATGGTCTCAAGAACACACCAACTCCTAGACACAGTTCAAGGGTTTTTATTGTCTTGTTTGTAGAACAGGTTTCTAAGGTTCATCTCTCTCCAACCAAGGAATGAGCAGTCCCACCCTAGCCCAAGTAACCCTAAACCCCAGGCTGGTACTAGAGGTCGGTAACCCACAATACGTTAATGCTATCTGCCTTTGTGTGATTACCTGAAGGCAAACGCGTTCTCTATCTAAACCTCCTATGGGGACAATCTAGGGGTTCCTATTAAACGACCTCCCAATGATATGTTTACAAGGATTGATCCTTTCAGATACTCACGTCCTACTCTGTTCTTTCCTTCATCCTTTGTCCAAATATCTCTGTTGCTCTCCCTTCCTCTTCCTACTCTCCCCCTTCCTTCTCCACCAACATTCTCTCTCCTTTCTCACTCCCTGGTTCTTCCTCCTTGCCCTCAGAAGTTCCTCTTACTAAGGTCTACCTCCAACCTCCGATCTTGCTCCCTACTACACTCCTCGACCCCTCTCCCTACTCTCCTCTCTCAACTACTACTCCCCTCTCTAAACCACTAATACTCTTCCCTCTAGACACCTCTTTTATTCTCCCCTCAGCTCTCGTACTTTCCCCTCTCCACACCTCTATGACTCTCCAGACACTATTACTCCCCCCACACCAACTTACGCAATCAGTCCTTCTCTCATTCTTTCAGGTACATTCTCGTCCACTCCCTACTCTGCCTGCGACCCATCTCATACACACACTCATTCACCTCTTCATACCACATCTTCTTAACAACCAACACCTACACACTCATTCACCTCTTGATACCACTTCTTCTCATCAATCAACAATTCACCTTGCACACCACTTGGACAATCCTCCTCCACGCGCCTCTGCGCCGTCCTTCCTCCACCTGGTCTCTTGGTCTGCCTCTGACTCCTCTGACCACACCTGAACAAATCCCAGCTTCCTGCTTCCTAGGTCTTCTTTTATCTTCCTCCTTTTCACTGCATTGATTATCCTTTTCTCCTGTTTCCAGGACTAATAGTTCCCTGTTCTCCCTTCCCAGGAAGTAGTAGAATCAGCAAAAGACATAAAGGAAGGTCTAAGCACCGGCACTTTCTTGTGGGCAGGTCCATCAGGGTTTTGCAATAATGACTGGTGGTGGCAGTGATGGAGTTCAAGTCCCAGTTTGTGTGAGGGCCTTGCAGGCTTGTTAGTCGTTAGATTCGCTCAGGAGCTTTTCTGTTGCTCAGTGACAGGTTAGTGTAATGTCTTTCAGCTGTTTGCCGCGTTTAGCATATTTGCTGGCCCCTTTTGCGTCTGTAACTCTGTGTCACAAAGCAGCTTCCTATCTGGACATTGCCAGTTTGGGTTTGTGGTACCCCGCTGATCTTTGACCCCCAGGCATGCTAGGATGTGTAGTTTTCAGGAAAATACAGAAACAAATTGGCCAGCTTCATGTGAGATAGGTAGGGGGTGATTGACAGTGGTACTCTGCCACTATAAGAAGTGGCATGGAATGGTGGCCTCCCAAGTGCCACCTTCATCATTTGGGATAAGACTGGGTTTGGCTTCCACCCTAGTAGGCCTCCATCCCAGGCTAATAGGAGTCCCAATCCACTTTTGACAGGGTCAATCTACTGGCCCTGCCACAGAGACCAACTGTTGTATGCCTCAACCAAGGACATCAAAATCAATTGCAGGGTCAGAGTGGCAGGGGGTCCACATAACCCATTCAAACAATATGGCAAGATCAAACTTAAAGGCTCAATCACATCGCTCCCTGGGGGTCACATGTAATAAGCAAATCAAGCACAAAGCTCCCAAGACCTTTTTGATAGATCAATGTCCAATTGTTGTTGCTTTATGAAAGACGTTTGGTATCGTACCGTGTTACCATGTACTTTATCAGAGGGGGAGAGAGGCTGCCAGGGTAAATTAACCAATGTCATGTGCTGCATGCATTTCAGATAATAAAGCCAACCACTACCCTCTGCTTGCATTGGAAAAATGGCTAGTGGATGGTGCTACATCACTTATTTTCATGTAATTTATTTTTTAGTAGTAGATGTGTTTTACTATCTGGTTAAAATAGAAGTACCCCAAAGCAAAGTACTCCAAGTGTCAGTGGATGATTAATGTATCTGCCAGGTACATATTTCAAACATTGCTCAATAGAGTTCTTAAACCGTGACAGTTCAGCAAAACATGTAGCAGGCATGTTTGCTCACTGAAGCATCTTGTAGGACCATTCATTAATCATGATACAGGAACTCATAGTTAAGAAGCATAGTTAAGAAGGGTGGAGGTTGCTCTGTATATCCCATATACTTGCATACATGATGCATGGTTACTTGTACTTTCCATTTCCCCCAGTAAGTTAAATAAAAGTTTTGGGAGACAAAAATATATACATATAAACACAGACACGTGCATGTACAGAAATGTACGAAAAATACATTTTTCCTACTTTTATGGTTTTGGCTCTTTGTTGGCGTAGGTCACCTAATTGCTAAAACATTGGTAATGTAAATGTGAAAGGAGAAAGGGGAGTTTGGGAGCAGTGTATGGCATTCGCATGGCATTTGGCCCATGCTTGGCTATGAAATGGCGGAAGCACCATTGGGTCTTCACCCTCTCGCTCACATCTGCCGGGTTGCTGCTGTTGGCAGGGAGGTGTGCACGCTCTGAAGTAGAAGCAAAATGACTGCAGTAACTATATGGCGTTTATTATTTTCATTTCAATGCACCAGTGCTTTTTTTCACTTAAACTCTGGCGGACTATATTTAAAGTCTGCCACGGAGTGATCTGTTTTACAGCCAACACTGCAGCCATTGAACTACGTGGCTTTATATTCCGTGTGTGGGAGAGAGGAGGAGGGTGTGTGGTGCTGTTATACTGTTCTCCTGCTTTGACAGAGGCTAAAGCACGCTTTTGTGAGGTAAATACAGGGCCATGAGGGGACAGCCATATGGAGGGGCCGGTGAGGAGAAAGGAAGGAGCTGCCCGCCGCAATAGTGTTTTGAGATCTGCAGATGAGAGCGGGTGCCGCCGTCACTGACTCCTCCTCTGTGCACCATGCCTACCTGGTGGTGAAGCAGCTACTGCACCAAGCGTGCAGCTGATAAAGCCAGGCTCTTCCAAGGCTGCTCCCGCCAACGCCACCACACTGGGTAAATTCTCTCCAGTCGAGCCTGCTGGTGTGGGGGCTGAGGAGAGCGCACAACATACATTCAAAACCACCATGCAAAAGCCACTTTTTAAAAAATGATTATAATGCCAAAAGCGTTGCATGCTCGGGAGGCCCTTGGAATTCCAGTATGGATGTGGCCTTAAATGATGTCCCAAAAATGCAACACTGTAAGAACCAGCCAAGGAGAGACCTAGCGATTAATATGCACCTCTCCCACTCCGGTGACCCTGTCCCTTGTCTGATGTCTATAGACACACGATTCAAGTGAGCGAGGAGGAGCCTGCCTCACGTGACAAGGAAAATGGACAGGACATAAAGTAGGAAATGCCCGGAATGCCCAGTAAAACAGAATCATAGCTGGTCATGCCTCATTTTAGTTTGTTTTCCTGCTTCGAAGACCCCCGCAGCAGGCTTGTCAGCGCACCAACATGCGATCCGGAGTGCATGCAAAACCAATGCCTTGTAAAAAGACCGCAGAAGGTGCCAGAACCCTGCCCACCATCTCGGTTCTTCTTGCAAGATTTCTATTCAGCTGCTCTCCACAGGAAAGATGGTGGAGGATGTCAGATCGTCCGAAAATCTGGAGCTAACTGGTCGATGGGTCTGAACCATCCTACCATGCTACCACGTGAGTTTATGGCCCTTTTCTGGGTAGAGAGTCATGCAGTAGGTGGGATGCAGAGTAACTCTTTACACCAAATATTCCCAAATAATCAAACCAACTCAGGAAGATGGCAAAGCTTGTTTACTGTTTTATTATCAATTGTCTAAAACAGGGAGTTATAACGGACGTCAATGGACGTCGCACAAGCTCTCTCGAAGCAATACTTTTTATAGCAAAAACGTATCATACATGAAGTCCTACTATGTGGCAAAAAAGCAAAAACCTACGGGAGGTTGTTGTTGGCTCAAGGGGAACATCTAATTATACTTTCTATAAAGGGTCAGGTTTTTATTGGGTCTCTACAAACAGGTGGACTCATGCCCACCACTAGTACAAGTCATCTTCAACAGTTATTAGAAACACGGTACACTATTGGCTCTCCAACTGTAGGCCCTTCGTTATATGGTCCTCTACAATTGGTTGGCACACTTGTGCCCTTGTGGAAAATTCGATTCACTAGCAGCACGTAAGCTCATACTCCAGGTATCAGGAGGTGGACATGACTTTACCTCCCCACCCAATTAGCCCAACATCTCTCATCACCCATGCCTTCTGCATGAAGATTGTCTTTGAACTTGGCTTTGCAATCTTTTCTCGTCTCTGAGAATATAAGGGAGTGCGGGCACATGCTTATCGTAGTTCAGGAACTGCGTGCCCAAATTCTATTTCCACTCTTGACTCACGTGACAGGAGATCGCAATTCAGCCCATTTTGCAGCATTAAATTGTCTTGAATTAATAAAACTTGATGCTCATGGTGTTCTTTCGTTCTTTGCACCTTAACAAGGGATGATTCAGCTTCTCACGTTCTCTGTTCTTCAAGGATAGATAACCAGTCTTGGCTGCCTTCATTCTTGACTCCAGACCAGACAGCCCTTCTCAATCCTTCTATGCTCCCAGTCTCAGCCCTTCTCTTCATGATTTGAACTTACTAAGATTGTGACAACAATGTCCAGGCTTCTATGTAATGGCAGCTCAACCTGCAGCCTATTCACTAAGTATTGCCAGCTTCTATGATCACTTAATCTACTTGCGCTGCTGCATCTGCATTTTCATTTTCTGCAGTTTTTTTTTTAATTTTTTTTTTTTATTGTTTATGGTTTAAAACAAACCTTTACAAAATCAAAACAAATTGCATATAAAAAATAATATAGAAAGTTTCAATAATTATAAATCGATTTTCAAATCACTTTCGAATTTACAAGTTCAAATACATCTAAAATTTCCCCTCACCCATCCCTCAAAAGGCATAACATTATCGCACAAACAGAATACCATATAATACAATATCCTTATCAGATTAAAACTTCAGTGTCTCGAGATGGGCTAAACCGTAGTTTCTGTAAGTAGTTTATACTGTGCCATTAAAATTGAATCCAAAGATCCTAGAAATCTTGTCAAACATAAGGTCAGCCGTTGACTGGAACCTTCCATACACCTTCTCCACAAGGATTCTTTCCATGTATCAGAATAATTGTACATATACAACCCAAAGGATAGATTTCTTTGGGAGTTAAAAAATGGACAAAACATGGTAAGGTGTTTCAAGGTTTCAAGCACTCTCCCTTGTTCACAAAAGCGACAGTAACCCATAGATTTGCTGCAACTGGATTGATCCCACAGAAACAACCTTTCATTCGTGATAAATTGATTCAGTTTAAACCTCATATACAACTTTCTAGCAGTGTTACATGGGAAAATGGCCAAGTAATGCGCACGGTCTCCAAGTTTTCTGGTGAATTTGGCATATTCATAATACATTTTGCTTTTACCAATTTGCTCCACCATAACACACCAGAAGTATTTTTGGAATTTCTTTTTACATGCTGGAATTCCCATTATTAAGTCAACCTTATCAATCATGGTTTCATTTAACATTTTGTCCATTTTATCTTTGTATTTTACCATTGAAGGTACATTCTCTTCATTGAGTAATTGTGCTAAGTCCTCATAGAGGGATTTTTTTGGTGGAGCCAGTAGTTTGACATAGTTATTAAGTCGTCGCCAATGCCATTTAACAGATATGGGTAGGATCCCAACTTCGTGGCAAATCATCGTGTTCGGTATTGACATAGCCATCCCCAGAACTTGCTTCCATAATTTCCCCTGTATGCAATCCAAGAAAAACTCTATCTCAGATATGCAAATGTCCAGACTATACAAGAGTATTGGTTCAACCTTTAATAAGTAAAACTGTATCAAAGGGTCCAAGGAAAATTTACAATATCTGTAATATATGATTTTCATTTGGGAAGTAAGAGGTTTTACTTTATTCTTAATCATCTCTTTCCACATTCCTATAGAATAGGAATCGGAAAGCTGATAGCCAAGATAGCGCATCATCCTAACTTTAGGAATCATACACTCATTGAGTGACCAGGTAAATTTTGTAATTTTCTTTTTCCCATCAGATATCACAATAATAAACGATTTCAGTGTGTTCACTTGAAGGTTGTTTTTATCAGCATACGTTTGAAAGGCTGTCAATTTGGCCTGTAGGCCAAACGGGGTGCGATCCATAAACAAAAGATCGTCCGCAAATGCAAGCCAGTTGATTACCAGACTACCCAATTTCACTGGAAATGACACAACATCAGCCCAGGCTGTGTCAAGGTCAGCCAAATATAGGTTAAATAACACCGCAGCCAAATTACATCCCTGTTTAAGACCGATTTCTGTGGGTATTTTATCAGTTAGAGCTCCTTCTTTAGTTAGTCTTATTCGATAAGTGGTATTTTGGTGGAGAAGGGCTAATATGGCCACCAAGGACATCGGGAAGCCATAAGCGGCCATTTTTTCCCAAAGAACTGCGCGGATGATTGAATCAAACGCCGCCGTTAGATCCAAGGCTGCCATATAAATCGGACCAGTGTGTTTCCCCTTGGTTTGGGCGTATAGATGTGCTAGTATAAAGGCATTGAGCGAGCACCCCATTCGTTTGCGAAAGCCCACCTGATATTTAGGCAAGATGTCTAACCGATCTATAATCTGTAAAATGGATTCCAGCAGTAAGTAAGTAAAAATCTTCGCTGATGCATCCATAAGTGCAATGGGTCTAAAATTGTTCGGGTCATCCCAACTCCCTTTTTTATAAATGGGGATGATATTCGCCGAGCACCACGAAGGTGGAATACAAGCTGTCAAATAGACACTGTCAAATTTGTTCTCAAGAATTTTTGCCCAAAACAGGGGGTCTTTCTTTATCAGACATGGTGGAATGCCATCAGGGCCAGGGGCCCGAGAGGGCTTGATCTTACCAATCGCTCGAATAATATCATCCAGAACCCAGGGGGATTTTTTTAAGATCATGGTATGATAGTTCATGGTGTGAGTATCAGCAAAGCGTGGTGGAAGGGCAAATTTAGCTTGTACATATGTAACCCAGGTAGTGGCAGTTACGGCTGCTTCTTTCACTGACGAAGGAACTCCTGTCAGCTGTCGTAAAGCAGACCAAACTTGCCGAGAATCATGTCTTAGGAGGCAGGATAGGATATTCTGATTGTCAGCTATCAACAACTCATATTTCATAATTTTAAGCCTATTACGATATCTCTGATTGATTTTCGCTTTTAGCTTCGCATAATTGTCCCCCATCAAATAAGGAGGGCCAAGGTTACGTATGTCCTTACGTTTCTCTTTGCGAAGATTAGTTATTGCTGAATTAAATGTATGATGATGAGATATTGAATGAGTATTTTGATTTATTGATGTTAAGTGCTGAACATGAGTATGAATTCTCAGTCCATTATTCCTTTCGACAATGGGACAGTCACTACCAGCTCTAACCTCTGGGACATATATAGTAGTGTCTTGTTTCAGTCGGTCCATCATTCTCGAGCATAATCTGCCGTTCCAACGTAAACTGATTTTTGGCCGATCTAAAGCAATTGTAGTTAAAACCAGATCTTTATCATATTGTCGGGGCAAAGATTTCAAATTAAGGAGTAAGGCCATATGGTCACCCAAAAATGGGTCACATATGTCTAGTGAAACAACATCAGACATGAGACTGGTAGAAACAAAGAAATAATCGATCATTGATGATGCCTTACCCCGAGCCCAGGTGTAACTGTAATGATCAAGGTTGGGGGTTACCAATTGAATGTCCCATGCAAGAAAATAATCAACCCACTGCTTCCCCAACTGCATAGAAATAGTCGAGGAACGAGAATGTATACAATTGGATGGTATAAAACACGAGGCATTGAAGTCCCCCCCAACTATAATTGGAATACCTGGATCATTGGATATAATGTCAACAAGGATTTTGTCTAAGACTTCCTGTAGATCGGACTGTGCTATGTGGACATAATTCCAATACAAACAAATAACCACCAATGTACCAGTACCACAACCTGTACCTCTTACTTTTAGTGCTATTATAGAGTAGTCAGCAAAAATCAATTCGGAGGAGATTCTGTAGGCCTTGTCAATAAGAACGGCAAGGCCACCAGATGGACGTCCCAATGGGCCCTTGATGGCGGGTTGAATGTGGGTACAATACCCTGGAACATCGAAGTGGGATAAATGCATAGATTCTTGAATCAGGATGATCATAGGGCGGGCTTCAGGTTCCACTCGGGATGCCCAGAGCCTAAAATTTTTCAGGCCGCAGGCATTCCAGGACATTAATGTAAGTCCCTTCTCCTTATTCTATTTATTGACTAGATTCCGAAAGGACGAGAACTGGTCTGAATGATCATTTGACTTAATACCAGAACAGGCCATCGCTAAAGTCATAAATTGCTTAAAGAGTTCTTCATTTAATGGGGCAGGGAATAGTCCCTCATTAGGCCCCATTTGCGTTATCTGCTTAGGGACTGTTTTATCAACAAAGGATTTCGCTAAGTCTTCATTTTGAAATATCGATGGAGTTAAACCTATCAATTCGAAGTCAGATCTTTGAGCCCAAATCATCCTCATGATGATATGCGAGTGGTAGCCTCAGATCATCCTATTGTTATTATTGGAAGACAGCCTGACCCAATCAATATCAGACGATCTGATAGTTCTCAATGCTGGTATATCCTGAAAAGCTTTGAGGATAGCAGATCGATTTAGGCACATTTTCCCATTAGATATTTCATTAGATTCCCACCCCATAATAGATGGCATCTCTGGAGACAGCTGTAGATCAACCTCATCTGGGAGTACATTAATGGGGACACCAGCCCCGGTGATATCTCCACCATGGTCTTCCAGAATCGGAGGGTCAGTTAAACCATTCACGTGCAAAGGAGCCCGAGGACCTTCCTGAGGTTCTTTAATGTCGATCTTAGTTACGTGTTTTTGAGCTGATTTTCTGTGCTCTTTCAGCACTCTAGGACCATTACCTCCCTTCATTATGTGCGATGCTTTCTTAATTCTCATGTTTGGGAAGAAATTCAGCAGATTTGATTGCTTAAAATTAGTTGGTTCCAAATGAGTATTTTGTTGTACAGCTTCTATTGCGTCACCTGGGATACCTGATTCCAAATTAGCGTGCATATTGCTATTATTAGCACGCAAGCTCTTAGTGTTTACACCGGAAGGGTCACGGGACCCAGGTAAATTCAATAGTTCCTTGGATTCTGGATTAAGTTGCTCCAAGTCAATGACCTGGTCTTCAGATATCATAAGAGAACACGGCTTCTTGGTCGCCTCAATAAGGGCATATGTTGTCATAAAGTCATTTTTTGTTTTTTTGTTGGCAGCTTTAATATTTTTTTCTTGATGGAATTTCCTTTTTTGGGCTCTGGCAGCCATTTTTCTCTGCTTCCTGGTCATGACTTCGCCAATCGGGACTTGAGAAACTGAGGGGGGAGATAGGATAGCTATGGGTGGATCTTTGGGATATAGTTCGTCCCCAAGATCAATTAGATTGGTAAGATCAGACAGATTACTGGGGAGTACACTCCCCTCAATATGTAGCCCTTCCTCTGTTCCCCCCGTTTCTCGAATGGTACGATCTGCAAAAGGCAAGTCACGCGGGAAATCACTAAAACGATTTGTCAGCTGCTGTATAGCTAGCACATTGGCTGAAATGGCCAATGACAGCTTCTGAATCATTGATTCTGTCCCATCTTTGGGATCGATTTTGGGGACAGCTGTTATAGCAGCAAAAGATGGTTTGCTGTCCCCTGCCATCCTTGGATCTGCCAAGGTTTGCGAGGCCTGATGGATGCCCTCATTACGAGGTTGAGTTGCCTCTGATTTCAGTTCTTGGTGTATCATTTGGTTGGCAGACGAGTTAGCCACCTTTTTTATGTCCTTACTCGTAGCACCCACATCACAGGCAAATAGATAACCTTCTATCCTACTAATCTTTGACAAAACGTCAACTGGAACAGCTTTTAGGATACCCATTTCGCCATGCGTTTGTTCATGGCCTTTATCTAACAGGTTTAATAATCTTGTCATTACCGGAAAATCAGTACCCAAAGACCCATTACATGATTTCTGTTGCTCCATTACATTAAGAGTACCAAAGTGTCTAACATCTGGATTCTGTGAGGCAGAGAACATCGCAATTTCATGTTCCGACAGAGAGAGTACATCTATAGGGTCATTATTGATTTTAGTATCGGTGGGGGAACTGGATTTAACTTTATTGTAGTCCCTTCCCATCAATTTGTGAGGGCCCATAATAGCTGTCCCACTCATGCTTTGGGATGGAGCAACAACGTTATTAAATAAATGGACGTTTTCAATACCAAATCTTGCTTGAGTAACAGGTGTGGAGGGAGCCTTTGAGAACCTCATACGATTCCCCAATGCAGCCTCGATACCAGGTGGTATTATAGAAACATCCGCTAATTTGTTGTTACTTGACGTAGCTCCAGCAAAAGCCGGAGCACCCATATTAATAGAAGACTTCGGAGACGTCGAGGGAGATTGGTTATACGCTATCTCCTCACATTCATTAAGATCATTAATTTTAAAGGTAGCAACATTCTCAGAAGGGTCAGTAGGACCCATATCACCAACTCCAATCAAATGATGGATAGAGGGGGCATTCTCTAACATACGCATCTTGGTCGTAACTCTGGGGCATGAATTGAGCATAGGACCAACACACAGAGAGACATCAGTCAAGGATTGCCCCATATTTGCAGTGGCAGATAGGGAAACCCCCTTAATGGACTCGTTAATGATATTACCTGAATCATTACTGAATTCAGGTTGGGTGTCACAGATTTTCCGCCCACTGCGTAGGCCATTGACCATGTTTTTAAATTTCCTATACTCTCGTGTAAGCGGTAGACGGGACCTTCCAACCTTCTAACTCACACGTCTAAGAAATTCTATGAATCAAATCGCTATATATCACCTCTAACCAGCCCAGCCCGTGTCCCGTCAAACAGTCCAACAGTCGGTGCACTTACGAATGCACTTCCGGGATGCGCGCGCGCGGATGCGCGTGCACTCGGGAAATAAGGGCTGCGGGAACACGTTGGTGGGCGTGGGCTGGGAGGAACCAATAGGAGCACCTAAAACAAAAAGAAGAAGCCCTTTCACAATAGTGAAGAAGAGAACGAAGCAGACACAGTAGCTCCTGACCAGGACCGAGCACAACACAACACAACACCACACAGAGACATAGAGGCTATGCACACGTCTCGTATAATTACTTGTGTGCGTGCAAGGCACCACGTCACAACAGCAGCAGTCCAACGAGGCGTGTTTCGTGGCACATGTAAATTCCTCTTGCCGACGAGCACCTCGAAACAGTCCAGCAGGCTCGAGAAACCAAGGAGCACTCAGAAAAGGGCAGACAGTCCAACAGTCGGTGCACTTACGAATGCACTTCCGGGATGCGCGCGCGCGGATGCGCGTGCACTCGGGAAATAAGGGCTGCGGGAACACGTTGGTGGGCGTGGGCTGGGAGGAACCAATAGGAGCACCTAAAACAAAAAGAAGAAGCCCTTTCACAATAGTGAAGAAGAGAACGAAGCAGACACAGTAGCTCCTGACCAGGACCGAGCACAACACAACACAACACCACACAGAGACACAGAGGCTATGCACACGTCTCGTATAATTACTTGTGTGCGTGCAAGGCACCACGTCACAGCAGCAGCAGTCCAACGAGGCGTGTTTCGTGGCACATGTAAATTCCTCTTGCCGACGAGCACCTCGAAACAGTCCAGCAGGCTCGAGAAACCAAGGAGCACTCAGAAAAGGGCAGACAGTCCAACAGTCGGTGCACTTACGAATGCACTTCCGGGATGCGCGCGCGCGGATGCGCGTGCACTCGGGAAATAAGGGCTGCGGGAACACGTTGGTGGGCGTGGGCTGGGAGGAACCAATAGGAGCACCTAAAACAAAAAGAAGAAGCCCTTTCACAATAGTGAAGAAGAGAACGAAGCAGACACAGTAGCTCCTGACCAGGACCGAGCACAACACAACACAACACCACACAGAGACACAGAGGCTATGCACACGTCTCGTATAATTACTTGTGTGCGTGCAAGGCACCACGTCACAGCAGCAGCAGTCCAACGAGGCGTGTTTCGTGGCACATGTAAATTCCTCTTGCCGACGAGCACCTCGAAACAGTCCAGCAGGCTCGAGAAACCAAGGAGCACTCAGAAAAGGGCAGACAGTCCAACAGTCGGTGCACTTACGAATGCACTTCCGGGATGCGCGCGCGCGGATGCGCGTGCACTCGGGAAATAAGGGCTGCGGGAACACGTTGGTGGGCGTGGGCTGGGAGGAACCAATAGGAGCACTTGTGTGCGTGCAAGGCACCACGTCACAGCAGCAGCAGTCCAACGAGGCGTGTTTCGTGGCACATGTAAATTCCTCTTGCCGACGAGCACCTCGAAACAGTCCAGCAGGCTCGAGAAACCAAGGAGCACTCAGAAAAGGGCAGACAGTCCAACAGTCGGTGCACTTACGAATGCATTCTTTGTCTCACATATGAATGTTTACTCTATTCTTTACTTCATCGTCAGTTTCTATAACAGTGGTCTTCAAACTTTTGCTGCCAAGGCCCCCTTGAGCAAACAATAAATTGTTCAGAACCCCCCCACCCCGCCCCTCTGTGTTGGTGTTATTTTTTTTATAGAGATAGCTGCAAAATGTGTGATGTCCATACACAAGCACACTGGATTGTTTTGTATATGAGACTCTGACGAGCATGCCAATCAAAGACGTTGCCTCACATTGTAAATCCACTAGGCCAGTGGTCTTCAAAAAATGTTGGCCTGGGCCTCCCCTGAGCAATATTTGGTCAGGATGGGCCCCCCAAAAATGCCAAATGGACAGTATACATTGGACACCGTCACTGCATCCTACTCCCAGTATAGTCCCTGGGCTGGGCTCCCTCACCCCACTCCTACCCAGTCCCTGGGCTCTCCTCACACCATCACACACCCTGGGCTCACCCCACCCTGCTCCCACCATTATCCCATGGTTCCCACCCATCCTGCTCCCACCACAGTCCCTGGGCTCCCCATCCCGTTCTCAACACAGACCGAGAGCCAATGGCGGCTCGTGAATTTTTTAAGTGGAGGAGCATTACTATTTTGCCCAAAAATGCCATAGCGACCAAGCGTAGTGCGGGAGTCCGAACCAATCAAGAGAAATTCGGGGGGTTTCCCCACATGAATTTTTTAAATAAAATAATGGGTTAAAATGTTGCACTGTAGAGAATTCTTTTTTTTTAAAAAAAGGTAAATATCCAAACAGTTTGCAATTGCTGTTAGGGGGGCGCAGGGGGCAGGTATGACATGTTTTACTGGACATCTATGATAGATGTCCAGCAAAAATATACCATCCCTGTCCCGTGGGCCCTACTAGGCTTAACACAATCAACATAGTTATGTGTGTATGCAAGGCGCTAAGGTGCCAAGGGGCAAAGCATGGTATTTTTGACTGGACATCTGTGACAGAAATCCAGTAAAAAAATATCATCCATGTCCCCTGGGCTCCACAGCACCTCAGAAGGAGAGCTGATTTTGGCAGGTGGGTAGTGGGATTTACACATTTTTAAAATGCCTTTGTTGTACAACCCTCCTTCCCCCCCTCTATTCAGCACTTGCCAAAATCAGCTCAATGGACCAAAACAAACACACACACACACACACATTCATACAGCAATCACTCTATCATTCACACAAGCATCCATCACCATACACTCACACATAACACAAGCATTCACGGATCCATACACAGGTTTCAATAAAAAATTGAACATAAGCATATCTTCTACATTGGCCTGCATGTGGGTGCTGAAACACCCTGTTCCAGGCTGCTCTGTCCGTATGTGCGAGGAGGCGCAGGAGCTCCCCCTCGCACATACAGACATTCAGTGCCCCAGCCAGCATTTCCAATGAGCGATGCAATGCTGGCCTATAGGGCAATGCCTGTACCAAAAATACAAAATGCTAGTGTGGACCAGTCAAAATGACCATTGTTGCTGAATAAATATTCTGTAAATATCACGATGTACTTACATTTTAACACAAAGCACCCCCTCGGGTACTATTCAAATAGTCTGTTAATGAATAACCATTTACAACTGTGGGCCACTTTTTTATTGGTGCCTGAGACAGTGTCATGCTTCAACCTGACCATGTGAGCCGCCCCTGGGAATACATCTGATCAGGTTTTCTTAGTGGATACCTTTTCTCAAAGATTCAACACAGAATAGTCACAACTGCTGGTGTCAAACATGACACAATTTCAGACTGCCAGCATACAGGTAGTAGGGGGATGGGACTTCTTGCAGGGGCAGTTGGCTACACTCCCCCCACACCTTCACTAATCTCAACATTATGATTTCTACTCTTTAAAAAGTGCTTCTTTGGGGTCCAGCTCTTCATTACTCCCTTCAGGGATCCTGCTGATTTTACATGTTTCATTCACACTCCAGGTCACGTATTTGCACTGTCAGTTCGGATTACAATAGAACCATCATCCCACATACTTCTTGTGATTCTTTGGATAAAGGAATGTCATTCCCTCAGGTGCTACAATGCTGGCCTCTATACATTTTCTGATATCTTCATTTCTCAACTGCTTGGGTATCAATCCTGATTCGACATTGATCATGATCTTCACTTCTACTGCCTTGTTTGCTGTCTTCTTGCACTGTATAATTATTATCCTGATCACACAGAATCCAAACATCACCATCACTAATACTGCTCCAAGAAACTTGAAGATGTTCGCCATCCATTGTGGAACCCATGACAATATGGACGTGAACCTTCGGTCACTGTCATGACCCCTGCCCCTGGCCCTAATAGGCGAGCCATTTGGGCTGCGCCACAAATTTCCACCATGGCCTTAAAGGCCCCACCATCTCGCCCAAGGCTCTCTTGGAGCAATTCCTGGCGTCTTTGGCGCCAGGCTCATATGTGAAGCAAAAGGACTTGAGAACTGGGCTTGGCAATAGCCTTTGGCACAACATGGATGCCCCCGCATAGCTCAGTCCTAGAACCGAGCTATGCGGTCTAGTCTTTTAGGTGTGGTCAGACCCAGGGGTACCTGGGATACCTGGGGGCTATTTAAGCCACGCCCAGCCTGAGAAACAAGCTTTGCGTTACTCTGCACTTGGCAGTGTGACACTCACCACGTTCAGCTCGGATCTTCACCAGCATTCTGGAGCTGGTTACCTGCAAGAACAAGAAGACTGTTAGTCTGCACTTACCTGTGAGTTAATCCTGTTCCTGTCCTCCACTCCTGGGTCCTGAGAATCTTCCATCTCAGCCACGTTCCCTCGATCTTGAAGAAGCTGCAACCTGGGAAGAAAAGAGAACGAAAAGACAGCATTAGTAAGCATTTATTCTCCAATACTGGAAATAGCCAAAACATTGCACGCTTACACGGGTTTAAATCGCCCTCTGCCCACTTCCACTCCAGGCCTCAAGAACGACCTGCAAGAGAGAAGAGAAAAAACACTGATTAGCACACAAAAGATCAAGAAGGCGGTGCAGGCTATGCTTTACTCACTGCGCTCCATTTTCTCAGCGGCATCCTTTCGGGGACATCGCAGTGGCCTGCAAGGGAGAGAGAACAAACAGGTCAGCATAAGAAAAGGCACATAGCACCGTGCATCGCACTTTCATTCACCATCTCATGTGCAGCCCCAAGCAGCACGGCACCGCTAGAACTCTTCTTGCACCTAAGGAAGAAAGAGAGACATTAATAGGGGACATTGCAAGGTAAAGGACAAAACTGCCAAACCAGCAATCTTACCTGAACAAACTGAAGTTGCAGCAGGTCTGGACTTAGAGGGCCCACACCAGTGAAGTAACTAGGTTGCGACGCGCCCATCGAACAATGCACCCCTGCAAAGAGAAGCAGGACGGAGAGCGCACTATACAATAAAGCAAGGAGAGGAGAACACTGGGGGGGGGAGTTGGGTCCACAAGGGAGGTGGGCTCGAGGAAGGAAGAGACAATAAGATAAACCCAAGTTCCTGTGTTTTCAGACCCGGTCCTCGGCCAAACAAGAGTCTAAGAGAGAGGGTTCGAGGTCGGAAGTGGTCCAACCAGACAGAGTGGTGTCCCCGTGGATATCAGGTGAGCGTTACAGTCACCTGTGATGTTTTCTGTCTCATCTTCCATCTTGTTGTGCAGGTTTGTCAGCAACGTTATGACCTCTGTCAAGGTCCTATTCTCGTCATCGTGAGAAGGTATGAACGTGCAACATGATGGCCTGATTTTGGCGCAAACTCCTCCATCCATCGCTGTGTTCATGTTAAGGCCATATAAGGGTCATTAATCTTATGGCCCTCAATTCTTCCCTGACAGCATTGAATCCCTTTATGGTGGTGGTGATGGGCTGCAGAAGTTCCCATCTGGTAATCCGTAACCATTTGGCATTGGCCATCATCTGTATCCCAGACATAAAGATAAACATGAACATTGAGGCAGTCTTTCTGAACAACCTGTGCTCATATGGAAGAGCATCAAAGGCTTCTATTGATTTTGCTGAGAAAAAATTCTCCCTCTTTGTTCGATTGAGAAATTCGAGCAATCGTCTTCTTCTTCAATGGGCATTTGCTTTCAGAAATTCACCAATGTTTAGGTCACTTTGAGGAATCACTAACGCTTGAACATGGATGAGCGCCAAGGAACAGGTCTCTCCCCAGTCCTTGTGCAGCTTCATGTAGGTTTTAGACACACAACCCAATAATTATCCATCGGGACCGTTGTTCCTTCCTTCATGCCTGGTACATCAAAAATTCGTCAACACTGGCGATTCTCTCCATCTTTCCTCGAAACATGTACTCTGAAACATGAGGACGCAGTCTTCAGAGGTAGTATTTGCAATAGTGCTCCCTCATCTTCGACCCATGTCAACAATCTTGCAATCTTCGGACATTGATCTTTGCATTCCTTTTCTGCATTTGCCACAACTGCTTCCCGCTGTCCAGTTAACACAACCAGTCCATCAGCCCATCCTTCGTGAGTAAGCACTGTTCCTTTGATTTGTAGTTGACCTCTTTCCCAACCTTCTCGTATTTCCTTCCCACTCTTATCTTTGCATTGCAGAATCCTGTTTTCTTCTATCTTGATTCCTGCTCCATTTTTGTTCCAGGCTGTTCATATTTTATTATTTGATGCTTTGTTTCTGGCTTCTCTCTTGTCTTTAAATCTTGCACATAATTGTCTTCTCTTTGAGATGTCACTTTATTCATCCACACCATGGATGCCATTCTGCCTAGGACCAGACCTCTTGTCAGGCAAAATGTGAGATGTGTCAGGCAATGTGCCTTTTTCACTAATACTTCTGTGGCTATGAATATCTTAGAGGTTCCCAAAGCATAATGTATTAGGGAACACACATAGCAACCGTCCTTAGATGTTCTCTCTCCCACCTTTTTCATGTGTTGATATCACATGTTATTACCCAAGTGTGCTGTATTATCTAGATAAGTGTTTGTGCCTTCATTATCTTCATCTGCATTTCTCTTGTGTCTCCCAAATGCAAGGTTTGTGAAATACTCATGAAACAAGTCAAAAGCAGTTCTCCTAGTGGGGGGAATCATAGGGGCCTCTGCATCAGTGGAAATAAACAAATTAGAAGTAGTTACCGTAGTGAGAGAAGCAAAGAGATGTCTGCCTTATTAGGAACAATGTGAGAATGTGAAACAGGAGAAACAGATAGACAAAAAGAGTAATCGTAGAGGCGCACACTATGCACAAGACCATTGACATCCACCTCTCTCTCCAGCCTGGTACTGGCCGTGCTTGTTCATTCCCTAAAATCGTATTAGCCTTATCATTCCTCATTTCTACTGTGATCATTTAAGGAAAAAATACTTTTTTACTCCTTCAATTTCAATATCTCCTTTATTATTGCTATGAGCAGTCTTCTGATTAGAGGGGCCATTTTTAGGATCCTGTAAAAAAGTGTGAACATCAACATCTCTTCTGACAAGAGCAGGATAAGCTTGAAGGATAAATAAAAAAACAGCAAATATAAGCATGTGTACATTCCCGTTGGTTAGGACCATGGGGCTAACCAAATGGATACTCAGTGAGAAACGAATCCGGATATTGCTATTGTTTCCAATCTTTGAACTCGGAATCACGTTCAGGCATATCTGTGATACATCAATATTTTTCTAAAGTTCATTTTTTCAAGATTCCAAAGGCTCGCAGCAAGGGTTTGCACTCCTACTATAATATCTATAAGGAGTGTCTGACTAAACCTTAGTCCAAATGCAAAATATACATATTCAGCTGGTTGGTTTTTCGTCCTACTTGTTCATCATCGATGGAGTCTGCACACGCTGAAATTCTTCTTCTTGTCTTGCTTCTGGATTGGCAATAATTGGAGGGGTGGTCTCCCCATTGTACAATTTCACGTCGTTCAAGTGAAGCCAAGCTCTTCTGCCTTGGACTTTTACTGCTGAGGGGGTTATATTTTCAAAGCAAAAGAGGCCATTGAAACGTGGCTCGTGCCACCTTCGGGTGACTTTTTTATCAGAGCAATGTCACCAACAAACAATTTAGGTGCTGATAAAAGTTCAGGAGATTCAGTTGCTGGATTGTTTTCATCTGTGTTCTGAAACCGACCACCCTGCTGCTTAAGTTGATCTGAAATGAGAGAGATCCTAGAGGTCATACATGTCAAATATTTATGCAGCTCATCACCAACAGTTTCGCTATACTCTGGGCATCACTTCTACTCCTCAATGGAGGTGTAAGAGGCGTTCTCACTTCACCTACCTGTCACTAGTTCATGTGGGGTGAGGTGGTGCTCTGAGCCAGGCTGATTCCGAAGGGCATATATAGCTAAGGACAGGCTTTTTCAAAGATAGCTTGATCTTGGCAATCCTTTCTTTAAGGAGGCTGTTGAGTCTCTCACATATTCCGTTCACTTGCAGGTGATAAGCAGAAGAAAACTTGTGCTTAATACTCAATAATAATCCTATCTGTTCAAACACTTCATTAACAAAATGTGGCCCATTATCGGATCTCAGCACTTCACACACCCCATCTTGGAAAGACTTCACATACTAAAATCTTTTCTGTGCAAGTGGCGTCAGGGTGTGTACATGGACCTGCCTCGATCCACCTAGAGAAGGGACACAACACCACTATCAGATACCTAAATCCATTACATGCTTGCAGCATGTGAACATAATAATTTTGTAAATGCTGATTAGGACCATTCGGTCGAGATATTACTCCTTTAATTGTTCTCAGTGTATGCCCAGCCATAAACTTTTGACACACGATACAATTCACTACGAAGAATGCAACATGTTCAAGCAAATTTGGAATGAACCAGTCTTCCGCAATCGTTGCAGCAATACTTTCCGTAGATACATGCACGGGGTAGTGTAGCTGTTCAAGCGCTACCTTTAACAATGCTACTGGCGTCACCGGCTTTCCAGTGCTATCCTGTTGCCATAATGCTTCTGTGGGGGATAAAGAATACCCCCTTAATTTCCATAACTCCTGCTCTTACTGCGGTGCACTTCCTTGAATATCCAATAATTGCATCTTTGGCAAATGATTAAACCCTTCTTGCATTACCATAATCGTGACTACTTTCTCTTTGACATTTGGAGTATCAAAATTTAAAATGTCTGGGGAATATGCATCCCTTTTGGCTTTTGCATCTGTGGCTTCGTTCCCGCAAGAAATAAAATCTGTTTGCTTAGTGTGAGCGGCGCATTTGATGACCACTACGGCTACTGGGAGTTTTAGTGCTTTAATAAGCCTGTCCAATAAGGATGTGTGCTGCACTGGAGTGCCATCCGCTCAGAAGTAGCCACTCGTTTTCCAACGTGCTAACCCTGCATGTACAGTTGACATCACATAGGCGGAGTCACTGCACACTGTGCATTCCTGTCCTTTGTGATTCTCGAGTGTGACAATGAGCACTACCAATTCTGCTGCTTTCACTGAAAAGTGAGATGATAGCCTTGCACTTGCTACAACTTCAAACTCACCATTTACTGTATGCCTTACTACAGCTGCGCCAGAATACCTTTCTCCATTAGTTTGATCAATTTTCAAAGAACCGTCAATAAAGAGAATTTCCCCTCCGGACAAAGCATTTTCTTTCACACGAGGTATATAATCATAGAATTCAACATAATTTGCACAGTCATGCACATGATCGCCTTCTGTTACTGGCTCAGTTACAAACGTGGCAGGATTCACTATTTTACATCTGACAATTTTGATTGTTGTGTTCAAAATCATTACCTCGTAGGCTGAATCTCTCTGAGATGTCAATGTACCTTTGGATTTCTCTAAAATGGCAAACAGAGCATGCTCTACAAAGAGAGTCATAGAGCAGGCCAGAACAATACTTGTAGACTTCTCAATTGCAAACGCGACAGCTGCCAATGACTGTTCACACGGAAAGTGTCCTTTCATAACTGGGTCTAAAATCCCACTGCAATAGGCTTATACCCCAATGCAGTCCTTTGTGTATGCACTGCTGTCATGACTCTCCCATTTGTGTGTGAAAATAAATACAATTCCTCAGCATAATTGGGAATTCCCAAAACAGGAGCTGTACAAATCGCTTTTTCAATTCCTCAAACCATTCCTCCATCTCCTAAATCCATTCTATTTTAACCTCAGTCACCTGTGATTTCTTTAAAGCCTGCAATAGGGGTCCTGTGTACGAACTGTAGTCAAACACCCAGGCTCTAATATAATTTCATAGTCCCAAAAATGGTTGCATCTGTTTTACTGTGTGCGGTTTTGCAGTTTTCATAATCACCTCAGCTCTTTCAGGTGTCACCTTTTTCCCCTCATGTGAAATCAACTGTCCTATGTATAACACCTCTTCGTGACAATACTGTAGCTTCTCCTTGTCTACCTTGTATCCTTTGTCTGCTAAGATAGTCATCTACCCAATCGAGTCCTGCCTGCACTCATCTTCTGTGGTGCTACAAATTAAAATGTCATCTACGTATTATATCACTGCACTTTTCAAATCAACATTGCCTAAGTCCATTTGGAGGATCCTGTTAAAGATTGATGGAGATTCACAGTACCCTGGAGGCAGCCTAGTATGATTCAGACGAGTTTGGCGAAACATAAATGAAGTCAAGTCTTGTGAGTCTTTATGCAACGGGATTGGGAAAAATGCTTTTTCCAAATCGATTACCATGAAATATTGTGTTTCTACTGGGATAATGCATAGTTTTAATGCCTGGTTAGGAACTAGAGAAAACTCTGCCTCTACAATCTAGTTAACTGGTCTCATGTCTTGTATGAATCTCAATGACCTTACCTTTGATTTTTTGATAGGATACACTGCAGTGTTACACAATGATTCTGATGGCACTAGAATACCTTCATCAGTGCTGAAATGATCTTGAATATAACCTCATCAGCCTCTCGAGACATGGGGTACTGTCTTGCTCGAGATAAAATTGCTCCTGGTTTCAGCTTTATTTTAACTTCCCCTATTCCCTACAGGGCCTGTAATCCGTAGGACACTTGGCAGGACACTTGGCACCTTCTCCAAGTCCTCTTCAAAAAATGTTGGAGGCTGCCACATTATTGCTATTCACTGTGGGATTTCCCTTTTCTCTGTTCTGATCCAATATGTATTGCTCATAAAGAACACCACTTCATCCTCTGTTGGGTCTTCTCTAAACATATCATCATCAGTTTCAGTTTCAGTTTATTTAATATACATACAGCTAATAGGTTTTGTATATACAACAGATAAAACAATACAAACACAAGTACAATTCAATTACATATCAAACCAGATAAAAACAATGTAAAAATATTCAGGTATGCATGACGCTTCATTACTCAATACATTTTAAAATCACTACAATCCTCAAATAAAATTTGACTAAAAAGTATATTAAATTAAGATCATCTCCTTGCATAAACAAAGACCATCACCCCTCTATCATATTCATATTGATCTGATTATTGTGTGATTTAACAAACAAAATTCTCAATGCTTTTAAGCTTTTGCAACACATCAATAGATGGTGTAATGATTCTATCTCTGGACAGCCATATAATCTGCATAATAGTCTACTTCACTCTATACCAACCCATGCTCTCTTTATCGCCAAAACTGATGAAAGATTGAACTTCATGATGAGATATGTTCTAAACACATAGGGACTAGGATAGGCTTTGATATAGTTAGGTGATTGTTCCCGATTAATATTGTACTGGCAAAAGTCTCCACTATTTACCTTGGATGTCAGGGAAATTAAATGCGACTCATTACAACGTCCTGTTATTTTCCTCTCAAGCCACCTCCTAAACAGCTTTATCGGTATATTACTAGATGTTGTTTGAAAGCCAATTCTCCAATATTCATACATAGTCATAACAATTCCTAAAACTCCCAAAGGATTGCACTTATGTAATTTAAAAAATGCACACATATGAGGTACCACAATAGTACCATTGTCTAATTGCACCAGATTAACATAGCTCATTACAGAATGATTTATATATATTCTGCTTTGATACATTTAATGTTAAATTCAAGGTAAAAGTACTCAATTGGGGTATTACTCGGAAGGTGCATTCATTTTCTCAATATAGTAGCTTCCAAATTGATTAGACGAGACAAAAAGCAATGGCCCCACACTTCAATTGCATACAGTAACATTGATCGTACATTTGCAGTGTACATTAATAAAACTGCCTCTGCTGAATATCTACTATTTGAACCTATAAAGGCACTAGTAGCATTAGCAGCCATAAGACAAGGAGCTTTAACAGACAACCACTGCTCTTGCCAGTCAAGTTTGCAATCTAGCAAAATGCCCAAATACTTGTAGCTGTTTACTGTTTCGAGCTTGATATTGTTCAGATGCCATGTATATCATCATCACTAATGTCAGTCAACCTGTGCCCTTTCTCCATGAGTTATTACTGTCCTCCATGGTCTACCCTCATCATCCGTTCCTTCGAACATTGCCATTTCCCTTCGTACTATGGCTGCTTCTAACTCTAGAGGGATAGTCTGTCCCCCCCCTCTTCGTCCATAGGTATCTGTGGTATGAACAAGAATTTGCCAGGTATCCTCACAGTCTTCCCCACTAAACCAGGTAGCCATGTGAGTAGAATGTTCATCCCATAAAGAAAAACCTCTGGCTCTACTGAAACGCCTCGCAGAGCCATTTGTGCTGTGAATGCCAGTATGAATTTGCACACATTTAAGTAGTGTATTCCCGGAGTGGAACACAGTATTCCTTTGTCAGTAAATGAAATCGTCATGTTAAGTTTTTTCATCAAATCTATTCCCAAATTGTACCTGTGAAAGGATTTCCTCCTACCACAGTGGCACCTCCTATTCCAGGTGTCAGTAATTGTCCGTGTTTGCATACTGTTGTGTCTGCATGGGGGCGTGTTGCGATTGCCCTTGTGGTAGATTCATTCACACTTGCTCTGGTTGCTGTGTCTGTTGCATTTGCAGCGCTTATGTCTGATACACTGTCTGATCTTGGGCAAACCCTTCCCTAGTTTGTGTGCTATATGGTGGAGGATAAGCTGTCCCTGCTCTTACTAATTGGCCAGTCTGTACATTCCCTTGGCTCCCACATATGCGTGCAATGTGCCCTGTCATTCCGCAAGTCCAACATACAGGGGGAGGGCGTCTGAATTTTACCCCTTGGTTAAATCCTCCTTTCATCATTCTGTGCATTTTGAAACCCAACTTGATTGTTTTGGAATCCACGCCTTCCTCTATAGCCCATACCTCTGCCTCATGGCATGAACCAATTCCCTCATTGGGCCATCTGGTGATGATTATTCACCTGCGATGCACCCACTGCTTGCTGCATTCCCAATCCTTCTCTGCTTGTCAATGCCGCTCCTTCCGTGGCAAATTTTGACAATGTCTTCTGAACTAATTTGGCTTCCTCAATTTTCCTAGCCTCATCTTTCTTCTTGTTTTACTCTTGCAACAGCCGACAGTGGTGCACTATCGTCAACTGTATTTCAGCCTATTCATTTGCCTCTGTACTTGCTCGGGCAACCCCTGACACATAATGTGGTAAAATAATGCCACCGTTTTTCCCTGCGCTTCCTGTGTTTCAAGATGCCAATGCTCTTGAATGTAAGCAATAGGGTCTTCATCTTCTTTCATCTTACGTGTCATGATTGCACCCATATTTGATGTGTCAGGATACTGCACCCTGAGAGCCCTCCAAACATCTGCTCTACAATTATTGAATGGCGCTCCGTCATGCGCTGTGTTTTATGCCGTCACACTTGAATAGCCTGCTTTCTTCCATATGTCATCAGCTCTGTGCCCAAAAATAACTGCCAGAAGAACCTTAACGTCCCCTATGGCTAATGTGTTCCCTCCTGTCATTTCCTCTAACTCATATATGCATTCCCCAGTGCCTGACGTCAAACTCGGGAAATGCCCTTAAATTATCCTTATCCATCAGCATTCATGGAATATACTGTGGTCTCACGCTGCCTTTTCCAATAAGGGAAACTGCGTAAACCCTAACCCACAGTCTGCTCCCATTGTCTGCCTATTCATGGCAAGGACAATCATCCCTGTCCGTCTCCTTACTAGTAATGATATTAGCCTGCTCACATATGGCAGTGATTCTCCATTTTCACTATACGATCATCCACTGGGGATCTGGCATCCTATCCTTAGGTTGCTCTAGATGGAACCATCTTACTTCTTTGTCCGTCTGCAGGCTTCCCTCAGGGGCATACACATTTCCTCCCTCTTCCCCAAGGAAGGATTCTATTTCCTCATCTGACCTGTCTAGTCCTCTACTAGTGTGACTCTCATGTCCTTCACCCTTTTATAAATTCAGTCTTCTTAAGGATAAGGCTCTGTGCTCAAGGCTAAATGGATGTGCTTCTTCGCGATTGGAATATTAAGGACTGATCTACGTTCCCTCGGCTTTGAGATTTGATACCTTCCTTTAACTCTTAATAGGCCTTATCGATCCTGTCTCCGATACTTCCTATATCACAGTTCTATTCTTCTATTGCTATTCTAGATGCCCCTGACATTGCTCCCTTTAATAGAAGGGGAGTCTTCTATTCTGTGCCATCGTATTGCTGTGCTTGGCTCTACTGGTTCATTACGAACTAGGCTAATATCAAAATCCTGCTGTCTCCTTTTTCGTTCTAACTCTTCATCTAATCCTCCTTTCTGATTCTCTCCTCTTCTTGTCTTTGTTCTTCTCTCCTCACTCCTTCTCTCCTTTCTTCCTCTTCTCTTCGTCTCTGTATCCTTTTGTCCCTTAATTTCAGCGTTTACTGCTCCTCTCTCTTCCTTTCTTTTCTGTCCCTATCTTCTATTGCTCTCTGCCTATTGTCGTCCTTTATTTGATGCTCTGCCCATTCCTCTTTCTTCTGTTGCTCCTCTTGATACATCTGTTCTTGTCGCTCCTTGCTCTTTCTTTTATGCTAGTCTTCTTTGAACCTCTTTTCTCGCTGTCTGTCTTTTCTATCCCATTCGTCCTTATATTCTCTTTGCCTTACTTCCTCAATGCTTTTTCCATCTAACTTGCATAATATCTCTCCTCCCATCCATTTGTTATACACAAGCGTTACCTTGTCAGCTTTGTCCTTTTCCCCTTTCCATCTCTTAATCTCTCTTTCTAATTGTGTTGGTGCATTTGATCACTCACTCTTCTCTTCTTTATCTTGTATGATCCTAAAGATATCCTCTTTTATTTTATTCTCCTCTGGACTATAGTCACTGCTGTAAGCGTGCGATTAATAAATCGGGTCATTATACCGCTTTCAGTTCCTTTAAAGGATACAACCCTATTTCTTCCGTACTAGCGCCTTTACTTCAATCAAGGTAAGGGGAGCTGAAGGCTCGACATCTTCCTTCTTAATCTGATAAAGCATCCACTCCTCAGGTAGCGTATCCTCTCTCTCTTCTTGGTACATTTTTCAAAGCTCTACGATCGCTAATCTTTTCTCCAATTTCTTCCCTGTGTACGCAGCGTGCAAATATGTGGTCATGTGTTGCAATAGCTCTTTTGACAGTGATCCCCTTTGTGGCCACTGCATGCACAGTGACTTTCACCCATTCCGCCCTATACTGTTTGAGCTTGGGCATGTGCTTTGGCAATATCTTACATAAATGCATCAGAGGAGTGTCTCCCATTGTGACAAGTCTCAATTGACTGTCAAGACTTACCAGGTGTTATACAATACTTTCCACCACTTTTCAATATTCTTAAAACAACAATTATGAGTGTGCTCCAACAATCGCTGCTCAAGCCTCTATCTTTCCAATTATCTTTGTCTATCTCTGTATTGGTACCAGCCACTTCCCTAGATAGTCCTTTCAGCTCCTTAACTTCATTTCAATTCCTTCACAACTTGTGTCACTCTTCAACACCTTAACTCAACACAAATACACAGACTGATCAACTTTTCACATTTACTAAAAATACTCTGTGAACACCATTTTTCTCCTTGTCCCTATTCAAATATCCTGTCACAGGATTTAAATTGTCTCCTTATGTGAACCTGTTCACACATAGCCCAGTGACTCCCGATGGAGTGTGAGACAACTTCTTCTAGACCTCCTTGGGTCAGGCTTCTGGGCGCTTCTCTATCTCCACACAATATTTCCCGTTACTTTCATTTTATTTTGTATTTATTTTTGTATATGGTTTGTACAAAACCTTTATAAAAAGATATATAAAACAATTATATTATTACATAGATTTGATTAATTATAACACATAATAGCCTTAAACGCATGTTGTAAGAAGTATGTTTGTTTGTTTATTTATTTGTATTGCGCACCAGACCAGAAGGTATCAGGGTGCAGCCATCACAAGGCTATTCACAGCTTAGGTTACAAAAAATAAATAGACATGGCAACAAATATGGGGCATAGTTAGGCATAGTTAACAATTATGAATCTTTACAAACATGGAAGGGCGCACAAACAGGGTGTGCTATGTTGGGAAATAATAGCAACATCATAGCGGACTAGGTACAAGGTGGTGAGGAGGCCAGGCCTTAATGATCTGTTGACTTAAGCCAGTTAACGCAATTAGATCTGAAGTTCTGGTATGATTGATCTTCTCGGAGAGAGGGCAATAAGGAGTTCCATAGCTGGGCCGCATTGACAGGAAAGCTACTGCTTCCCACCTTAGATAGTTTAAATCTGGAAATGTAGAGGCAATTAGTGTTGACTAGTCTAGAAGGTCTAGTCGATGTCCTTCTGTGGAATCTCTAAGAAAGATAGCTGGGAGCGGTGTTATTCAAAGATTTGTGAATGAGTGACGCAGTTTTTAGTTGGATTTTGTCGTTAGTAGAAAGCCAGTTGTTTTGTCTCCTAATTTCAGATATGTGATCCCTCCTCGCTACGCCGAGGGCCACTCTAAGGGCATTATTTTGGAGAGTTTGGATTTTCCTGATGGTAGCTTTATTGGAACCAATGTAAAGGGTGTTGCAATAATCTAACCTGGACAGAATGAGGACTCTGGCCAAGATAATGCAACTGTTGTTGGAGAGAAATGGTTTGCTGGTTCTGATAAGTGTACAAATGTAGGCGGTAGCAGAGGCCAGGGCGTTCTCTTGTTTGGTAAAGGAGAGAGTTGAGTCGAGGTAAAAACGTTAGCCACTTTGATAAGGTTGCCATCAATTATGAAGGTGGAGTATTCATATCCTAGTTTTTTGGGGTTAGTAGGGGTACTCAGGATGATGATCTCTGTTTTGTCATCATTCAGGCATAGACTGTGAGTTGCCATCCATGCCTCGATTATAAGGTGAACTCTATTCACCAAGGCCAAATCCTTATCGTAATCCCCCGAAAGTGGGATGAGAATCTGAGTATCATCTGCATAGTTGGTGTAGGTGATACCAAGATTATCCAGATCTTCGAAAAGGGGCTTAGTGAATATGTTATACAACGTAGGAGAGACACAGGATCCCTGGGGCACCCCGCATGTAATGGGAATAGGGTCTGCAGCTGCTGAGGGAGAGAAGACCCTCAAAGTCCTATCGCTTAAAAATGACTCAATCCAGACTATAGCTGCTTGGAGAAGTGTGCGGCTGAGTCTAGATGGCTGCATAGGACCTTGTGGTCCACAAGGTAAAATGCAGCCGAAAGGTCGAGGAGGAGAAGGAGGGCTGATTTCCCCTTGTCTCTTAGCTCGTCAACTTGGGCCTTCAGGTCAATGAGGGAGGTTTCTGTTCCGTGTTGAGGGCGGAAACCTGATTGGCATGCTCCTAAGAGGTGGTGTAGTTCCAGGTATTTCTGAATTTGTAGGTAAGCAACCTTATCTAATATTTTTTTTTCAATTTCATAAATTTCATTCTATTGGTTTTACAGGAGAAAACTTCATCATTTTAATACAAACATTAAAGGTAAAACGTGGTATGGAAAAATAGAGTGACACTGTTCATGGTACATATTATCAACTGTGGTATACACAACTATGAGTGACATTGTTGTCAATACGTTGAATCCCCTACTCCTCATCTCCCTCCCCATCCCCTACTATCATTAGCGAGGTAGACATGATCTCCTTGATTCACGGTGAAGCGTTTAATGACAGCATAATGATGAAAAAAGGCATACATCAGTATATTATATTTCTCTGCAGGTATTGTCATTCAATCAATTAGGTGTCTATTGTTGATTTGGCACATCATGCACATGATCTTGCATTCAACGTATTTGGCACGAAATTCTGGCCATTGTCAACGGGAGTGCGGTCTCCGTGCAGGGCGGCAGTCAGGCTATCCATTCTAAAAATGTTTCGGGAGACACCTATCCACTCGTTCTTGGTAGGGAGGGTTGTCCTTTTCCAAGCTGTTGTAAAACAAGCCCTTGCAGCCATCAATAGCCCCTGTACCATTTTGGGTGCTTTAAGAGTTGTCTCTTCTGTTTCAATTAGACCAAAAAGGATCAATAGTGGATGTTTCTCCCTCTCTTCTTCGTCAAGATCTTTGATCTAGCTGAGTACCTCATCCCAGTATGCCTGCACCGCCCTGCATCCTCACCACATGTGCCAGTAGTCTGCTTTCTGTCCACAGCCCCTCCAACAATATGGGCTCACCCCTTGATACATCTTGGCTAGTTTAAGTGGATCGTATTGCCATCTATACAATAATTTAATGGCATGCAATTTGTACTGACAGGATATAGATGATTTCGCAGTTTTTCTACATATTTGAAGCCATAACCCCTGCGGGAGATGTCTTCCCAAGTCTGTTTCCCACTTGTTTTTAATGTAATCGAAGGTGTCGTATGGATCTCTATTAGTGCTGTGTACATCGCACTTATGAGACCTTTGGAGTATGTGCAAGTGTCTAAGATTATTTTAAAGGGGGTAAGGTCTCTTTGCAGTTGGTCTTTCCATACCTCCCGTGTCATGACGCCTTTCAGTTTCAGGTATTGGAACACCGAGAGTGATCCTATGGAGAGTGCTTCTTTGAGCTCTTGAATGCTTATGAAAGTCTTATTTCTCCACAGCTGCCCCGCCCTTTCAAGCCCGGCTTTGTACCAGGATTGATAACTCCATGGGTCTGGGATAGCGTCCTTATCTAATATTTTTAAGAGAAAAGGTACTGTCATGATAGGCTGGTAATTAGTTGGTATCAATGGGTCTAGGGTTTGTTTTTTAACAATGGGAGCAGCAACGATCTTTGAGGTTGGTGGGGATGGTGCCAGACACGAATAAGGCGTTGATGAGCTTTGAAATAAAGGGAGCTAGATCCCTTGCTGCATCCTTGATAAGCTGGGCTGGACAGAGGTCGCCCTGGCAATTAGAGGGTTTAAGTGAGAGTATGACTTTTTCTACTTCGAGGATCGAAGTTTTAGAGTCGTTAAAGTGAGTGGGTGAGATGTTAGGGGTCGTAAGGGTATTGTTGGGCAGAGATGAGGAGTTTAGGGAAGCTTTGTTTTTGCTATTTTATTTTGGAGGGTGGTTACTTTGTTAGAAAGCGCATGTTGGATGTCTGAGCACCAGCTTTTGTCTGTAATACAGGTGTCTGGTGTAGGGGTAGGGGTCTCTAATTCTTTTAGAATCGTAAATAATTCTTTCATGCTGGAATTAGCTTGAGAAATCCGGTTGTTGTAGGATTCTCGTTTGGCCAGGCATATTTCTTTTTTGCAATGGGAAGAGATCTTGGTAAGTTTGATTCTATTAGCTTCTGAATGGAGTAGTCTCCAGGAAGCCGCACATTTTCTTTTTATTTGTCGTAAGTTTTTTAGATGTGAGGTGAACTACTTATTCAGATGGGATTTAGGCTTGCTTGGTCTTGAATCGGGGGACAGAAACAAGGCAGGCATCCGCCAAGCGGAGTGTCTGAGCAGAAATGCACAGACAGAATTTGGCCTGCACATTTTCTGCCCCCGTTCCATAAAAGGCATGATGAACTAGACATAAGGCCTTGAACTGAATGCGCTTGGCCACGGGTAGCCAATGAAGATGGCGCAGAACCGGAGTAATGTGAGCACATCTAGGTGTGGAAGTGGCTACTATGGCTGCAGAGTTCTGCAGGGCTTGAAGGCGCCATAAGAGGCAGAAAGGTTGTGCCAGAAATAGGGTGTTGCGGTAGTCCATGGAGGACATAACAAGTGGAGACAACACAGGCCATGTAACTGGGAAAGGATGAAAGGGAGAACCTTGCAAATGGTTTTCAGTTGAAGATAGCTCCTTTGACATACTGCACTTATCTGAGATTCTGCAGACATAGAGACTGTTATCTTTAACCCTAAATCTTTCACTAGCGGAACAGTAGAAGGAAAGGGGCACAAGGAAGATGGCCAAAAAGAGGGGGTCCAAAAGGCATTACAGATAATAGGGTCTACCACCAACACCTCTGTTTTTCCCCATTCAACTTGAACCAGTTATTACACATCCATGCACCCACGGCTTCGAGGCAGGCCCTGAATCTGGTTGCTGTCTTGTGTGAGGGGTGAGTAATGCGAGGCGGACAACTGCTTGTAGTTTTCTCCAAATATGACATTTTATTAAAGTAAATACAGGAAAAATTAAGCCTTGTTTGCCCTACTCTACCGAGGAATTCTCTGTCTAGTCTTGAAGCTAATGGAACAATCTCTAGCATGGGTAAACTGGCCATCACACTAAACAGAAAACAAACAATGAAATCATGTAGCAACACCATAAAATAAACATTAAAATAATATCTAAATGACCTTTTCTTATCCTGGGTAAAATCCCTTCCCCAGGTTTCAAAGCCAACCAACATGTTCTTCAAAGGAACAGAAAACTTTTGAACCAGTTCTTGATAGTTCCAAGTTAAAGATAAAGTTCATCAACCAAAAATCCACTGCTAACAAATCTGTGTTTCTGGACACAAGATCATCTTCCAGCTCCCAGAAAAGAAATGGCACCAGTGGTTGTCCTGGTTATAATACATTGTCTCTCCTTCAAAATCACTTTTAACAGTTTCAAAAGAAGATGTATTATTTACTTTAATACTTCTTCAGTTCAGCTTTAGTTACAACTGTATAGACTTCTACAGTTCAACTTTAGATACAACAGTGTATTGGTATATTTGTCAGAATGCTTTTTCTTTGTTGTTGCGTCCACTTCAACAACCACGCTTCTACTGTTGGTACTATGAGAACAGTCACCTTTGTCCCACAGTACGCTACTGCTTCATACCACTTCAATGTGATATCTACTGACAACCATTTTATACCACCACAGTTTAACCGTTACTACTACAGCTCAGCACTTTTAATTATTAGACAGGCTACAACAGGATACACCTCAACCTCTTCAGGTAGGCAAGGCACTCTTCCAGCCTCTTTGCCTCTCCTGTCTTCTGCCACTTTACTTCAGAATATTCTTCACAAGCACTTAGTTCCCCTTACACAGCTTTCCTTACACCTTTTCTGTCAGTCATTAGCCCAAGTAATTACCCAGAAGCCGCAGTGTCACTCTTTCAGCTTCAGATAATAAGGCCACACTTGTATCTTAGACCACTTGACTGTTGACAACTTCACAGGGGAGCTCCATGGCTCTGTACCTCTTGGCGAGGAGAACTTCACTATACAAAGGGAGTGCCTCTTAGCTTGGGCAATGCTTTTGTTCTCTTGACTAGTTTAGACTCTTTACTTCTTCAAAATGATAAGAATTTCACTTCTGTATATAGTATAAGATTCAATCTTTCAAGTGAAAACACAATTGGGTGCACATAACCTTTATTTAACATAGATGTTTAAGTGTAAAGTTGAAGAAAGATTTGTATTTCCGTGTAATATTAAAGGATGAACTCTGACTTCCTTTGGGAAACACAATTGATACAGCCTTCCCTTAATGTCGTTTTCACTCTGTTTTACTTGTAACTTGTATATTGTCAGTATCCAGTTTCGGGAATGGTACAGAGAATGTTCCTCTTTCTTAATTGAGACACGCGACTACTCCGTTAGTCAGCAATAGTGTTTCAAGAGTTCAAGAATTAAGTTTGAAGACTTCAGCTCTGACGCGAGTATCAGGTCTTTCACATTTTATACGTGATTGCTACAATTCCATTGTGAATAAGACTTCAAGTATATCGAACAGCTTCCACTCGCTTTAAACAATACGTAAGTCACTTAGGAACTGGCTACAGTTACCGGCAAGGCTTGCACAGTGTAATTGAACAATGTGCTTCACTTACTGGCTTCAGGGACACTTTTTATGAGGTGCGCTGCTTTTCCCCAACTTCCTCAACCAATTCTACAACTTCTGGCTTGCTGTGGAGCCACGCCCCTCTCCAGCAAAGGTGTGTCTGGCCCGGGCACTTGAATTGGGAGTTTCCATTTCTCCCGAGACCATCGGTTTGCCTTCTGCTTCTGGTCTTAGTTTCCTGCACCCTCACAACTCTGCAATCACTGCAACAAGTCTCACATGAGGAAGACTCTGCCTCTTTCACGTCTTCCACTGTGCCGCCTCTGCACTTCAGGTTTTGGGAGAACTGGACTCTCTCAGAACTTGCAGGTGAAATCTGCTGTCTCCACGTTCAGGCGTCCCTTCTGTGCTCCCACTTCCTCATGAATTGCCAGCCTCGTGTTTCTCCTCTAGTACTAGTGCTAGCCTTCCGGCTCCCGTTCCAGCTCCTTCTACTTCTGCTTTCCTGTTGGGGCCTTTTATGAAAATGTAATGATTGTCTTCAGGTGTGGGCTATTAGCCTCAATTGTCTGACTACTGCAATGGCTACTTTACTTTACTTTATATTATTAATAAGGCGCAACCAAGTGGCCCGGAGGCATACGGGCACCAAAACCTATAAAAGAGCGGGTGTCCAAATTATCTTGCAATGGGAACAGCTAGTCTATTTGAATGGGTGTGTATTGAGTTTGTTCTTAAAAGTCTCCAATTTAGGGCAATTTCTAAGGTCCATAGGGAGGGTGTTCCATTTAATTGGTGCTGCAGCCCAGAAAAGCACCCCTTTTAACTAACTCCAAAAAGGTTTTTGGTATTTGCAGATTGTTGTCATTGTTTGACCTCAGGGTGCGTACAACATGTTTTGTTTTTGAGTCTTTTGGCAATATATGCCAGGAAACAGCCTATGAGTGAATTATACGTAATGATAAGTCATCTGACATCAATTCTCTAGCTTTCTTCTTATCTCTGATACATGCACGAAGTTTCGTAAACCCATAATTGCTCTAATGGTGCTATTCTGGACCACTTGGAGATTTACTAGCTCATTTTTTCCCACTCCAATGAGGAGTGAACCACAGTAATCTATTTTAGCAGAGATAATAGCTCTGGCAATGGTTTCACATCCCTTTTGACTAGAAATGGGAGAATGTGTGCAAGCAACCTGATATAATAGGCTGATGCTGACACCAAGCCATTGACATGGTTAGACATACTCAGTGTCTGGTCAAATGTTACACCTAAAACTTTTATTTCATCCTTTGTCGGAATATCATAATCTGTAACGTGGAAGGATTTATACTCTGTCGTGAGCTTAGCTAGACTAGGGGCCTCATTAGGACCCAGGCGGTAAGGGGTTTACGGCGGCGTAAACAGCGCCGACCCTTACCGCCTGATTCCGAGGTCCCTTAGCGCCATGGAGGATTTAACACCTGCTTTTAGCAGGTGTTAAAATCCATGGCGCTAAGGGACCTTGTTGTTAATTACGCCACCGTAATTTACGGTGGCGTAATTAACGCCTCCCCCACTCCCATTATGCCCTATGGGGCAAAAATGGGAATGGGGAAGGGTAAATGGGGATTGGGGACTTACCGCCCCGCCAACCTCGGAATGGGGCGGTAAGTCCGCCAACCACCATGGCGTAAACATAGTTTACGCCATGGTGGTAAAGGTACGACCCAGGTGGTAACTTACCGCCTGGGTCGTAATGAGGCCCTAGGTCTGGATCCAATTAACATAAGCTCTGTCTTACCATGGTTCAAAGCCATGCCATTCCTATCCATCGAGTCGTAAATAAGATCATATATCTCAGAGACTACCATGGCGTCCTTTTCGTAGTTGCCTTTAAGAGGAATAAGGCACTGCAAATCATCTGCATAATTCGAGAAACAGATCTTTTTTTCCTCTAGCAGATGATAGAAAGGGGCTGTAAAAAGATTATATAGGACTGGGGAGAGTGCAGCTCCTTGAGGGACCACGTAGCTGACTAAAACAGGTTCAGCTTCTGCTTGTTTGCTACAGACCTGCATGGTCCTCCACCCTAGATGGGACTGCATCCAGTCCTTTGCCAATACACTAAAATTAGCTAATTTCTGTAGTCTGTCCAGAAGGAGGAGATGGTCTACTAAATCGATCGCAGACGAAAAGTCTAAGAACATCAACACAATTGTTGTGCCATCGTTGATGTTGGTCAGCATGTTCGATTTTAATTCAAGCAGGGCTGATTCCGTGCAGAAACATGGGCGAAAGCCTGATTGTGCCTCAATCAAGATCGGATGATTTTTTATGTGTCGTAAAAGTTGGTCATATGCAACTCTATCCATGATCTTGAAAATGAAGGATAAATTGGAAATGGGTCTGTAATTAGTTGCATTTTTGGGATCCAAATTAGGTTTCTTCAACAATGGTGTGACCCAAGAACCCTTTAATCTTATGGGGACCTTACCCTCCTTAAATGAGGCATTGACAATCCTCGTTATAGAACTAATAAGGAACTCTGAACATGCCTTAATGGCCGTGGCTGGGAACTGGTCTCCTTTGAAGACAGAGGGCTTCAGTTTGGTCAGAGTGATAAGCAGTTCATCTTCTGATATACTTCTAAAGTCAAACTTAGGTATGACAGGCAGGGTGGAGGATGGTTGTTCTTGGACCGCCTTATGAGGGTCTATGAATCGTGAGTTTATGGCTTGATCAATAACATTATTTATTTTTGTAGTTTTTGTAATCATAGCTTCTTGTATTTGATTTCACCACTCCTGATCTTTAGCAATGGGTTCCTGATAATTAATATTGGGCTTTTCAAGTTCCCTAAGAATTGTGAATATTTCCTGAGAGTCATGTTGGGCAGTTTGGATACATACTTCAAACGAGTCCTTTTTAGCTTTTATAACTGCCATTTTGAATCTATTGGCTGCACCCAAATAGGTAAATCTGTCCTCTTCCTTCTTCGTACTTTTCCATTGGTAGAGTGTTTTCCTCTTTTCTACTCTAAGTTTTAATAGGAGCTATTTCATCAATGGCTTTAGCCAGGGTTTTCAAATGGGAATCAGTCAGACCATCTAAGTTCTCATGGGGTGAATTATCTTGTTGATCTAAAGGTGAAATCCAATCCCTCAAGGAGTCTTGGCTCATCCTCTTCAGATTTCTTGACTTAACCCACTTTTGTTTGGACGAGGTTGATTTCTTCAGGGATATACTATCAACCTCAAATTCTATAAAAGTGTGGTCCGACTAAGGGCACAATGAAATGTTGAGCACGGCAATCTTTATATTAGCTTAGAAAAAACAATCCAATATGTGTCCCTTGGTGTGTGTGGGTTTATGTATATGTTCTAAAAAGCCAAAGGCTTTCATACATCTATCTAACTCCTTCGCTACTAGGTCTTAAGGATCATTCATCCAAAGATTAAAGTCAACCATTATCAGCCATTTTTCCTTTTCTTTGAGTTGGGACAAGACTATTCATTTGCGATATAAATCTGGCATGGTCTTGGGGGGACGATAGATCAGTAATACATTCACTGTTGTAGACGCGTCTGTTCTCATTTTGAAGCACAGGGACCTTGGATATCATATTTCCAAATCTCCAGGGGATTTTTATAGATAATTGTCACCCTGCCCCCAGCCTGGTTCACCCTACTGGCCCATAAAACCTTGTAGCCATTGGGAACCACAAGTGCCAGAGATGGACCTGAAGCCTCGTGTAGCCACGTTTTGGTAAAAGTGCAGATATCTAAGTCCTTCTCCAATATATAGTACAATATTTCTACTGCATGCTTCACCGTAGATCTGGTGTTAAGTAGGAGGAGTCGGAGGGGCTTACAATCATCCGTTTTAATATCATAGACACTCCTGGCATCCTTCAATTGGCGATTTTCGGCCTTATTATTATCCTGCATGGGAGCCGAATCCAAGACTGGGTGGTAAAACAAACTGAGTTTCTTTCAAATCCCGTAGAATAACTATTTGTTATGTCCCACCCTTCTACAGATCCCTACAGACCCTTCTAAAATGTCTCCTCCCACGGGTCGGACATTTTGTTGTGAACTAGCATTACACATTTCGTCAGTGCATAAAGTTACTGTTTTATTAGGTACCGCTTTCTTCCTGGTACATATGGTTCTGGCAGCGGCTATGGCCGCTAGTACTTCAGCGATGCCCATAGTAAGCAGAAGAAAAGATTACTGTCTCTTCCTCTTCCGGCCCTTCACAGACCACCACAGACCGCTTGTGGTCTCGTGCCGGCGCTCTTGTGCCTGATTTGGAAATTTAGGCACGCACAAGTCCCCGAGGAGCATGGGTACTGTAGTTTGTCTGATTTAGCAGTCTAAAAGGATATCACAGTGCGGTTGTTATTCAAGTTTCAGTCAACATAAAATATATGGCTGGATTACAAGTATCTTTGATTTCTATAACTTCGGGTTCCTATACTAATAGCGTTAATTGCCTGACTACTACCTCTGCATGCTTCTTCAGCCCTCTTCCTCGTCTCAGTACCTCTAGGATTCTGGGAGATCTCGTTCTTTCAAACAAAATTTGATTTTCCCACTTCTGCAATTTGGGAAATAGCCATCAAAAGTGTGGGACTACGGGGAAAGTTAAATAGGGCATTATCCCAGTCCCCCTGGTCTGTTTCCCCTACCCATGTGATCCTCCCGCAGTACACCACCCCCAGGGTCGGGAAAAGGAAGTTTCTGCCTTTCCCTGGCCACATGAGGAAGGTCCCCGCCTGGGTTTCTGGGGAGAGTCATCTCTGATTCTTCACACTTGACGAGAGAGAGAGATCTAAACGGACCAGAGTAAGAATAACATTGGAAGCCGTGAGAGCAAATATTCTTGGTAGGAGGTTGCATGCACATGTTAAACAAAACCGGGAAGATGGAGGAACCCTGAAGCACATATGTCAAGGCAGTGGGCATAGAGCAAAAAGGAGAGAGGGAAAGAGACATTGTTTGATCAGAGAGAAATGAAGAAAACCAGGAAAGAACAGCACCAGAAAGGCCAGCTCCGGCGAGGCGGTCGAGCAAGACAGGATGGTTGATTGTATCAAAGGTGGCAGATAAGTCAAATAACAATAAAGCACTGATGCCACCCGAGTCATGCAGCCGAGCCAGATCGTCAATGATGGAGACCAGCACCCCCGTTCTGGACGAAAACCAGATTGTGAAGGATGGAAGAAGAAAGATTCCTCAACAAAGGAACTCAGGGGAGGGCAGACTGGTGCTTCAAAACACTTCATACGAAAAAGAAGCAGCAAAATGAGATGACAAATTTGCCAGGACAAGAAGGTCTGAAGAAGGCTTGTTCAAAAGTGGAACAACCAATGCATGTTTGAGAGAAGCTGGGATCTGACCAGGGAGAAAAGTATTAACAGCATGTGTGACCAGAGGACCAATCAGGGGAATACAGTCCTTCAAGATAGAGGGATGGGATCTAAAGAGGATGCTGATTTCAATTTATGCATCACTGTGATTTAATTGGAAGTTAACACAGACCAGCAAGGACCAGAAGGAAGGATTATGGCCACCACCTAAGGGGCCATAGAACTGAGTCCTGAGGAACAGATGTTTTCTTGAATTTTGATTATCTTCTCAGTGAAATACAAGGAAAGAGACTCAAAGAGAGATTGGGATGAGTGAAAAGGCTCAGATGCAAACGTAGATAGAGAAAGAACAATTTTAAAAAGGTATTTTGGCTGATTAATAGAGTTTTCCATGTGGTAGAAGACATGTTATGATATATGGACTTATAAAGCACAGCATATGCCCGAAGGGATCTTGGCGCTAGAGGGTACAAGAGTGAGGCAAATGGAATTAGAAAAGAAGAGTCTTTAAGGTGTGCCTGAAGGCCAGATGGTTAGTAGTAGCACGAAGAGCCAAAGGAAGTTGGTTCCATGCTTTAGCTGATGCCACAGAAAAGGCACGACCGCCAATTTGGGCACTTTTAAAGCGAGGAACCTGAAGTAGTAGTGCAGCCTGTGAGCGCAGGTAGCGAGCAGAGACATAGTGAACTAATTTCTCCTGCAGATACTCCGCTCCCACCTTATAAAAGGCTCGGTGAACCAGGCACATGGATTTGAACAGAATCCGTTGTTTGATAGGAAACCAGTGCATTTGTTTCAAGAGTGGGGCCATATGAGTGCGCGCCGGACGGTGCAGTATTGCTCGAACTGCTGGATTTTTATAGCATTTGGATACGATTAAGTAAATAGTGTGGTTGGCCGAAGTACAGTGAGTTACAATAATCCACTGTAATAAAAACCATTGCTCCTACCACTGAGGCATGAAGATGGCCAGGGATGAAGGGAAGAACCTTCCTCAGAGTTTGCAGTTTGAAGTGGCCGGCTTTACAAACTGTACCCACCTGCTCAGTCATCATCAGCGAGCATGAGAACTTGACCCCCAAAATTTCTCACAATGGGAGAAGGTAATGGGAACGGGCCAAGAGAGGTAGGCCAGAAGTCTGGGGTCCAGTAGTTAAGGGGGCTGTTTGTCCCAACCACCAGGACCTCTGTTTTACTGCCATTAAGTTTGAGAGAGTTGGTTGCCATCCAGGCACCCAAGTCCTCAAGACAGTTCCTGAGCCGGGCTGCAGTGTCAGGATGAGTGAGATCCAAATGTACCAAGATCTGTGTGTCATCTGCGTATGAACAGAACTGAAAACTGTCAGATGGGATAAGAAGAAGAAGAGGACGGATATAGACATTAAAAATAATAGGAGACGAATCAATCACGATGGAGGAAGTAACAAAAGCAGTTAGAGAACTACCGAAAAACAAAGCCCCGGGGCCGGACGGCTACACAGCCGCATTTTATAAAACCTATGACAGAGCCCTTACTCTGGTCCTAACATGCCTTTACAACACCTTCAAGGACACAGCCAACATCACAAGCTCTATGAACGAAGCAAAAATCCTGGTCTTCCACAAGAAATGGAAGGACCCGGAGAACCTGAGTTCATATCGCCCCACAGCTCTAATAAATTTAGACGCCAAATTGTATACTAAAATACTAGCCAATAGACTCACACCGCTGCTCCCCAAACTGATACATCAGGATCAATCAGGATTCATCTCCAACAGAACAACACACAACAATATTAAACGAATTGCCCATCTGATCGAGAAAGTGGGTATCACTAACATTCCGTGAGCCTTACTGGCGTTAGACGCGGTAAAGGCTTTTGACCGAATGGAGTGGTCCATACTGTTTCGCATCTTGGAGAAAATGGTCATGGGCGAAACATACATTAAAATGATACGTGCCAACTACAACTCACCCTCAGCCAGAATAGCGGTGAACAGGGAACTATCAGACATGATTGGAATAGAAAGAGGCACAAAACAGGGATGCCCCCTCTCCCCGCAAGAATACGCAATCTTCCTGGAGCCACTGCTGGTGAAAATTTGAGAAACACCGACATCAAAGGCATAACAATGGGGGGATTTCCCATAAAACAGCGGCATATGCAGACGACATGATGATGGCCCTGGCGGACCCAGTAGAAACACTGCCCCTTCTCATACAAAAAATAGATGAATATGGTGCTATTTCTGGATTGAAGATAAATAAGCAAAAATCAGAGGTAATGGTTCTGGATGGAGACAAACAAGAAATCCATAGGCGGGCAGGGGAGCTTCACTTGCGGGTGGTGAAAGAAGGGATACAATACCTGGGCGTCACCCTGACCAATACGATCAAAGGCCTCTACACAGGGAACTACCCGAACCTCATAGAACAGCTGAGAGGAGACCTGGAAAGATGGAACCCACTCTCAATTACATGGTGGGGCAGAATTACGGTCATAAAAATGACGATCTTGCCCAGACTGCTATACTTCTTCCAGGCGCTCCCCATACAAATTCCACACACGTTCTTCAAAACACTCACCAAAATGATATCCAAATACATCTGGCAGAACAAAACCCAGAGGCTCTCCAATATTGCACTTAGAGCGCAAAAGACAATGAGAGGCATGTCACTCCCACACTTCAGAAAATATTATGAGGTGGCCCAGATGTGGGTTTTGAAAGAATGGATCCCAAACAAGTCCGAGAAGCTATGGGAAGCACAGGACAGGCCAGTGGCAAAGACACGCCTGCGGCATCTACTATGGGTAGGCTCGGAACATAGACACCCAAATGTTCGCATAAGCGAGATCATAAGCACAACATGAGAAATCTGGAACAGAGCAACGAAAAAAGAAACACTGACAAAAGATCCGGCTCCCTTCATGCTGATATTCGAGAACCCTGAATTCCAACCGGGCACAGAGAAAGGAGCATTCCAAAAATGGATAGAAGCGGGATGCACAAAGGTGGGGGACATGTACGAAGACCAACAAATTAGAACGTTCGCAGAATGCGGTGAACTCCTCGGCCTCACGGAAAAAGACAGATTCAAATACGAACAACTCCATCACAGGCTATCCACCCTAAGAATAACACAGGCGGCAATTAGAGCCCTGACCCCATTTGAATCATATATCATGACACAGCTGGGGGAAATTTTTTTTGTCTCAACCATGTACAGATTCCTAAACGCCGAGACAGAAGAGACAAAGTGGCAGTATATGAAGAGATGGGAAACAACATTGGGAAGAGAGATCACGAGAGAACAGTGGATATACGTATGGCAAATAATCCCCAAATGGACACGCGCGATCCAGACAAGAGAAGCATGGTCAAAGATAATGATCCAATGGCACTACACCCCAGAAAGACTTCACAGACTGAATAACAACACACAAAATAAATGCTGGAGGGGCTGTGACGCAGAGGGCAACTGGAGCCACATATGATGGGATTGCCCGAAACTACAAGACTTCTGGATGGAAATAAAAGCCAAAATGCAAGAAATGTTTAAGGGAGCAGAAAACCAAAGAGAAGAGGTATGGATGTGCGGCATGTGGGATCCCCGGGATAGAACAATGACAAAAACGCAAAAGAGAAATTTCATGAGACTCTTCACAGTCGCCTGGCTACCCATAGTTCAAAAATGGAAACAGAAGTCACCTCCATCCAACCTGGAATGGTTACAGAGGGTGTGGCTATTCATAGCTATGGAGCGCATAACATATAACATTCAAGGGGCACGCCAAAACTTTACATCTGACTGGGGGATGGCGCTAGAATATCTACAAAGCGACTATATGCTACAGTGGTGCCCACACAAAATACGAATATTGGACATGTTTACATGATGTGAAATGGACTCGTAAGGCTATACCAACAAAATGTCAAGAACTTAATAGCCGGTAGGGGGTGGGGGTTGGGGGAGGGAGGGAAGGCATGAGGGGCGATGTTCAGAGTCCCACTGTTAATGTTTCTGTAAATGTAATAAAAATATATATTTTTTAAAAAAATAATAGGAGATAGAGCAGACACTTGCGGCACTCCGCAGAACAGCGTGATAGACTCCGAACAAAAAGGTGGTGCCTCTCCGGGGATGGAATCCAGACTGGAATGTGTCAAAGTAACCCGAGGATTCCATGAAAGATGACAAGAGGGTAGAGACCACCGCCTCAAGAATTTTCATCAGGATGGAAGAAGGGAGATCGGTCGAAAGTTAGCCAGGACAGCAGGGTACAAAGAGTGCTTCTTCAAAAGGGAGAGCACACAAGCGTGTTTCAGGGACCTCGGTATCAGCCCCTCTTGAAAAGTGGTCAGACCAGAGTACAGGGAGGGAAGAGTTAGTGGCAATAAGTGACTTGGGAGCACAGATAAAGTCAAGTGTGTTCCCCAACTGATGAGTGGGCTTGTGGAATAGTTGAGGAAGATTAAGATCTGTCATTAAAGAGAGAAAGTGTTCAACCTGTCTAGCAAAAGTAGAGTTGGCAGGCAAAATTGAAATCCCCTAACACCCAAAGATTAGGATGGTTAACTTGGAGAGCCGATACCAGGTCAGGGAAATCAGTGTAGAATGTAGCATCAACCCCAGGGGGCGATATACCAAAAGGACAGTAAGTGTCATCATTGCAGATATGGATATGGTGGCAAGAAGACAATCCATCTTCAGTGAATGCACTGGTACTAGATGGGAAACTTTAAAGGAATCTTTGTACATAATTCCCAGACCGCCACCAGGATGTATAGAGGGGAGGTCAACATGGGCAAAACTTTAGTTAGCCGGGAGAGCTTGCACAATGGAGGGGCCAGAAGAGTCTCTTAGCCAGGTCTCAGTAAGAAACAGTAGGTCTGGGTGAGTCATAGTCATAAGGTTCCCATTTTCAGTAAAGTATTCATCTACGTTGTCCCCCTATGCATTCAGGACACCTTCGTCTGCCAGAATCCCCATGTGAAACATCCATGCACATATTCCCCAACACGGTTCCCATCTGTTTATCGAAATGGTCAATTGTACATGATCTGATGGAGATATTGTCCCCAGGTCTTGCTTCACCACTTGCCCCAGTAGGGTCACCAAGATCCAAATATAATCGATTCTAGATAGTGTCTGGTGTACGTGTGAAAAGTATGTGAACCCACTGTCTTCCCCTCTCGTTTCCCACCAGGCGTCCTTAAGGGCCAGATTTTCGAAGGCAGCATTTAGACTGCCAGGGGAGCAGATCATACTTCGAGTCCTGTGTGAAATCCGGTCCTTGGAGGGGTCCCAGGCCAGGTTGTAACCATCTGCCAGTACAATTTCTCCTATAGCAAATGTTTCTAGTTGGAGCACCCTGCAAAGGAAGCTTGGCTGATTGGAGTTTGGTGCGTATACTCCCCAGAGTTAGATGTTTATGTCCCAATTGTATTTGCACAAACACATATCTCCCCAATTTGTCCTTCATTGATCGTAGAACCTTTCCCTTCGGGAGGTTCTGATGCCTACCAATACCCCTGTCATCCTCCCTACAGCATTGGTCTGATATATTTGTGCCAAAGGGTGAAATCGGAGGGCTGGCTTGCCTGCTTGTTTTATATGGGTCTCCTGTAGCATGATAATGTCTTGTTTGTTGCGGTCTTGTAATCTTTCAACTTTCTTTTGTTTGGCAGGCAAATTCAGTCACCACCGCCTTCCCTGGGTCCCTGTTTCTCCCTACTTTTGCCTCTTTGGCCCCAGGCTCCTTCTTGTCAATTTGTTTAGAGGTTTGGGGGAGAGGAGGTCCTCACTCTGTTAAGACCCAATGCCAAAAGGATGATCCCCTAGTAGGGAAGGTATGATACAGATATCCCACACAGTAGCAGAAGAATTCTTCCTACTGTTGTAACTCTCTACTGTTCGAGATCAAAACAGACAGAGAGATCTAGCAGTCAGAAGAGGAGACGCGCCCACGACTCACCGGCTGTGGAGAACAAATGACACACAATCAGTAACTTTATGAACATATACTGCAACCCCCAGCCCTCACTGGAAAAAGACCCACCTGGAAAGAGTACTGTAATGTTAACCGGTCAATCTAGGGCAGAGCTGGAAAGTCCCCAGGGTCCCAGCACTGGATACCTAAGACAAGAACCAGAATGGTAAGGGACTAATAAGAACGGAAAAGATAGCTAAGTATACTAGAAAAGTTCTTTCTAACCACAACTCCAGGCTGTAGACGGATGATATGATTCAGTTCTGTAGGATAGGAGGTGGTGATGACAATCCAGGAACCTCCCCCGATGGCACAAGGATGCCTAAGTAGTTCCAGTTTAGATTCCATCCCGACGGAACGAGGACACCTAAAGCACCAACCGCAAGCGTCTCTAGTCCAGGTGCTTGAGCCCAAGTCAGGAAGCAACGAGGTGGTTCTTTTATCCAGTGGTAGAGATTTGGTACAGTCCTTAATCTTTCCGGGTCTGTAATTGTGCAGGCAGAATCAAATCCGAGCGTTATGGAGAAAGGAGTCCGTGAAGCAATCCGGGTCTGGCAAAGTGCAGGCAGTATTTGTGTTCAGGAAAGCATAAGAGGTAACAGAATGCAGGGATGGGAAGCGGGATGGAGAACACAGACAGGAATGGTATGAACTCTGAATGCAGGAACAATGGTACAAGACGGGACAGGATAGAAAGACAGGAATACCAGAACTGAGTAGCTAAACTTGGCAGGAACCAAAATGGGTCAAAAACGTCAATCAGAAGCACCCCTCAGCTGTTGGGGGCGGGATTAAGTAACGCGACGTACGCGTCTCAGTGCAAAGCGCCCGTCGGATGTAGAACTGCTTCCGGGTTGTCGCCATGGCTGTGTAAGCTTAGAGGGTCGCCATGACGACCTGTACTGAGATAGGAACGGGGAGCATCTTCTAAGCAGGGAACATGTGTAATCCCCCACGCTTCTGTACATTGCAGATTGAACATGTAGATGATGCCTGGCAGGGACGTTCCTTCGTATGTAGATTCCTTTACCCTGATTCCTGACACACTCCAAGAGCACCCCCACTTGCTGCGTGGCACGCTTATGGGACCTTTGTCTGGCTTCTGTCCCCCACACAGCTCCGCAACTGGTGGTTGCGGAGTCGGCGTTCGCTGCTGTGTGTTCCAGCGTGTCTCCCTGCTGCTGTGCGGGCCAAGACCTCTTGTAGCCTTCTCCTCTATGTCCCCCCTCACTGCCGCTCCCACTCGAGACGTACCTTTTTCCACCTGCGGAGAGACCAAGCCTCCTCTGAGTCTACACGGAGTCCAGCGAGCGGAATGCCTGTCTCCGTAGGTCCTCCTCCACGGGGCCCGGGTTTTAGCATGGCGCTGCGTAGCACCCGCTCTCTCTCTCTCTTCCACTGCCCCTAGCCTGGCTTCACAGGGATGAGTTAATCCTTCTCCATTTCGGCAGCTAATGGAGACCGCTTCCTGGACATGCCAGGCTGCCTCCTTAATGTCTCTGCAGCTCTTCTTCCACGGGGCTCGGGGGGACGCCGGTTTTGGCACAGAGATGTGTAGCGCTTGCTCTCTTCCATGGCACCCTCACCTGGCTTCACAGGGGTGTGTTATTCCTTCTCCATTTCGGCAAATGTTGGGGATTGCTTCCTGGGCATGCCGGGCTGCCCGCTAGATCGCTTGAAACTGCTTAAGAGCACCTGAAGGGACGCTGTAATGATAGGCCTCGACGGAGGACTAGAGACACGTCGTCACTCTTCAGCGGCCATCTTGGAAAAACCTCAAACAAACTTTTGAGAGACCGGAGGTGACCTACACAGCATGTGACGATCTCCTGGATATTCGTCTAGGATCTTCTGATCTGCTCATCTACATCAGCAACTTTAAGAGGACTGCATCTGAAACTGAATGGCCCAAGGAAGCGCAGTTCTCCATCTTTAGGAGAGGTTTACAAGAAGATCTTAAAGATGAACTGGCACGCACTGTGTGCCCCTCTTCACTAGCTGATCTTATGTCCTTAGTTCTCCAGATCGACTTCCCCTTATAGGAAAGACGATCTGAAGGAAGAAGACAAGCCAAGAACCTGGGATTCTCCCTTCCAAGCCACAGCCAACCTCCTCCTCCTCCTAAAGAAAATCCCAAAGAAGAACCTATGCAGATTGGGGCTGCCTGAGGATCTTTGTCTTCAGCTGAATGATGCAGAAGTAAGGAGCTAGGCTTGTGCATTTATTGTGGATCTGACAACCATCGACTGTGGGATTTCCGGGAGGTCCTGCAGAGGAGGTCGAGAAACGACCAACCCTAGTTTGGACCTCGGGTTGGGGTACTCAACACGCTCCTTGGAACTCTACCTTTACCAACATAACCCAACCCAATACGCGTTTGATGGTGGTCTGGGTGGGGCTACAAGAGGTACATCAAAGCTTTAGCCCTTATTGATAGTGGAGCTGCAGGAAACTTCATGAATGTTGTATGGGCAAAGAAGGAACGCATCCCTCTACAAATGCGCTCCGAGAACCAGGCAGTTGAGGGTGTCGATTGCAAACCTCTCAGTTCTGGTCCCATTACCCACTCTTTGGTTCCAGTTGAGCTCTCTTTCTTTGACCACAAGGAAACCCTCTGTTTTGATCTGATAAGGACATCCCATTTTCGAGTGATCCTAGGTATTCATGGTTGAGAACCCAAAATCCTCACATCGACTGGGCCGATAACACTCTTCTGTTTGATTCAGACTACTGTCTCTGAAGTTCTTTACAGCTTTCTATCCAATCGTCTTCTGTAGCTGGATGTTCTAAAGGATGGTCTTCTGTCGCAGGGGTCCTCTGTGTTCCCACCCACTATCACAAGTTCAAGGAGGCCTTCAAAGACAGGGTTCCCAAAGAACTACCACTACGCCGGCCAGAGGACTGCACCATTGAAATGGTACCCAATGCATTGGTGCCCTTTGCCCGCATGTTCTTGCTTACCATACCTGAAAAGAAGGCTGTGAAGTCATACCTGGATGAAAATCTCCAAAACTGACTCATAAAACCATCCAAATCTCCAGCAGGGGCCTTGTTTTTTTTTCCTAAGAAGGATTCACAGGATTTGCGAGCCTGCATCAATGATTACAGAGGCCTCAATAAGGATACCCCATACCACTCATAAGAGATATCCTCGAAGCAGTAAAAGGGGCTGTAATATTTTCCAAACTCAACCAAAGAGGAGCTTACCACTTCCTGCGCATCCGAGCTAGTGACAAATAGAAAACTGCTTTCCGGACCCTGTATGGACACTTTGAATATCAAGTCATGCCCATCGCCAGGTCAATGGGCCCGCCTTGTTTCAAATATTTAGACAGGCTTTTCTCAGACCTATTATTTAGAACAGTAATTGTATACCTGGAGGACAGTCTGGTGTTCCCTAGATCGCGGGATCTCCATCGACAGCATCTCATTGAAGTACTGAACAGATTACAGAAGAAACACCTATCCGGAAAAGTGTGTATTTGAAGAAACTACTGTCCCTTACTTAGGTTTCATCTTGTCGGATAAGGGCATCGCAATGGACGAAAGCAAGATTCCAGTCATACTGCAATGGCCTTCTCCCTCTTCTGTGAAAGAAGTACAACATTTCTTGGGTCTAGCAAACTTCTACAGGAGGTTTATTCTTGACTTCTACAAAGCCGTTCTTCCCATAACCAACCTTCTCAAGAAGAACATGCCCTTTGAATTAAGTGATGCCACCAAAACCGCCTTTTGTAGACTCAAGAGTCGGTTTTGTTCCACTCCCATCCTTCAGCAACCGGATCAAGATTTCCCCTTTATCGTTGAGACTGGTGCCTCTGCCAGTGCACTGGGTGCAGTGTTAAAACAAGAACATGGAGGGCAGGAGCATCCCATTGCTTATCTCTGTAAAACCTTCAACCAAAGAAAGCTAAACTACTCGGTTATTGAGAAGAAGATCACCTCAAAGCCTCGACCCCACCGTGCTGGCGGAGAGGTGGCATTAATCTTCCCAAATTGGATTCCTTCTTCTATCCTACCCACTCAGCCCTATTCATTCTTTGAGAGCCTAGTATGCAAATTGGTCATCTCTCCTTCCACCACCTTGACCATTGCTACCATCTACTGGCCCCAGGCACTTCTCCTCTGTTCCTCTTGGAGTGGGTAGACTTCTGTTCCTCTTTACTCTCTACCACCTCCAGCCTGCTACTGCTTGGTGACTTCAAATTCCATCTAGACTCACCTTGCACAGCAACTACCCTCTTCACTGATCTCTGCTCCTACCTATCCCTCCCCATTATTACCTCTGTCGCTACCCATTCTGTTGGACACATGCTAGATGCCATCATCCACTCCAACCTCACTCTCTCTACTCCCCTGATCACCCCTGTCTCCTGGTCGGACCCCTCTCTCCTCACCACTCATCTGGGTCCATATGGCCCAGTGACAACCACTACTAAAGCTAAGCCAACCTCGTTCATGAACATCCGTTTGATGAAACAAGTGTCAGCTTCTGCCTTCTCTTCCAGCTTCATTCCCCCTTGCCCTCCCAATACAGACTCTACCACTGATTCTGCCCTCAGAAACCTCTATCTGTCCATTACCAACACCCTTGACATCCATGTCCCATTCATGAGGATCCGCCTGAAACCTGGCTCCAAGCATAACACCTGTACGACTCCGAACTTGCAGACCAAAAATGTAAGTGCAGGTCTGCTGAATGGACGTGGCACACTTCAGGCTCACCCTCTGACAAACTGGACTGCCCCCTGATCCACAGACACTACAAATCCATCTGTGCCAAAAAAATAACACACATTCAGGCACGAGTGTCTAATGCGTCCAACAACACGGCTGAACTCTTCAAAATCTGCAGGGAACTTGCCAACCCATCCACAGTATCCTCCGCCCCTACTCCTTCCCAGGCCCTTTGCAATGCACTCGCCTCTCACTTCATTTCCAAAACCCAGGACATACTGAACAGCCTTATCACATACTCCTCCAAGGCAACCCTGCCCCTCTGCCCACCTACCACTCACCCTCCTCCTTCCTCCTTTTCCTCCTTCGCTCCTGTCTCCCCTGAAGAAGTCACCAGAGTTGTCAACTCCATGAAGGTTTCTTCCAAACAAGCTGCCCCATGCTCTTCCAGAACCATCAAGGACAACATCTCCTCTCTCGCCCCTGCTCTTGCTGATCTCTGCAACCACTCCTTTGCTACTGGTTCTTTTCCATCCTCCCTCAAGCACTCCCTTGTGCGCCCCCTCCTTAAAAAACCCTCTACAGACCCTTCCTGCCCAGCCAACAACCTCCCCTTTTCCATTACCCCCTTCCTGGGGAAACTGTTTGAGAAGTTGGCCCTCCCCCAACTCAACTCTCAAACCAAACTTATTGGCGGCCTACAAGCCCACCAGTCTGGATTCCGTGCATCCAGAGGCACGGAAACATCTCTTCTGAAACGCAGTGAAGAACTGCTCACAACCCTTGATTCCAACTCCACTGCTGTCCTCATCCTCCTGGATCTCTCTTCTGCATTTGATACAGTGAACCATTCCATCCTCATAAAAAGGCTCCATGCTAATCTTGGTAACTCTGAGCGGGCACTGGACTGGCTTACCTCTTTCCTAACTGACCGTTCCTCCAAAACCATTCTGGGCCCTTTCTTCTCCCCTACTTCCTCCTCCACCTGTGACGTCCCCTAGGGCTCCTTTCTTTCGCCTTGGCTCTTTAACATATAACTTTCTCTGCTGGCACGCCTCATTTCCTCCTTCTCCCCAACTTCCAGTGCTATGCTGATGACACACAACTCTTCTTCAAACTTCCTACTGATGACCTTGCACCTTCGTTCATCCCTGACTGCCTCTCTGCCATCCAGGCCCGGTGCACTGCTAATGACCTCGGCTTCAATACAAGAAAAACAGAGATTCTCCCTATTGGGTCCAATGCACCCTACTTCTTCCCATCACTCTGGCCTTCCTCCATGGGCTCCCACCCCTGCCCCCTCCCTGAAGCCAGGAATCTTGGAGTCATCTTCGACTCCTCCCTTTCCTTCATTGCTCATATTCAGTACATTGTCAAGAAGTTCAATTTTCAGCTCTTCCTTCTCAAAGGAACTCTACCCTTCCTCACCATCCCCCCTCAATGTTACCTGTGCTCTGGTTCTTTACAGGCAAGACTATTGCAATGGTCTCCTCCTTAATCTTCCTTCGTCCACCCTGCAACCCCCTCCAGCTAACCCAGAATAGGATAGCAGGACTTATCCTTGGCCTCAAGCCCAGGGACTGCATCTCTCCAGCCCTCAAAGTCTTCACTGGCTCCCAGATTCAGCACAGATTAAATACAAATCCCCCTGTATCATCCACAAGGCTATCTGTGGCCGGGGACCACTCTATCTTTAACGCTTCCTGACCAAATACTCCCCTCCTAGACTCCTGCGCTCCTCTGGTACCAACTGTCTGTGTGTGAAGCGGTTTGCTAAACAGAGAGCTGATGGTCGATCACTCTCCTCGGCGGGCTCCCTCCTGTGGAATAGCCTCCCTCTCCCTCTGCGTATTGAGCAAGACCTCCTTAAGTTCTGAAAAAGCCTTAAGACCTTTCTCTTTACCTCTTCCTTCTCCTCCTCTCTTTCCTGCTAATCATACAGTAGCGTGACCGATGTGCAGGGCCCTTATGTATCCTCAGGCCCCGACCCCCCCCCCCCACAACTCTCATCCCAGTCGTTGTCTATTTACTGCACTTACTTAGGATCACTCTCCCTAAGGGAGGTTGCACTTAAGTTCTACTCTTCATGGCACTTCACCCTGTGTACTTTTCCATGAGCACCACAACACCCATCCCTTATCCACTCCCCTCTCCACTTGCAAGTTCTGAACACTCACAAGGCATATTAGGATTGTCTCCCCTCCCTGTTATTCTCATTATTTGTGTGTACTATTAATTCATGTATTGATCTTTGTTGTAATTCATTGTCTGCCATCCCCTATCCACACCCTTTTGCCCTGTGGGCGCTTTGAAACAGTTTTGCTTTTTGTATAAGCACCTAACAAATGACCAACAAATAAATAAATAAGAAGGAACCTATGGCGATGAAGCAGTCATGAAGCGAATGGAGGCATTTTCCACAAGGAGCTTCCTGTCCTTTTATCATCAGGAGAGACCACAGAAACCTTTGGGTTCTCCAGCAAATGGATTGTGCCAACGCTAGACAATGTCACGACCCTTACCCCAGACCCCCACTGGCAAGTCCACTTGCCAGGTGGGATCAGGGCTTGGGGCTCCATTAAGGCCTTGAAGGCCTGGGACCCACTCCCAAGACTCTCTTGGAGCCAGTCCTGGCGTCACTGGCATCAGGCTCATACTCTTTGAAGAACGTGTGCAAAAGGGGACTACTTTTTTATTTGGGCCTGCAGCTAACATGGAGGCACCCGCATAGCTTGGTAACCAGGAACCATGCTAAGCGGTATAGTGTTTTGGGTGTGGTGGCCTGGGACTACTTTACCTGGACTACTTTGTTGAGGCTATTTAAACCACACCCAAGCAACAAAGCATGCTTCGCGTTACTTTGCAGACTGCAACGTGACGCTCACTGTGTCCTGTGATACCCACAAGCCTCGAAGAAGAGAACCTGCAGAGGAGAAAAAAGGGACATTGTTAGCAGCATCTTACCTGCAATCCTCATCCTGTCACCCACTCCCAGCTCCAGTGAACGGCTTCTTCTGGACACTGCATACCTTCCGGATCGAAAAGACCTGAAAGAGAAAGGAGAAGACAATATTAGAAAAGGCATATTCTGGCATTGCTAAGCTACGAACAATCACAAGAAGCTTACCTGGCTGGTTGCCTCCTGGCCAGCATCGCTCCGGAGTTCCACACACCCTGGAGAAGCACCGCAACCTGTAAGAAAGAAAGAACACAGGTTAGCAAAGGCCAGACAAAGCAGCGCTGCGCATAGCGCTTACTTACCGCATTACCGCGCCCATCACGCGCCATCATTTATCGGCGAGGCCCAACTTGACCAGTTCGCCACGCTGAAGCTCTGCACACCTAGGGAGAAAGAAAGACATTATTAACCAAAAGAAAGGCATGCAAGGATAACAGCGCTATACAGAACTGCTGCAATAAGACCTACCTTAGAGACATTGAATGGGCACACGTCAGTGAAGTAACTTGGTGGCCAAAGCCCACAGAAGACAACGCGCCCCTGCTAAGAAGGCAGGATGGAGAGCATGCCTAATTCCACAACAAGGTGAGGAGAGGGCCCAGAGGGGCTGAAGCCAAAAGGGGTGGTCGGAGGATACTTGCCTCAGTTGGCCAGTCTTGAACCCAGTCTTCCTGTGTTTTCAGGCTGAACATCCTCCGTAGATGACATCCAGGGAAACTGGGGAGAAGATGCCAGCAACCAACCCAGGCTGAGTGGCGTCCCCGTGGATACCATGTGAGCGTAACAGAAAAAGCACGCTGGTCTTTCTTCTTTTCACAATTTGATTTCACCATCACTTACATCCTTTGTGGTGAAAATTTGATCGCGGAAGGGCTATCTCGGAGCATCACTAGAGAACCCACAGAGTGTGTACTGGAAACTTTTTTCTCTAGGAACAGGTTTTTGTGTATCATCTCTTCCTCCCTCAAAGAGGTCGAGGAAGCTACTTTCAAGATAGATCCCAGTTCCATTCCAGAAGGATCTTCTAAAAGGACAGACTTCTCTTTCATCGAAACCTGCTAGTGCTAACTGGAGAAGAGCTCTGCAGAAGAGTCATGTCGTGATGTCATGAAGGCAAGACTGCGGGTCATTGAGGTTATGGTGCTACCTTGGAGCTTATTAGGCGTTCTTTGTGGTGGCCCATTATGAAAAAAGAGATTGAGTTGTTTGTCCGATCCTGTCCTATTTGTGCTCAGTGCAAATATACAACCAACAAACCTGTGGGTCCTCTGGAGCAGAGTCCGACTCCTCTCAGACTTCGTAGTCACATATCCACAGACTTTATAGTAGACCTACCCCCCTCTAGAAGATGCACAGCCATTATGGTTGCAGTTGACTCTTTCAGCATGTTCGCTCATTTTGTTGCCCCTTACAGGAGTCCCCACTGCTTCTGAAACTGCTGTAGTCTTTTTCCATGAGGTGTTTCAGTTACATGGGATCCCAGAGCCTGTAACCTCAGATAGAGGCACTCAATTTACCTCTATTTTCTAGAAGACCCTGTGCAACCTACTAGGTATTGAATGGGCCCTGTCTTCAGGATACCATCCCCAAACCAACAGACAGACAGAAAGGTTGAATGGAACCATGGAACGATACTTAAGTTGCTTCATCAATCCCTGCCAAGACAACCAGGTAGATCTCTTACCAACTGCTGAATTTACTTATAAAAACACCATTCACTCAGCAATTGGTATGAGTCCTTTTTTTGTACCTATGGTATCCATCCTAGATTGATCCCCTGTCAGGCTGTCCCTACTACTACCGTTCCCTGCATTGACAGTTTACTGGAAGATATCTCCAAAGCCCACAAGGATACTTATGAACATCTTAAAAAACAGAGAGAAGGATATAAAAAGCAAGCAGACAAACACAGGATGTCCACTCCTGAGTGGGAGATAGGATCCAAAGTGTGGCTTTCAACTACATTCTTACCCAGATGGGTTAGAACCTCCATACTCGCTGCGATTCATAGGCCCTTTTGAAATCCTCACCAAGATCAATCCTGTGACGTTCAGATTAAAACGTCCTCCTGCACTGCACAGGTTGCACCCAGTGTTTTACTCATCCCTTTTGAAGCCTTACATGTTGGATTCATTCAACTGCAAGAAAAAGAAGATGCATACTTCTCATATTAAAGAGACGGAAGAGTATGAGGTTTACCGGATCTGTGATTCACGCTTCCATCGAGGAGGATTAAGGTACCTTGTTCAGTGGAAGGGTTGCCCTTCCTCCGAAAACACCTGAGAGTCTGTTACACACATCTCAGCTCCAACATTGCTTCCCAAATTCCACCTTTTGCACCCATCTAAATCAGGTACTTCCGGGCATAAAAGGGTGCACAGTGTCACCAGTCGCCCTTCTTGGCCCCCATGGAAGAGATGGTGTCTGAGGCGCCATTGATTCTTCCATCACGCACGCCCGTGCGTCCTCAGCTGTCAAGTCTTGTTTCATTCCCCAACAGCGCTATCCTACATAATGACTGTGCAACTTTCTCGCTGCGCGTTGCAACACGCTTCATTCCACTTTGGGTAAGACGCTGTTTCAGACGTGTGTGCTTCGCCCTCTTCCCTTTTTCCTGTGCTTCGCTGGCCCTCGTGCCTGCTTGCTTTCCTTTGGACGCCTGCTTCTTTATGCTCCTGTCCCCCCTTTCCTTGGTTCCTTTTCACTTCCCCTTGCTTCCTGCTGGCTTCCCTTTATCCTGCTGGTGTCCACAATTGCCTCTCTTTTCCTTTGTTCTGGTGGGGACTTTTTTCTGCTACTGACCTCCCTTAGAATATTACTTGGAATCCTCTTCCTCTTCTCATCACTCCAACTGTCATCAGCTGAGAGCACCTTAAAAGTATTAACCTACTACTTCCCATGTTCAGGATTCTGCTGCTATTTTCCAAGAACACACATCACTTTGGAGAAGTGTTTTTTGTAAGCCTTTTCAGCTTGTTTCCCTTCTAAGGTCCTTTCGGACAGGAGTCTATTGCCTGGGCTATAGCCATACAGGCACCATAGCGGCTTCTTCCAAAGATCCACCGTACCTCTTCGGGGACCGGAAAATGTCAAGGAAAAAAGGAAGCCCACTACCTTTGGAAGATACCACCTTGCACCTGGGTACAGATGAATCAGGTGAGTAGGGGGTTGAATTTGACACTAGTGGCACATGCACGTAGTTCTAACAATGTACACCTGCCACTTATTAACACTCCTTGTGAGGATAGAAAATGGCCCACACAGGCACACTTTGAGCGAGGCTGGGTACGAGAAGGAACAGCCCTTTCGGGCTGATGCGAACCAGGCTGGGGATGTTGGAAGACCAACAGGCTGATCAGGAGTTGAAAGGATCAAGAGAAAGATTGGTAGTTCTAACAATGTACACCTGCCACTTATTAACACTCCTTGTGAGGATAGAAAATGGCGCACACAGGCACACTGTCAGACAATTGTTGAAAGGAAAGGATACAAAGTAACAGAGTGGTCCAACAAGGCAAAGTTGCACATTCGAAAGTCTCTGTGAAATGTCATGAGAGTTGAAAGATATAACAGCAGAGATCAAAGGAAAGAAAGTAACAGCGATAAGGAAAGAAGGTTGAATGAGAGGAAAGTAATTATGTGAACACTGAATATGCCTAAAGGGCAAAGTATAAGAACCTGGGGAAAAGGCCAAGAGGGAAAATTAAAGAGAATAAGAACTACAAGTAACTAAAGAGAATAAGACCTACAAGTAGCAAGAGACATTGGTGGAAAAGAAATACCAAGAATTATTGGTGTTGCATATGAACTTTGAAAAGGCCAAGAGGACAGATTAAAGAGAATAAGAACTGTAAGTACCAAGAGGCATTGCTGCTGCAAGATGAGGAGAATTGTGAATTGATGAATTGTTGAAAGAGAGGTCGAAGTGGTTATGCAAAGGTCTATGTAAATTCCTTGCAGTTTCGAAAGTCTTCAACAGGGAAAAGATTCCTTATATAAAACGTGGGGAAGGGAACCCCCACGAAGAAGAGATAGGCTCGAGTCCAGCAGAGGGAAGCCTGTGCAGGACTGTGTGGTAAAGTGAAAAGTGACAGGCTCAAACCCGGCAGAGGGAAGCCTGTGGGAAATTGAGAAAGTGAATGTGAACAGAGTATTGATGACAAGCCGAAGAAGCCTAAGGAAGTGATTAAACTACCAGAAGTTGGAAGCCTAAGACTGAACTGTTGAATTGGACCAGTAAGCCAAAGTGTTGAAGATTGATAGAACTGTACCATCCACCTATCCTTTGTTTTTTAAGAGACTCTCTAGACCCTGTGGGGTTGAACCTGGGGAAATGAGTTGTTACTGAAGCCATTCTGACATTTCTTTTATTTCGACTGGACTGACTTGGACGTGTTTGTTATTTGTTTAATGGTCGAGGCTGCTGCTGTCATTTTAGAGTTTGGGCCAGTTGGGATTCCACCAACCCAACTAAAACATTAAATAAACATTTTCAAAACTTGTATCCATTGTGTCTGTGTCTACTGCCCGATACCATGCCTTCTTTACAATACACTCCTGCTCATATAGCCTAACAAAACCCACAATGTGAACGTGAACATGATCTGGCTTAGCAGACACTGCAAAGCACCATGAATCCCACCAGGAGTTTTAGCGACTCTGATTGGCCCACCAAACAGAAACCCACCCACTCAAACCCATGCGACTAGTTAGCATAGCATTATTGGCTACAGGCAAGTACACAAGGGAAGACCAAATACATAAGACTGTGTTCGTTTCAAGCGACGAGCAGGGCTGAGCAGAGGTTGTGGCTGCTATTCGACAACTGTGAACGACTGTAGACAGCTAATCTAAAGATAATCTTTAGAAGCTAGTGCTAAATTACATGAGCTTGCCAAAAAAGCTGCTGAAGATTCAAAAATGTCCCTAATTGATAGGGCACTCTGTCTTGGAAATGTCCTGAGCAAAGCTTTTCTCCAGTCCACACTGCCTGACTTTTCCAATGCCATGATGTACATCAAGCCCTGCATGCCAGAGCCTGACCATTTCCCCAAAGGCACTCTTTATGCTCACCTGGGGCTGTGGCAGATTTTGTTACAGAGAATAGTGCTGTACCCAAAAAAAGGCTCTGGAGAAAGTTGGGTCTGTGCTTTAGTGCAAGAGAAACTGCTATCCCTGAGCACCTTGCATGCTAACTATTGGACAGCAATATAGTTGTGGGTACACCTTCTGGGCAAATCTATTTATCATTGCCCATTACCCTTGTGTGCATGATAAATCATAGATGTTATCAAGATCTTCCTGCACAGTTTTATCAATAACCCAACAAGAGTTTGCACTTGCAATATAGTGTATGATATACTCGTAAATAGAAATACATTAATAATGCACTCACTCTCTTGTTCAGGATTTATGTATGCGTATCACTTGTAGACATAATATATGTGCATTAAAAATAGAATAGACAAGCAATACAGTTTCTAATATTAGCAATAAACTAGTGGAGTAGATACCCACATCCAGACTCTTCTAAAATGTTAAAACTACCTATTACCAATCATAAATGTGTATGTAGTAACAGTGGCATAGTAAAACTTAAAATCTCATTCACAATTGTGATACTGTGGATTGACAGGTCACGGCAGGTGACCAAACTCTGGATAATCGCTTAGATGGAAAGAGTTAAAACCTCTGTCAAAATGTCAATAGCTTCCATGGATTATTAACTAAGAATAGCCTAAAGGCGATCTAGTGTCATGGTTCAAAAAAGATTACAGGTAAATAATTTCAAATCCCCATGTAAGGGAGACCTCAAGCCCTTCCTCTGTGCTTTGATGGATCCACTTAACCTGGCCAAAAAAGTATAAGGAGCTACACAAGTTATATTTATTAATTTTATGTATTTATTGCATTTGTCGAATGCCCAAACCCAGGAGTATCACAGCTTTTGTTACATATATTCAGTTACAGGTACACATTTACAAGTTACAAGTACAACAGTCGTATGACAAAGATAGGAGGCATCAATCATATTTGTCAAAAAGCCAAGTTTTGAGCAGTGTTTTTTAATTTTTTAATTGGTGGCAGGATTGTTCATTTCTGATATGTGCAAGAAGAGTGTTCCAGAGAGTAGGGGCAGCAACTGGGAAGCTAGAGCCTCCTGCCTGTTTGCTCTTATACTGAGGAATGTTTAACGAGATGATGGTACTAGATCTTAAAGTCTGTGGTGATGTTTTTAGGGTGATACTGTCATTGAGATATACAGTGGCATCCTTATAAATGCATTTGTGGGCAAGAGTGACGGTCTTGAAGAGAATCCTCGCTTTTATGGGGACACTGTGTCGCACAACAGGGAAGATTGAATGTCTAACCTACCAAAACTACATGATGGTGTCTCTTGATAGTCCTCCCAAGGAAAAGAAAACTGTATGTTGAAACAAATTGTAAAATGGCCTACTTCAGCCCTCCACATATTAAAACAGTCAAAAAACTAGCCTTTGGAAAAAATGTGAAAGTGACAATTTTTAGGCTCATGAGCAGTTTACTGTCTCAGGGTGACGGCATAGGAAAGCTGTTTGCCGCTTGTTTCAACCGCAGTTCAGCTTTGTAAATTAATTTGACCTCCCAAAAATGTAAGCAAGTATTAAAATTCAGAATTGTGGAAAATTGCCAAAGTGCCTACTCATTAAATCTGCTTGCTTTTCTTATCTAGGCAGGTCAAGATCTTGTGGGTCAGCATGATTCAGAGTATTGCAGCCTCTGGTGAAATTTCAGGAACCACCCAGATTGCTGAAACACTTGTATTTATTAAGCTAAGTACCACCTCAGCTTTCCTGTTAGCCAATCACATTGTAACAGACAATGTTGTCATTCATATAATCAGTAGGAACAGTCAAACAGAATGCCTTGTTTCTTTCCATTTAAACTGAAGCCGTTCTTGTCATTATCTGCCACTTTACATAAGAACTGATGTGTGTGAACAGGAGGGGCCCTGGTCAAATGATAAAAAGTCGCCTGTGCTTTTATGAATAACATTTTCTGCTATCACGTTTTCAATGAAATCTTGAAGAACAAGTTTCTTCTTTAACAAAATATTGCATATGTTTTTTAAGTCTTTGTGCTCTTCTGCTATATTTTATTAACAGTACAAGCATCTTGCTGCATGCCATTCAATAACAATACTGATAAAGTGACCACACGCTGATTAAAACAAGGCAAGAAGATTGTTTTGAGAAAGAATTTAGCAAACTGGACATGGCTAGCAGATAAGAGATTGCCAACGAAACAAGTCTGTCTTGTGTTTTCCGCATATAAATAAATAAAAGCATTTTCGAAACACCCAAAGCTTTTTTGGTTTACAGTGGACCCATTAACCCCATCCTGTAAACTCAAGGCATGCCTGTCAGCTCTTCTGTCAGAACTCACCACCAGGTAACAAGGTTGGTAGGAGCACGATAGCAGAAGACTCCGGAGTCGCTGAAGAATTCTTCCCACAATTGTAACCCTCTGCTGTGTAAGGTTACAGACAGAGGGATCAAATAGTTGGAAGAGGAGACACACACACCCGATTGCACCAACTGGGAGTAATAGAAAGAATACCAAAATCAGTATAGTTGTAGTCTTTGTAAAACCGAAAGTAACAGAATACCAACTACACCAACCTGAACGATGGTACGCAGCGTTGATATTACAGAAGGGGAGTGAAGATTTCCTCAGTAGCCCGGGAATTCCTAAGCCAATCAACACAAGAACAAAGCAAGAGCCTAATGAGGAATCTGTGCAAAAGGGAGTGTTCAGGTACTAATACATGAAAGTAGAAATGGTTCTTACCATTCAGTGTTTTGTAGTTAGTCGGAGGTCCCAGTTGATGATCCAGGTCCAAGGTCCAAAGTACTATCCCGACGGCACGAGGAGGCCTAGAAGTTCCAACAATCCAATGTCCAAGACTACCCCGACGGCACGAGGACGCCTAAAACAAGGAGAGTGTTTAGTCTCTAAGATCCAATGCGGTGGAATTCGAGGTGATCCCTTAGAGAGTCCAAGCGAATAGGTCTTTCTGCAGACAAGATGGTGCAAGGGAAGGCAGAAGAACAAACTTCGTAGGATGGATAGGTCTTGTCATGTGCAGGCAGTGAATAACCAAATCGCAAAGCAGAGGCAGTCCAGTGAGAAAAGCAGATTGGCAACGTGCAGGCTATGTAAGGCAGAATCACGAGGCAGAGGCAGTCTAGTGAGAAAAGCAGATTGGCAATGTGCAGGCTATGTAAGGCAGAATCACGAGGCAGAGGCAGTCCAGTGAGAAAAGCAGATCGGCAACATGCAGGCTATGTAAGGCAGACTCACAAGGCAGAGTCAGTCCGGAAGGCTGAGCAAAAGTTCAGAAAGCAAGACAAATAACAACAAGGGTGCAGTCCAGAAACAGGAATAGATGTAAGAAGGTAGGTAAGATGCAAGGACAAGAAGGAATCAAGAAACAAGAGGCAAAACACGGGTCCTGAAAACGAGGGTTCCAAAAGGTACGCGGCGATTCCAAAACACTTCAATCAGAAGCGCTGTGCCGTAGTCTGGGGGCCGGCTTTATTCTGTGTATGGCATGTGCCACAGTCACGTCTCGTGGTGACGGCAGCGTGTCTATGCCAGAATCGTTCTCCTCGTTGCCCAGAGTAACCGGTAGCAAGCGAGAAACGAAGCTCGATGTTGCAGCCTAGGGTGCCGTCTGAAGCATAACAAACAAAGTCCCAAGGATTTCTTTTTGGGCATCAGACGTGTCGGCACATTTCTTTCCACAGGTATTTTGTAACCAGACATTGTAGCACCGCGATTCCTAACATCTTCCCCCTGACAAAATCGTCTCTCCTGAGGAGGGGCGTGGCTTGGCAGCCATGGAATAGGCTGGAACTCCTGCGAGCTACGTGATCCGACAACTTGATCCGACCAAGAAACGCATATTTTTTTGATCAGTGGCGGCCCAAAAAGGATGTGCAGGCGTGGGAAGGTACAGAGCAGAGCATGAGCAGGTTGACTGCAAAATTACGGCGGAGGAACGACCGCTTTGTCACTTTGTTCTGAGAGGCTGGCCGCGGAGAGGGCATAAAAATGGCCACGGACGAGAACAAAGAGATCCCGAGGGGCGCACCCCTGAGACGGAGGAGCTGTCTCTGTTCGACGGCAGCAGAGAAAGATCGCTAGGGATACGAAATATTTATCACATTGCCCAGTCCAGGTGGCCGCGGAGAAAGAAAAGCAAAAGGAAAAACGCTGGTGCAGTGCTCCGAACGAAGAGCGGACGAGTGAAGGAACTAGCAGATATCACCGGCACTTAGAGGACGGTGAGAACCCGCCCTTGCTGGGACTGAGGACCACGGGTGAAGGGGCTGATTCAAGACTCATAGGCACAGCGCCATGTCTAACAAACCTCCAAGGCTGAAGAGTAAGCAACCCACATTAGAGGAATACACAAAGACGCCACCAGGCCCGGAGGGAGCCAGGAGCAAAGACAAAGCCCAAGTTGAGAGCAGTGCCACCATGGTCGCGAATCAGGAGGTCCTCGAAGCAATCGCCGATTTGAAGGTGGCTTGGGAGACCAAGCTCGAACTGGCGGTGGCAGAACTAAAAACAGCACTGGAGCTCCAGGTCGGGGCAGTGCAGGAGGATGTGAATCTGCTGCGGCAAGACGTAAAGTCTCTGGCGGAGCGTACAGAGAACCTTGAGAAGGAGGTGGGCCCTAACACGGCGGACTGTGCTTCTCACCAGTCGGAGCTCCACGCCCTGGTACAACGAGTGGGTAATCTGGAGAGTAGAGCAGAGGAGGCAGAAGGACGGGCCCGGAGGAATAATATCTGTATTGTTGGACTACCAGAAGGGGCGGAAGGCCATAACCCCACGGACTTCGTTGAAACAATGTTGCTACAAGAAATCACTGGAGGAGTGCTGTCTCAGGGGTTCGCGGTGGTAAGGGCACATAGGGCCCTAACGAGGAGACCGCCACCAGGAGGCCCACCTAGGCCGGTGATCGCTAAAATACTAATTACAGGGATCGAGAAAGGATCCTGGAACAATTCCACAAAGGTGGGACAATACAAAGAGGTTTGGCAAGCATAACTGCTTACCCGGATTACACCCTGATCGTGCAGTGGAGCAGAATGAACTTTGGGGCAGTCAAAAGGAGATTGCGAGAAGCGGGTCATAAATACATGCTGCTTTACCCGGCCAAACTGAAGGTTTTTCATAAGCACAGAACCTTGTTTTTTGAAACTCCGGAAGAAGCCATGGGATGGCTCGACACGCAGGGATGCCCCCAGGAGTCGGACGTCCGGGCAGGAGAAGGAGGTGATGCGGATAAGTAATGAACGAGAGGGGCACCATGGGGTCTCAGGACTTAAGACTATGGGACTTGAATATAGTCACTCATGATCGGTAAATATTGCGATTTAGACTTTAACTAGGGGCCTTGCAGGACCAACCTGCACATCCCCCATTTAGGTTTAGTTAGGTCGCCGATAGTGCGGTGACGCCCTGCTGGGGTATTGCCCGGGATACCAGGGTAGACCCAAACGCGGGGGAGCCTGAGATCCAGGGATGACCTGGGCAACAGTTGGGGTTGGGGTATGGTGGAGAGGAGGGAGGGAAGGGGTTGTGTGCTGTGGTTTGTTATAGTTGGGGAAGAGTTATGGGGTAAGCCTACACCTCACGGAAAACAAGGTGAACCATGGGAGACCTTAAGATAGTCACTTGGAACGTTAGGGGGCTCAATAGTTATCTAAAGCGGAACAAGGTAATGATGTATCTACGCAGACAGAAAGTGGACATAGCCCTGTTACAAGAAACTCATTTAACGAAAGATAAACTGGAAGTGATACGGAAAAAATGGAGGGGGACAATGGTGGGGGCAACATACTCCGCCTATGCAAGAGGAGTGATCACATGGGTAGCCCCGCGTGTTCCGTTTCAGTTGCTGAGCTCGCAAGTAGAGGTGGATGGTAGGATGGTGATTATGAGGGGGATGGTGGAAAACAGAGAAATTTGCATTGTGAATACTTATGCTCCGAACCAAGATACAGCTGTGTATTTTAGGACCCTGTATAGTAAACTCAGTGGCAGCGTGGGGGGGGTGCCATACTGTGGGGGGGAGACTTCAACTGTTTGTTGGACCCCATCGTCGATAGATCAGACACTAAAATAGTTAGACCCACCCCGGCTGCAAAGGCACTACATGCATTATTGGTGGAGTTTGTGCTTACAGACGCATGGAGAACATGCCATCCGCAGGATAGACACTATTCACATTACGCGGCCCCACAGGGCCTACATACAAGATTGGACTATATATTTGTCACGCAGGAGTTGCTGACCAAAATACCACAGGCGGAATATAAAGCTAGAGTCCTCTTAGACCACTCGCCATTGTTGCTATCATGGCAATACCGACCCCCTAGGGGAACGATACCCACATGGCGATTTCGCGCAGAAGCTCTTAAAGACAGTGTATTTAGGGAGGATATGCGAGAGGAAATATTAAGTTATTTAGAGATAAATACTGGCAGTGTTAAGACAGCGGGCACACTCTGGGAAGCCTTTAAAGTGGTGGTGAGAGGAATAGCCATAGCCAAGTCTAAAGGACTGCAGGATGGGATTCTGACCGAATTACAGGACTCTGAGAAGGAATTGGAGAGGGTATTGGAACAGGGCAGTAACACTAAGGCAGATATAGAAAAGGCTCTGGGCCTACAGCAGAAATGTGCAGGATATTGGGATAGGTTATGCAATCTTAATTATAAAAAATACATAGAAAGACAACATGCTAGAGGCGACAAACCAGGAAGACTCCTCGCATGGTTTTAAAAAAACGAGACTCCTAGGCCCCCAATCAGAACAATGGTGAGAGATAATTGCGATGTAGTGGATACAGAGGAGGGGGTTAACCAAGAATTTGTAGACTATTATAGACACTTGTACGGAGACGAGCGGGAGACAAGGAGGGGGAAATAGAGTACATATTGGAAGACATTGGGCTACCCCAAATTAGTGTAGAAGAGAGAGAGGAGCTAGATGCCCCGATCACTCTATAAGCGTTAGAGGAAGTGGTGAGGCAGCTACCCAGGTGTAAAACCCCAGGTACTCACGGACTCCCGAGTGAATTTTACAAGGCATATAAAGCAGAGATTCTCCCCCCACTGCTGGAAATGCTTAACGAAGTATATGAAGTTGGGAGACTGCCAGAATCACTGCGCAAAGCGGTCATTGTGCTACTCCCCAAGCCCGACAGGCCTGGTAGCGACTGTAGTTCCTATAGACCCCCATCGATGTTAAACCAAGATAGTAAGATCTTAACAGCGGTGTTAGCAAACAGATTGAAAAAGGTCATAACCAAATTAATTCACCCTGATCAAACAGGATATGTCCCAAACAGGAATATTTCGAATAATTTGAGGTGACTCCACCGAGTGATTGAACATACTGAAGGGAACACTAGTGAAATGGCGATAGTGTCGCTGGATGCGATCAAAGCATTTGATTCGGTCCGGTGGCCCTGGCTGAAGGCGGCCCTAGCTAGCTATGGTATGGGACCAGGATATCTCCACTGGGTAGAACTCCTATATAGCGAGCCATTAGCGAGAGTGAAGACAGGAACTGTGATTTCTGAAAGGTGGCGGCTTGGTAGAGGGACCAGACAGGGATGGCCCTGGTCTCCTATGTTGTACATTCTGGCTTTGGAACCTCTGGCGATTTATCTAAGGCAGCAATATGACAAAATAGGCATTGTAGTTGGGGAAACATCACACTTAATTTCGCTATACGCAGACGATATGTTATTGTATTTGCGCTACCCAGAGGAAAATCTGCAGTATGTATTAGAAGTGGTAGACAGGTTTGCGGAACTCTCAGGTATAGCCGTGAACCCAAGCAAATCCTGTGTGTTTCCGCTGGGCAGATATAGAGGGCTCATGGCGGAGATTTTGCCGGTACTTCAGATACCGTGGAAGACCACAACCTTTTGGTATCTTGGGATAGGTATATGTCACACAGCAGAAGACGAACATAGGCATAATACAGTTATAACGGTTCGGAAACTGGAAAATAGCATGAAGTTCTGGGCGAAACTCCCCCTGGCAATTATGGGAAGGGGGGCGATGCTCAAGATGGTGGCATTGCCCAGACTGTTGCATTGCTTTGTGAACATCCCATACTCCATACCCCGTCAATTCTTTACTAAGCTGGATAGCATATGCAGGGAATTCCTATGGCACGGGATGAGGAACAGGGTAGCCCTATGGAAACTCCAAAACCTGCATGAGAAAGGAGGCATCAAATTACCCAACTGGGAAGTATATTATGTAGCGAGCCAGTTGCAACATGTAGCCAAATGGCTCTCTGCGGAGTCCACCTTAGAACATAAGTTGCTTCAGGAGGATTGCTCCCCATACTTTTTGAGAGAAATGATATGGTTACCCAGGAAGGAGCTGAGAGGCCACCCAGGGATGTTGGGTCTTGGGTGGGGGATGTGGCAGAGGGCGTGCCGGTTGATGGACAAGCCAGCCCTGTGCTCGCCGCAAATCCCACTGGTTACAATGATGGGAACAGATGTGCAACTTAGATGAATGATTAGGAAGTATTGGGAACCGGTGGGAATAGCAACATTGGGAGATGTGAGGCAGGAGGGGAAAATACTGGAATTTGAGGAGCTGGTAGAGCAAACGAGGTTGAGCACTGGGCAATATATTACATACCATGGGATGGTGCAACGAATTAAAGATACCTGGTCCGAAGTGGAACTTGCAGAGGAACCGGACACCACATTAGATGTGATATATGAATATATATAGCGGAAGGTGGGCATGAAACGTCTAGAGTGTACTAGATGATGATGACTTAAGTGGGCAAGGAGGTGACGCCCCTTAGACTGGCCTGGGAGGAGGAAGTGGGAGATGTGATGAGTGACGGGATGTGGGAAAGGGCTCAGGGGTATCACAAGAAAGTGTTGAGGAATTCTAGGCTGCAACAAATACAGTTGTATATAACGCACAGAGCATATCTGACGCCACTGAAGGTTGCTAAATTTAAGAATGCTGGGAGCCAGGTGTGTCCCAAAGGCAATGAGGAAAGTGCAGGAATGGTGCATATGTTCTGGGCATGTCCGCAGATAGCGGAATATTGGAGAGATATAGCACAGAAAATGGAAGACAAGGGAATCCGCATGAAGGTGGATACGGCATGGGCTTGTTTGTTGGGAGGGTTCCCCAGACCGCGGAAGCTTAAACATGTGAGCAAATTAAAAGATTTGGCATATATATTGGCGAAAAGAAGGATTGCAATGGGATGGAAAGCATGCCACAAGCCCAAAGTGGAGACGTGGTGGAGGGACTTGCAGAAGTGGGCAGAGGCAGAAACAGTGGCATGGCAGGAAGCATGCAAAGGGGACATAGAAGGTGAGGGTTGGAGACAGCTAATAGCAGAGCTATTTGGGCCCACGTATGATGGACCAAGTGATGATGATTCAACAAGCATGGCGGGAGAGGTCTCCCCACCACAAGAGGTGGAGACTAACAATGGGAGAAAGTAGGCTTGGGTGGGGGGTGGTACGGGAAATACAGTGGGCGAAAAATAACAATGTATGTGTATTTACGAGCAAGATATGTAACCACTGTAAGTTGAGTTGGGTTTGTTAATTGTTGTTTGAATAAAATCAATAAAAATTGTTTAAAAAAAAATCATCTCTCCTGAGTCCACAGGAATCTCTTGAAGTCATGTCGGGCAACTCTTGAGTTTAGCAGCAGGGCAGTGGGAATCCAAATTCGTAGGCAGCTATGTTATAGTGAAAAATAACCACATACTATTCCAGTGGGTTGGTGACTGGTTTTATTAGCAATAGCAAAGCACAGGACAATGACAAACTAACAGCACTACGAGACTCAGCACAAGCAACTCCTGCTGCTCTCAATGCGCTGGGTTATATACTGGAAGGTACACCTGGATTTCAATGGAGAGGGAGGTGTGGACATGAGACAGAAACAATGTTGCAGGTGAAAGGACAGTGGGTCTCATTCTAAGTGTGCCGGTCCGTAAACAACAGTGGTGGTAAGATTACCATCACTGTTGTTTCCGGACTGGCACACTACAACTCTGCCAGGCGGGTGCCCTCCCACCCACAGAGTTTTCACAGGAGAACCGGCACCGTTAGCAATGGTGCCGGTGCTCTTGTCTCCCCATTCCCATAGAGTCTTATGGGATTCTATGGGAATGAGGACCAACGAAATTACCGGTGCCTGACTTTCCGGCCGCCAGACTTGGAATAGTCTGGTGGCACATGGAAGTCAGGCACCAGTCATGTTTTACGGGTCAGGCGGCAACCCGCCAGTAGCACCGGCAGGGTTACCGCTGGACCCGTAATGAGGCCCAGTGTCTCAGCATACAAGTCTAAGGAAGTGGCTGCGTTCTCCTGCTTGGGTCAATACAATCAGGCTGGTAGACATATAATGATACAGTAATTCATGCAGCTCGCTTACTATATGATAATTTCCGTCTGCTAATGCCACCTTGCCGAGAGAAGCAGCAGCCTAAAACCTGATTACTTATGCCAAAGGGGAAACACGTCAAAGGCGAGAGTTGTGGAGGCGAGTGCTGCTTCACACTAGGTGATGAAGCTGTCGAGGTTAAGACATATGCAATAGAACATAGGGCAATGGCAATAAGGCATGTGTTAAACATGGCAGTTTACATTAGTAACACAGTATTATAATACAACCGGGATCAGTTTATTACAATATTCAAAACTCCAGGTTTTCCCCCAAAATTCCCTCATATGAGACCTTCACTCCTGTCCCATCTATTGCATCTTTGGGGGAGCAGACATCACATTCATGCATTCCATAACATTGGACTTCTTCACTTGTGCAGCAGTAAAGCACGGGTGTGGTCTGAGGAACCTCAGAGCAGTGGGTACAAACTTGATAGTAGAAACATTTACAGCTCATTATTAAGACATGACAGACTTAGGGTCAGAACCAAGATTATGAGCAGAATCTGCCCAATGGATGCCCCAGGGGTCCCAGGATATCTAGGATCCAGGACTCAAACGTCCAGGTTGCCTCCTGACTGGTGTGGAGGAGACTTACAGTGCTACAGATGTGAATGATGAATGAGTGATGTTGATGACAAAACTTGGTATGAAAGTACAGCATTCGCTCTTCACAATTGTGCGCCTACTCCTTGTGAGGCTAGGAGGCTGTACAGCACCAGACGGGTATGGAGAATCATAGTGCAAATGTTATGTTATGATATGATATATATGGCACTTATAACGTGCCTATACACAAGTGTTATCTGTTCTTGGGAAAATAGGGTGAGTGAGGATGCTGTGGCATATGCGATATCTTCGATAAATCGGGACATTTTGGCCAGGCGATTCCGATTTACCTTGATTCCCAGGACTGGTATGAGGTAAACCAGCCCGGCGATAAATCCCTCTGAGGTGGAGCTTCTTTTAGTGCAGGGCTGAGCTGGGAAAGTTAGGTTATGGCAAACGGCAGACAAGACGTATCCCATGAAGTGGCTCCCCTCCAGTTGATGGACTGCCAGTGATAAGCCTTATACCAGCAGATAAAGAAGGTCTCGGAATACATGGCGTACCCAGATTGGGTGAAGGAGAAATCAGGGTCAAAAGTAAAGTTAACATCTATACATATAAAATGCTTTGGTATGTTTCCGTGTTCAGCTGATGCAATTTCTCAGTTAGTTGCCCTCTGTTATCCAAATGGCAAAGTGCACCCACTTCAACAGCAACCATCATTTCAACATACAGATGCAATTTATCAATGTTAGGTTGCCCTCTGCTGTCCAAATGGCAAAGTGCACCCACTTCAACAACAGCTATCATTTCAACCTACAGAATGAGCACAGTTCTACGTGGTCACCTTCACTGTCCAATATCGCAAACATTCGGAAGTTACTTCTTTCCACCCCCACTTCTCTTCACACGGGGCACAGCAGTTCCAGTGTCAAAGAACAGTTAATTACAGCTCAATGTTTCAGTCTTTAAAGAGCGAAACACTGTAGGACAAATGCCTCCTCACAAGCTAAAACTAAAATGAGGTGCTGTAATTATGCTACTACACAATCTTATGCCATCACGGGGACTATGCAATGGAACAGGGTTGACAATTCCACATCTACAAAGACACATCATAGAGGCCCGTGTGATCCATGGAACTTAGATACTGTTCTTATACCATGCATACCTCTCATTCTATCTGATACATGGAGTCTTTTCAATGACCATTAATAATCACAGGAACCTATGTCCCCTTCCTGGAAGCAATTAGTGGTAATTCTGATATTTAAGAAGGAGGACAGAAGTGACCCTGTGAATTACCGACTGATATAGACATTTAAGATATGCTAGAATGGCATATGTTACGCTGGGAATAGCTAGTTATTATTGATCCCACTAGTGTTGGTGGACAGGTAGTGTTGGCAATCGCTGTTTCCCATGACTAGCAAAGCCCAGTTCTCATAGCACAGAAGGCCAGTAGCCTGAGCTGAGAGATGAAGGGCAGCTGGCTTCTTGACTACCTGGGTTGGAGTGGGGAAATTCGGATGACCACTAAACCCGAATTAGGAGTATGCATCACTGCAGGGTTCGGGGCCTGGGGACTGGGAAACCAGCTTGAGTTATAGGCAGATATCATTCCATTAGAAGTGAATGGGGGCTATGGGAAACTTGGAGGATAAGTCATGAGGTGAGTGGCCACATACCCACCAATCAGTAATGTTAGAAAATGCAGGCATACTGCCAGGTGTGGTGCAGGTAAGTGTTCTCCCTGTGAACCCAGAGATGAGCAGATGAACCATCATTCTCATGACAGGTGATTCGGAAAGCAGCAACCACAGTGATATGGTAACAAACCAATGAACTGATAATAACAACAGTAACAGTAGTCAAATAATCCAACATAATGTATACCCGTAGCTCAAGTCAGAGTTTGACATTCCAGAGAGAATGGCCAGTGACAACACACCCATGGTCGGGACGATGAATAAGGTTCAGTTCACAAAGTGTCAACGGCACGCAGCATGGCCAGTGTCCAGAGGTCAACAGTCCACAGTTCTTGTGGGTGGTGGTTTCTGAAGGTAAGAAAAATTAAAGTTCCAAAGTTCCCAGCGAGGTCAGATGCTGGGCAAGGTTCTACAGTTCACAGGTCGTGATAGTGGCAGTACTCACTTTGGTAAAAATTAAAGCTAAAAATATCAGCAGTACCAGAGCGACAGGATTATGATGGTCATCGGGACGAAGAGAATGATCAAGAGGTGATAGCAACAAGAACCAAAACCAGCCGGCACTGGCATATCAATGGTAGCAGCTTCCAACTTTTGCCCGTGTACCACCAGATCTGGTAGATTCACCATTGATGAGGGGAAAGATCCAGGGGACAGTGGGCTGACCAGTTGCCACTACAGCCTGGGTCACTGACACTGTGGCGGTCTCGGGTGGGACCGCAGAGCATAGCTTCCCGGGCCTGCATTGCGAGACCCAGTGGGGTCAGAACCCTGGAGGTGGCATGCTAGGAGAGGGATTGGAAGCGCGGTTGTGCCCTCCAGGGCCTTGACTGCTTGACAAAGGAGCCTGAGCAGCAGTTCCCACAGGGACCTCACTACCTGAAACAGGTTGTGGAGCTGCAGGTCTTGGTCCAGTACCTGCATGTACTGGTGGACTGAGGTCAGCGCTCTCTGCTGCCAGCACTGCTCATGCAGGGTCCGCAGTGCTGGAAGGGACTGGCACTGGTAGTCTAGAGGCGGGGCCAGTGGGGGAGGTGTCGGCAGTCATGATGGGGTCGGGGCCAGGCCATGGAAGACTGGACCAAGTGGAAGTGGTGTCCTCAGGGGGTGCAGAGTCCTTGCAGAAGTGGACAGCATGGACCCACGCTGTCACTCAAGTGCTCTTGAGGGCGGTGTTGGTAGTCAGCAAGATTTGATATGGTCCCTGCCACCTGGGCTGGTGTGCCGATTTCTGTTGATGGGCCTTTGCCAAGATACAGTCACCAAGCTGTAGAGGATAGCAGGGCTCATTCGCCAGTTCTGGCAGGGCAGCTCGGACCTGAGTATAAAGAGAGCAAACAATTTTAACCAACATGCAACAGTAGTGAAGCACAGTGTCATCCTCTTGATTCAGGTTCTGGAGGTGTGGAGCTGCGTGGAGAGTACTTTCTACTTGCATGGGGCGACCTGTGAGTGTCCTGTGTGCAGACAGTTTATTCTTCCTTTGCAGATTATTACACATGTCAAACTGCGCTAGGGGCAATGCCTGGGGCCATTGCAGCCTGGTTTCTTGACACACTTTAGACAGGAAAAGTTTGAGGTTGCTGTTTCTTCGTTCCACAAGAGCACTTGGATGGAGTGGTACTGCGCAATGGAACTTCTGAGCTATTCTGAGTGCTTTGCGCACTTCCTTAATGATCTGACCGTAAAGTGGGTGCCTCGGTCACTGTCTATGATCAGAGGCAGCCCGAATCGGGGTATGAAATCTTCCAATAGTTTCTTGGTCCCAGTGACTGCGTCTGTTCTCCCACACAGGTAGGCTTCCACCCACCCTGAGACCACATCTACTATCACAAGGCAGTATGAAAATCGCATGCAAATGGGGAGCTGCATAATGTCTGTCTGCATGTTTAAGAAGGGACCCTCCGGTACTGGACGTGCAGACAGCTTTGTGGACACCGCTCTCCCAACATTGTGAGTTAAACATATGGAACACCTTTCACAGTGGTATTGTGGCAAACCAAGTCTCGATTTACAGTAACAATCAGTGCATTTTTATCTGAGTGAGGAATGTTGTGAGCCTCACAGTCCAGGTAGGGAAGTAGTACCTTGGGGGCCACAAGGCGGGCATCTAGGGAGCGCCAAAGGGAATGAACCCCTAACTTACAACTTAACTACAACGTGTATACCAAACCCCTCTTCGACCTCCTGGATGCTCTGGGTGTCTCGTATACCAACTATTGCGGACGACACGCAGATCCTCATCATAGGCCTCCCAGGCCGCTTTGCCAAACTCCACGATGTCTACAAAGTCTTCATCATCGACGGCCACACAATACCTGGTGCTTTTTCCGTCAAGACCCTAGGCGTTTACTTGGACTCCTCGCTTTACATTGCGCGACACGTAAACCACATCGCCACCTCTTCTGGATATGCCATCAAACTCATCTACGCTAGCAAACCATTCCTCACCACCCAGAACCGCCTCAAAATTGCCCGTGCCGTAATAGGATCTAAACTGGATTACTGCAATGCCCTACTGTGTAGTACATCATAAAAGAATCTCCAGAAACTGCAAACAATCCAAAACAATGCCCTCCGTGCTGCGCTGGACATTAGCAAACATGCCCACATCTCTGATGCAAGAAAATCTGCTCAATGGCTACCGGTCAAAGACAGAATCAAGTTCAAGGTTCTATCCATCACCCACCGATGCCTCTCCCATGATGCCCCCCGCCCAACTGGCTGAAAATCTACACTGTACAAACAGACCAGTAAGATATGCTTACCAGTATCGTCTTGTGACACCCATGTTCAACAGAAAGAAAGACGGAGGAGCTAGCTTCCCAGTCCGTGGCCCCTTGCTCTGGAATGAACCCCCCCTCGCCCTGTGCAGCGAACCTTCCTACCAGTCTTTCAGAAAAAAGCTTAAAACTCATCCCTCCCTGCCCCCTCTCGTGCTCCTTCTTCACCTCCTTCTTCAATATCTCTGCAGGGCGTACCTCTGATCTGTACCCCTCCCCGGAAGTTCTTCAAGGATGGCAGCCTTCTCCACATTGCCACTCTAAACACTCGCTCTGCCATCAAGCACTCCTCCGATATCTGTCACCTTCTTGAGGAACTGGACCTCGACGTCCTTTGTCTCACTGAGACATGGTTCACAGCCAGCTCTGCCACCAGCTTTGACACACTCCTACCTGACGGTTACAAGATCCTCTCCATGCCCAGGCCTAACCGTGCAGGGGGTGGTGTTGCCCTTATCTTCCCTGAGTGGATTCCTGCCACTGTCACTCCTACGCAGACCTACTCCTCTTTTGAATGTCTCGTCTGCCGACTCTCTCTCTCTCCTAGCCATTCCCTTACTATCTATCGGCCACCTGGTCAAATTTCCTCCTTCCTCTCTGAGTGGGCTGACCTCTCCTCCTCACTCCTGTCCTCTACCACTCAACTCCTCTTTCTTAGCGACTTCAACATCCACCTTGATGCCTCCAGTCCCCCCACTGGTCTCTTTCGTGACCTCTGCGAATCTCTCTCACTCTCTATTCTCCCGTCTGGGCCTACTCACTCTGCTGGGCACACTCTTGATGCTCTGATCTCTTCTGACCTTCCCCTCTCCGTCCCTCTCTCCACTCCTCTCTCCTGGAGTGATCACTTTCTCCTATCCTCCCACCTCACCCTCCCTACCCCACAGGCAAAGCCACCCTCTTCACTGCCACCCACCTTCTCGGTCATCCGACCCATGAAGCGTGTGTCAGTTGAGGCTTTCGCTGCTACCTTCTCGCCCCCCCCTGCCCCTTCGGCTGACTCCCACCCTGACACAGCCCTCTCCATGCTCCACTCTGCTATATCTGTTACTCTTGATATCCTTGCCCCCGTCATGAGAATCCGCCTGAAGCCCAAAGCCAAATGTAACTCCTGGTATGACTCGGATCTCGTCACCCTAAAACGCAAGTGCAGGGTTGCCGAGAGGAAATGGCGTGCATCATGTTCACCCTCTGACAAACTGGCCTGCCGCCTGCTCCAAAGGCAGTACCGGCTATCCGTTCTCACCAAGAAGAGAGCCCTTATCCAAGCCCGCATCTCTGCGGCATCAAACAACTCCGCCAAACTCTTTAAAATCTGCAAGGAGCTGGCCAACCCTGTTGCAGTCTCTACCTCTCCTGTCCCCTCCCAGGCCCTCTGCACTGCACTGGCCTCTCACTTCATCTCAAAAACTCAGGACAGCCTGTCCTCGCTCTCCTCCTTTCACCTCCCTCCCTCCCTTCCCGGCTCTTCCTCTGGCCCTTCTGCAGTCACCCCTCCTCCCTCTTTCTCTGCCTTTTCACCTTTCTCTGCTGACGAGGTTTCCAGACAAGTCCGATCAATGAAAGTCTCGTCTAAACAGGTTCACCCCTGTTCCTCCAAAACTATCAAGGACCACATCGACTCCCTGGCTCCTGCCCTGGCTGACTTTTGCAACCACTCCTTCGCCTCTGGAGTCTTCCCTTCCCCCCTCAAGCACTCCCTTGTGCACCCTCTTCTCAAGAAACCCTCTTCGGACCCCTCCTGCCCGGCTAACTATCGCCCTATCTCCATCACTCCCTTCCTGGGCAAGCTCCTGGAGAAACTGGCCATCTCCCAGCTTAACCTCCATGCTGAATCTGTTGGTAGTCTTCATGACCATCAATCTGCTTCAGAGCTGCCAGAAGCACGGAAAATGCTCTCCTGAACATCCGTGAAGACCTGCTCTTGAACCTCGACTCCAACACTCCGTGTGTTCTCATTCTGCTCGATCTCTCCTCTGCCTTTGACACTGTCAACCATGCCATCCTGCTCAATCGTCTCCGGGAAAACCTGGGTATCACTGGTCAGGCTCTGGCGTGGCTGACCTCTTTCCTTTCAAATCGACCCTCCCAGGTCCAACTGGGGTCCTTCCTCTCCGACATCTTTTTCTCCACCTGTGGTGTCCCCCAGGGATCTAATCTCACTCCCTGGCTGTTCAACCAGTATCTGGCACTCCTTGCCCACCGCATCGCCGCTCTCTGCCCTAATTTCCAGTGCTATGCGGACGATACCCAGCTCATTTTCAGGCTACCCTCAGCCTCCCCCTCTCCTTCCCTCATCACTGACTGTCTGTCTGCTATCCAAGAATGGTGTGCCGCCAATGACCTCTGCCTTAATGCCAGTAAGACTGAGATTCTACTCATCGGTACTCCCACTCCCTCCTTCCCTGCAGCTCTCTGGCCTGCCTCCCTTGGCCCCCTCCCTGCTCCTACCTGCAAGGCAAAAAACCTTGGGGTCATCTTCGACTCCACACTCTCCTTCTCTCCTCATATTTCTGACGTCGCCAAGAGGTCACACTACCAGCTGCACCTCCTCAGAGGTATTCTTCCCTTCCTCTCCTTCCCCCAGAAGCTCACTGTCTCCCGAGCCCTGGTTCTCTCAAAGCTGGATTACTGTAACAGCCTCTATCTTAATCTGCCTGCCTCCACTCTCCGCCCTCTGCAACTCATCCAGAACAGAACTGCGAGACTTGTCCTTGGCCTCAAGCCCAGGGATCGTATCTCTCCAGGACTGAAATCTCTACACTGGCTCCCAGTGGCTGCGAGGATAAAGTTCAAAACCCTCTGCATTGTCCACAAGGCCTTCTGGGGCCTGGGTCCTAAATACCTTCAACTCTCTCTTCCCAAATATCTTCCTTCCCGAGCCCTTCGCTCATCCGCCTCCAACTCCCTCAGGGTCAGCCGCTTCTCGAAGCAACGAGCTGGGGGTAGATCTCTCTCCGCGGCAGGGGCCTCCCTCTGGAACAGCCTTCCTGCCTCCCTGAAACTCGAGGAGAACCATCTCCGGTTCCGGAAGCACCTCAAAACCTTCCTCTTTGCTTCTGCTTTCTCTCTCCCTCTCCCCTGCTGAACAGCTAATATTCTTCACTGAAACTGCACTGATCCTGCAACTGGACCTCTCTAAACGGCCTCGGCCCTGGGCCCAGCCACTCTCCACTTGCACTGATGCCCTGGAACCCCTCTGCACTGCGGGACTGTCTCTGTATCCCTACATCCCCCCCCTTCCCCAGCACTTGTTCTGCACTTACCTTGCACTTGCCACCAGCTGGCCCTATTTAATTATTACTTTACGCCACTTACCTTGTACTGCACTTCCCCCCTCCCCTTCCCCTTGCACTTTTCCCCCTCCCCCACCTCTGCACTTGCGCGATCTGAATGACACCTGGCCTAGTAGGATCGTTGTCTGTCTCCCCTTGTTCCTCCCCTCCCTGCCTCGTCGCGCCTTGAAACACCTGTGTATAGGCGCGTTACAAATACCATATCATATCATATCATATCATATCTCTTCAACTGACACTGACCCTCAGCAACATTTCCGGTCTGCAACTAGCGCCTAGATGCCCATGGGCTTTGCGCGCTTCTATCAAATGTATAAATAAATTAAATAAATAAAACTTGCATCAGTGCTGAGTCCAGGTCACCTTTTCAGCCTTGGGGACTTGGTCTTGGAGTATGGCCAGGCAATCGGGACTGCAACACAAACAAGCTCATTAGGAGCCAGGGGCCCGTTAAATACTGCAGAATGAGCTGCATAGTCTGCTAGGGCATTTCCGTGGGCAGTGAAGAGCTGAGAGGGATCATGCCCCTTGCATTTAACGCTGAGGCAGCAGGTAGTAGCAATGCATGCAAAAGGACTGACACATACTTTCCATTCAATATAGGGATACCGATGGATGTCAGGTACCTGCGCTGCTTCCAGTGGACTCTGAAATCGTGCACAACACTATAAGCATTCCGGGAGTTGGTGTAGATTGTGGCTGATCTATCCCAAGCCAGTATACAAGCCCTGGTGAGGGCTATGAGTTTGGCAACCTGGGCAGATTTAGCAATGGGCAATCAGTACGCTTTTAGGGCTGCATGGGGGGGGTGCATACACGATACCCTGAGACTAATTCTCCAGTTTCTAGTACCCAGAGATACGAACCATCTACAAACAGAATCAGATCTGGGTTCTGCAAGGGATGGTCGGACAAATCAGCGCAGGGAAAAATAAGTGTTTCCACAACAGGGATGCGATCATACAGTTTCCCATACTGCAGGATAGGCAACAGAGAGGCAGGGTTCAAGACAGGGCATTGGTTCGAAGTTACATTGGTGGCTGAGATAATCAGTCTCTCTAATCGGATAGGTATGGAGTTGGACACATGCTGGGTCTTCCCTTTGAGCAGTAGGGATAGTACAGCATGTGGGACTGCGATTATGACTGGGTGGCCTTGTACCAGGGAGTCAGTCTTTTCTAGAAAAGGGGCAGCAGCAGCTTCAGCTCTGAGATGTAGGCAAGCTGGGAGTCCGGCTGAGACTGGGTTCCGTGCTATACTGCGATATGATACAGGTTGTGCGTATCACTGTTCAGCTGAGCCAACACTCTTTGTTGTGGTAAGTCAGAAGGAGGCAGACCACAATTTTCAATTTTAAAGGATGTTTATTGAAACAATAGAGAAAAAGCCTAGCTTTCCCTATTCTAAAGACTTCCCTGCCAAACACAACTAAACTAGGGTGCTCGTCGTCTGGTTGAAATTGCAAAGTAAGTCTGTCCTCCATCCAAAAATGAATCCTTACTGACCTTACACTTATACTCACTAACTGAAGATCCGGAGAATGACTTCCTTCTCCTGAGGTTTCTTTTCCAGCATGCAGGGGTGTTGCTAGGTCTGGAAAAGACCCGGGGTTTCCCTGATGTCAGAACTGTCAGGACTGGGGGCTAGCTAGCCTTTTGGTTGTAGCTCCTGAGATTCTATCTGGGGCTACAGCCAAAAGACCAGGGGCTATAGCCCCCTTAGACTCCCTAGCAACGCCTCTGCCAGCAAGTACTTCTTAGTATAGAATTTTCAAATAAATTCTTGCTATTTCCTATACCAGTTCGTTCATTGCTTTCAAAAGGATTTTTTCACATCTCTCTCTTTGGTTCTGTTTGAACTATGAAGTTCCATTCTCTAGGCGCTTGGGCCTCTGAATATTTATTTACTCTGTTCCTCTCACTTATTGTTGGAAACTGTTCTTGTTCTAACACCAGTTCCTACAATTTCGTAGCTCCTTGATTATTCTTTGTTATCCCTTGTGGTATCCCTGTCTTCACACTGGGATCTGTATAATGTACCCAGTCACCTGTTTCATTCCCATTGTATGCTTTCCATTCACTGGGCACAATTAGTGGAGTTCCTGAACAAGTCTCACTCTTATTATTATTTATGCAATCGCTGGGACGATTATACTGCTCCCCTGTGTGATTCTTACTCTTCTTAATGTGATCACATTTACTGGGACGAGTAGACTGAGTCCCTTTGGAATTCTCACTCTTCTTAATGTATTCACATTGACTTCACTGGGACGAGTAGGCAGAGTTCCTTTGTGATTCTCACTTTTCTTAATGTATTCACATTCACTGGGGCAAGTAGGTTGACTCGATTCCTTATATTAGTTCCCGTTATCATTATTATGGATATTATTTTGCCTCTTGTTATTTGTTCCTTGTCTCCCAGGTCTCCAACTCTTCCCATTATCGGTAGTACAATAAGGCTGCGTCAGCGGCACTGGATTGGCACTTGCCTGTCACATTCCTCTGTAGTTCATCAGGATGGCCATTGCCCTCGCTTCGTCTTCTCGTTCCGACACACTTCGGTGGCTTTCTCCCTGTGTGGTCTCGGCGTGGAAAGGTGTTGCTGTTTCTTTTCCTTCCCAGCCTCTACCAGGTAAGTATTCTCTCTGGGTATCCACCTGTGGCTCAGGCGCTTCCCAGCCATGGATTCTCACCTCCGTGCTTGTTTCTGTAATGCTCCTCCAGGGACTGTTACTTGTTTGCCAAACGTTCTCGAACCTGGCCCTCGCACAGTACATCTTGGGTACTGTACTGCTCGGTTCCAGCTGCTCACTCGTGGTGAGAATAGCGTTCTCTACCAGTTACTGGCTTCCCTCCAGCTGGTTCGAAACTCCTGGGTCCCTCTCCCTTGGTATTTGGCTCCTCCCCCTTTTATGATGCTGTTCTAGGGCTTCCTCAGCTTCTAGTGTAGAACAAAAGATCATCATAACTCCTTTAGGTTTCTTTGTCCCAGTGTCAGGAAATTCTGTATTCTTCCTTACTCATTGGTTTTGACACATCTCAGTTTCAGACGAATATGTATCTTCTACAGAAGGGTTGCAATAACAGATGTAGGAGGATTCTGGTTTTCTGATGACTGATATAGCCTTGGGTTGTTTCTGAGTGTTCTGGAAAGGGTTTTCCTCATCGGAACAGTAGTCCTTCACCCGAGGAGAAGAGCCTCTCCCTGTGAGGTCCTGCTTGCCGACCACCCCTAGGGGGAATGTTGGATAGCAGACTCACCTGCCTAGCCTCACAAGGAAAGGCTTCCTCCTGGGAAGAAGTGACTGAATCCCTTGATTCGTCACATACCCTTTCTCTTATGAGTTTGGCTTCCCCTTATTCACATGTTGGGAATCTGATGAGAAAATCGATGTTGCCTTACTCTTTCCCTATTCTGTGATTGATGGAAAAACAGTAGGGTTGAAGGTCGAGAAACCATTGCATTATTCAAGGGTTGGAAACCTTCCTTAGGCTTAACCATATAAGTGGAAAATGGTCTGTTACCAACCAAAACCATCAACACGTTAGGCAGTATTTTAGGTACAGAACAGTCCACTTAATGGCTTGTCCCTCTAATTCGATTGTTGCATAGATCTGTTCTCTTGGAAACAGCTTGCAGGTGATGTAAAGAACTTGATGTTCTAGTCCTTCATATTTCTGAGAGAGGACAGCCCCAATCCCTATTTTAGAAGCGCCTGTCTTGAGGATGAATTCCTTATTGAAGTTGGGAATGTAGAGAACTGGTTCACTTCATAAGATGTTTTTTAAGTTGTTAAAGGTGTCTTGGTCATATTTGTCCCATCTCAAATTTTGAGGTTCCCCGTTTTTAAGCTTGTCTATCAGACGTGCTGTGAGGTTTGAGTAATTTGCAATGAACCTATTGCAATACCCAATAAGTCCCAGGAAGGCACAAAGCTTGCTTTATAGTTTTTGGGGATGGTGTATGTTTCACAGCTTTGACTTTCTCCAGTTGGGGTTGTACAAATCTGTTGCCCACGAGGAAGCCTAAGTACTTGAAGGCTGACTGCGCCCAATGGCACTTCTTCGGATTGCATGTTAGGTCGACTTTTCTCAGAGCTCTACCTATCTCATAAAGGTGCCAGAGGTGCTCTTCCTAGGTTGTGCTATGAATCACGATTTCATCGAGATATGTGCCACAAAAATGGGAAAAGGGTTGCAATACTCGATCCATGAAAAGTTGCTGGTGCGCTGTGTAAGCCGAATGGTAACACCTTATATTTAAATAATCCTCAGGGAGTGAAAAATTAAGTTTTCACTGTATAGGGAGGATTTAAGGGGACTAGCCAACAGCCTTTGGTAAGATCATTCGTGGAGATATACCGGGCTTGCCCTAACTTGTTCATTAAATCATTGATTCTAGGCATCGGGTAATCATCAAACAGAGATGGAATTCACCTTATTAAAATCCACGATTGATCAGGTTTTGTCACCAAGACTATTGGTGAAGACCAAGGGCTTTCCGAGATTCAATGATATATACCGCCAAAATGTTTTCCACCTCGTGAAAAAAAAAATATTTTCTTGCCTCTGCAATCCTATAGGGCTTTAAGTGGACCACCTTCCCTTGGGGAGTTGGGATGGTATGTACAAAATCCTTAACCCTCCTAGGTTGATCACTGAAGACATCGGGGAATTGATGTAAAACAGCTTTAACGTCTTCTTGTTGGTTTGGAGCCAACTCTGAAGTGTTCAGATTGTTTTCTTGACTCCCCTTGGGTAGCAATGTGGCCATAGTTATGGAAGTGTTTCCACGGGGTACACCCTCCATTTGTTTAATAAGTTAATATGATACAATTGGGTCTTTTGTCTCCTGAGGCTACATAATTACAGGGGCTTTTCTTTTCAATTATTTTATATGGTCCGCACCATTTTGATAAAAAAATATTGTCAGGGGTAGGTAATAAGAGCAATAGTTTCTGGTCCACTCAGAATGAGCGGGTCTTCTTTTCATAATGAGTTTTTTATTTTATTCCCCTGAGGCTTTTCTAGGTGTTTGGTCACTATTTCATGTACTATGCGCATATGTTGTTTAAGATCTTGGGTTGTTGGGGAGATTGGTAAAGCAGCCTCTTCCCTTTCTTCCCCTGTTTCCCTGAGCATGTCATCTATATCCCTGAGCTCTCAACCATGAAGGAGCTCATAAGCGGAATAACCTAAAGAGGCATGAGGTGAATTCCTCACTGCAAAAAGAGCCCAAGGGATCATCATATCCTAATTCTTACTGTCCGCTTCAACTAGGTTCTTTAAGATCTTTTTTAAGGTCTGACTGAAGCGTTTGACAAGCCCATCAGTTTAGGAATGGTAAACTGAAGTTCGTAATGTCTTTATTTGCAATATTTCCTTTACCTCTGACATTATGCGAGACAGGAAGGTGGTTCCTTGATCCATTAAGATCTCTTTAGGAAACCCCACTCGAGACAGAAAAGGAATCAGGTGTTTCAAAATCTGTTGGCTCATATTGTTGCACAATGTAAAGGCTTATAGGTATCTGATAGCATAGTCTACTATAACCTAAATGAATTTATTTCCCAGCTTTGAAGGCTCGAGGGGCCCAATGATGTCCATGCCAATAAGAGAAAATGGAATCTCAATAATGGGGAGACGTTGTAAGGGTGTTGGGGTTACTGGTTGGCTTGCGGTTTTCTGACAGATGGAAGATGTTAATTCAACACTAAATTCTTGCCATCAGCATATATTCCAGGCCAATAAAATATTTGGATAATCTGCCTTTGGGTTTTACTTGCCCCTTGGTGTCCAGCCGTTAAGTGAGAGTGTGCAAGCTCGAATAATACCCTCCTGTGGCTCTGAGGAATCACTAGCTGTGTTCTTGGGGCATGCTGATAAATCCCCTAAAAAAACGCCTTATGTCTGTCCCTCCGCCTGAGATATAACCTTACCAAAGACTTCTGTTAAAATTGAATTGTTATGTTGGGAGAACACTAGGTCTGGAAAGAGTTCTACTTCCTCTACCTGTGGGAAGGGTTTGTCCTTGTGCTTCTTATCTGCTTTTACAAACCCTGGAGTACCACTTTCTGTTTCTTTCTGCTCTTGAACTTCTTGGGTAACAGGGAATACCTGTTACTCACCGCTCCGTAAATAGGTCAGGAAGATAGATAGATGACCTTGGAGACGATATGTACACAGGAATCGATATTCAGCCTCCAACTCCAGCTCCCCTGAGTTCAAGACTCAGGCTTCCTCAAGAGAGGGGCTCTTCTTTACAACGTACCTCTCTGCTGTTTCAATTGGAATAGGCACAGGTGTCAGTTCAATAAAAGAGCGGGGAGAACACACACCGCCAATACCCAAGCTGCAAAGGGATACAAAGAGATTAGACAGTGCTGAGAAACCAAGTAAGCAATTAAGCACAGTATGGGACAGGAAATACCTAGGCAGTGATTGGAGTGGAACTTTCCCCGGAATGGACCTACAAGTAAAGAAGTAAACCCAAATGAGTGAATTAATCTAATGGATTCTTCCTGTAGAGAGTTTTAGTCAAAACTACAGACCTGAATTGTGGGACTCTCAAGGGTTAATGATGTCCAGGATTGGAGAAAACGACAGGAAAAAATAATAAACAGGGAAGTTAGTACAGGGAAGTAAACCCGGGTGGCACGAGGATCGCGCTAGAGCCGGGTTGGTGCAGGAGCAGGAGCAGGGAAGAATAATCCAAGTAACGTTCCGTGTCAAATACCAGAAGATCACAACAATGATAAGGGCGTAGAGGAGGCAGTCCAGGGGCAGTCCGGGTCGACACCGTATTGGTCTATGAAGTGTCAATGGAATAGGAGACGTAACAATCCAAAGGTTCGGGTGTGGGTCGGAACCATGAGATTGAGTTGGGATTCATGACAAGATTTCATGAAGGAAAACGGACATAACCGCAAATAGTAAGAAACTGTAATGCTTACCTCATAAACTCTGCGGGAGCACCTCTCTGGAAAATCTGGTTGTACTATTCTTAGTGTGCGTTGTTAATCTGTGTAGTCTGGTTATCTAAGAAGAAACATTCAGCAATCCTCAATATGCTAGTCTAATGCACCAATTCAGGAATTAGCTCTCTAACTCTTCAGGGGTCGTTACCTGCTGTTATTTGTTGGTGAGCTCTCCATCCTACTTCTACGCAGGGGCGCTTGTTCTGAAGAATGGAGATGAAATGTAATTTTCTGAAGGGAGTAAGGACCGCTAGTGTGTGTGATATGAGAGGGAGAGCTAATTAGAACAAGGTAGGAGTTAGAAACTATCCCTGGCAAGAATAGCACAATTAAAGCCGTTCCATTAACAATTGAAGTGCAAGAACAACTAATCTTCCCAAAACCAACAACTGAGGAACGACTATATGTGCGTGTGAACAAGTGGCCAGAACAATGTTAACTGCTGAGAAACTGTATTGTTCTTTTTTACATGAAACTCTAGCTTTATGCGTAATGTGCTGTATGCTAACTAGTGGAGAAAACGTCCAACCGCTAACAATATGACCCTAGTTAGTTCTGCTGACTGGAAGAAATTGTAACACCCAATATATGACGACTCAAAACTTTGTCAAGGGATTGCAGTACTTCATAGCGTGTGTAAAAGGCTGACTGACAGGGGAACAACTTATTACAGCTGCCACAAAAACAAGGTAACACAACTGACTGGAAAATGCACGCTAAAAAAAGTGCGCAACATTAACAGCCAATACTTGCGATAAATGTTGGTTGACAAGACAACGAGCTTCAAACAGCTGAGGGAGATTCAACAAAAACATTCCGCTGACAGGAATGAGCGCGGCAACAGTGCTGAGGCAGATGTGAAGGCAATTTCCGAGAATGCTGACTAAAACCGAACACAATGGAATACTGTGGAAATGACTGGGAAGTACACGGCTAACTTCAGAGGAAACTATGGAGCTACGGTAAGGAGATTTCAAGAATGGACTGAGGAAAACTGTGACTGGAACTGGCACCGCGGTAAGCGTACACTGCGAAGCAGATGATGCGAAGCGCGGAGCAGGTGCGGGGAGGGGCTTATATATGCAGCGAGTGTGAAGCACTAGACCATAACTATCACTTCCCATAGGACCACTAGGCCGCCATTTTAGGTAATGAGGAAGTGTCTTTTGCCATATAGCCTAGACATGGTTTTTTCCTTGTTACAGACCAAGCATGATAAGCCGTGGTCCACAAATTCTTAGAGGCTAATCTAGGGGCATGACCCATGCTCATGACAGTATTCCCCCCCAAAACCCCTCCTAAGCCAGAATCCCCCTTTGTAGGCTTGCACGGATTATTTCTATGAAAGGCTCTCAGCAATCTAGGCGCATGAATGTTCTCTTGGGGTTCCCATGTTCTATCCTGAGGACCATACCCCTTCCAGTCCACCAAATAGAACAACTTCTTGCGCACCACCTTGGAGTCCAGAATAGCCTTGACTTCATACTCTGGCTGATCGGTCTCAACTTCCACTGGGGCTGGTGTTCTTGAATTCTGGTATTCGGGCTGACTGGTTTCAACAAGGAAACGTGAAACACTGGATGGATTTTCAAGTTCTTGGGAAGTGTCAATTTCATGGCCACTGGAATAATCACTTTTTCGATAGTAAATGGTCCCAGAAATCTTGGAAGGAATTTTCGTGACCCCTTCAATGTTACGTTTTTGGTAGACAGCCACGCTAAATCTCCAACCTTGTAATCTGGAGTGTTTTTTCTTTTTAGATCAGCAAATTTCTTCTGGGCTTCTTTGGCAACAAACAAATGCTCTCGTGCCTTGACCAGGGCGGTGGCAATTTTTTCGTGCAGAGTTTTCACAGTTGGCACTTCTAAGGATTCGGGAGGATCATAGGCAGACGTCCGAGGGTGCTGGCCATGTAAGGTAAAAAATGGATTCAAACCTGTGGAGGCGTGTACAGAGTTATTTTAAGCGTATTCAGCTACCAACAAGACATTAAACCAGGTGTCTTCAGACTGATGCAACATACATCGGAGGTACTGTTCCAAGGTTTGATTAGTTCTCTCGGTTTGTCCGTCCGTTTGTGGATGATGACTCTGTGGACAAGCGAACCTCCACCTTGGCTAGTTTGCAGCATTTTTTCCAGAATTTAGAAACAAACTGGCTTCCTCGATCGGAAACTACTATTGACGGAAAACCATGTAGCCTTACTACATTCTCCAAAAAGGTTTTAGCCAGAACCGAGGCTGTAGGTAAACCCTTTAATGCTACAAAGTGCGCCATCTTTGAAAAAAGATCCACCACCACCAATATGGTATCATACCCATCGCACTTGGGTAGATCTGTGATGAAGTCCATAGAGAGAGTATGCCAGGGCGCTGGTGGCACGCTCAGCGGTTGAAGAAGGCCAGCAGGTTTACTCTTTTGATTCTTGTTTTGAGCACAATTTCCGCAAGTGTTCAAGAATTGAACTACATCTCTTTGCCATGTGGGCCACCAATAAGATCTTTTCACCTTCTCCATGGTTTTGGTAATTCCGGGATGACCCTCCAGCAAGGCTCCATGATAGTTGGAAATTACTTGAACTTGCAGCCTAGGCGTGGGCAGATACAGGCGATTCCGATAGAATGGTAAACCATCCAGAACACTGAAGTTTTCACCCTTTGCTTCCCATTTCTGCAGTTCATCGGGGTTCATGCTGATTTTGACTTTCTCTCTCAGTTTCTCCCAAGACGAATCTGTTGAACCCACAACTCCAAGCACCTTTTCCCCAGAAATAATCTCCACAGGAATGTGAGGCACATACGCTTCTTCACCTTTTCCAATACGAGATAGGGCATCTGCCTTTCCATTTCGCACCCCCGACCTGAATGTGATGACAAAGTCATATTCGGCAAAAAAGAGGGCCCAACGTAGTTGACGGGAGGATTGTGCCTTAGCCGAGCGGAGATACTGCAGGTTGCAGTGATCCGTAAAAATGGTAACAGTATGTCTTGCCCCAAGTAGGTGATGTCTCCATTCCTTAAGGGCACACTTGATGGCCAACAATTCCTTATCAGTAATTGTATAGTTGAGCTCTTCAGAGGAGAATTTTTTAGACCAAAAGGCCACTGGATGCAATTTGTGGGAGTCCGGATTGCGCTGTGATAACACTGCTCCCATGGCCACATTAGAAGCGTCTGTTTCCACCACAAACGGAGGATCCGCCCGGGGATGCTTGAGGACAGGGGCTGCGGTAAATCTTTCCTTTAATTTTTTAAAAGCCTCATCTGCCTCTGTAGTCCAATCAAATTTTTTGTTCTTCTTGAGTAAGGACATAATGGGATGAACTAATCGCGAGAAATCAGACACAAACAGTCGATAAAAATTTGCAAACCCTAGAAAACTTTGAATTCCTTTAACAGACATGGGTGCAGGCCAAGTGAGAATTGCATCAACTTTTCAGTTGTCCATCTTGACTCCTTGTGCCGACAAAATGAACCCCAAGAACTCAACTTCTGGAACGTGGAAGTGACATTTTTCCAGTTTAACATACAGAGAGTTTTCCTTGAGTCGTTGGAGAACAGCAGTCACATGCTTGACATGTTCCAAAGGGTTATCAGAAAAGATTAGAATGTCATCCACATAGACCACCACACAAATATCCAACATATCTCTGAAAATGTCATTCATAAAGGATTGAAAGGCCGCTGGAGCATTGCACAGCCCAAAAGGCATCACCTTGTATTCAAAAAGCCCGTATCTGGTTCGAAATGCAGTTTTCCACTCATCTCCCTCTTTTATGCGTATTAGATGATATGCACCTCTGAGGTCTAGTTTAGTGAAAATGTGCGCCTGTTTTACTTGGTCCAACAATGTAGAAATGAGTGGAAGAGGGTAGCGATTCTTTACAGTGATTTGATTTAGAGCTTGGTAGTCTATACACGTTCTCAATTCTCCTTCTTTTTTGGGCACAAAAAATAGGGGTGATGCTGCTGGGGATTTAGATGGTCTGATAAATCCATTAGCCAGATATTGATCCAAATAAGTTTTCAAATGGACATTTTCCTTTTCTGTCAAAGCATAAATTCGACTGCACGGAAGCTGGGATCCAGGATTGAAATCAATTTGACAAGCGTAAGGTCTGTGAGGGGGCAGTACTTCGGCTTGTTTTTCCTCTTGGAATACATCTTGGAATTTCCGGTATTCATGGGGCAAAGAGCCTATAAGACCTAAAGTGTTTTCCGTAGACCCCTCCTGTTGCATAATCTCCACTGAACCTTCCGTAGAATTGCAGGAGTTCTGGCAGTCAGGAGCAAAGCTCAAAGTTCTAGTTCGCCAATTGATCAACGGGTTATGCTTTTCCAACCACGGTATTCCCAAAATAATCTGGAACTGTGGAGCTCGAATCAGGTCAAAAGAGATCCTCTCTCTGTGTCCATCCTGGCAGAGCATAATAAGGTTGTTAATGCATTGTGTAACCGGACCTGACACTATTGGAGTGCCGTCGACCCCAGATACATTTTCTGCCTTTAACTTATCCGTTAAGGGAAATCCCAATTTGCTAGCCAGGTGAAGATCCATTTAATTGCCAATAGCCCCACAATCAATATAAGCAGTCAACTCATGCCTTATTGTGGGAAACTCATGACTAAATAGGATGATTGGAAACACAAAGTGGGAAGTCACTGAAACCTTATCCACGCTCGACAAGCTGACCTCTAAACTTGCCGGGCACTGGAGTTTTCCGAATTCTGGTCCTTCTGGTCTTGACTCACTCCTCCCAAAGGTTTTCGTGCCGGTTTCACTGGGCAGTCCTTTAAAAAGTGACCCGCCTTACCACAGTATAGACATAACTTTTGTTGACGTCTTCTCTCTCTCTCCGTCTGAGAAATCGGGCCTCAAATTCCCCCCAACTGCATGGGTTCTGAGTGAGTTTCTGGTCCTGATCTTGCAACTGATTCTCTTGGGCGAACCACATACGCTCGATTGTCTTGGCGAGCACGATCATTCCTACGATCTTGTAACCTGTGGTCTAACTGAATAGTTAAATCAATGAAGTCATTGATATCCTCCGGTGGGTTCACCACTTGTGCCAAAACGTCCTTTAATTCACTGCGCAGACCTCGATAAAATAAAGTTGTTCTTTTTTCCATAGGCCAATTGGTTTCTGCCACCAACCAATTAAAGGTGGCCCCATAGGCCAGCAATTCTTGATTGCCTTGCTTCAATGACAGCAACTCGCCATCCAACGCCTGCCCTTGAGTGTGTCGAGCAAAAAGTCTTTCCCAATTCTTTCTGAAAATCCTGGAAGTTTTGCAACACAGGATCATCCCTATTTACAAGGGGTATGGACCAATCTGCCGCATAGCCGCCCAAATAAGATAACACGAAAGCCACCTTCGATTGGTATGTGGGGAACAGTCCAGGTCTGCACAAAAAATGTAATCTGCATTGATTTAAGAACACAGCAAATTTCTTTGGCTCTCCTGTAAAGCGCTCTGGAGGAGCTAACGGAACGTTTCCAGGAATGACCACTTGGACTGGAGCCTGGGGCGCCGTAGATACAGAAGCGTGGGAATTATTTAATGGTAGCGGTACCTGACCTGCTTGAGCCTGAAACAGTTGATGAGCCAATTCTTCTGTTCGATCCTTGTTCACCACCAGCTCTCTTCTAAGGGGATTGGTCTCAGACCGAGCTGCGTGGACTTCAGCTCGTAATTCCCCCAAAAGTTGAGTCAACTGATCCATCTCAGTATTTTCCATGAATGCTCAGAGTATTTTTCAGCACGGCTTCGCGTTCTGTAACGCTTACCTCATAAACTCTGCGGGAGCACTTCTCTGGAAAATCTGGTTGTACTATTCTTAGTGTGCGTTGTTAATCTGTGTAGTCTGGTTATCTAAGAAGAAACATTCAGCAATCCTCAATATGCTAGTCTAATGCACCAATTCAGGAATTAGCTCTCTAACTCTTCAGGGGTCGTTACCTGTTGTTATTTGTTGGTGAGCTCTCCATCCTGCTTCTACGCAGGGGCGCTTGTTCTGAAGAATGGAGATGAAATGTAATTTTCTGAAGGGAGTAAGGACCGCTAGTGTGTGTGATATGAGAGGGAGAGCTAATTAGGACAAGGTAGGAGTTAGAAACTATCCCTGGCAAGAATAGCACAATTAAAGCCGTTCCATTAACAATTGACGTGCAAGAACACCTAATCTTCCCAAAACCAACAACTGAGGAACGACTATATGTGCGTGTGAACAAGTGGCCAGAACAATGTTAACTGCTGAGAAACTGTATTGTTCTTTTTTACATGAAACTCTAGCTTTATGCGTAATGTGCTGTATGCTAACTAGTGGAGAAAACTTCCACCGCTAACAATATGACCCTAGTTAGTTCTGCTGACTGGAAGAAATTGTAACACCCAATATATGACGACTCAAAACTTTGTTACAGGATTGCAGTACTTCATAGCGTGTGTAAAAGGCTGACTGACAGGGGAACAATTTATTACAGCTGCCACAAAAACAAGGTAACTCAACTGACTGGAAAATGCACGCTAAAACAAGTGCGCAACAACATTAACAGCCAATACTTGCGATAAATGTTGGTTGACAAGACAACGAGCTTCAAACAGCTGAGGGAGATTCAGCGAAAATATTCCGCTGACAGGAATTTGCGCGGTAACAGTGCTGAGGCAGACGTGAAGGCAATTTCCGAGAATGCTGACTAAAACCGAACACAATGGAATACTGTGGAAATGACTGGGAAGTACACGGCTAACTTCAGAGGAAACTATGGAACTACGGTAAGGAGATTTCAAGAATGGACTGTGGAAAACTGTGACTGGAACTGGCACCGCGGTAAGCGTACACTGCGAAGCAGACGACGCGAAGCGCGGAGCAGGTGCGGGGAGGGGCTTATATATGCAGCGAGTGTGAAGCACTAGACCATAACTATCACTTCCCATAGGACCACTAGGCCGCCATTTTAGGTAATGAGGAAGTGTCTTTTGCCATATAGCCTAGACATGGTTTTTTCCTTCTTACAGACCAAGCATGATAAGCCGTGGTCCACAAATTCTTAGAGGCTAATCTAGGGGCATGACCCATGCTCATGACAGAAACACTAATTAGCAGCAACAAGCTCGCTGGAAGACGCTGGTTTTAAACCCGTAAGGGGGGCGTGCCTTGTTGTACGTCTTTCACGTACGAGCCGTGTCAGCTGACACGGGTTCCGCTGTAGCTTGTACATACGCCATGGCAACCTGTATCTGCTCCACAAAGGAGCCTGTGAATGGGACGTACACTGCAGGGAAGTTTTTGTCTGCCGAAGTATAACAGCATCCTCCCCCAAAGACACCGGCAACCCCCGGGCGGAAAGATCAGGGCAATGCAAGTTGGACAAAGGTTCCCAGGTATGATCCTCAGGCCCGAAACCCTTCTAATCCACCAGATAGAATACTGTGCCCTTAGAGACTTTGCAGTCAAAAATGCGTGAGACCACGTACTCCTCTTCGCCGTCCACCAAAATCGGTGAAGGACGTGTCGGTAGTCGAGTAGACCGGACAAAGGGTTTGATCAGAGAGACGTGAAAGACCGGGTGAATTCGCCAAAAACGTGGCAATGACAACTTGACCGCTGCAGGGTTAATAACATCAGAAATGTTAAAGGGCCCCACAAATTTAGGCATAAGAGAGCGTTTACCAGCAATCCGTAAGTTACGGGAGGACAATCACACTTTCATGCCAATCCGATAGACTGGTGCCGGCGAACGATGAACATCCGCATACTTCTTTGCACGATCTTGAGCCCGAAGCAAGTGACAGCGAACATCCCGATGAACTTGGTCCAGATCTCTTACGCAATGCGGGTTGGCATCCGGCAAGGTCGGATCAAGCGGGAGTGTCCTAGGGTGGCAACCATATAAGGCAAAGAAGGGAGACACCCCCGTGGACGTATGCATAGAATTATTGTATGTAAACTCAGCATAAGGCAATGAAGTAAACCATGACTGTTGAAACTGAAGACATAAGCAGCGTAGGAACTGTTTGATAGTGGCATTGGTTCTTTCAGTCTCCCCATCAGTCTGAGGATGGTATGCCGAGGAATACCTATCCTCAATATCTAGAGAAGACATGAGAGACTTCCAGAATCGTGAGGTAAATTGCGTCCCACGATCGGAGACAATGACAGATGGCAAGCCAAAGAAACGAAATACGTTTGTCATGAACAATCTAGCCAGACCAGGAGCTGAGGGCAAACCGGAACAAGGAATGAACAAAGCAAATTTTGTGAAGTAGTCCACAATCACCCAAATGGTGTCATGTCCTTGGATGTCAGACAAGTCAACAATGAAATCCATCGACACCATCTGCCAAGGTTATTATGGGATTGGCAGGGGCTGTAACAAACCCACAGGTTTGGCTCTGGAGATCTTGCATTGGGTGCAAACGGCACAGGTTATGATGTAATCCTTTACGTCGCGTGCCATGGAAGGCCACCAAGCCCAACGACGTAATGCCTCGAGGGTTTTCTGACTTCCTGGATATGCAGCAACCAGAGAATCATGGGACCACTGGAGAGCCAAGGTTCGGGCCTGGCCCGGCGGAACAAAGATGCGTCCTTGAATGAATGGCAGAACTTGAACTAGTTCCAGGTTGAAATCAGCAATTTCCGTGGGATGGGTTGAGACCCAATCAATGATGATTGATCGTAAGGACGGTTGAACAGAAAATCCACAAACAACTTTGTTTGGTAGGAGAGGTAGTGCTTCATTTCGCTGGAACTGGTTCCCTGCATGGAGGCGGGAGAGAGTGTCGGCTGACACTTGGGCCTTGGCAGGACGGTAGGTGATAATAAACTTATATTGTGAAAAGAATAAGTGCCACCGCGCCTGTCTGGCAGTAAGACATTTCATTGATTTGAAAGCTAACAGGGTTCTATGATCCGAGTATACTGTTACTGGATGTTTTGCCCCCAAGAGGTGATGTCTCCATTCCATAAAAGCATCTCTGATGGCTAGGAGTTCACGTTCCGTAATGGGATAATTCCTCTTGTAAGGTGTCAACTTGCGAGAAAAGTAGGCTACTGGATGTATATCGCCGGAAAGAGGACAATGTTGAGACAAGACAGCACCAACTGCATAACCCGAGGCATCAGCCTCCACAAAAAATGGGAGATCAGGATCGGGATATTTGAGGACAGGCGCGGAAGTGAAAGCGGCTTTTAATTGGTCAAAAGCCTTTTGGGTTTCAGATGACCATACATATGGCACCTTGGCACTGGTCAAAGAGGTAAGAGGCGCAGAAATCTCTGAAAAGCTGTTGATAAAACGCCTATAAAAATTTGCGAAACCCAAAAATGATTGTAGTGATTTGATGGTTTTGGGCTCTGGCCATTCTAAAATGGCACTGACTTTAGATTGACTCATATGAACTCCACTGCTAGTGAGATCGTAACCTAAGAATTCCACCTCTGGGGCATGAAAGATGCATTTTTCGGCTTTTCGAATAAATTGTGATCCCTTAGCCATTGAAGCACCGTTTTGACATGTAGTACATGGTCCGTCTGGTTTTGCGAATAGATCAGAATATCATCTAGGTAAACTACCACATACTGATCAAGGATGTCATGGAATATATCATTCATAAATGCCTGGAAGGTGGCCGGTGCGTTACAGAGCCCAAAGGGCATCACCAAGTACTCAAATAAACCGTAACGTGTCTTGAACGCAGTTTTCCACTCATCCCCTCTTCTCATACGGATTAGGTTGTAGGCCCCTCTGAGATCGAGTTTAGTGAATATTTTTGAGGAACCCAACTGATCAAGGAGAACAAAGATCAGGGGAAGGAGGTACTGGTTCTTTATGGTAGCTGCATTCAAGGCGCGAAAGTCAATAAAGGGACGTAAATCCCCTTCTTTCTTTGGAACAAAAAAGAGCGGGGACGCAACTGGGGATTTTGAAGGACGAATAAACCCCATGGCAAGAGCCTTGTCTATGGACTCTTTGAGTACAGCATCTTCCTTGAGAGTTAATGAATAGACCCTTCCAGCAGGTATCTTTATCCCTGGTATCAAGTCTATCGGACAATCATAGGCCCGATGTGGAGGTAGAGATTCTGCCATACCTTTGTCAAATACGTCCAAATATTCTGCATAATGAGAAGGAACCATGGACGCAAGGTTGTTTGATATTGCTCCAATATGCATGGTAGAGGATACCAGTGCCTTGGCTGGGCTATCCTGGCTGATTCCAAGCAAGGAAGTGCATTGACTATTGCAAACGTTGGAGGGAAACTGGATCTGATAATTCGACCAATCAATGACAGGGTTGTGGAACTGCAGCCATGGAATACCCAGGATGACTTTGTAGGCCGGAGCTTTGATAACATCGAATGATATCATTTCTGTATGGCCTTCATCAGTGCTCATATGCAATGGAACCGTTTGATGAGTTACCTTTGCAGAGACAAGGATCGAACCATCCACCACATTAACAGTTTCAGGTATAGTTTTACGAATTAGCGGTATGCCTGACATAGAGGCAAAGCATTGGTCAACATAGTTACCGGTTGCTCCCGAATCTATCACTGCCATTGCCTGAAACGAACGATCTGGATTCAAAGAAAATGTAACAGGAAGGCAGACCAGCTAAACCGGATTCTGTATCTGAGAGTCCAAAGGTGGTCCTCCCGACATAGTGACTCCATCTACTGTCGGTATTTGGAGTTTCCCGCCTTTCTCTTAGGTTTTTTGGGACATTCGGGCAGCAGATGATCAGAGGCCCCACAATACATGCAAAGATTGTGTGATCTGCGATATTCTCTTTGAGCAGGCGTGACTGGACCCCTAACCGCACTGATCTGCATAGGTTCTGGTGCAGGAAGTGTTGAGGATGAAGCATCCGTAGAAGCTGAGGCGAATAGAGCAGGTTTCTTCTCTCTGCGCCTTTCAGCTTTACGGGCATCAATCTGAAGGACTAAATCAAGCATTTCCCCGAATGCTGTGGGAACCACTGGGACAGTGGAGAGAATGTCCTTTAGTTCATCAGAGAGATCTTGATAGAAGACTGCAGTCTTCTTTTCGTCGGGCCAATCTGTTTCCGCTGCCAGCTGATTAAAGCGAGCCAGATAAACCAATAGAGAATTGTTCCCTTGTCGATGCTTCAATAGTTCCAAGTCGGTAGCTTGAGTAGTATAACATGTATCAAATACTTTACTCCTCATACCTAAAAGGGCATCGTAATTGTAGAGAACATGACTATTTGATTCTAACAATGGATTTGCCCAGGCGGCAGCGGTGCCACCCAAATGTGACAACACAAAAGCTGCCTTAGTCGTGTAAGTAGGGAACGAAGCAGGACGACACAAGAAGTGCAACTTACACTGGTTAATGAAAGTCCTGTATTGTTTAGGATCCCCCAGGAAGCGTTCCGGAGGAGCCAGAGGAAACTGGGTGGTAAGCATGATAGGATTTGATTACTGTGTGGGAGCTGGAAAGCCGGACCCCGAAGCAGTAGCACCAGTGCCTGAGGCTGGGGTAGTTACCAAGGTCTGGATAGCATCCATACGTTGACGTAATGCCTCTTGTGCATTGGTCAAGTCAGTTTGTAGATCCGTGACCATTTGCACGATCTGATTCAACGCATCACTGGTCTCTGTGGACATTGTTAGGCTGCTAATTCTGTTACTCACCGCTCCATAAATAGGTCAGGAAGATAGATAGATGATCTTGGAGACGATATGTACACAGGAATCTATATTCAACCCCCAACTTCAGCTCCCCTGAGTTCAAGACTCAGGCTTCCTCAAGAGAGGGGCTCGTCTTACAACGTACCTCTCTGCTGTTTCAATTGGAACAGGCAGAGGTGTCAGTTGATTAAAAGAGCAGGGAGAACACACACCGCCAATACCCAAGCTGCAAAGGAATACAAAGAGATTAGATAGTGCTGAGAAACCAAGTAAGCAATTAAGCACAGTATGGGACAGGAAATACCCAGGCAGTGATTGGAGTGGAACTTTCCCCGGAATGGACCTACAAGTAAAGAAGTAAACCCAAATGAGTGAATTAATCTAATGGATTCTTCCTGTAGAGAGTTTTAGTCAAAACTACAGACCTGAATTGTGGGACACACAAATAATAAACGGGGAAGTTAGTACAGGGAAATAAACCCGGGCGGCACGAGGGTCGCGCTAGAGCCGGATTGGTGCAGGATCAGGAGAGCGTCAATATGCACTTTGAAAAGTTAGTTGAGAATTGGAGTTTAATGAATGTCCCAAATCCAGTAGAGAGGATACCAACAGAGCAGTAGTAGTCAAAGATGGCGCTGGCAGAAATAGAAGAACATAAACATAGTTGGTTACCTGAAACACAGCCTTCCCAAACGAGAGTTGGAGCAACTGAAGTGTTCCGAATAACTGCTGACGAAGGTGTTGCGAAGACAGCAGGAGCAGGAACAGGGAAGAATAATCCAAGTAACGTTCCATGTCAAATACCAGAAGATCACAACAATGATAAGGGCGTAGAGGAGGCAGTCCAGGGGCAGTCCGGGTCGATACCGTATTGGTCTATGAAGTGTCAATGGAATAGGAGACGTAACAATCCAAAAGTTCGACCGTGGGTCGGAACCAGGAGGTCGAGTTGGGATTCGTGACAAGATTTCACAAAGGAAAACGGACGTAACCGCAAATAGTAAGAAACACTAATTAGCAGCAACAAGCCCGCTGGAAGACGCTGGTTTTAAACCTGTAAGGGGGGCGTGCCTTGTTGTACGTCCTTCACGTATGAACTGTGTCAGCTGACACGGGTTCCGCTGTAGCTTGTACAGATGCCATGGCAACCTGTACCTGCTCCACAAAGGAGCCTGTGAATGGGACGTACACCGCAGGGAAGTTTTAGTCTGCCGAAGTATAACAATACCGCTTTTTCTAAAATACCCTGTGCTATTTTCTTTCCTTCTTTGACCTTATACAGTTGACTCCCATGGTTGTGTACTAATCTCTTTACATCTCCACTATAGTCAGGGTCAATTATTCAAGCCATGACGTCTCAACCATAGCTCCAAGCCAGTCTTGAATTGGAAGCCAATCTAATGTATGTTCTCCAGGATGGGGAGAGAACTAGACTGGTTGTAATTAACTGCCTTTGACTGGTAGCTATCTTTAGACTGGCACTACTATGTAGATCAAAGCCGATGTACTCGGCTGTGGCTACTGTGGATGCAGAGGCTTTTAGAGTAAGTCTAGTAAATTCAAGGTTTACACAGCTTTTGTCAGCTGGGCCTGATCCCACCATATGTGGTAAGTCAGAAGAAGGAGGCAGACCAATATATTTTCCATTTTAAAGGAAGGTTGTTGAAAAAATTGAGAAAATTACTAACTTTGCCTATTCTAAGGAATTCCCTACCTATTACAACTAAACTATGGTGCTTGACGTCCGGTCAAAAGTCGAAAGTAAGTTTGTCCTCCATCAAAAAACGAGTCCTTAATGACCCTACCACCAGGGGTGTTGCTAGCTCTGGAGAAGTTCCAGAGCTACCCTAATGTCGGACTGTCGGGACTCACAGCTAGCTATCCTTTTGGTTGTAGCCCCTGAGCTTCTATCCGGGGCTACAACCGACCCCTAGTGACGCATCTGCCTACCACTTATACTAAATGACTAAAGACAAGGAGAATGACTCCCTTCTTCTGTGGTTGCTTTGCCAGTGGAAAGAGGATAGCAAACGAAAACCCGAACGGTAAAAATAATCCAAAAGGGCAGATAATAATTGCACCTTTTAGCAAGAGAAAACAAGGTTTATTACATGCAAAAAGGTCTCAGACAGTCCCATAGAACCCAACTGACACAGAGTTTGCCACTTCCCAAGAATTGTAATTGTAATTGTAATAGTGTATTTATACAGCACTTATACACAGGTGGAGTACTTCAAAGCGCTTCAAGGAGGAAGGGGAAAAAGGGAATACAGTAGTCATTCTTAGGCCTTGACGTTTTTGAATGATCTGAACAGAGAACTAGCATACTAAGCCTGACAGCATTTCTCCTAGTGCAAGTGCATGAAGTATTACAGTTGCGACTTAGCTAGGGAGGGGAGAAAGGGGGGAAAAGGGGAATACATACATTGGCCCTCATTAGGACCTTGGCGGAGGACCATGGTGCAATTTGCACCATGGTCCATGGCGCAAAGCTGCCAACTCCGCCAAGGTGGTTGGCGGACTTACCGCCCCATGCCGACCTTGGCGGGGCGGTAAGTCCCCAATCCCCATTTTACCCTTCCCCATTCCCATTCTTGCCCCATAGGGTATAATGGGAGTGGGGAAGGCGTTAATTACGCCACCGTAAATTACGGTGGCGTAATTAACAACAAGTCCCGTAGCGCCATGGATTTTTCCGCCTGCAAAAAGCAGGCGTAAAAATCCTTCCATGGCGCTACGGGAACTCGTAGTCTGGCGGAGAGGTATGCCATGCACTACGCCGGCGTAAAACCCTCTCCGCCAGGGTCCTAATGAGGGCCATTGTATGTATTCAAAATCCTCATTGGTTACCACATATAGAACATACAAATACACCCGATAGTCCCTGGACCAATTGGCAATACATTATCTAAACCAGGGGTGCACAACTGATTTTGACAGAGGGCCGAAAGTACCTTACATGATGGCTATAGTGGGCCAAAAAGTAAATGTGGGTGGGGCGGTAGGCGCGGTGGGGCGTGGTGTGGCAGGAGGCTTTTTCAACCCCCTATTTTTATTAAACACTATGCCCCATAGCCCCCACCCCTCAAGCAAACACTATGCCCCATGGCTCCCACCCCCAAACACTATGCCCCATGACACCCACCCCTCATGCAAACACTATGCCCCATGGCCCCCACCCCTCATGCAAACACTATGCCCCAAGACACCCACCCCTCAAGCAAACACTATGCCCCATGGCTCCCACCCCTCAACCAAACACTATGCCCCATGACACCCACCCCTCATGCAACCACTATGCCCCATGGCCCCCACCCCTCATGCAAACACTATGCCCCAAGACACCCACTCCTCATGCAAACACTATGCCGCAAGACACTCACCCCTCAAGCAAACACTATGCCCCATGGCCCCCACCCCTCATGCAAACACTATGCCCCATGGCCCCCACCCCTCATGCAAACACTATGCCCCAAGACACCCACCCCTCATGCAAACACTATGCCCCAAGACACCCACCCCTCAAGCAAACACTATGCCCCATGGCCCCCACCCCTCATGCAAACACTATGCCCCAAGACACCCACCCCTCATGCAAACACTATGCCCCAAGACAACCACCCCTCAAGCAAACACTATGCCCCATGGCCCCGACCCCTCATTCAAAGACTATGTCCCAAGACACCCACCCCTCATGCAAACACTATGCCCCAAGACACCCACCCCTCATGCAAACACAATGCCCCAAGACACCCACCCCTCATGCAAACACTATGCCCCAAGACACCCACACCTCATGCAAACACTATGCCCCAATACACCCACCCCTCAACCAAACACTATGCCCCAAGACACCCACCCCTCAACCAAACACTATGCCCCATGGCCCCCACCCCTCATGCAAACACTATGCCCCAAGACACCCACCCCTCATGCAAACACTATGCCCCAAGACACCCACCCCTCAACCAAACACTATGCCCCATGACACCCACCCCTCATGCAAACACAATGCCCCAAGACACCCACCCCTCATGCAAACACAATGCCCCAAGACACCCTCCCCACATGCAAACACTATGCCCCAAGGCACCCAAGCCTCATGCAAACACTATGCCCCAAGACACCCACCGCTCAAGCAAACACTATGCCCCATGGCCCCGACCCCTCATGCAAACACTATGCCCCAAGACACCCACCCCTCAAGCAAACACTATGCCCCATGGCCCCGACCCCTCATGCAAACACTATGCCCCAAGACACCCACCCCTCAACCAAACACTATGCCCCATGACACCCACCCCTCATGCAAACACAATGCCCCAAGACACCCACCCCTCATGCAAACACAATGCCCCAGGACACCCACCCCACATGCAAACACTATGCCCCAAGGCACCCACCCCTCATGCAAACACTATTCCCCAAGACACCCACCGCTCAAGCAAACACTATGCCCCATGGCCCCGACCCCTCATGCAAACACTATGCCCCAAGACACCCACCCCTCAAGCAAACACTATGCCCCATGGCCCCGACCCCTCATTCAAACACTATGCCCCAAGACACCCACCCCTCATGCAAACACTATGCCCCAAGACACCCACCCCTCATGCAAACACTATGCCCCAAGACACCCACCGCTCATGCAAACACTATGCCCCAAGACACCCACCCCTCAACCAAACACTATGCCCCAAGACACCCACCGCTCAAGCAAACACTATGCCCCATGGCCCCGACCCCTCATGCAAACACTATGCCCCAAGACACCCACCCCTCAACCAAACACTATGCCCCATGGCCCCGACCCCTCATGCAAACACTATGCCCCAAGACACCCACCCCTCAAGCAAACACTATGCCCCAAGACACCCACCCCTCAACCAAACACTATGCCACATGACACCCACCCCTCATGCAAACACAATGCCCCAAGACACCCACCCCTCATGCAAACACAATGCCCCAAGACACCCACCCCTCATGCAAACACTATGCCCCAGGCACCCACCCCTCATGCAAACACTATGCCCCAAGACACCCACCGCTCAAGCAAACACTATGCCCCATACTCATACAGACCCCAACCCCCCCACCCCTGCATACAAACTAAGTATACACCATGCACCCATACAGACCCGAACCCCCACCCCCCAACTCAGCACACAAACCCACAAGCATACACCATGCACCCATACAGACCCGAACCCCCACCCCCAACTCAGCACACAAACTCACAAGCATACACCATGCACCCATAAACTCGAGCCCCCCCAACTCAGCACACAAACTCGCAAGCATGCACGCATACAGACTCGGACCCCCCACATCTCAACACACACTGAACATGCACACAACAACAACAAACATTCATGCAGACCCGACCTCACCCCCCAAGCCCCCCCACCCCCACCCTCCCAGCATCTCAACATACACTGCACTTGCACACAAACACATTCAGGCAGACCCGACCCCACCACCCCCCCACATCTCAACATACACTGCACTTGCCCACAAACACATTCAGGCAGACCCGACACACACCCCACACCCGCATCTCAACATGCACTTTCACACAACAACAAACATTCAGGCAGACCCGACACACACCCCCGTCCGCATCTCAACACACACTGCACTTGCACACAAACACATTCAGGCAGACCCGACACACACCACACCCCCGCATCTCAACATACACTGCACTTGCACACAAACCCATTCAGGCAGACCCGACACACCCCACACCCGCATCTCAACATACACTGCACTTGCACACAAACACATTCAAGCAGACCCGACACACACCCCACCCCCGCATCTCAACATACACTGCAGACATACAAATACAAACACACCCATAGACACCGGACACCCCCCCACCTCCGCATCTCAACATACAATGCAGACATACAAATACAAACACACCCATACACACCCGACACACACCCCCACCTCTGCATCTCAACATACATACAAAAACAAAAAACACAGGACGGAGCCGAAACAGACACACACACAAACATACAGCCCCCCCACCATGTACTTACCCAGACGTCCTGGAACGCTGGCGAGGCTTCTGGCACTGCCCAAATCGTTTTGGGTTGGGTGTACCTCTACATCTGTGCACCCCGGTGCACAGATGTAGAAGTATACCCAACCCAAAACGATTTTTAGAAATGGAGGGACAGATGCAAAACAAGAGCCTCTTGCTTTGCATCCGTCCCTCCATTTTTAAACATCTTTTTTCTCCGGCTTTTACCCGGGCCGCCAGAGAGAGACAGTATGGATGGAACAAAGGGCCATCCATACTGCCCCTCTTCTGTGCGGCCCGTGGGGGGGTGGGGATTGCTCAGCCCCGACTTCATTCTGCCAGGGGTCGGGGGGGGAGGAGGGCCCCGCAGCCGCCCCCTACTCTGCACCCCTGCCAGGGCAGATTAGATCACTGAGCCCCAGCTTCCCTGGCAGCATACACACACACACACTGCGTGACTCACGGCCCGGCAAGGAAAACAAAGACTTTCTTAATGGAGGGCAACCTTTGCTGCTAGCGGGCTGCCTTCCATTAGGAAAGTCTTCAACCCTGCGGGGCCGCATCCAGCAGCATCACGGGCCGCACTTGGCCCGCGGGCCGTATGTTGTGCACCCATGATCTAAACCCATTCCCCTAGATATGTGGCACCCTACATCGTCACTATTGAATCCAGGTACGGGATTGGTTGTTTGGACATATTGACACATTAATAAATCATGACCATCATGTGATTAACACCCCTCAGATCCAGACACGTTCAAAGTTAACTGGCAAGGCCAACTCTGCTTTGATAAGACAATAAGCCTTCTCATTATAACAGACAATGCAGTGCACACAAGTTGCCCCCCGACTGTGTACTAAATGTATTGGCATCACCTCTGCTCCTCCTATCCCAAATCACAGAACGTTCTAGACATGGCTCCCCCTTATCTCCTTCCAACCCCAGGTGCCCAGTAATGACGTGAGCAGGGCATCACTTTTGAGTCTGAATTTCAGGGATGTATTTGTTTTCGGTTATGTGTTCACCTGTAACTCAAAGGGATAATCGCTCTTGGGTGAGGGTAGTAGTGCTCTAAATCATCACCTAGCCATTGGAATCACAGTAACTTTAAAAAATGTATATTATTATTGATTTTTAAACAACAACATAACTTACAGACTCATATGTACATTGCTTAACATTGTCCAGTCAATCATGTCTGTATGTTCCACACCCCAACTGCCCCCACCCTCATCCCAGTCTATTCCACTGAGGGCAAATAGGGAAATGTGTGAACAATGAATATGCCAAGAAGGTAAAGTAGGAAATATGTGAATTGTGAAAGTGCCAAGAAGGCAAAAGTAAAACATTAGAACTTTTGGAAAAAGCAAATGAAAGAGGATAAAAACTACAAGTACAAAGAGGCATTGGTGCTACAAGAGAAGAATGTGAATTGAAGGATTGTTAAACTTAAGGTCGAAGTGGTCATGCAGAGGTTTGTGGAAATGCCTTGCAGTTTCAAAAGTCTTTGACAGTGGAAAAAGATATGTTAGAGAAAATGTGGGGAATGGAACCCCCACAATGGAAAGGCAAGCTCGAGCCCGGCGGAGGGAAGCCTGTGCATAACTGTGGGAAATTGTGTGTTAAATGAAAACAAGACAGGCTTGAGCCTGGCAGAGGGAAGCCTGTGCAGAACTGTGAAAAGTTGAGAAATATATGAACGGAGCATTAATGGCAAGGCGAGGGAAGCCTTAAGAAAGTGATTGATCAATTGGGAAGTGAAAGCCTAAGATTGAACTGTTGAACTGTGCCAGTAAGCCAAAGTATGCAAGACTGAGAGAACTGTGCCATCCACCTATCCTTTTGTTGTTTTTCATAAAAGACTCTCTACACCCCATGGACCGGGGAAGGGAGAGGGTGCTGATGCCATTCTGACATTTCTTTTTGAGATATTATTTTCCTTTTGTATTTCCTAAACACCCTTTGTTACTTTGAGATGGAGGGCAAAGTTAGGTTTTCTTAGTATAGGCCTTTGTATTTTGACCAGACTGACTTGGACGGGTTTTATATTATTTAATGGTCGCGATTACTCCCACTGTAGAGTTGGGGCCAGTTAGGAATTCCACCATCTCAAGCAAAACATTGAATAAAGGTTTTGAAACTCGTATCCATTGTGTCTGTGTCTACTGCATTATACCATGTCTTCCTTACACCTGGAACTGTGAACATTATCCATCAGGAACCTTTGTGTTTGAATTCCATCTTTCTTTGAACATTTGTTCACTTTGTACATGGCCAAAGACATTACCCTTAACACCTTAGAGTTACTTTTAGAATGTGAGAGCTAGAAAAGGACTTTGGGCACAGGACTTTTTGCTATGGACATCTTGACATAGGACAGAGTCTTAGTTTTGGTTGGGAAATACCTCCTAGAGTAGGGTCAGTGAGGCACTTTCCAACCCCCTTTTTACTTTGAATAAAGGTCTGTAGCCAAACACATCCGTTGTCTCATTCCTGTCTCCTCACAGTGTCTATTATGTGTCAAAACTAACTATAAGCAATACATGTGCCTTCTGCCGCACAAAACTCATTCTGTTCACACAATGGTATGTGCTAATACGTTTTTGGCAGCCTGAACCTTTTCTTCTGGCTGGGATGATGTATGTGCATCCCAACACCAGCAAGTACTTCTTTGCACAGACTTTTCTGTTTTAATTTGTTTAATGGAATTTTACAACACGCATCAAGCGCTGTGACAGACAAATAGTGTACAGTGCAGTGACGAGCCATGAATTATTAGCATATGGGAAAAACAAAAATGCCAAAAAAGAGAAACAAACCAACATGTGGGATTCAGTAGTTAGTTCAACATAGCAGGGTTGTCACCTTACAGCATATCAAAAGCATGAACAGAAAAACAGGAGGAGACGAAGGCAGGGTCAGGAGCATTCCGGAAGGCTGAAAGACCACAACCTCACATGGCATGTGAAGGTATTATTGTGCCTTTTTACAAATGTCAGAAAACAGCGTCACTACTCAGGGTTCCACTATTACTCATATGGAATCAGCGAAGGAGGAAACAACAACTCAGGTGGATCATTCATGTATTCTTAGGGAGATATCATCAGAAAATTGAGTTGACATTCCCAATGGTTTAGTGCCTGCCTTCCTTCTGGCATTGCAGTCACCGACTAAACCGATGGATGGTTTTATTTCTGAAGCTTTCGGGCAGACTTTACTGATGAAAGACTCAGTGCAGGTAGGTGGCAGCATATTGAGGAACTCATTATATGTTATCTTTATGCATGCACAAATGTGGCAGAATTTGGTTCCTGGGTTGACTCATTGGACCAGGGTTCCCCTGACACATAATTTGAGTATGGATAAGTCTTGTCAAACGGATCAGAAATACATATGAAAAAGTTTACCAGTATTGCCAAACGAACCCAGGTGAAATTTCCTGTCCTAAAATGCCTAGCAGGGAAATTGCAGACATTAGGATACAGCAGGCAGAACAAGTCAGCCCTGCCCTTAGAATTGTAGTAGAATCTGGCTGCAGTCTGCCCTCATCTGCGGTAAAGACTGTTGGGTCTGGGATCAGGACTAACTCTACTTTGGCTTCTCCATCTAAAAAGCATATTCTCATAAGAAAATCCCATATGCCGAAGATTGTTGATCCAACTTTAAGGTTTTTTTTATGGACTCTCAGAACCTTATCCTTACCAATGTCGAGAAACCTAAGGAACTAGAATCAAGAGACTTGCTAAAAAAATTAAGTTTTGGCCTGGTTACATCGAAGAGTGGGCCAAAGTTGCATTATAACTCAAGACCTGAGAGTCCTTCGTAGGGTGCATGGTAATAAGTGGTGTTCTGTGAGTAACACTGACTGCATCGTTATAGGAAGCGGTCAAAGTAATTTGCCATTCTTTTTGAGCCATTGTAAAAACTTGCAGACCATGTCATCCCATACTAAGTTGAGAATTATTTTGGACTGACTTCCTGTAATTTACAGGAATTATGGACACTTTTGCTTTTTTTATTATCTGATTTTGATGTTGTTTTGTTATGTGTGATTTGTTATGTTTTATGTTTGTCAGCACACTGAGGCCTATGGGCATGTTGCGCTTAGATAAGAAATAAACTACACTAAACTAAACTTCACAAAGAACTCCTGTACTCTCTCCTGTAATGTGAGGTCCATTTTCTCAATCAGGAGTGATCACATTCAAGACTACTAATCATCCACACATGGCATAGTCGCCCGCTTCCAACAGGCTCCCACGGCTGCCTTGGCAGCTAAACGCATTGTGTGTAAAAGAGGCATATTCTGGTCCGGACCCCGCAGGCCCCTGATTCGGAAGATACCCACGAGAAAATACACCTGTAATGTCATTAATCATGGTTGGTAACTCCAACCAGTGGCATACTAGCTTAGGACACCGCCACCATATGTGCATATAAGTCCCTGTGCCCCCAGACCTCTGCCAGCATTTGCAATCGCCTCCTTCCAGACCCGTATGATATGATATGATATGATAAGTCATTTATAACGCACCTGTACACAAGTGTTTCTAGGCGCGATAAGACAAGGAAGGGAACAAAACAAACCATCTTACTAGGCCTTGTGTAATTCAGATCGTGCAAGTGCTGGGGGAGGAAAAAGGAGAGTACAAAGCAAAGCTCAAGTAAGTGCCGCAGGGGTGACCAGGTCCAAGTAAGTGCAGGAGGCTAGGGACTGCAGGGTTGCAAATACAGTCCCTAGTGCGCAGTAGACCCGGAGGCAGTGCATGTGGCTACTGGTCGTGATCGAGCCTGGTCCCTACAAGGTTCAGAGGGAGGCCAGGTAACCACAAGACAAGTAAGGGGAAGACAGAAGGGAGATGCCTCGTCCTATCCTGGGTAAAGTGGTCACAAGCTATGAATCTGAAACCTCTTTCTGCATATCGCACGCTTTGGGTAGCCTTCTTCAGACCTCTCCTTGCCTCCCTCGAACGTTTTTCTGAAATCTCCTCTCCCAGTTCCCTATGCCCGGTATGAACATACGTCGGTGCTGTCTCGCACCGCCGTACCCCCAAACCTTCAAATAGCCAGGATATCAACCCTCTCGAGTCTGACACAGAGAACATCACTCTCTCGAACTCTGTGAGATGCCTGGTGGTAGTTACTCTATTACACGGCTGCAGAGCCCAGTGCCTCAGCTGCCAATAATGGTAGTACTTTCTGATGATGTCATCACTCTTTTCCCGGTGGTAGCCTCTCCTCATGTGGCCAGGGGACGCCAGCCGCTACCTGATCCTGACCCTGGGGGTGGATATTTGAGGGAGGATCACATGGGGGTGGCGACCCTTAGGGGGAAAGCTTGGCATCATCAGATACTGGCATACTGTGATTACCCCCTTCAACAATCCTTAAAGCCAGCAAATAGTATCCTTCCATATTTTGTAATCAACAGAATAGTAAAGACTGAGAGGAGGAAGAGTGGCCAAGTAATGCTGATTAAATTTCGGCACTTTTCAAGCCAGAGACAAATCCCTTAGCACCTTGGAGTTCATTTTAGAATGCAAGGGCTATGAATCCCTTTCTGGGGCTTGCAGATCCCCTGGTATGCCTATCTGCCAGGTATCTTCTCCCCAAATGCTCACTACCTGATGCACGTCTTTCACTGAGGGCTTCTTTACAAGGTTATCACTGTATTTCAGCATAGCACAGTTGTATTCTTTCAATGTATGATGTACTTTCTTGGCTTGAGGTATTACTTGTTTCCACTTTCCCCACATTGACATCTCATATATGGAGACATGTTCAAGTTCAACCTTTCAACTCCTTTACTAGCATTCATTGGCTTGCAGCAATACTTGCTCCAACCTTCCCCATATTGACATCTCATACATGATGACTTGGGCAAATTCTGTCTTTGTTTTCTACTCATTCAATATTCACAATAAGTTCTTAATGGCTCACATGCCTTTCGGTATGCCCGGGGTCCCCAACATCTCTGGGCAGACTCACTGGTGTCTGGCAGCACCTTCGACCCGTGGAAGGTAACTGCTGTGAAGCTTTTACCTTGGGATGGTGTTCTCTGTAGTCCTTCTTTCTGCTGCTCTGTTGGCTCCGCGCTCGTCTGCCGATAAACATGTTGATTATGGACTCGACCGTGCTGCCAGTCACTTGGCTGTGGCTGCCGTTTCCCCAGCAGTCCTCTAACGGTGCCTGCAGTCTCTTCTGTAGCCTCGTGCCACTCTGGTAAGCACTGCTTGTACGCGGCAAACTGAAAGCATCTGCTTTCTCCAGCATGGTCCGTTCCCATGCTGCCGCCTTCTCCCCGTAGTTCTGCTCCTTCTTCCGGTCAGTTTCTCGCTCTCTTGCCAATGCAGACAACATTTTTAAATGTCCCACGCTGTTGGGTCCCATTATAAATAGCCTGCATGTTCATCTTAGTGTTTGCTTTGATCCTTATTAACTCATTCATCCTCTTCCTCGTCTCAGTACTTGTGGCTTTTTGGGAGTTGGAGTCCATAGGATTCACAGGACTTCTAAGGTGTTTTGTGTGGGATTTTTGGTTAGCACAAAAACATCAAAGGCAGGAGGTGTTATGGGTGTGCTAGGTACATATGAGATGTAAATGGTATTCTGTCTAGAATGTCTGGTAGAGTTTTGTAACTGGGGGGATTTGTATTGTGATAACATCACATCAGGAACTTAGGGGTTATAGGGCTCTCTTCATTTGGAAGGGAAGAGCACTGCGTCTCTCCTGATGGGGTCACCACATCTCACCGACAGCCATTTCCTCCCATGTAATCCTCCCTCATAATAACACCCCCAGGATCAGGATCATGTAGTGGCTGCCATCCCCATGCCACATGGTAGAATATCTCTTGCTGGGGTTCAGTGATGACTCCAAAGGAGTCATCACATGTTGCAATAACAGATGTAGGAGGATTCTGGTTTTCTGATGACTGATAAAGCCTTGGGTTGTTTCTGAGTGTTATGGAAAGGGAGTTCCTCAACAGAACAGGAGTCATTGTCCCCAGGAGGGGAAACTCTCCCTGTGAGTTCCCGCTTGCCGCCACCCATAGGGGGAATGTTGCGTAGCGCACTCACTTCCCTAGCCTCACAGGGAAGGCTCCCTCCTGGGGAGAAGTGACTGAATTCCTTGATTCAGCACATTGTGCAAACCCATTGCATTCATTGCAGTACAACACAAATGGATTGCTGTAATCCGTCAAACCTAATGCCGCGCCCGTTGCGACCATCTGCTTTATGGTGACAAAGGCATCTCCAGCTTTCTGGGACCATGGTAGGGGCTCAGTGGTCAAATCATATATGAGGGCCTGAAGGGGCTTAACTATGGCAACTTATCCTGGGACCCATTGTCTGCAGTAACTGACCATCCTGAGAAACCCTCTCATTTGTATCCTGGTCTGAGCCTTGGTAACATTCTTGATCGCTGTGATGCGTGCATTGGACAAGGTGTCTTTTCATAGCTGAAATCAAATGGCCCAGTTATCGCACAAGGAGCAGACATTGCTGTAGCTTGTCCTTAGATGCCTTATGACACTTTTCATCCAACGCTGCCAACAGTGTGAGGGAGTCTAGTCGCAGTCTTAAAGGTATGTGGAGGCTAGGCACAGATTGTCTATGTACTGCACCAGCATGGACCCTCCTTGGAATACTACTGAGTGGAGATGCTTCTTCAGGATTAAGGAAAACAGAGTGGGGCTCTCCACATACCCTATAGGAAGACAAGTGAACATGTACTGTGCAGATTTATGGGTAAATGCAAATGGGTACTTACTGTTTTGGGGAATGGGGATGGAAAAAGGAAGGCAGCACATAAATCAACAACCATGAAGTACGTGGATGAGTATGAGATACAGGACAGGATGGTAGCAGGGTTGAGTACAACGGAAATGCTGGTAACACAGCAGCATTAACCACATGGAAATCCTGACTAAAGCGGTAAACCTCTTTTCCTGGCTTCTTTGTAGACAGAATTGGGGTATTGCAAGGGCTACAGGTTGGCACAATACCCTGGTCAAGAAGAGACTCTATTATGGGGATGATACCTTCTTCGGCTTGTCTGGAAATAGGGTTCTGTGTATACACGGAAGAGGTTTGGCTGGGTTCAAGGTCATTTTAAACGGCTCAGCACTGAGCATGTAGTCTGATACATTTGCGTGCGTATACCATGATTTGGTAGAGGCTTGGTCCAGTACTCCCACGCATGCTAAGGGAAAACTGGCTCAGTCTCCAGATTTTGAATGCTCTCGGTGTGTGGGGATGTCAAGGAACAACACCATCGGGGGAACAATAGATAGAACACCTCAATTTACATAACAAAGCTAACCCAAACAAGTTATTATGGAAGCCGGGACTCAACAGGAATGCATGGTGGTCCGAGATAGGACCCTACGTCACTATAAGAGGGGGGGACACAGGGTGAGGTATTGGGGTGCCTCCAATTCCAACAGCATTGACAATTTCATTAGAGTCAGAAGCCTTTATTGCTGAGCGTGAAGCACCAGTGTCAATAAAAAATGACACATTTTGAGCCAAGCAATGAGGACTTGAGCCCTCGAGAGCTCCTGTGGCTGCCGACAATATCATGTCTATATGTCCTGTTTTATAAGTCAGAACGCAGAACTAAAAGCAACCTCCTGAAGCGGAACATGTAGGGAACCATCAAAAGAAACATGAGCAACTGAATCCACCTCCCGGAGGAGAAATCAAGGGAAAACACTGTGACAGCGTGGCGCGAACAAGGCTCTGCAAGATGGCCACTGCTGCATAGAGGCTATGCAGGAGAACGGACGCATCGGGACAGCGACCAGGGAAAGGCCAATCTCCGAGGCCCACACACCAGCAGCCGGATCCCACCTCCTGCCCCCCTTCCCCTTGGGATTGGGACTGACCAAGCTATGTCTGACCCGGCCTCCGGGTTGCAGCTGGCCCGCCCGAGTCACCACGAACTCCGGTGGGCTCCTCCTCACGCCGGTATCTGTGGACGACAACTGAAAGGGACGGAGGAGGCGGGGAGGAGCTGAATCTGCCACAGGCACAGCTACACGCTGGCGGCTTGCATAAACAGCAGAACGGACCCTCTCTCACCGGCCAACAGCACAAACTTCCACTACTGTGATCTCATCAGCCAGGGCTATCCAAGACCGCGCGTGATAGAAGGAGACACTTCTGCAGTCCTTATAAGATCCGCCCAGATTGAGGAACCTAGCGGCCAGCCCATGCTAACCGGTGAGAGAGACCACAGGGCAAGCTGTGAAGGTAACGGCGGGGGGCCGGCTGGGAGACACTGAGAAGACACAGAGGCAGGGGGGTCCCCGACTCCCCATCAGGATCCATATGAGACCGCCCCAGCTATAATTCTGTAACGGCAAAACTCAGGGGGAGATAGCAGAGCAGTGTTGGGACTGTGTGGCTGGAAGGGAAACTACCCCTGCGAGCAACAACATGTGGTGATCCTCCCCAGTATGCCTCAGCAACCCTCCACACCTGAGACCATACCGCACATGTGGCATATAGTAGTGCATGCAGGGACCGGGGCACTCAGTGCACTGATATAATTGGAACCGAGAGCACTAACAAAACAACCCCCCGATGGCAGAATATGGTCCATGTTTTAGCGCCGCAGCCTGATTGAGGGATTCCCTGCAACACCCTCCCACGCACCTGGACCCTCCCAAGGAACATAATAGTGGCGGATATACCAAGTGCACCAGACTGTCAATGGAATATGACAAGCAATGCGTTGCTAGCGAGGAACCTACGTCAGACAGGTAAAGACTACCACTGAGCTCCGACACGTGTGCAGTGCCTGCTAAAACTGGACAGCCACGGTGCCTCGGGAGAAAACAAGACTTGAAGGGACTAGAAACCCCCCGCACTATATACAACTTATCCTCTGAACCCGGCGACCAACGATACAAGATTACTGGACAGGCATACTGGGGCATTTGAGTGGTGCAGGCGGAACAACACTGCATGACCCTGCAAAACTGGACAAATCCAATTCTGTACCTACACTTGTCGTTCCCTACCAGAGGGAAGTAACCCCCTGCTCTGAGGTGCCAAGGGGCTACAACACCCCTACTAGCAATTGTTGGATAGAGGAGAGATAAACACTGCACAAGTCATACCGCCTGACACCCTGACAAAGACATACCAACCCCCGATAACACACTTGACATTACTCCGGGTTCCCTCCTTTCAGCGACTGCTTGGATCTTTTCCCTGGCTACGTTAAACAACAATAAACATGCCCCTCCTCGGTACTACACACACGCCATGGTTAAAGATAAACCTAAAATGTCTCCACCCAGAGCAAGATGGAGCAATATGCAATGACTACTATAGCTGCTCCCACTGATCATACAACGCAACGGGACACGATGGCGATGGAGGAAACCATCTCCTTAAAGGACGTGATGAACGCCATAGCCAACTCCCGCACCTCTATGGAAAAGAAAATGAACAGCATCAGCGCAAATGTGTCACTTCTACGACATGAGCCCCAAAAGCTATCCTCTCGCACTGGGGAAGCAGAACGTTGCATCTCTGAGGCCGAGGATGGACTTCACACCATGGAACAGCAGATGTCAAGGGTGATGATACGTCTGAAAACACTGGAAGATCGGGTCGAAGAGATCAAGGCGCAACAAAGTGCACATCCTGGGAATCTTCGAGAAGGCGGAGAGGCCTAACATGGAACTTTTTCTCAAACAATGGCTAATCGACATTTTCGCACCCAAGACATTCTCAAACTTTGTCTCCATTGGAAGAGCGCACCGTATGACATCGGGACGACCTATTTCGGGAGCAGCACCACGCACGGTCATCGCCAAGTTATTAAACTACAGGGACCGCAACACGCTACTCCAAATGGCCCGCACAAAAAGATCAATTACCTAAAATGGGTCCTGGATTGCTTTTTTCCCGGATTACACCTGAGAGGTGCAGCGTGATAGCCAAGGATAACACAAGATCCCTGAAGCTCCTCACATGGCATGTTAACGGCCTAGGTTCAAGGATTAAGCAACGTCTGGTTACACAATTTCTCAACAGACGCTCCCCTGACATTGTCCTTCTCACAGAAATCCAACTGGCTGGTACTACATGCATCCCTTTCCAGCGCTTGAACTATCGTACTGCAATACACGCAGGTTTTCCCATGGGCTCTAAAGGAGTTCTTATATTACTCCACAAATGGCTTCCATTCACCCTATCCGCAGTCGAACAAGACCCCAGGGGCAGATTTGTGATGCTGCATGGTACAGTGTGGGGGGGTGCTTTGGCAATATTAGCCATATATGCCCCCCCCTCCGCCACTCACTACAGAGCTCTTAGATGACACAACACCTATACTAACAAACCACCGGCCAGACCTATGGGTCCTAGGTGGGGATTTCAATGACGTCATTGATGTGACGCTAGACCGCAAGCAGGTACGCGGGAGGAATCCTAAAGCATGCACAAAACTGTCAGCTTTTGCCTCTGCATTTGGGCTGAGTGATTTGTGGTGAGAACTCCACCCACTGGAACGTGGATATTCCTACACTCTGGAGTCTATACCTCCCTCTCGAGACTGGACTACTTCTTCCTTCCAACACTAGATGCATGCAGAGCGATCACTGCGAGTCTGCTTCCTTGAGGAATATCCAATCGTTCATCCCTACTGTTAGAATTAAAGACGCACAGGCCCACCCCACATGGCGGTTAAATAATTACTACCTTGGCTTACCAGAATTTATTGACCATATTCGAGACAAAACTGAGGCATACTTTGAAACCAATAACGATACTGTAGACAGTCCAGAGGTGCTGTGGAAAGCGTATAAAGCGGTGCTTCGAGGGAAAAGGTTCTCCTGGATATCTGCCAATAGATAGGCGCACCACCAAAAAGTAATAGATGCAGAACGGGAGGTAATGGAATGGGAGGCAAAACATATATTTATAGGGTCACCTGAAACGCACCGATCCCTCTTGACAGCCAATTGCCTCCGTAATATTGCCCTATACCATGCCAAACAAGCACACTCGGAAATGCGCATACGTATTTATGAAACAGGGGATAAAGCTGGCAAAATACTGTCCTGGCTGGAATGCAGAGATGAAGGACACTACCATGTCAGGGAGATTAGAACTGTGCAAACCGGTCTGATACAGTCCGATCGCAAGATTGCCGAAACTTTCACGGATTACTCTGCCGCGCTGTACAAGAGCCCGACCGCACCGATTAATAATACAGTGCTGGACAACATTGCACTACCATGTCTATCTGTGACTCAGAAAACAGAGCTAGACAAAGACATCACAGAAGCTGAAATTGTGGCAGCTATTTCACAATTACACTCCCGCAAGACACCGGGTCCCAATGGCTTCCCCATTGAAACATGGAAGAAACTAGGGGCGGAGAAAATAGCTACTCCTCTACTCAATATGTTCCTCCATTGTAAGGAACAGCGAATTCTATCCTCCGACTTACGCAAGGCTAGTATTGTCGTTATTCCCAAAAAGGGGAAGCCTCTGGAACTATGTAGCTCGTATAGGCCAATTTCACTTATTAATAGCGAAACAAAAATCCTTGCAAAGGTACTCGCAACCGGACTGCAAACAGTGATCTCTTCGCTAATCCACTCGAATCAATGGGGCTTTATGCCAGATAGATCAACATGTATGAATATTTGTACACTACACTTGATGCTGGAAAGAGCACTGATTCTCCAGGAACCCCTTGCGCTACTAGCTATCGACTTTGAGAAAGCCTTTGATTCTGTGATGTGGGAGAGCCTCTGGGATATCATGTGTAGAATGGGTTTTGGCGAGACCTTTTTGGGCTGGGTCCAAATATTGTATGACTCTCCACAGGTGGAAGTCAAGGTCAACGGATGGCCCTCTCGAACCTTCCCGTTGGGAAGGGGAACGCGTCAAGGGTGCCCTCTGTCCCTGTTGCTGTTTGCAATGGTTATGGAACCACTAGCCACACTACTGCGCCACACAGATTTGTGGGCAGGATTTCAATGGCCTGAAGGTTCAGAGGACAAGGTATCACTATACGCCACCGACCTCCTAATATACCTAAGTGACCCAGCCCATTCCTGCCCAATTGTCACATGAAAATTAAAGCAATATGGGGCTTTCAGTGGGCTACGAGTTAACTGGAATAAATCTTTTTTCTTCCTGATTAAAGGAGCGGACCACACAATCTCCCTCAACTGCCCGTACCGTATAGAAAAGGAGCACTTCCGCTACTTGGGGATACAGATAATGACCGACCACTCTGAATATCTAACTCACAACTTACATCCAGTCACTGAATGATTCACCACTGATGCCCGGCACTGGACGCTCCTTCCCTTGACCCTACTGCGCAGAGCAGCCCTTTTTAAAATGCTTGCAATCCACGCTTTTTATACATCCTACAAAATGCTCCTGTTCAAATACCCGACGTAGAGTTTTGTAGGATATAAGGTATCCTTGGAGGTCTCCTGTGGGGTAGAGGACATCCACGAATTGCTCTGCGGACACTACAACACTCTATCTGGGAGGGCGGGACAGGACTACCACATCTTCAATCATACTATAGGGCGAGCAAGATGATGGTCGTCAATGACGTCCTTCATGGTGACCGGGAACTGCCACATATCCGAGCCGAGGTTAGAGGGCTACAGGACATGTCACCACTCATGAATCTGTACCAAAACCTTAGTAGCCCACCCCCCCTGGACGATGGCAGTATACATAGTAGTAATATGGAAGGGAGCCCAAAAACACATAGGCTGGTATAATAAACAGACTCCGGTACAAACCCTATGGAGAAATGGTAGCCTGCCAGAGATAAACAGACTGCCGGTTTGGTCAGAGCAGGTGGAGGCTGGGATTGTGACAATTGGTGATATACCTACAGGGGGGAAATGAACCCATTTCAAAGAACTGAAAGATAGATTTGATCTCCCTGGCACTGAGCACTATCACTATCTTCAACTTAACCATGCACTATACACATATCTTCCCGCAATCTTGGAAATGCCAGAATGTACACCATTGGAGCAAAACATTCTCCTGGAACACATACCCATCAAGGTCACCTCCACTATGTATAATGTTATAACCACCTTTGCGACATCAGAGCTGTCCAACCTTAAAACGAAATGAGAAGCAGAGGTGCAGACTATAGAACCAGAAGATTCGATAATGGCACTGATGTATCCACGCGAGATTGCAATCTCCTCTATACTCCGCTTGATACAACTCAAAGTTTTACATAGAGTGTACTATCCCAGAGCTGCATTGTATCGCTGGAACCAAGTTGACAGCCCCAATTGCTTAAGCTGTCATCAGGGGGATGGCACATTTGTCCATATCCTATGGGTGTGTCCTCACATTCAACGCTACTGGCGACAATGCTACAATAAATTAACAGAGGTGCTGGGACGAGAGATCCTGATGGACCCAAAGATGTTGCTGTTAGGGATTGGGGAAGACGGGACTACCACGCGATATAAAAGGCAAATTCTATCCACAACAACAGGGCTGATTAAACACAATATTGCTAAACTGTGGGGTTCCCCCGGAGTCCCCTCCTTTGCACAGTGGATAGCTGATGTAAACATGTGCATAACTATGGCACAACGTATATACACGGTAAGAGGGTGCCCCGGAAAGGCAAGAAAGATCTGACATAAATGGGAAATGGAATGTTGAGTGTTGGAATTGAGAACCAAATGTGGATGCTATGATATGTGATGGTACAATGAATGGTGGTTATGTGTTGACTATAGATCAATGACATGTTATATTAAACTATATGACACCTTTTGACCAGCAGTAGCACAATCAAGATACGGAGCAGCAGGATTAAGCAAAATAAGCGGTGCAACAAGTTCAGGAACCCATTGACAATCCTAACGATCTATTTGCAGTGATGGCATTGGAAGCTGGGGTACAGCCAACCCAATTGGTGCGGTTGGTAGCCTGCCTCGACCGACATACTGAGGCCGGTTTGGACAGTCAACTTTCAAGTACCCAAACTCCTTACAGTAGTTGCACTGCTTGCTGTATGTATGTTTGTTTGTTTGTTGTGTTTATGTGATACATCTTGTTGTTCTGTCCCTGTTTGTGTCCTTGGTGAGCTCATCTTCCTGTTCCCCATCCTTACCCTTGCCCTCCTGGCATAGAGTGGAATCCTCCAGTTGCCTAGGAATGCTATGACTGTTTTATCTGTAATGCCCTAAACTTGGCTTCAGTGCTTTCTCTCTGTGTCTCGACCTTTTCATGGAATTGTTGTGCGGCTAACAAAACCTCTACCAAGTTCTTCCCCTCCCACCTGATTAGCACAGATTTGATACCGTCTGATACCTCGGGTTGGGTTGCAACCCAATAACAAACTTCATTTGCAGAGCCTGTGGTTCTACAATGGCTGCATAAATGATTCCAGAATACTGCTCAAAACATTGTTTTAGATGCTCAAGATATTCCACAGAATTTCCACCCTTGCTTGTTTACAGGCATTTTATTTTGGACCAATCCGTTTTCAGAACTTGTTTAGGATCTGAGACCCAGAAAAGGGGGAACCAGGGGGTGTAACGCAATCACCCATCGTCCATTTGGAAATGAACTTTTTGTTTGTTTATTTGTTTGCATCAGGTACTTGAAGGCAAGAGACTTTTAGGAGAAAAGAGACTTGACCATCGACAGTCCTGATAGCTGAGAACGGAACTGTCGTCTCATGCTGGGAAAGCTGGAGAGTGTACTGTGCTCAGGAGTCCCACTTGTGCCATGCTCAAAACATGGGGCAGGGAGACCCCCGGCTACACATCCTGACTTATCATTTGTGAAACACTTCTTTCTTGTGAACCTCATCCAACACTCTTTTGGTATTTAGTTGTAAGGATTAGCAATAGGTTTTTCTTAGTATAGGCCCTTTCACAAGATGCCACTGGGACTGCCTTATTATTATTTGATGGTTGTAGCTTGCTCCCATCTTAGTTTTAGGTTTAGATGAGGCGATTTTCCAACCTGAATATCAAGTTTAAGGTGTCCGGTCAAAGGATCGAATGCAAAACGATCGAATGCAATAGGGTCGAGTCAATAGGACCTAAAACAAAAGGGTCACATTTTTTTTTTTTAAATGTATATTTTTTTTGGGTTTCCGTATAGGAAAAAAAAGTGATTTTTACATCAAAAACAGGTGTTTGAGGGGGGGCCCAAAAAAACAAAACAAAACAAAAAATGAAAATCCTACCCTTTTCTTTTCGGTCCTTTTGATTCGACCCTATTGTATTTAGATCCTTTTGATTCGATCCTTTGACCTACAACCCAAGTTTAATAAACACCCTTGAACTGTGATTACTTGTGTCTGTCTTTACTGTTGCCACCATGAGTTCCTTACATTACTAAGCCAATGACCTATTTCATATTGTTAAAATATTCCTGAAGATACGCGAGGATGCTGTCAAAATCCATAAACAAATTCAGTTTGTTATAGACCGCTACCACCCTAGATAATCGTAGTTAAACCAATTACTGCGAGTGGCCGTGCCTACTGACATGTTCACTCTTTCAAAACTGCGCTCCAACTGGAGCGCCAAAGAACCTTCCACTACAGGAGGGCTAAAAGCATTCATTGATAGCGTGTTACAGACCATCTTCAAAATGTGTCCTCAGAAAACTGACTGGTCCAAAATAAAATTTCTGTAAACAAGCAGGGGTGCAAATCCTGCGGAATATCTTGAGCGTCTAAAACAACGTTCTGAAAAGTATTGTGGAATCATTGATGCAGCCGCTCTGCACTATGCTTAGCATAACGGTGGCAAGGCTAGGAAAGGGTCAAAAACAAGACACATAAATGGTGGGGACAAAGCCTGTTACACCTCCGGTACTTGGGTAGAGGGTGTGAATACAAAGTTGGGGTGGCACACACAGGGTTACACTAGTGCGGATGGGGCTTAACAAGACGATCACAGGACTCTCATCCCATATATTTTCTTCACTTGCATACAAAGTCTTCTCATCCCAGTCCTTGGTTCTACCCTACACTACCTGCATAGTGGTCTCATGTAATCTCAAGTCAATAGGGAGCACTGATTCACTGCTTTACTCATACGTTGAACTGAGGTGGCCATCCGCCTTTACAGCTTTCATGATCAGATCCCAACATTTGTAGCAGGGTACCTTCCCTCCTACGCCCTAGGACAACCGTTTCCAGATGCCAGACTTCACCCGTTTCAGACAGTATTACACAAGACATGACAAATAACACTGCAATTCTCTGAATTCACCATCCCATGTTTTTTCCGTCGGCTCTCCTACTCCTGTAATCCCCAGGTGTGCCTGCCAGCTCTACCCACCGATGAAATCGTCTCTCCTGGGCCCACGAGGATCGCTGGAAGTCACGTCTGGGGACCCTTGAGTGCAGCCACAGGGCAGCGGGAATCGGACATCGCAGGCACCAATCTTGTCATGCAAAATAACCACAGGCACAGACTATTCCGGTGTATTGGTGAACGGTTTTATCCGCAAGAGCAAATCCACAGGACAATGACAAACCAACAGCGGTATGAGACTCAGCACAAGCAATCTCTGCTCCACTTAATGTGCTGGGTTATATACTGGAAGGTACGCATGCATTTCAATGGAGAGGGAGGTTTGGACATGAGACAGAAAAAATGTTGCAGGTGGAAGGATGGTGTCTCAGTAGACAAGTCTCAGGCAGTGGGTGTGTTCTCATGCTCAGGACAATACAAGCAGGCTTGAAGACATTTAATTTTACAGTAATTCATGCAAGGTTAGCTACTTCTACAGTTTTCACACAGTTTGGGTAGGCAAGCTCGCTTACTGTGATGCTGGAAATGCCTTATGGAGGGACAGAGCCTCCTGTCCTTGTCCTACCACTTTTCTGTGTGTGTCTGCCACTAAGGTCCAGCCTGCATCTCTGGTGGTGCAGCTCTTCATTTTATCTTTTGGTGAACAACACCCATGGGATACCCTTATGGCAACAATGGGTGGGGGTACACCCTTGTCCCCATATGTGTGTTTTTGGCACCTATGTGTTACACACAGAGCAGGGTATGGGCTGATGGCAGCTACAGCTGACTTGGCAGTGACTATGAGTGTCCTCCATTTTTGGGATACCCAGGCCCAATGAATTCCTACACAAAGGCAAGATGGCCACTGTGGCCTCTTGGTTTCTATTGCCTTTTACCTTGTTTCCCAAAGTCCTGGGGAGCCCTGACTCGGTCTCTTCCTCCTGAATGGCTTTTGGGTGGAAGTACCAACTATGGCTCTGGGGCTGCCTCCTGTCAGACTGACTGGAGCCTTCCCAGGGGCCGTGTGTTGTGGGTACACCCTAGGGGTAGGACCTGTACGAATGGAGTCTGAAATGCACGCATATTCTCTGTTGTGGGTTTCTGGTTTCTGTGTGTGACACAATGAATGAAACAGCCCTGACTGAAACTGACATGAATGCATTGTACTGTGCTCAATGGCTGGGTACTTACCCCAATACACATTCTTTGTTATGGGTGTCTGGGTGGGGTGAATGGCCTGAATGCCTGTGAGCCTGATTTAATGCCTGTCTGCATGAATGCCCTTCTCTTTGATTGACTGACTGACTGACTGATTGAGCCTGGCTCAGCTAGAGTAAATGGGGAACAGATGTGTATATCTGGGGACCTCTCAATTACAAATGTGTTTAGAAGCTGAAGTGGAAGCAAGAAGAAGCTGTTCCTTGAAGCCCAGGTGGAGGAGAAGTCTGCTGCTGCAATTTCTTCAAGTAATCCAAAAGCTGTCGAGTCTCCCAAAGACTGATCCAGAGAGGACATGCGAAGGAGACCTCTCCCCGAGCTACGAGGGACCATCGTGCAAACTGCTTCTCTTCATCAGAAGTACCATGGACGACAGTCCTGTGTGCCTGCCATACGGAGAAGGGGTCTTCGTGATTCCTGAAGAGGAGTGTCCAGAAATCTTGAGTTGAAGAAGTCCATTGGTGTCACCCAGTGTCAAGAGGTGCATTTTGCGACCGCTGGATGTCGTTGCTGTTTGCCTCCCAGAAGGGGGGTACCCTGGCGTAGTGCTGCTGAACACCCTGAGCTGCAAAGGTTCTGAACTACCTAAGAACATTTCAAGGGAAATCCTTGCCATCATCACTGGCCACTTTTTCCTACCAGAGAAAGTCCAGAGTCGCTGGGTGCAGTGGAAGGTCCGCCGATGTGTTTCCTGCCACCAGGAGCTAAAGAAGACGTCTCAAGGGTCCAGACTTGGTGAGGGTCCAAGATCCACTGTAGTGGTTGAGTCCAGCACACTAGAGGCCACCCAGAGGTCTGTGTTTCTGCTGCAGCACCGGAGAACCAAAAGTCAGAAAACCGTGATATTCCGAAACCTGACACCAAAAGTGACCTATGCACCCATCAACACCTCAAGTCATTGAAGGGTCACAGGGGTCTTACTCTGATCTGCCAAGCCTTTAAGGAGCCCACAGCAAGTTTCATCTTCCCAGGACTTCTACAGTCTGATTGCCAACCAAAGGAGAGCACAGCGAAGAGCCAAACTGCTGCACTTCAGAAAGATTTTGGTTCCATTCTTCTCTCAGACTCAAAATCCCAGTGGCTCCTTCTTCCAAGAGGGGTCCATCCTCGGAGGAAATTGTTGAGTGGAGCCAAGAAACTCTGCCACTTTGCCTGTAAAGGCACCAAAGCAGCAGCCTCAAACCTTCGTACTTATGCCAAAAGCGAAACACCTCAGAGTCGAGAGTTGTGGAGGTGAGAGCTGCTACACACTACGCAATGAAGCTGTTAAGGTTAAAACATGCACAATAGAACATAGGGCTCACGTCACAATGGCAATAAGGCACATGTTAACCATGGTGGTTTGCATTAGTGGCACAGTTTTATAATTCAACCGGGGTCAGTTTATTAAAATGCTCAAACCCAGGTTTTCCCCCCACAATATTATAGACAAATATGCAATTAGGATGCCACTGCTAGGCCCTTTGGCAGAAGCGAAGGATGTGGGCACTTTCAGGATCCAAATGGTTGCTCTGCATCTTCGCCAGCTGCAGTCTACCTGTTCTTGACTGTGGAAGGATGTCCCCTGCCTTACATTCCTGGACTTATCCGTTGTTGGGCAGCAGATTCTATTCCTTTGCCTCCCTGTGCAGGGAGTGAAATAAAGATCAGAAGAGCAGGAGTTAAATCAGATCTTAGGTATCAGGCATCACTCAGTAAGCATGAGCTGCTCCTGGGCAATGAGGAGCTACTACAGAGCATGCTGCAAATCTAATTTACACATAAGATGCAAATCGTAACGTTATTTCCATTAAATATGCCCCATTGTGCTTTCAATACCTTTTAGACGTCTTCTAGGCATTAGCGTCATGTCTTGGTGTCAAGCAAACCAGGCTTATCTAGGCTTCAAGCAGGAGCCATGTAGCACATACCAATTTCTATTGCTGCTGCTTCAGGTGTGTTGGTGGTGGACCTGGTGAAAATCTATTCTGTTGTGTTGACACCATTCCACCAGATTTCGATGTCCACCTGACCAAATCAACCAAGGACTCCATAAGGAAACAATCCCATTCTTTAGCAATGCAACCATGAAAGAAAGTGGTGATCCTTGTTTCTCGATGAAAGTAGGAGGGAGTATGAGCAATTATTTTTCTTGACCCACATCTACCTAGTCTATTTAGACCAATGATAGATCTGCTTAGAGTCAACGGGTTCATCAGATCCCTTTCCTTCAGGGTGGAAACACTATACAGAACATTTCCCATTGTGAAACCAGGAGAGATGTTAACACCCTTACATCTGGAAACATCTATTTCCACATGGTTAGAAAAGATTTCTCTTTACTGTACCTTTCCTTCCATCTTAATGGAACCCCCACACGTGTTGCTTTTATTTTTCAATCTGACTTGTACTTTTTGCAGTACAATGAAGCCGTAAGCTTCACTGCACTGGCTTTTGCTCTTATGTCATGGGGAAACTGACATGTCCTTCAGTACTGAGAGACCTAGTTTCCCTTAGTTGTATTACTATGTTACTACTTTTTTTGTATCACTTGTGGTAACTATTATCACTGTGCAAAGCAGCTTAAACTGCAGTTTTGCCCTAGACTAACACTCAGAGGATTACCCTTACTGCGTTTACCGCATTTGGCTACTAACGGTGGCTACTGGTCAAACATGGCCAAGCCACGAGATTTTTCGCTTGTCCTTTTGCATCTTGTTCTTTAGCCTTCTTCCCGGCCTGCAAGGCCAGGAAAATCCTTATAAGGACTTCCAGTGCCCGGGAAAGCAGAAGCATTTGGCGTGCTACTAGAGGGCTGTGTGTGTTTGCTGGCAGGATGTGGGCTGGGACTGTCTGGTCTGTATCTGAGTGGTATTCATGAGTGTTCCCACCAGAGGTCCTGATTGGACCACTGCTGGGGTGTGTGTGTGGGAAGGTGTGTGTCTGCGAAGGAGCTGCAACCCTTGGAGTGGAGGTAACATCCATTCCTGATGTCTGCTCGGTGCCCTGCAAAGGAGAGCCTTCAGAAGTGCCCCGGAACCGTCCTGTGCCTGACCAGCTCCGATTTGGGCCTACCGTGCTGCCGGCGTTACCGTTCTGAGTTTCGACCTGTAACTTGCGGGATCCTCATCTGGCCCTACGAGACTGACCTCAAATGTCTGCGTCCTAGCATTGAAGGGACCCTGAGATAGGAGGGAAAGTCCAACCGTGGCTGCTGACTCCCTTTGCGTCGCGGTGCTGTGGTACCACCATTCGAAATCACTTACCTGACCCCAGTCCAGTCCTGAGAGGGGTCCTGCATCGAGTTTTGCTGCAATCTTCCATCGAGATTCCTTGCAACAGGGAAAGACACCAACCGGAGATTAGCTAGAACCTGCAATCCCTGTGAATTGACGACTGCAATTTACGGTGGGAAAAGCAACCTCGGACCCTCTTTCTTTGTCCTGCCAAGTCTGGGGAAGAATTGGAGTACGGGGGTAAGTTACAGAACTTCTTACCTACTCCTATACTCCCATCATAAGTCAATGGGCTTATGAAAAGCTTTATTCTAACACTTTTGGCTTTGCCATTACTTGCATGTGCATGACTTCTGAATGTTGGGGCTACTACTGTTAGCTAGTTTAACTTGTACTCTAACCATAAGAACCCTTCACTGGACCCCAGAGACACTAACTGCATTAATTCCTGCTTCAAAGGTTCTGTGGAACTTTAACCTGAACTATTGGGGAAAAGGCCCCAGACAACTTAGGGCTGGACACTTTAAGTCCTGGATAATTCTATGTGGACCTTGAGTGCATAATACTAATCTAACCTTTCCTTTGCAAGAGTTTGTGATATGTATTATGCCCTATAATATATATATGTATCTATGTTTATTAGTGTTGTGTGATACCTCTACTTGCAAGTAGTCATTTTTCTATAGTGTGTTTTGGCCATTAATTATAACTGTATTTGTATACATCCTGCCTAAGTGTAATCTGTGATTCCCATTGTGTAGTCCTACACATATTACCAACTCAGTGCAACAGAAAGTACACCTTTGATTGCCTCCATGGAAGGTTCATTTCAATTCAGGGCTCTGTTCTCCATCTGAAATCGGCACCCAGAGTATTCACAAAGTTCATGTCATCCTTTCTAGGTCCATTTCACTAAACAAAAACAGCTGTATGTCTGTATATAACTGACTGGCCCATCCTTGTAACCTTCTTGTGCGCTATATTGGACTGTCAGGAGGTTTGCTGTCTACTCCACCACTTTGGGTGGATAATCAATGTCCAGGAACCATACCAGGTGCATACTGAACACCTCTAATGTATCACTGCCCATCAGACATGATCCTGATGAAAGTATTTTTTCTCCATCCAAGGGTGTAGAAACTCGAGTCCTATCTTTGAGCACTCTTGGATATGAAGTCTACTTCCACTCTCATGTGGTGTCAAGTAAAATGGCCCACCTCATTCTGGACTTCTTTATTCCAGTCTCAGTCTCTTCCCTTCATTGTGTAGGCTGATGCCTCTTATGGAGCCATAGGAGTCGTCCTCAAGCAGCTGATTGATGGTGAGGAGCACTCTATTGCTTATCTTTCCAAGACTTTAAGCATGAGTGTGCTGAACTATTCCGACATGGAGAAGGAACCGCTAGCCAACAGACTGCCTTGCTCTGAATGGCATCATGTCCTACTTGGTGCTGTCCACCCGTTTGAGGTACAGACCAATCACCAGGACCTCAAGGTCCTTCAGCAAATAGATTGCCCCAATGCACGGCATGCCTGGTGGGCTTCTTTTTTTGCGCAATTCGATTTTTTCATTACTTACTTCCCAGGAAATAGTAACATCGTCGTTGACAGTTTATCTAGGCATCCCGAGGTCTACTCTGATCTTGTTCATACTACTGAATGAATCCTTCAGGAGAAACAATTCATTTTGCGATTTCTTCTTTCATGCAAGAAGACAGGGAAGCCTCTTCAGATTCCTATAGGACTCCATGGGATTGGGGAAGTGAAAACACCGGCACCATGTTGTAATGGTGCCAGTGTTTCCATGTCCGTCTGCAGGCGAGTGGTGTTAAACCCGCCAGGTCAGACCTGGCGGGAGTGACACCTCCTGCCTGTAGGACTCTTAATCAGCTAGTCCAGAAAGAATGGTGGTGGCGGATTTACCACCACCGTTCTTTCCGGACCGGCTGACTCGTAATGAGGCCCATGGTCTTCAGTGTCTTATTAAATCTCTCCACAAGACTATCAGTTTGGAAAATGGTACACTGAAGTCCTAAGTGTGGTAATGTGTAACAGCTGCTTTACTTACTCCATAAGCTTCCTCATGAATGTAGAGCCTTGATCCGTTAAGATTTCTTTCGGAAACCCTACTCCGAAAAAAGGAATTAGGTGTTTCAGGATATGCTGGCTCAAAGGGGAAATGCTTCAGGATATCGTGTGACATAGTCTACTATGACCAGGATGTACTTGTTCCCTAACTTCGATATTTCCAGGGGACCCACGATATCCATGCCAATTCGGAAAAACAGGGCTTCAATTATTGAGAGAGGTTGAAATGCTACTGGAGGTGGCATATGCGCACTGGTCGTTTGGCATATGTCACAGGTTTGGATAAAAGTCTTAATATCAGCATGAATCCCAGGATAATATAATGTATTCAGAATGTGGGCCTGTGTCTTGGTTTGTCCTAAATGACCACCCGTTAGGTGAGTGAGAGTGAGCTATCTCCAGGACCACCTGCTTATGGCTTTTGGGTATAACCAGTTGCATTCTAGCCAGGACATCAGAGGTGGTATCCCCTCTATATAAAAATCCATGGCTCAAAAAGTAAAAAGGTCCTCTCTCTCATGTCCCTCTTGTACTAGAATGATTTGCAGGAAGGGTTCTGCTAACAAAGGGTTGTTTCTTTGGGCAATGGCTAGGCCGGGAAGAGTTTCCGGTTATTCCTCCATGACCCTTAAGGGCTTAGGTTTTTGAGGGATGTCCTGAGGTTCATCAGCTTCCCGAAAGCCACGGGTGCCCCGCTCTGTCACCTCTCTTCTGGCCTCTTCCTTTACCCTAGGAAACATTGCCCTCTCAATCACTCCTTGTGCAATTTTGTCCCCTTGATGAGGGATCTTTCCCATGGTTCTGAAGTAACACCTTCATGTCTCCCCTGAAGTCCGGATCTTTTACCCCGGCTAATATATCAATTCCAAATCTCCATGCTAACAACACTAGGTCTGTGGGTATCAATCTTCTTTCACCTGGAGGAATGACTTTTTTCCTACTGCTACAAATGTCAAACCCAATAGAGCCGTCTGTGTTTGATGCTTTTGGACTCAACTTCTCAAACGTTAGGGTTCCCCAACTTGTATCAGTTGAGATGCATCCCACTCCTGACACCTTTTGTGGAGGCATCAGGAAGTAGACAAAGACAATTGAGGAAGGTTTGGGATACAATCTTTTATTTAAAATCTCAAAAGGGTTGGAATAAGGCCTATCTTGCCCTATGCTAAGGTGGGTTTTTCTGAGCTAACTAATGATAGCCTATGTCAGGAAGTCCAAAGAAAATGTCTGTCTGTGTCCCAAACCAATACTTGCCCTCACATCTATTTGTTGAAACTGTGTAGCGATGTCTTCATCAAATGAAAAAGTGTTCAAACAAAGGTTCAGAGCTTCTTCCAGCCCTTGGGTGAAAAGGGATTCTCCCTTCCCCAGGATTCCAAATAGTTCACTTTTAATCACAACGGGTTCCCTTCTCCACGCTTTCAAATCTCTCACTGGTTCCACAACAACACAATTCCTCAGGATTCTTCCCAGCTTTCAGTCTTTTGGCTTTTTCATCAATATCATAAAGTTCAACTCTGTAAATTCACAATGCACATGCTTCTCTGGATATTCAATCATAAACTTGAAGATGCGTCAAGTGGCTTCTCTTTAGTGGGGTGTATTCGGTCTAGACGCCACACGGTGCACCCATTACAGGTCATGCAACCGACACACCTGATTGGCTTCTTTTCCACAGTCACATAACCACTGCTTCAGCTCAACAGTGGTATTGAACTTATATTCTTGCAGCTCTTTCCAACACTGGGTTTGCCACCATTCACATGTTGGATTGTTACACTTTCTCATAGAGTTGCCACAGTTTCAACTTCGAACTTGTACAGTTCCTCTTTTCCTTCTGGCTCTTGCCAATGCTTGCTTTCTCTCAATGTATGCAATTCACAATGCTTTATCTTCATTAACAATGCTTGCTTTCTTTCATTTCCATGACTCATAGTTCCTTTGTGTCAGGGAACACTTATTTTGTGTTCCAATCGTGTGGCATTCATTCATTATTTCTTTCCTTTGGTTCAGTATTCAAAATTATAGTTCATTCATATCCAAAACAACGTAACTACAAATTCCCAGTTCACTGTCCTGCTTGGAATGTGTACGCTGCTCACGTGCTTCTCATTCAGTTTTAAGTTTCCTGCTTTCTTGGCCCTTCAGCAGCCTTTCTTATTTCGGTATTAACAAACTGCATCAAACATCTTTGTTTTCACTTTCTGAACCGGCAATCACATTGCCTCCACCATTGCTCGCTCACTCGCGAGCGCTCCGACCTTCCTTCACCACGCGGCTCACACCACAGCGTCCCCGAGTCACTCAGCCTCACTTGACTCACCGGGTACGTTGTCTTTGTGTGCCCTTCTCCGCTCCGGTCTGTTCTTTGTGGCTGCTGCTGCTCCCGGCTCAGCAAGCCCCTCTTCCTGGGCCTCCGATAACTTGGGGTACCAGAGAGGGAGTCCTCTTGACTCCAGGAGGTCAACATCCTGACCCTGGCACCGCAGACCTTTTGACAATGCGAGCCACAGTCTGCTTCTGCTGCAACAAATTTGCAGTACCTCGGCACTTTAGACACGTGTCTCTCTGCCTTCTCCTCCGGCTTCTCCATCTGCACGCATTCCACAGCAAGCTCTCTTCCATTAGCCTCACCTGAGCGGGCCATTTATACCACCCCTCTGGCTTCAGGTGCGGGCCATTAACATTGCTTTCACAACGATCTTGGTACTCAGCATCCCTCTTCCTCGCCCCAGTACCAGAGTGGTGTTTGTGTATGTCTGTGTTAATAAAGGATGAATGTGAGTTCATAGTTGGTCTCTTCCTCATCTCAGTAACATAGTGGTATACACTAGGAGATGGTTTTCTCATACAATAGGGAAGGGATTGGAAATATCCCATGAAAGCTGGGGGGATGTTGGATTCTTAATGAAAAGGAAATGTTAGATACCATGTCTCACCTAATGGTGCCTCATCCTCACTCCCCAAGTCTCCACCTCCCAGGTGATCCTCCCTCGCATATACACCCCCAGAGTCAGAATCCAAAAGTGACAGCCTTTCCGTGGCCACCTGGGGGGAGGATAATTTGGGAGGTAAAGTGAGGACTCCCTCAGATTTCTCACACAAGGATGAATCATAGCTTCTGAGACAGGTTCAGCACTGCAAGTTCCGCAGAGATCAACAGGAATGCACAAAGTAAATTCGGCCAGCAGCCAGACAGTACATCAATGAATGTAACTCACGATAAACAAACAGGAAGTAGGAGATGAGAGTTAATTCTATGAGTATATTTCAGAAACTCTCAATTGCAGGTGCACAGAGAACAGACAAACAATAAGGAACAACATTGGGACTAAAACAAGAAGCAAGAATATAGAAGTCACAGAACCTAAGCATAGACTGTTACCAGCACTCAGGAGGGGACAGAGGCAACGTTCCCAGGCAGAACCAAAAGCAATCTGAAAACTGAAAAAAGATTGTAATACCTGGTCAACAGTGTAGGAGCAGACAGGCCATCCAAAGACATATTGGTAGGCAGCGTATGTCAAAATGTCCTTGAAATCATAGTGGAGTCCAAACTAGACATTACTCAAAACGCGGGAGCTGGACCACACCGTTGCAGAGCACCACAGTACCGATAGTACTGACCCTGCACCATGGTGATGATGTTAGAAAGCTACAATGAGGCTGTATATTACAGACCTTTCTCATGCATCTTCCGCCTATGCCCCATGGCAGTTCCATGCCGTATGTAGTGACAGTGGATAGTTCTTGAATATTTTCTTTGGGTTCATGTCAAGGAGTTCCCATGCTCGCATTAGATTCAATCAAAGCTCTCTCCTTCGCAGGAACATGATAGTGGTGTGCAAAATGAAATTCTGTAGCTGGAACTCCTTGCAGAAAGTCTGATGGGCAGCCGAACTTCAGGCATCATGCAGGGGGACCATAGTACCAGGAAACCTTGGGTCAACTTTCTGCTTGGATTTCTGTTCTCGTCCATTGGGATCCATGTCCTCGTGGGAGGGTTGTAACATATCACATTCTGCGGATCCCAATGTAGTTATTTTAAAGCTGATGTAGATAGGAAAGTTTTGTGCATACACCACTAGTAAAACAGTGTCCATTTATTCCAAACATCATGAACATAAAAATGAATCTCAATACTATAAGAAACTCATTTAAAAAGAAGACCTTTCCATTACACAGCGATTTGCACCCCCTGATAGTCATAATACCAAAAGAGAACCCATCACCAGAGTGAACCAGAAAACAGAAGAAAAATCAGGCCCATGGGCCCTCTCTATGCACCTGGGCCTAGAGACTTTGCAGAAAACCACCTTCAGCTGATTCTTCTGGCACTTAAAAACCTTGTTGGATGAGGTACCCAGAGACCCCCTCCAAAATGATCCGATTATCAAAATTCCATTCTACAGAATAGGTATTGGCATTATGCGGCAACAGCACTCCTTCATGGCAGGAAACAAGTGCATCCTTTTTTTTGTGGTCAAGCCTTCTATCTTTTTTAGACAAAGGCCGAAGAGAACAAGAAGGGGCCAAAGAAAAATGAAAAGAAAAACCGAACACAAGATTGCCGCAAAAAAAAACATAGTGATTAATTTATCTTCAAGGGTCTTAACACCTAAGGAGAATCAAACATTACAGAAGGGACTTAGCTACGTTCCCACATATGACAGTACCCTTTTTGAGTCAAAGATCGAACTTTACAAATTAATACGCAAAATGAAGCTAAAGTGTTTTTCAGTGAACTAGAGCAGGATCAACAAACAGATGATGACCCCTTAGATTTCAAAGAATTTAAGAATAAAAGCAACTATATTCCTCCAATCACTGTACCTTCTGTTGATATATTTCAAAAACAAGTTACCAGAGACCTGGAGAAAATTAAATTTGGACATTCCAAGAATCGCAAGATGAAACCACATGAACTTCGGTTGATCAAGGATTTATATGGAGACGAATCTATTACCATTAGGTCCGCGGATAAAGGAGGCAGTCTAGTATTACTCAACAGCCACGAATACGACCAAGAATGTATCAGACAACTCAATGATACCAACGTATATGCTTCACTAGACATTGACCCCACCTAGGAAATAAAGAAAAATGAGGGTCTACTCACAAAAGCGGAAGAATTAGAATGAATTAACCATAACACCAGAAAGTTTCTTACGAACTCTCATCCACGTATTCCACATTTCTATATCTTGCCTAAAGTTCACAAGGATCCTCTAAAACCACCTATCAGGCCTATTGTAGCTGGTATGGACAGCATTCTTGAACCTCTGGGAAAATATATAGACTTCTTTTTACAACCACTCATTCAAAAGACAAACACCTATATAAAGGATACTACACATTTTTTACAGCAACTTCAATCAATATCGTTCAACTCTAATCATATTTGCTTTACCATAGACGTCAAAAGTCTCTACACATCTATTCCGCATGATCAAGGTCAAGAAGCAGTAGAATGGTTACTTTTGCAAGACAAAGACATTCTAGCACAGAAAGAGTTTATAATGGTACTTCTTGAATTTATCTGTAACAACCCCTATTTCCAATACATAAATGTGTTTTTCCTTCAAGTAGCTGGCACAGATATGGGGGCCACTATGGCACCCTCCTATGCCAATGCATTTATGCATGATTTTGAAACCGAACATGTACTTAAGAACATCAATTGGAATAACAACCTAGGGTTGTAGATCAGATACATTGACGATATTTTTGGTATCTGGACAAGCACTGAAACAGAATTGCTAGAATGTTTTAATTACTTAAACAGTATCGATCCTAGAATACAATTCACACATGAATACTCTAGAGAAAAATACATTTTTTGGATGTGGAAATAAGGATCACAGACCGTAAGTACCAAACACCTATTTTCAGAAAGAGTACTGATCGCAATAACCTTTTGCAAAGACTCAGTTTCCACCAACCGAGCCTAACCAAAAATCTCCCCTACAGTCAGATGCTAAGGGTAAAAAGAATAGTCAGTGACCCTTCTGATTATGAAAAAGCAGTGAAAGACATGGGAGACAAGTTTTTGGAGAGAGGCTACTCTACGGCTGAAATAGAGGCAGCCACTATCTGCACAGCTACACAAGACAGAAAAGATTTGTTGAAACATCAAGTAAAGAAGAAACCCACTCCTCCTTTGGTTTTTGTATCCAAATATTCCAGACAAAGCAGGCGGATCAAAACCATAATTAAAAAGAACTGGAAGACAATAACGTGTGATCAAAGAATAGAACACCTGTTTAAAGAATTCCCCACTTTTGCATACCAACGCAGTCAAAACCTTAAAGACAAACTAGTGAACACCAAACCTCCCCGTAAGAAGAAACTCACAGACCGCATTGGAACATCTCCTTGCCTTGACTGCAGTAATTGCAACTATATCATAAAAGGACCAATCATCCGCACTCTGGAGAAAAAAATCAAATTAAGAGATTATGCGACTTGTGACACCCAAAACATAATTTATGGAATCAAATGCCCATGTGGATACTTCTATGTAGGACAAAAACAACGCACGGCGAAAATTCGTTGGAATGAACATAGATCATGTATCAGGAACCGAACGGTTACCTCAGCAGTAGCAAGACATTGGTGCGAGAAACGTCACAGTTTGGCACAGATAAAATTTGTGATCCAGGAGGTGTTACAAAGACACAATAAATATGAAAACTTGCAAAAGCGACTTGACCAACGAGAAACGTACTGGATTGATCGACTTGGCACCCTGACACCGAAGGGTTTCAATGAAGAGATAAACTATATGTGCTATTTGTAATTCTGTAATTTTTACTTTTTTTTACTGTTTCTAGGGATGCACCTTGTTGTCTTGCCGTCTGGGATACCCTGCAATCTAAGCATGTCTCCTTGTTTAAGAAAATTAAGCGTTTTAAGATGGACACCTCTATTTAATAGTTCACTATTTGTGGATAGAGAAATGCACCAGAATATATATCTTTGTTCTTATGACGTTCTTGGAGTTATATGCTTGAAGTGACATTTTTTTGTGCAACTTTCTGTTTACCTGATTGCCATTTAGCCTCTCTATGAGGTATGTAAGATTTTGTGTCAGCGCCACAGCTGTTTTTTCTCTGTTGAGAAAGCACACGTATTTTGAGTTTTGTAGGTACTAAATTGCAAAGCTTCCCCGCTCCCATGGTGACTGTCCCGCCTTCTGTGATGTCATGAAGGTGGGACCCAAGGCGTACGTGCACCTACACGACGCCGTTGGGTCACCATGGAAACATTCAAATACGGAAATAGGCATTCGCGCGCGCGCGCTCGTGCGAATGCAGTTGTCACTGACACAGTGTTGCTGACAGGTAAGGTTGACTCCAATTTCCCCATACTTACGGCCTCAATTAACGTTTCATGTTATTGATTAGTTTCCCTGTGGGTTTTACAGGAGCCCGCACCTCAACCCATTGCTTCTCACACATATGGAGAAACATTTGAGAATTATTTGAAACTTAAGGTATGGGAAGTTTTTCATAAACATTGTTTTGTTAATTAGCGTTATAAACAGATACTCAGTCATTGACATAGAGCTTTTTTGCTTTTTTCTTTTCATGTTTTCTCCGTTGTGGAACACTTGAATCTGGTATGTGTTTAAATGTGTTCATCTGAAACATTGTTGTTACACTATGGTTGACTATTGTTGAAATGTTGGTTAATGCAGATAGATCACTGAATCAATGTACTGGCCTGATGAAGGTTTTTTGTAACTGAAATGCATTGGCATCTGTACATATAATCCTAACCTGATTTGGTGCAGCCTCATTGAATATGATAGAATAATATTAAACAGAGCTACGAAAAAGGGATGTGAATAAACATTTCCATTAATCATCACATTTGATGGTGATAATTTATAATTATAAATGCTGTGGATAAACTATTTGATACATAATCTTCCGAATGTGCAGCCCTCATTAGGGCCAACTGCGAGCACCAGTTTTTGATAGAGCAGACTTACTCTATCTTTTTGTTCACTACAATATTCCCTTTACTCCTACTGTTTAAAACTTTCTTTTAATACAGTGGCTGGAATAACGTGAAGCTTGTTACTTTCTACCACACACAAGAAGCAACACAGGATCATGTGATGATGATGCCTTTATTAGGGTAAACTCATATTTCTGTCCTCTACTGACTGTGGTCTTGGAAACAAGACAAGAATATGAGTTATCCTATTAAAGCTACCATCTCTGCAAGATCCTGTGTTTTTGTGCTTTTTAAAACACATAGATGCACTTTATATAATCATAAAAGTGGGGAAAGTGAGGAAAGCAGTTTAGCAGTGGACACTGTCAGTCGTTTCTTTTGGTGTGCCATGCCTTTATCCCACTCGGAGCAGTTTGGAGATCACAGGAAAGCAGTTTGGCAGCTCGGCTGGGTGGCATAAGGAAAGAGGACACAGAACTATATTGAAAAAAGACCAGATGTGCAAGGCAGAAAGTGTGAGGTATTCTGCAGCAGTCTTCAGGCTGTCGGTTGGCAGAGGTTGGTGAAACACTTTGGTCACACATGAAGTCCCGACTGAGGCGCAGTTGTGAGTAATATGGCGTACGCATACGCCTTGAGAAGTAAGGCTTTGCCGGTTCTTGATGAAAATGAAATGTGTGAAGGATAGACATGTGATAAAGAGTGTGTAAGGCCTCCTGCGCTTACAATCCTGATGGCTGGGGAAGCTGAGAGTAATCCAACCCTTCCACCAGTATTTAGTCTGCATTTCAGAATGAGCTCTTCAACTTCTGCCGCCCTGTGTATTGCTAAATCCACAGTTTTGAAAATAACTTCCTTTTTTCCTGAAGTTGCTCATCCGCACACGCAGTCATTTAGCCTCCCAGAGGTTCCAGATGCTGCACTCTTGTCAGAGGTACAAGCCATTGAGTCTATTTTGGAGGCTCGAGCAGCTCAGTTGTCGCAGGTGCTTATCTCAAAGGAGGCCTTTGACGCAGCAGTAGCAAGACTACTATAATCCTCCAGTTTGGGTAATAATCCTAATGGTCCCCTATCCTTGCTTGCACAGAGATTGAGGAACGATTCTGCAAGAGCTGCGGGTCTGCGGCTGGTGGACGTAGAAGTCTTACCCATCCAAACAACTATCACTGGGGCAGGTTCCAGAGTCACGAGTGATTGGCAACACGCATAATTTGGGGCGAAATGAACTCTCTGTCTCACCGGCTTTGTAGCCAGACCCTTCTGCCAGCTTTTCGAATTCCACCTCATATTTATCAAGAGCAGAAATTCCCACGACCCAGGATCCTTTGTTGGCAGTTAATGGTCCTTCTACTACTTCAATTCCGGCAGTGAACTTTTCCCTAATCACGTTTGTGAAGCTCTAAGAGTCCTTAAACATAAAGATTCAAGACCACGTGAATTTGTTCACCATGTTAAATTCTAAAGTGTCGTTCATCGAAGGCTTTCTAGTGGTAAGCAGCATGCGTCATACAAATAGAGTGCTGATTGTCGAAATATTAAGCAGGTATTACGAATTGATGAGCAAAGGGAGCAGTGTGTTGGTGATCAGAATGGATCAACAGAAACCAAACTATGCATTGCTACACAGTAGGCCCAAATGCACTCTTAGGGGGACCGTCGTCCCAATTAAAATTAAGTAAAAGTAAGAGAAAAATACCTCACACACAGTGAGGAAAATCCTTCACGATAGTAATAATGTAGTTTCAATTGTAAACAGGATTAGATTTCAATATACAATACTCTAAAACTATTCAAGAACAAATCACTGTCAGCATTACAATGTTGACCACAGTGTTTATTGTTGATCACAAAAAGTTTTAAGTGTCAATAACCCCAATTGATCCATCCAATTGGAGTCAACGACAACAAAGTAATCATACATTATCTCCCATATACAGAATTATCACAAGGTTCCTTCTGCATGTACAGTGTTATCACAAATTTCCTCATTCGTGAAAGGATACAATCTGAAGAAACAATTTCATCAAAATCTATGAAGATTCAGGTGTGTCTAGGTATTCACACATCCATTTTCCACATTGTATCATACAATCAATGTATCTTGTAGCTCCAAAATAGTTCAATTGTGGTGTTATCTTCCACCAACGTGTTTCGGATCATAGATCCATCGTCAGGGTGTGAGCTACCTGTTCATGGTCATTATGCAATCCATTGAAATGGCCCTACAGGGTAATCCAGAAAAAAACACTCAGTCTTGAAAACAGTAAGGTCATTATAGATAACTTCCACCTAACCAAAGAAAGTTAACACTAACCTCTACATTTCTTGACACAGAACCAACTTCAGAACCTGTAAGGGTAAATAACAATAGTCAAGCCGTGTTGACACTCAAATACTCGCAGGCATATACTTATAGCCAAGGGCAGAGAGGGACTCACCCAGTCCTCAGGGCAAGTCAAGTGGGGATACCGGGCAAAGTCAAGGTGCGGTCTCAGGGTATTCTACAAAGACAACAGAGAGGCAGCGTAGATCAAGAGGAGATACAACATAGTCAGATGTCTCTAACGAAAAATAGGCTAGAAATTCCTGACTCAAGTCCTGGCCGAGCAGGGAATTCAGACGTATATCTGCATTACAACAGCGTTACAGCGAGCGTGCTGCTAAACACGAAACTACAGCAGACATCCTCATGGCTTATAGATCTGGGGGTCATCTAAGCAACTGAGTCCAACCAGCCAGCATTCAGGTATACGAAAAATCTCTCTACGACTCAACTTTAGTCAAATCCACAAAGTATCTGCAAAATGTAATAAAGAAGTGTGTATATGCATTACACGCGCACCAAACACATGCAACCCATGTGTCAGCATACCGCTCATGTCCAGCACATCCTAAAATACACTAAAATACATATAAGTCATGAGGTGTACCGAACTGGTCCTACCTGTGTCGCAGGGGTCCCTGTGGATCCAACCGCACGAAAAGTAGGCGGCTCGACTGGCGAAAAATGTTTATAATGTTGCTGTGGTGACCGTGCGCATGCGCGCATTGCACCGCGGCCGCGGCCTCCATCTTGGTGTGGGCCTGTTCACGAACCGCAGGGGGAAAGGCCAAGGGAACTGAGAGGGGGGTGAGTAATGTGATAAATGGCAGTGCTATGGAGCATGACTGGGGGCACAACCGCGGTAGAAAAAATTCCCTGCGTTGTGCCAACATATCAACACTCTAAAGCTGCACAAAATGCTGTATAAAAGTGAGAAGAGCCCGAAAGCCAGGCCGGCTGTCTGATTAAACCAAGGGAAGACCGGAGTGTTGACTCCGTAGCCCCCTGCAGGGTAAATTAACCGCTCAATGGACTGGAATGATACCACAAACAATGGTCATCGCAATCGGTATTATACAATTCACTCATTTGCGATAAAGCATTTTAAACAGAATTACCACATGAATACACTGGAGACAAAGAATCACAGTTTAGTGTGCAATGATGTCACAACAAAGGGGACATCCCAATCGGAACAATAAACCTCATTCATGACAAAACCACATTATTAACGACAGTAACAAAGTGCGTACAGTGGCGACAAAAGAATGGATCGCAGTTGGATGTCATTTGGACACATACATGACAAAATACAGAATTTTAACCGTAATTTCAAGGTGAGTGCAGTGGAAACAAAAGAGTAGGTCACAGTTGGATATAATTAGGATAGATGGTGTATCTCAAAGCCTCAAGTTTAAACAAAACACATAAGGTCAAAATCAGTATTCATGGACTCCCAAGATGGCACCCGTTGTAGGAGGACGCATCTGATCGTCTCTCCTCCCTGGGCCGCAAAACTAGCACCACAATAAAGCAAAACGGACGTTCCTGCACCAGAAAACACATCAGCGGGATGTGAGTGAAGGGCTGACCACTCCCGGAAAAGCAACCGCAGAAGATACGTGGCGCTCCATGCCTGGTAGGAAGCCCCTGAGTTAGCCAAGCTGAGCCGCACTCCCGAGACAGAGGGGCCAAGCGCCTGGGCTGGGCCGAAGGGGAGATGCAGAAGCAGCCAGAGGCGATGCCAGCCCACAGTGGGCACGGCGGGCTCCCAGGAGAGAACCAGTGGTGCTGAGAGCCGCGATCAGGGGGAGCAGGTCCAGAGACCCGGTCAGCGGCAGACATTCAGGTGTAGGAAGGGGCCGTGAGACAGAGCGGAGTGGGCGGTCTCGGGCCTCCCAGCCGGGGACCGGTGTCGGGTCATGGCACACTCCCCACCCGGAGCAGCAGGAGGTCAGGGGCCCTGATGCGGGCAGCTCCTCTCCTCCCCCTCGGAGACAGACAGATCTCTGTGAACAATTGCGATACTGTAGACCAGCCAGATCGGGGCTGGTGCATACAGGGAAGCACCAGCCTGCCATCGGAGGAAGACGGGGGCTCGGAGCCCGAGCGGGGGAGTCCCAAGGAGTGGTGGAGCATATCCAGGCACCGGCGTGCCCGCCTGTGGTGAGCAGAGGACCCCGGGTGCGGCGGCGAGGCGGAGGCAGAGCGTGAACTGGGAGAGGGGGGTACCGCCCTGAGGGAGGCCACCCCCCACGGTACCAAAAGGCTCTCATTGAGCGCTCCAGAGAGGGCTGGGGGGGCATCATCGAGGGAACAATTTCTGAGGATATGAGGCCCTGTGCCAGACCTAGGGCCACCCTGCCCAGTTCACTCATGGCAAGGGATCTGGAACACAAGCAGCGAAAAGGAGGGGGGAAACACATAACAAGACACCCGGTGGGGCGCCTCCAGAAGAGGGGCTCGCAGGCAAGGAGATCCCATAGATCCACCCCCGGTGAATCCTGGGGAAAGCTGTTGCACTCTTCGGCCTTTCACAACCCATGCCCAGCTAGACAAAGGCTAACAGCAATAATCCACATGGATCCCCTCAGAGGGTTGCATGTGGAAGAGGCCCCCCCGGGGACGGCGGGAGTCAGCCCCCCCAAGGAACACAATACTCAACCCCAGTCAGGAATATAAATGTCCAAGACGCGGGCGGGCTCCTCCACGTGGTCCTCCCCACCGAGAAGCCAAGGAAAGAACCTGAAGCAGTTCTGGGAGACACACGCCCACACCGGAAGAATTCCCCCCGCTGGTCCCCAGCTCGACCAGAGGCAGAATGGACGAACCCACAATGAATAAAGCAGAAATGCAGGTGTGCTTCAAAGATCTGCAATCACAACTGCTAACCTCCGTCCAAGAGCAATTTAAACTCCTGAGGGGAGAGATGGTGCAATAAGTCCAGGAAATCAGAAAGGACGCCACAAAACTGGGAGAGAGAACTGATATCCTGGAGAGAAAACTCCAACAAGTAGAAGACGATACCCATAAGTCAGAAGAGACATTAGATAGGATAGCCCAGACCACCATGTATCTTGAACAGCAATGCAAGGACCTCGAAAACAGATCGAGGAGGTCCAACATCAGAATCAAGAACCTGCCAGAAACTATTGGGGACCCGAACTTAAGGTCTACAGTATCGCAATTGTTCACAGAGATCATGGCTGTAGAGGGCGACCCAGCGATAGGGATCGATCGTATCCACAAGGTGGGTCCTACAAGAGAGGCAGAACCGGGACAGCGAACCAGAGATGTGCTGGTGGCCATGACATCCCACACCCAGAGAGAGCAGATCCTGAGGAAGGCCAGGTACTCCCCCCAGATAAGAGTAAATGGCCAGGAGGTACAATTATATCAGGACTTGACTCAGTCCACCCTCCTTAAAAGACGGCTGATGGGCCCGGTGGTCCGCAACTTGACAGTGGCTCAGGTCAAATATAGATGGCCATTTCCGTTTGGCCTCCTATTTACTTGGTACAGAGTCCAGCACAGGATCAGGTCCTGTGAAGAAGGGGAAGTTTGCTGGCCATTTCGAGTGGTGCGGAGCGAGCACGCCCGGATCCCCGGGGGAGATTCAAGGGGTCAAACCAACAAGAGACGTGGGACACGATCCACAAGAAAGGGAGAGTAAGGAAGCCCAGGCAAGCCCGGAGGCACGCCAAGAGCTCGCCAACTCCAGATTGAACTACGCTCTGATGAGGTGTCATTAACAGGAGAAGAAGAAGGCGGCTGAAGCGTCCGTAAGTTATATAGCAGGCCGGGAGAGGAACTAGGGGAAGCTTGATGGAACTCTTAGTGGGGTGTAGGACTCCCCACGATGTGTTAAAGAGGGAAAATACAAGCCGGGAGCTCTGGACATTTTGTCTTAGGGCAGGTAGCAACCCGGCCCGAAACTCGTGGGTACGGTTGGGGGGGTGGGGAAATGAGGGGCTTTACATGTTAATGGTTTTGAGGCGACATTTGGGCAGGTCACTATTCCCGATTGAAATGAGAGGCGACCACATCGAGTCTACGTACCAACCTCGCAATGAACTCAACATATAAGGTCCTGGTGATAGTGCTATCGCAGAATGTGCGAGGTATGAACACTCCAGTAAAACAAGCCAAACTGAACAGACAAGCTTGGAACCAGAAAGCGAACATCCTACTATATCAGGAAACGCATATGGTGGCTATAAAAGACACCTTGAAGGCCCAGATTCAGGACCATAGATCCGACGGGGAGGGGAGGTACATCTTTCTAAACATTACGATTGATGGGAGAAGGATCACCCTAGCTTCGGTCTATGCCCCCAATGTGGGCATAGAGACATTCCTCAGGGACATGATGGACTCGCTTGAGCAATTTGCAACGGGGGAAATCATCCTGGGAGGGGAACTGAACTTGGCTTGGGACCCCTTGCTGGATAGGTCGAGCAATGTTAACGAAAGCTCGAAAGCCCCATCGGTGGCACTAAAGAAGGCATTCAATTCCCTCTCCCTGGCCGATGCTTGGCGAGCACAGCATGGAGACAGGCGGGGCTTCACGCACTACTCCCATGTCCACAAATCTCCATCGAGGATAGACTATATATGGGTCTCGACGCCCCTTCTGGGCACAATCAGAGATGTGGAGACGGGCCCCATCGTCCTTTCGGATCACGCTCCTATAACCTTATCTATGGCACTTAACACAAGGCAATCAAGGGTGTGGTCCTGGCGCTTCCCCTCGGAATCACTGCAGGATCCAGGGTTGGTGGAAGAAATACAAGACAAGATCGATACGTATTTCATCAAAAATGACACAGGGGAGACCCCTCAAGAGACGCTGTGGGATGCCTTCAAGGCGGTCTTGAGAGGAGAAAAATGATAGCAATGAAATCCAAGAAACAGAAACAACTAGGGCAATGGGAGAGAGATCTGGAAGTTCAACTGCTTGAAGCCCAAAAGGAAGCAGCGGTGAACCCAACCAGGGCTAAAAGGAGGGCTGTGCAACACATCCAGGGTCAGTTGGAGCTCCTGCACACCCGAAAGGTGGGCCACGCGCTCATGAAAACAAAGCAAAGATTCTACATCCTCGCCAACAAGGAGGATACCCTACTTGCTCGGCAGCTCAGGGAGGAGACCAGGGAAAGATCTATTCTAGCGCTGGTGGACCCCTCTGGCGGCCGGAAAACGACCAACGAGGAAATGGGGGAGATAATGAGACCTTCTACCAAGATCTATACACAACCAGTGCTCCATCAGAGGAGGATCAAGAACTATACCTTCAGGGCTTGTCCCTTTCGCGCCTGACGGCGGAAGCCTGTGAGGCATTGGATCAGGATATATCCCAGGAGGAGGTGCTACAAGCTATCAAACAACTCCCCAGGAACAAAGCTCCGGGCCCGGATGGGTATACGGAGGCCTTCTACAACAGATTCCGACATGTCCTAGCCCCGAGACTTACAAGCCTTTTCAACACCTTCAAATCAAGGGGCAATATTGCGGCGTCAATGAATGAGGCAAAATTGGTACTCTTTTTGAAACCTGGAAAAGACCCCACCTTCCCAAGGTCGTACAGACCAAAAGCCCTCATAAATCTTGATGCAAAACTCTTCACGAAAATTCTAGCAAACAGGCTGTCGGATCACCTGCCCTCTCTGGTAGACGCAGACCAGTCGGGTTTCGTCCCTACAAGGCAAGCAGTGGACAACACCAGGAGGGTATGCCACATAACAGAAAAGGCCGAACGCACAGACATAGAGGCTATACTAGTCGCCTTGGACGCAGAAAAAGCATTCGACCGTGTCGAGTGGTCGCAGCTCTTTCGAACAATGACTCACATGGGCTTTGGGACCGCCTACATGGGGATGTTAAAAGCAAATTATAGAAGTCCATCCCTAAGAATCGCCGTCAACAGCTTCCTATCCAAGGTGGTCGCACAGACGAGAGGCACAAAACAGGGATGCCCCCTGCCTGTAACGCTCACCTGATTCCCACGGAGGCGCTGGTCTTGGCAGGAAGGTGTCTGTGACCCGAAAAGTGAAGTGCAGGACTCGATTTGCTTCTGGGGCCGAACCTCTTCGCACTGTGTGTCGAACTCGAAGAGTGAGATTTCTGCAGGTGAAAGAATATGGGGGTTAATGATCTGGGTTGTTGAATGTCCCTCTCTCTCTCTCTCTTCCTAGCTTCTCCGTAGAGCCCCCAGGTCAATGTGCTCACCTTAGATAGGTGAATGCTGGACTCTCCATCTGCGCCTGGTGCAGGGTGCCGTTGCCAGTTCCTTCACTGGTGAAACATAGGCCTCTTGACATCAGAGGATCGCTACCGTCGTTAACTGCACGAGCGGTGAGTTTCCGGACACCTTTTTAGTCCTTATAGTCTTTAGGTGCGTGGGCACGTTAATATAGAACAGAACTCTGTATAATGCTTTTTCCTATTTGTCTTGAAGGGCTCTTGAGATAGGAGATGGTGTGAAGAGAGCCGAAGTTGGAGCCAGAGCCTTGGAATGAAGCGCTTGGAAATGCGTAAGTAAATGCAAGCGCTCTAACTGTCTCTTTTCCCTTGCAGCTGTGAGTTCGTACTGAAGAGATGCTGGAAAACGCCGGAGTATTTGCAGGCGTTCTATTGTGGCGAGCGCGATGGACGTGAGTAAATACCTGTCTAATGTCTCTTCGTTTGTCTTTCAGATGCTGGGTTGCAGCGTTGAAGAAATCCGGAATTCGTGGAGTGTCGGTAAGTAATAACAATGCTTTTGTCTTCACAGGCGGAGGTGCAGCGTGAAGAAATGTTCGCTGCCGATGGATCAGGTGAGGAAAGCGCTGCGTGTAAAGGTTGCCGTGCTAACCTGTTGTTTCTTGTCTTTGCAGGTGCTGCTGAATACTGGATACAGGAGTGGTAAGTATTGTTCTTGCAGGTTCAGGATCGGAAGGAAGAAAGGCTGGAACAGACTCGGTGAGCGTTCTGCTGCAGATGCAGAATAACGCGAAGCACGTTTGTTCAATCGGGTGTGGTTTAAATAGCCTTGGAGTGATGAGGCGTCTTCCTCCATGGCCCCGCCTAGGTAAGAAAAGAGTTCCAGTTCCAGAAGAGTTCCCGTGTTGTATCCAGGGAGTGGAGCTTGCCCCACCCAGGTAAGAAAGTAGTTCCTGTTCACAGAGGATTCCTATGTGGCTGGTAAGTAAGCAGCATGGTCTGCTGCAGGTAAGTCCACCCAAGCATCTTCATACATATTATGAGCCCGGCGCTTCCAGTGCCGGGACCGATGGCTTTGATGAGCCTGGTGCCACCGGCGCCAGGACAAGGTCCAAAAGGTCCCAGTGGGGACCGGCTGGTGCCTAAGATAACGGTTAGGGGCCTGCTTCCAAGGACGTTGGGCTGTTCCTGACTCCTTGGAAGCAGTGATCATGACAGCACCCCCCCTCAAGGCCCCTCTCAAGCGTGTCTTCTCCGGGGGTTTTGGCTTGTCGGGGTGATTCAAATGGAATTTCTTGACCAGACGAGGTGCGTGGACATGCTCTGAGGGTTCCCAAGACCTTTCCTGGGGGCCGTATCCTTTCCAATCAACCAGGTAATATAATTTAGATTTGGAGGTTTTGGAGTCTAGGATGTTCTTTACTTCGAACTCAAGTTCTCCATCTACTAAAACAGGTTCCGGGAGTTCGGTCAATCAGGTTCCTGGTTGCACTGGTTTTAGTAAGGAGACATGGAATACTGGATGTATTTTCATATGCGAAGGCAATTCCAATTTAACAGCCACCGGATTAATTATGGTAGAGATAAGATAGGGTCCAAGGTATCTCGGGATGAAAGTGCGGGGTCCTTTTAGAGGTAGGTGCTTAGTGGATAACCAGACCTGATCTCCCACTGCGTAGTGAGGGGCCTCTTTACGGTGCTGATCTGCTCCTTTCTTAAATTGAGCTTTAGCTCTTTGCAGATGGGCAGTGGCTTCCTTAAAAGCACGAGTGATCTCCGAGTGCAAGTGATCCACAGCAGGTGTTTCGAATTCTTGGGGAGGATCCAGGTTAGAGGTTCTAGGATGGTGTCCGTATAATAGGAAGAAGGGAGTCTTCCCGGTTCCAGAATGAGTCGAATTGTTATAGGCGTATTCAGCGATCCAAAGAATGTCCTTCCAAGGGTTTTCAGTTTGTTGGAGCATGCAACGTAGATATTGCTCTAGAGTTTGATTTGTCCTCTCGGTTTGTCCGTCAGTTTGGGGATGGTGACTGGTAGAAAGTCTCACATCAATTTGGGCTAAATGACAGCAACTTCGCCAAAAGTGGGAGATGAATTGACTTCCCCTATCGGAGACCAAAACCGAGGGGAAACCGTGTAACCGAACGATGTTTTCTAAGAATTCTCGGGCTAATACTGAAGCTGAAGGTAGGCCCTTCAGGGGAATGAAGTGAGCCATCTTGGAGAATAGATCCACGACTACTAAAATGGTATTATACCCTGAGCATGGAGGTAAGTCCGTGATGAAATCCATGGACAGGGTATGCCATGGACAGTGAGGGATGTCTAGTGGGTGTAAGAGACCGGCTGGTTTCTCCTTCTGACTCTTATTCTGGGCACACACACCGCAGGAGATTACAAAGTCTCTAATGTCCTTCTTCCATGATGGCCACCAGAAATGTCTTTTGACCTTTTCCATGGTTTTGGTTATGCCAGGGTGACCCTCCATTAGTGAATCGTGATAACAGGAAATTACCTGTTTTTGTATCTTCTCACTGGGCAAGTACAATCGTCCTCGGAAATATGGTAGGTCTCGATCCACTGAGAATTCTTTTCCTCTTAATTGCCAGTCCTGTAAGTCGGGCGGAGTTAAAAGTGATTTGACTGTAGTCTTAATGTCTTCAAAGGATTGAGCGCTGACCAAGCCCAAAATCCTTTGTTCTGGGATTATGGGTATTGGTTCTGGATTGGTCAAATGTTCATCTATTCCCATCCGGGAGAGGGCATCTGCTTTTCCATTTTTACTGCCTGGTCGATAAGTAATTATAAAGTCAAACTCAGCCAAAAACAGAGCCCAGCGAAGCTGCCTGGAAGACTGAGCTTTGGCTGTCTTCAGATACTGTAAGTTGCGGTGATCAGTCATTACGGTGACTGTGTGTCTGGCTCCCAAAAGATAATGCCGCCAGGCTTTAAAGGCCGATCTGATAGCTAAAAGTTCCTTGTCTGTAATTGAATAGTTGATCTCGGGAGCCGAGAATTTGCGGGACCAAAAGGCTACAGGATGTAATTGGTGTGTGACCGGATCCCTTTGTGATAAAACTGCCCCCATAGCAAGACTAGAAGCATCTGTTTCTACGATGTAGGGGAGTTCTGGGCGAGGATGTTTTAGAACAGGTGCAGAAATTAATTTAGTCTTTAAGTCCTGAAAAGCTTGTTCTGCCTCGGTAGACCACTCAAAACGTTTGTTTTTCTTTAACAGAGCGGTGATGGGCTGGACTATTCGAGAGAATTCAGGGATGAATCTGCGGTAAAAGTTAGCAAAGCCTAACATGCTTTGGACTCCTTTTACAGAGGTTGGTGAAGGCCACTTGATGATTGCATCGACTTTCTTTGAATCCATATGGACTCCGTTAGGTGACAATATGAATCCCAGGAACTGAACTTCAGTTACGTTGAAAACGCATTTTTCGAGCTTAGCAAAAAGGTTATGTTGACGTAATCTCTCGAGGACCTCTCTAAAGTGTTTCCGATGTTCTTCTTCAGATGATGAATAGACGAGGATGTCATCAATGTAGACAACAACACACACATCAATGAGTTCTCTAAGGACATCATTCATAAAATACTGGAAGGCGGCAGGAGCGTTGCAAAGTCCAAAGGGCAAAACTTGATATTCAAACAGCCCATACTTGGTGCGGAAGGCCGTCTTCCATTCATCGCTCTCTTTTATTCGTACCAAATGGTAGGCTCCTCTGAGATCCAACTTTGTATATATACATGCGTCTTTGACTTGGTCCAGGAGTTCAGGGATCAAAGGTAACGGGTATCTATTTTTAACAGTGATTTGATTCAGGGCGCGGTAATCTATACAAGTCCTAAGGTCTCCTTCCTTTTTCGGAACGAAGAACAAAGCCGAGGAAGCTGGAGATTTTGAAGGACGGATAAACCCGTTAGCTAGGTATTGGTCCAGATATTGTCTGAGGTGAAGATTCTCTGGCTCGATGAGGGCATAAATCCTACTGCAAGGAGGAGTTGTTCCGGGTATCAGATCTATTTGACAGTCGTAAGACCTATGAGGAGGCAGGGTGTTAGCTTGGTCCTTCCGAAAGACGTCTTGGAATTCCTGGTATTCGGGAGGTAATTTGGGAACCTCAGAAGAGATTGCCACCAGTGAATCATCAGGCCGAGGATAACAAGTGGTAAAACATTCTGGAAACTGAACCGTCTTTGCTCGCCAATCGATCTGAGGATTGTGCTTCTCTAACCACGGGATTCCCCGAATGATCTGGAACTGAGGGGCCTTGATCACATCGAACACTATTTTCTCCCGGTTTCCATCTTGGCTCACTAACGTCACTTCTTGGGTGGCGTGCGTTACTGGTCCGGAGGCTATCTCCGTGCCATCCACTGTAGTAATGACGTCTTTTACTGCCTTAGGGACAAGAGGTAGATTCATCCTTGATACCATTTCACGGTCCACATAATTACCGATTGCTCCGCTGTCGATGTATGCTTCAATTGCATGCAAACGATCCGGACGTTCAGGACTAATGAGGACCATAGGCACCACGAAATGCGAGGTCACGGGACAGATTTTAACGCTCGGCAAGAGGACCTCTACACTTGTCGGGCTAGGTCGTTTCCCTGCTCAGAATTTGTGGTACAGGTATCTGCGGCTCCTACAGCCTTCTTAGCTGGTTTCACTGGACAGTCTCGAAGAAAGTGCCCCGAGTTTCCGCAATAGAGGCATAATTGCAGCTGTCTTCTTCTTTCCCGCTCCTTTTGGGTTAACGGTCCTTTCATGCCCCCTATTTGCATGGGTTCCACAGTGTCAGCTCCCCTAGTAGAGGTCTGTGGTTTAGAAAACATTCGGGTATCAAATTTGGAACGATCAGCCTTCCTGTTCTGTAATCTGTGGTCCAATTGGACAACTAAGTCAATATAGTCTGAGCATTCTTGTGGAGGATTCACAACTTTAGCTAACACATCCTTGAGCTCTCCACGCAGGCCTCTGTAGAAGAGTGTTATTCTCTTATCCTCAGGCCATTGAGTTTCCACTAAAAGTCTGTTCAATGAGGCTATATAAGTCAAGAGGTCTTGATAACCCTGTCGTAACGAAAGAAGTTCATTGTCCAAGGCCTGCCCTTGTGCATGTCTTGCGAACAGTTTCTCCATGCTGGACTGGAAGGCCTGGAAATCATGCAGAACCGGATCATCCTGAGTGACTAAAGGGATCGACCAATCTGCGGCGCTGCCACTGAGATAAGAAAGCACGAAAGCCACCTTGGTCTGATCTGTTGGGAAGGCAGCTGGTCGACATAAGAAGTGTAGGCGGCACTGGTTAATGAACACTGCAAATTTCTTTGGGTCACCAGAAAAGCGTTCGGGCGGAGCCAAGGGCACATTGCCGGGTAGATTGATTTGCACTGGATTTAAGGATGATGCAGAAGGATAACTTCCTCCTGGAGCAGGCAAAGGTGTCTGTCCTGCCTGCGTTTGTAGCAATTGCCTAGCGAGGTCCTCTGTTCGCTCCTTGGAAATTATCAGCTCTCTTCTTAGAGAGTTTGTTTCCTGACGAGCTGCATGTACGTCTGCTCTTAGTTCCCCAAGCAACTGGGCTAATTGATCAGTGTCTGAGGTTTCCATTGCGCCTGGGTAGGAGTTTTGCGGTGGGCTTCGCGTTCTGTAACGCTCACCTGATTCCCACGGAGGCGCTGGTCTTGGCAGGAAGGTGTCTGTGACCCGAAAAGTGATGTGCAGGACTCGATTTGCTTCTGGGGCCGAACATCTTCGCACTGTGTGTCGAACTCGAAGAGTGAGATTTCTGCAGGTGAAAGAATATGGGGGTTAATGATCTGGGTTGTTGAATGTCCCTCTCTCTCTCTCTCTTCCTAGCTTCTCCGTAGAGCCCCCAGGTCAACGTGCTCACCTTAGATAGGTGAATGCTGGACTCTCCATCTGCGTCTGGTGCAGGGTGCCGTTGCCAGTTCCTTCAATGGTGAAACATAGGCCTCTTGACATCAGAGGATCGCTACCATCGTTAACTGCACGAGCGGTGAGTTTCCGGACACCTTTTTAGTCCTTATAGTCTTTAGGTGCGTGGGCACGTTAATATAGAACAGGACTCTGTATAATGCTTTTTCCTATTTGTCTTGCAGGGCTCTTGAGATAGGAGATGGTGTGAAGAGAGCCGAAGTTGGAGCCAGAGCCTTGGAATGAAGCGCTTGGAAATGCGTAAGTAAATGCAAGCGCTCTAACTGTCTCTTTTCCCTTGCAGCTGTGAGTTCGTGCTGAAGAGATGCTGGAAAACGCCGGAGTATTTGCAGGCGTTCTATTGTGGCGAGCGCGATGGACGTGAGTAAATACCTGTCTAATGTCTCTTCGTTTGTCTTTCAGATGCTGGGTTGCAGCGTTGAAGAAATCCGGAATTCGCGGAGTGCCGGTAAGTAATAACAATGCTTTTGTCTTCACAGGCGGAGGTGCAGCGTGAAGAAATGTTCGCTGCCAATGGATCAGGTGAGGAAAGCGCTGCGTGTAAAGGTTGCCGTGCTAACCTGTTGTTTCTTGTCTTTGCAGGTGCTGCTGAATACTGGATACAGGAGGGGTAAGTATTGTTCTTGCAGGTTCAGGATCGGAAGGAAGAAAGGCTGGAACAGACTCGGTGAGCGTTGTGCTGCAGATGTAGAATAACGCGAAGCACGTTTGTTCAATCGGGTGTGGTTTAAATAGACTTGGAGTGATGAGGCGTCTTCCTCCACGGCCCCGCCTAGGTAAGAAAAGAGTTCCAGTTCCAGAAGAGTTCCCGTGTTGTATCCAGGGAGTGGAGCTTGCCCCACCCAGGTAAGAAAGTAGTTCCTGTTCACAGAGGATTCCTATGTGGCTGGTAAGTAAGCAGCATGGTCTGCTGCAGGTAAGTCCACCCAAGCATCTTCATACATATTATGAGCCCGGCGCTTCCAGTGCCGGGACCGATGGCTTTGATGAGCCTGGTGCCACCGGCGCCAGGACAAGGTCCAAAAGGTCCCAGTGGGGACCGGCTGGTGCCTAAGATAACGGTTAGGGGCCTGCTTCCGAGGACGTTGGGCTGTTCCTGACTCCTTGGAAGCAGTGATCATGACACTGCCCCCCTCCTGTACGCTCTCTTTTTAGAGCCTCTCCTAGCAAGGATTCGTCAGCAGCGGCTGATAGGGGGAGTGCAGATGGGCGGTCTGCAGCACAAAGCAATGGCGACATGCTTCTGGCGCTGACAGACCCGATCAGGTCTGTCCCTACATTGATGAGCGAATTGGAGGCTTTTGGTGCTATCTCTGGCCTCAAAATAAATAAAACTAAATCTGAGATACTGAATCTCTCTGCCGACCCAGTGACCATCTCAAAACTGACCCAGGAGCAGGGAGTCCAGGCAGCACGAGGCAAGATCACCTATCTTGGAGTGAAGCTCACCCCCAAGACGAGTCAGTTATACGCAGCGAACTATCCAGACCTGCTTACGCACCTTCAAAAGCTGCTGACGAGATGGACACCTTTATCCACATCCTGATATGGGCGCATCGCGGCGGTGAAGATGACGATCCTCCCTAAAGTCCTCTACCACTTCCAGACCCTCCCGATCAGGCTCTCCAGATCATTCTTTTGCTCGTTAAATAAAATGGTATCTGCATACATATGGCAGCGCAGAAGACCGAGGGTGGCAATGACCACACTAACAGCGGCGGTCAGGGAGGGAGGTCTGGCCTTTCCACACTTCAAACGATATTATGAAGCGGCACAGCTGTGAGTTCTTAAAGAGTGTGTGGCGGATGACCCAGAGACCAAATGGGTAATGCAGGACATAGCGGTGGCTGGGAGCCCGCTCTCAGAACTCTTGTGGTCCTACAAGAAGTACAGACATGGGAACACGCGAATAAGTGAAGTACTGGGCGCCCCCCTCAGGGCATGGGACTCGGCAGTAAAGAGAGGAAGCTTGACGACACATCCCTCCCCATTTACGCCGCTATTTCACAATCCCGATTTTCCGCCGGGTATGGACCCGAAGCCTTTCATCTCATGGAAGCAGGCCGGCTGCACCAGAATCAGCAACATGTACAAAGGCGGGTCGATCATGTCGTTTGTGGAATGTGTACGAGAACTGAGAGTGGCGAGGACCGAGAAGTACCGATATGCACAAATGACTCATTGGTTGTCATGCCGGTCCAATGAAGAAGCAGCAACGAGAGACCTTACGCAATTTGAGACATATCATACAGCAACTAGATTCAATTCCTTGGCAAGAAAATTATAATCTAGCAACTTTGGATGTTGTATCTTTATATACAAGCATTAATCATGACAAAGGAATAATTGCATCAGAATACTTCCTTAACACGAGATCAATCTCATACAAAGAAGAAAACCAGATGATTCTGGAGATGCTGAACTTTGCTTTACGAAACAATATTTTTTGCTTCAACAAAACAATTTACAGACAAAACCAAGGCACAGCGATGGGGTCCAAATTTGCCCCATTGTATGCAAATCTCTTTATGGGCTACTATGAGCTGAAACATGAATGGAAACATGAAGCCTTTACCGACTCCAAAAATATCATCTTTTGGGGTTGGTATATTGATGACATTTTTTTATTCTGGGAAGGAGAACAAAGAGATTTTTTTCAATATGTTGATTACCTTAATCAGAATGAATATAACCTGAAATTCACAGCAAATCTCAGCAAAGATAAAATTCAATTTCTAGATTTAGAAATACAAGCAGAAGAAGACAAACTAATTACAAATGTATTTGTCAAATCCACTCCAGGCAATAGTATATTACATGCTTCAAGCAACCATCCAAAACACATTATATAAAATATTCCCTATGGATCAAAAGGAACTGCAGCACCACTGAAACATTTAAGTCTACCCTAGAAGGAGCAATCATAAAATTTACACAAAGGGGATACGAGATGAAAAGAATCAATGAATCAATTAAAAGAGCTGAGAGAATTTCAAGAGAATATTTATTACAAGACAAACCCAAGCAAGTCAAGCCTCAATTGAACCGGAAATTCATCACAACATATGGAAAAGACGCATCCATACTAAGAAAAATTCTCAAAAAGCATTGGAACATTTTAAAATTAGATGATACTCTTTCAAAACACATTGATGAAAACCTAGGGATATGCTACAGGAAAGCTCTAACACTTCGCAATAAATTGAGCCCAAGTCATTTGATATCCATCGAAAAAACAAACATCAGAGAAATGCTACAACAACAACCAATTTATGGCACATACAAATGTGGTAACTGCAAATTATGTCCACACATAACAAATGGAAAGAAGAACATTGAATTACCCAATGGAAAAGAACATAAATTGAAACATTTCATAAATTGTAACAGCAAATATGTGGTCTATGCGATTGAATGTGTCTGTACTAAAATTTATATAGGAAGTACAATCAGAAGCTTGAAAATCAGAATCTTTGAACATTTGCGCACAATAAGAAATCAAGGTTTGAAATACCCACTCTCTTTCCATTGGATGACAGAACATAAAGGGCTCAACATAGACAATCTAAAAGTATTTGGAGTGGACAAAATTGAAGAATTACCTAGAGGAGGAGACAAGGAACAAATTCTCAGACAAAGGGAATCTAAATGGATTTGTATTATGGACACTTGTGATACCGGTCTAAATTCAGATGATGAATTTTGTAATTGGCTTTGAAAAAAGTTAACAAGTTATTTTTTTTTTAATTTAAAATTTTTAGGAAATGAGGTGTTGGATTAATAAAATTGAAACATTTCTAACCATTAACATAAGACAGAAGGTTGTTTGCCTGATATCTGCGCACAAAGACACAGCCTCGGCTCCAGTTTCACATCGGCGGAGACTGTAGGGTATTTTGTGGAGATTTGGGGCCTGACGGTATTTTATTACCGCCGAAAAATAACTTAGCAATAATCACTCCTTGTATTCAGATTTGGCCATGTGCAACAATAATACAGTGGACATGCATTATTTCAGCACCTAGACATGCATATTTGGTATGCGTGGTTGGTATGCGTGGTTGGTGGTATAGTGGTGAGCATAGCTGCCTTCCAAGCAGTTGACCCGGGTTCGATTCCCGGCCAACGCACCATAAATATGTAGGGTATTTTGTGGAGATTTGGGGCCTGACGGTATTTTATTACCGCCGAAAAATAACTTAGCAATGATCACTCCTTGTATTCAGATTTGGCCATGTGCAACAATAATACAGTGGACATGCATTATTTCAGCACCCAGACATGCATATTTGGTATGCGTGGTTGGTATGCGTGGTTGGTGGTATTTTGGTGAGCATAATTCCCTTGTTTTGTTTGTGGCCCCAATGTCCAGAATCCCTTATCTTTGCTTAGATTTTTCGTGTAATCACTAGAGAGACCTCAGACCTACATTTTAGGAATACCACATTTTCAGTGTTAGTGTTAGTGTGCCACCATGGGCGATCTCACTGACTTATTTACGACAGAGAGCTATATGTGGTAATGTTGTGGTAATTTCCACTACCTTATATACGGTAGGGAACTATGTTCAGAGAGTCCCTCTTCCCGTTGGCTCATGTACCTCCAACGAGCTATGCTACAAACAATCACTCTCAACTGTCCATACTGAATATGATCATGCACACATCTGTCTTAAAATGACAATTGCATTGTTTAAAAATCTCCCCTCATCATCAGCACTGTATTGGTAAATAGAAGACACACCACCCGTCTGCTTTCAAATATTTTTCTGTATTATAAAAGTTGCATTTAAACACGATCTCACTCTTTACAGAAATAAATAAAACAGCACATTGACAGCATTGTCTGTAATACACTGAAAAAAAAAATGGCGGAGAACAGAACACAATTTGCAACATTAACGTGTGATTAAGGCACCGGAATCTCCTTTCCTACTCTAACTGAACATTCTCGTACACACTCAGCTCCCACACTTCTGTAATTACCTTATCTCTTCAGCTGTTCTCTTTCTGAATGTGGCTTCCTTGAAGATTAACCCCAGTGAAAACGAACGCCTGCCGTTCTCAAACCGGGGTTATTATCTGGAATTCTCAGCTTTTGCAGATAGGAATGTCTCAGCCAGGAAAAAGGTCCTTCTCCCAGCTCTGCCAAATCTTGACTGCCCTTCTCTCTCCTCAAACTCCCCCCAGCAAAACTCTGATCACTCCCTCTAGCATGATACTTGCTATGACGCTGCTCCAATCAGAATCAATCATGCCATCTCCTCCTTCTCTACACAATGGCTCATTTTTATAGTAATACTTTGTAACCAACTGATTTCCTGTTCTTTCGAGCTCTTTTGCTTCCTGTAATTATGTGGACAGGGCAGCAGAGAAAAAAAATGGATGTGCGTTTAAAAGTTCACTTTCAGAATAGGCCTAATTCTGCAGTGGAGACACATTTTTATTAGTGGATTATGTTTCATTAGTCAGGTTAGTTATAAGTAATGTTAGTTATTATTTTCAAATGTGTCTCTCGCACCATAGGCATTTCAGGTGAAAAATAGTGTGCATTTTTGAATGTGCACGTGTGCTTTTAACTGTAAAAATAGATTTGCATCTTATATGTTAAAATCGTTTTTGACTGAATAGCCTGTCTTTCCTTGTTAATCTGGTAACACATATAGCAATGCACCGCACCCTTGTGGTGGTGCTGCAAAAAAAAAAAATTGCTACCTGTGCAGTAGTGCTGTACTCTGTGCTGTAACACCTGTGTAGTAGTGCTGTACTCTGTGCTGTAACACGCCAAATATCCTTACAAGACCCTGATTTCTCTACGCATTGGAAGCGTTTTATATAGTCGAGCCCACTTTAATTATTGATCTGGATTATCAATCAATTTATTGTCAGACTGATTCACAAGGAAGATAAGAATCACCAGCCTCTGATGACGAGCCCCGTAGGTCGAAACACTTGTCAGGCTGTTTAAGAATTCTTCAAAGGCTGTTCAAGAATTCTCCAATTAAACTTTATGCTAATTGTAGTTGAATTGTGTCTTTGTGCGCAGATATCAGGCAAACAACCTTCTGTCTCATTCACTTACCGTTGGCAACGTTCGTCAATCTGCAGCCCTTGCTCAACATATTTAACTGTCAGGGCGCCTGTATCTCACAATAATCCTTTTCTGCCAAATAAAAGGTTCTAACCATTAACATAAAAACATAATTTTTCTCTTTACTGGCTCTTAAGGATTTGAAATGCCCAAACAAAAGTAATTATAACAGAAATCCTATTCAAACAAACAAAAGTAATTAAAACAGAAATCCTATTCAAACAAACTTTCCAATACAGAATCTATAGTTGTAATAATTCCAGTACCACAGTTCATTTATCTTTTTGACCAACAAGAATAAATAACTTTTCCTTACATTTTTTCCTTTTTTTTCCTTTTTTTTCCTTTTCTATTTCTTTAAAGATTTTTAAAGATTTACAAACACCGAAACAATAGCCATTAAATCATAAATTCTGCCGGCCGCCACCTAGAACGTGATGGTGTATTAACATATTCGTGTTCTAGTCAAAAGAAAGAAGACTAGGCATTGAAAATGGCCGCCACGTAGCACGTGATGGTGTAATGACGTCATCGCGCCCATGGAGAATGTGCGTTATGATGTCATACGCAATAGAAGCGTATATAAACGAGCGCAATCATAACACAGACTGCGCCGAAACAAGGAGTCAGGGAAAACTGCCCGCATCGGTAAAAATAACTAGGAGATAAGCTATTTAACCCTCTGATTCCTCCTTATTTTCTTTCCCCGTAACTCTAGACTATATTCTAACTAAGAGTGACCATTTAAAAATGGTAACCCTGCTTTACATTTCTTTCTACTCTAGACAGAAAAGATACTTTATCAATGAATTAATGATATGGAGTGAAACATTAAATTCCTTTTCTAACTGAACTTGAATCAACAGAACTTGGTGAGTGCCATAATATGATATCGTTGAAATGAATATCCGATTTTTTGGAAATGCTTTGGAAACAAATGTTATTATTAAACAATTTTAATTATTTTGCTGCACATAGGATGTATAGATTTTGAATACTTTTCTTTTTCCTTTTTTTCAAAAAAACAAGAATGAGAAAACTCTCCTGATGATCACCTGTGACCTAAACATGCATGAAACACGTGTAGAGAGTGATGAAAATGAACAGTATACAAATGCATTAATAAAATGGAGATGATCTAAATGAGAATGTGAAGGTCTTTTCTTTCAAAGACAGCCTGGAATGACACTCAAAAAATTATAACTGAAATTGGAATGTCGCAAGTGGAAATGTAAACATTTGAAAGTGCAATTTGAGACTTACCTGATAACAGATCCAGGCACGCAGGGGCTGATATCAAACCTTTACGTCCACCTGAACTCACAAGGGGAACAGGTTTGTCGGCTGTACATGAAGAGGTGGGAGAGGACACAGGGGATGGAAATCCCGCGCTGCCACTGGGAGGGATCCTGGCAAAACGTCGCCACCCTGACAAACTCCATCCATCTCAAGGAAATGTGGCAAAAGGTTCTGCTACAATGGCACATTACCCCGAAAAGACTGAAGGACATGTACCCGACCAAGGATGGTCTGTGCTGGCGGGGCCGCCGTCAAGAAGGCGACTGGAAACACATATGGAAAACATGCCCGAGGATCATTTCATTCTGGAGTGAGGTCAAGGCCCAGGTGGGGAAAATGGTTCAAGGGGCAGAAAATCTGGGAGACAGTATATGGCTAGCCAGCATATGGGGCCCCACGCGGAAAACGTACCCTAAGTGACAACGGAAGGTGATTATGGTGTTGGTTATCGCCACCTGGCTGGTCATAGCCCAAGGCTGGAAGCAGCTGACGCCGCCGACACAGCTCCAGTGGCTATGAAAGATTTGGCACTTCATAACCATGGAATAGGTAACTTGTAAACTGCGAGGCACCACCGAGATCTTCCATACGAACTGGGGACCAATTCTACAATATCTCCAGAGTGACTATATGCTCCAAGGATGTCCTCATAATATTCGTATTCTTAATATGTTCTGAAGCCTAAATCTACAGGTCGTTTCATAAGATTGGTTGTTAAGCTTTGTTGTCTCGAACCCAAGGGAAGGGAGGGGGAGGAGAGTGGGGGGAGGGCGTTGGGAAGGGATGTTGCTAAAGTTGTTCCCTGCTGTTATTAAAAATGTCAATACAAATACTGTAAAAAAAAATCAGTATTCATACCTCTCGGGTTTAAGGAGTCCAACAAATCTACCCACAAGATTTCTCGTTGCAGTAACTTCTGTTGTATGTCACCACCCCTGCTGCCTATTGATACTTGCTCAAGAATAATGCACTTTAATTGTGCGATGGTATGTCGTGCTTCAAGGAAGTGCATAGCCACAGTTGATTTTAGTTTTTTTGTACGTATATTGGACTTGTGTTCTGTCCATCTAATCTTGGCCTTCCTGGTCGTCATCCATACATAATAGTACCCGCATGGGCACTTCAATGCATAGACAACATTCCGTGCATCACAAGTGCATGAATGCCTCAATTGAATTGGTTTCCCTGAGTGGGGGTGAGTGATGCTATTCCCCATGATGACATTACCACAGTGTTGGGAGTTGTGACATGGTATCTGTTGCGCTCACCTGATATCCCCGGGGGCGTCTGGAAGGCTCTGAGATCTGGAACCCTGGATGCGTAGTTGCCCAGTGCTGAATAATGAATCTGCAATTACAGAAGGAAGGATTTGTGATAACTGTCTATAATGGGTGAATCTCCCACCTCCCTCTGACCGATTCCCTTCCCACTGGGTTCTTTTTTCACCTTAGTTATAGTTTCCTTTCTATTACATTTAGCCAACTCAGGGCTCCAAGTTGGAACTATTAAAGTATATTTGGCAGCGCTATCTATCTTCAAGCGCTCCTCAGAAGAGGTTTCATATTTCAAAATGCCTTTGGTTATTTAATTTCTTAAAGGGTTAACAAATACGTTCCCTCCTACACCATTCCAAGTTCCCATTTGGGATTCAAATTTAGTTTTAAAGTTTCTTATGTGTGCCCCTTTTGAGCCTTTGCATTCTTGTCCTTTAAGGCTCCTAACTTTAGAAAATATTCTACTAGTGGCTCTAACGTCAGCCCACAGGGTGAGTGATTTGCATGCACTCTCTTGCAAACCTCCTCACATGTTTTTCCATAAAGATAAAGTTGTTTTCAATGATTTGGAAGCATGCGTTCTAATATTGTTTTTCCCTTTCTCGTTATTGCAGGTCGCAATATTCGAAAAGTAGCTGTGGTAGCGGTTCACCGGAAGTCCTTAAGCTGGTACTCACAGGTGAGTGATGTTTCTTCTTCTCTCAGTTTCCACAGATTGCAGCCCATTTGATATGCTGAGTGCTGGATGGTGTTTTCTCAGGTAAGACAGAATAATCTTGTTCTTGCAGGATTACAGGAAGGTGCTGAACACCAGGAGCTGGACACGGTGAGCGTCATGCTGCGGGTTGCAGAATAACTTGAAACGTGTTCTTCAGTCAGGGTGTGGTTTATATAGCCCAGGTAAAGTAGTACCAGGGAAAGTAGTTCCAGGCCTGCCCAACCAAAACACTAGTGTCATCCGCAATCGCTACCGCGGGTGGCGGCTCCTTCCACGTTGGAGGCTAACCGGCAGGTAGATAGGTTTTAGTCCCTTTTTTGTGTCTGGTAACAAGTCATGGCCAATCACAGCACTGCCGGGTGTTTATCTGCCCTTCTAGCCCGGCAGTCGCTGCGTTTCAACCCATTGCTGGATCTTGCACCAGCGGTTCTGGTTTTTGCGCTCCCAGCGTTTGCCCTCTGCTCGCCTCGGCGTGCGGCGGGTTTTTCTCTGTTTGCTTTTCCCTTCTCCTTGGGATAAGTTCCTTCTACTTATCTGACGGCCGTTTCAGTTTTCTGCGGTGGCCTCCTTTTCTGCAGCCTCTTCCTTGCCGATCCCTCGGCACTACTTCGCTTTTCCTTTCCAGTCTCGCCGCTCCGGCGGCAGGCGTGTTTTTTCTCTCCTCTTTGCCGCTCTTTTCTCTCGCGGCTCTCCAGTTTTCCCTTGTTTTCTCTGTCCATTGTTTTCTCTCCTGTATTTTCTCTCTTTCTTACCGCGCCTGGTAGGTCCTTGGGCCGGTGGTGGCTTCGGCTCCCTTCGCCTCTCATTGGGATCGCTTTGGACTTCTCTCCTGTGTTCAAACCTGTGGACCTCGCATCTGCTTCCAGTCCTACTGGTTTCAAGCTTGGATCTTCACCTACCTCCTTGCCAGAAGTATCCTAAGGGTTTTTCCCACGTGTGGGTTTTTTCCCTTTATTACGGCCTGTTCCCGGTAACGGGGCCCCAGGACGGCTGTCTATTCAGTTGTCACTGTGGCTTCTCACCGAGACAGGCAAGTGCTACCTAAAAAAGAACGTGACTACCTGAGCCGGCGGAATCTACGGAACGCAGGCAACTCTGAAGACTCAGGTGAGGAGAGTGTGGAGGGACGGGAAGAAGAAGGGGTTCTGCAGCTTACACAGTCACAACTAGACCGCATGGCTTGGTTCTTAGAACTAGACTGTGTGGGTGCATCCATGTTGGATTTAAAGGCCCATGTACATAAATGGGGCCTAGTTTGAACGGCCCTTCCTTCCTACATATGAGCCTGGTGCCAAGGGTGCCAGGACTGGCTCCAGGAGCTCTTTTGCAGTGGTTTTAAGGCCCTCGGGGTTCTGGCGGGAACCGGCTTGTGGACAACTTGTGCCCCCTCACAGAGGTCATGACAGCATCACACCTTTGTATTGAATCGAGGCTGGTGGTGGTAGCACTTTAGCCTTAACTAGGCTCTTGTGCAATGATCTGCTGTTGTAATACGCAAAAGACGGGAGCTTTGGAAATAATTGTTGTAATTGCGGGTCCATTCCTAGCATTGGCCAGTTCTTTTGTATGACCTTCTTGATCCTCATGCTCTGTGAATCAACAAGCAGGTCATTGAGTGCCCTGTGTGATACTGTGTTAATAGAGTTACTATCTGTGATCTTGCAGGATGAGCTGCAGCTTGCTCAAGAAAAAACCTCCTCTATTCTTCAAACAGCGCCGCCTAAATCTGCTTCTTTGGAACAGGCCAATCATTCAATTTTTATAGGAGAGAGAAATAAATAGAGCGGGGTAAAAAGGATAAGAAGACAAAGAAAACCAGGAATCAGAAAGCAATCCTGAATTCCCACAACTGTGGTTCAAGAAACCTTTAAGGGCTCTAACTCTACAAGATCCACAATTCACACAAGATACCATTCCAGCCAGTGAGGACCCATCAAAAGGTCAGAAGATCGTTCTCTGAGGTAATCCTCCAGTGCAGAAATGCACTTGAGAAATGAGAATGACGCACTTGAGGAATGACCCATGAGAGGGACTCTCTCTGCACTTAGCCCACTGTCCACCGACTGGGTGCACTTGGACCCCCGAACCCACAGGACTTGCCCCTACACCTCCTATCCTCCTCTGTAACCGTCTGTGATATTATGCGATCCGAATACACATTGCCTAAAGATCGTCTGTCTGTTCCCCCCTATTCTTCACTCCTTAATTGCACTTGGAAAAACTGCAGAATCATTGTCAGACCTATTTGCTGTTGTCTCAACTGTTAATTGTCTTAAATGGACTTACTCTGCATGAGAAGACTATTATCGTTTCAGAATTTCAAGGGCTCTGAACGACTGTTGTTTTTCTCCATGTTCCCACCCTCCTTGAGCCCTTTCAAACACTTGCCTTGTGTATAGGTGCTTTACAAATAAACAATACCATACCATACCAGAAGAAGCAGGTTTGTGAGGTGCTGGATCATGGCTTAGAAATTACGGATGATCTGGAAGAAATTATGAATCTCTCAACATGTTCGATGGACAATGCCGTTGACTGAAGTTAGCATAGTCCACCTGCTTCAAGTTAGTCCACAGTTGAAGGTTAACTCAAGGAAAGTTGATCCTGTTACTATGGTTAACATCCATAGGAGCGCTGGCTTGCCGGAGATCCGCGATAAGTTGGATGGGTTTTTAACCTTGGAACAAAGAAGAGCTTGTGTAATGGGTGACTTGGGGAGACAGCAGTCTCCACCCGACTCACAATCAGCATTTGGACGTCACATACAGGATTCCTAGAGATGTCTACTCTTGGAACAACAGCCCATTACCTAGGATTTAGTGACTTTAAATAGAACAAATGTTTTGGAACTATTTCATGCTATTCCACAGCTGAGGGTGATACACTCGAAAGTTCAAGAGTAGTTAGGAATATTCTACTCGAAGCTGCTAGCCAAATACAGTCGATGGGTTTCAATCTCTCTGAAGTATGCAAGGAAACTGGTTTGGTGTGTATTTTGTCAGAAATTGAACCTTGTAAGCATGAGAGGGTTGTTATAGCTTACCCCGCTTTAAAAAAATCACATACATGCAGGGTAGGCTACTGCCCAGACTTCTTAAAGAGATACCTCTGAAATGAGTTAATATCAGAATGGCCTGGATGGGAAGTGCCTTATTGGTCAATAGGGAAGCAGCCTAGCTAAAGAATCCTAAGGGGGAAATAGGGTTCCATATGTTTTTGTGGGACTCAAGAGGATTCTTCCCTCTTTTGCAAGACAGAGACAAGGTTCTCACTCAAGCGGATGTATGGTTTTTGCAGGAAACTTGGCTTACCACGCCTCAGTCATGAATAGCTATACCATTAAATCCCACCAAAAAAGGTTCACACGGTAGGCCGGCTTCTAGATTAATGATGGTGGTTTGAAATAACAGGGGTGGGACTCTGCATGACTGGAAAACTCCAAACCAATTTATTAAAGTAACAAAACTGATTTGTAATAAGTCAATGTACCCTAATCTTGGAACTTTTGGGCTATTGAACCTTTATTGCAATACAGAGGGTATATCCAATACAGCATTTATAGATGGTGTGTCAGCTGTTCTAGATGATTGTCTTATAGACCCTGCCATTACAGCGATTTTTGTGTGTGCCGACTTGAACATCTGTTGTCAAGGTTCTGGCTGACTAACTACCTCTCTGCAGATCAGGGGGCAGGGGAGGTCTATAAGACATGGAGAAATCTGGGAGGCACTAATGGAATCTAGGGGTCTGTAGAGACTAGATGGGAACATAAATGGAGACACGCCTGCTACCCCTACATTGTGTAGCGTAAACAGAAGATGATTCTCAACTACGTGTATGTTTCTAGTAACATCTTCCATCTAGCCTTAGAAATGGAGATTGTACATTCCCCTTGTAGTGACCATAAGCTGTTACAAGTAAAGTGGGCATTTACCATAAGACAGCACCATGAGGGTGCATGTAACCTGAAATGGGCAATTAGCTCGGGGAGGAATAGATACCTGGTAAATTATTACAATTCGGACCAAATCCAACATACCATGTTGGCAAGTATATTTAATATACAACTCTGGTGACGCATTGATGTCAGTGGACACCGACTTGCTAATATGTAATCATGGGATAAATACTTACCTAATTCTCTTGTTATTCTTTCAATTTGTCTCCTTTTGTTTTGTGTTCCATCTTCTGAATCGCTTTCCCTTAAACCAATTTAACCCTGCAAACCCTCTGTGATTTGAATTGTGGTGCTGCTGATGGAATCAAAAATGCAAACAAAAATGCTGGAAATTCTGAAGAAACAGGTTATTGGCAATGGCTTCCACTCGCCTTTAAATCTCATTTGTCCCAATTAAGTCGATGGTAAATATAAAGGTACCTGTAAATATCATAGGTCCTCCAGGTAAGGTATATAGAAACTAAACAATGGACCTAGATATATATGCGGCTAGAGGCAATACTTTCACAATTACAAAAACCGTTCTTTTAACAGAAGAATATATTATTTCTTTTCACATCATTTTCGAGTTCTTAAATCAGAACATATTTACACCACATAAATTCTTTGACATCATCATCTCTTCTTTCATACATTCATTCATACACAAAATCTAATATTTTCTTTAAACAAAACAAAACAAAGCAAGTGAGACCTCAGTCCTCACAAAAGAACATTAAAACAATCCTGTTTGTATCAATATTGTTTTTTCTGTATCTTAATACACATTTAGATGTTCATATAGTAGTTATAGTTCCTCTCTCTTGGATCTACATATGTTTCGGTCGATCTTGGACCACACTGGGTCCTCTTATTAATCCAACCTTCTTCAGGGTCTAGGAACCACTCTTCAGGGTTCCTAGTATAACAGGAAAAGTGATGTCTTCTGTGAAATAGTTCTCTAATCAAAATAGTGTCAGGGGTAGTGTTGATGCCGGAAATCAATCCTCCAGGTCATGGAGATAAATTACATGCACATGTGCCTTTCATTGGTCTCAAACTCATGGACCGTCTCCTTTGGTGGAGCTCAATATTAGTAAAGTTCCTAAAGATGGTGTCTCAAAAATCTCTACCCCATCCACTGTCACCCCTCTTTTAAAGTAAAAGGAATGGTGTATATTCGAGGAATCGTCTTCCAATGTCTCTTTGTATACTCCTAGTCACTCGTGTGTCTATTCTCTCCGCTCGTTCACCTTCATAGATATGTGTGCACTCGTAACCCGGTAAAACTACTCGTATTCCGGGGGGCGTGGCTACAAACGGGAGTATGAGTGTGCATGCCAGTAACCGCTCGGTGGGGATCGCGTGACACCACCGAGTGGTTACAGGCATGCACACTCATACTCATGATTTAAGAACTCGAAAATGATGTGAAAAGAAATTAAAAAAAATATTTTTCTATTACAAGAACGGTTTTTGTAATTGTGAAAGTATTGCCTCTAGCCGCATATATATCTAAGTCCATTGTTTAGTTTCCAATTAAGTCGATGACATCAATGTACTGTATACATGGAACACTAGAGGGTTCAACCATTTATTCGAAGAAAATAGTGTGTGGTGCAATATGCATTTCTTTAGTATTATCGCGTTACAAGACAATTGGTTAATTGACAATTTGCTGCTCGATGGAAGAGTAACCATACAAAAATCTGCCTTAAAAGGTCGACTTGGCCGACCCAAAGGTGGGTTGCTGATCACAGTAAGCCCACCATGGTCTGTTCTGGAGATTCCTTGTAACTCCACATCTGTGTTGGTTGGGAAATGATCTAGGCCTGGAACAACCTTTATTATAATAGATGTATATGACCCCCCATCAAGGGTACGGAAAAAAACTAATATGAAAGTGGTAAAAGACATAGTGATGAAATATGAGACTAAATTCCCTTTGTATGTGATGGGCGGCTTCAATGCAAACATTATACTACCAGATGTAGAAATAGAAGTAAAACTCTGCTCTAGCCCAAACAGAGGGATCAAACAAAAGAGTTGCATCAGTCCTTGGGTTAATATGCTTGCGGAATACGAACTGATGTGCCTGAATGGCTTGTATCCGGTGATAAACAAAGAGGATTCACACGAGTTAGCGGAAAGAGTGCCTCCACCCTTAACTATGGCTCACCAATTCTTGTGGGCTAGAAAGGGTGATGGACATGGGGACTGCGTCACGAAATGAGAGTGACCATTTACCCCTCTGTGTACTGTTTAAGACCCTTGATACAGGTCCCTATGAAAAGATTTATGATAAATCTGGTCATATTTTCTTAAATAACAAAGGAAATCACATTCAATGGCATCCAGCGGATCTTGCCAAGGGAAACATTGTCTGTGAGCAACTAATGCCTACTTTTGTTGATGCTTGTCAAAGAGCCAGTGGGTGTGGTCAGAATATAAGCAAGGTATTTACATCAACCATTGAGCAAATTAAAAACCAGGTGGCCTGTACACGTGAATACAAATCTGTCCAAGAACGCACCAATATGGTATCTAAGAAACAAACTAATTTTGACCCCAAAATTACTCAGGAAAAGAAAGAAAATGTGTTCTGTAATTGCCTCATTACTCTTGTCTTCAACATGGAAAATTGATGCTGAGGCAGTAAATATTAAAATCAAAAAGGCTAAATCAGATTACAGAAAATGGTTCCGGCAACACAAACGAGTATGTGAAAATGAGCATTGGTTAACCATTGCCCATGTGGCTACCACAAAGAATACAGTGTCAATATGGAAGGAAATAAGGGCAAACAAAAAGTGGCAATTACCGATTAATCTATTCCAGAAGAGGTATGGGCTGATCATATATCAAAAACATTGGGTTCCGTAGATGAAACGGAGACAAATATTGTCATCCCTGATACACCATGGATATGTCAAGCGACACGTTCAGCTATTCAAGGAATAATTGAACATTTAAACTGCTCTCAAGCGTGTGTCCCTGATGCGATTAATAATGGTCTAATGGAAATGTGTCCCTGAATATGGGCGGAACCATTGTGGCACTTATTTACAGACATTGGGATGTTCGGTATTCTACCGCTATCTTGGAGAGAGAGTCATATACTCCTCGTATATTAAAAGAGCCAGCATTGTCACCCCCATAACTATCGACTCTTGGCCATGTTAGATATCCCTGCTAAGGTGTTTGCACAAATACTATTAGTTAATCTGAATGAATGGATAAATGAACATGAAATACTAAGCAAGTTTCAGACAGGATTCAGAGACAAATCACGAACCAGCCATAATATATTTACACTTGTATCTTCAGTAGAATATGCCTGGATATGCAGAAAAACCAAAATATATGCTGCCTACATAGACTTCAGTTCCGCTTTCGACACCGTAGTCAGGAACAAACTCTGGTGCAAATTGCAGGCATGGAATATCCCTTGTGGCCTTCTGAAAATGCTGATGCTACTACACTCTGATTCAAGTGTTAAAGTGCGGTTGAATGCAATTGGCCATTTGTCTGCATCAATTTCGACTGGCACATGAGTTAAGCAAGGATGCATAGTAGCAGCGACTTTATTTAATTTATTTTTGGCTGACCTTGCTGTGTCCTTTAATCTAAATTTGTTACATCCTGTTATAGTTGGCACACAGCGCATAAGCTGGCTCGGCTATGCGGATGATGTACTATTATTAGATTATATACCAAAAGGACTTCAATGTTTGCTTGATGGCTTAGGTAGTTTCGCTAAACTGAATGGCTTACGCATCAATACTGAAAAAAAGCAAAATTATGGTATTTACAGGAACACAGAAAAAACAGGGGACCATGAGTTGGGTCCTAGATAATAAGAAATGATAGTGTGTTACTTCTTACACTTATCTAGGACTATTAGTCGATGATAAACTCAATTGGAAGTCTCATTGGGAGAGAACTAAGATCAAATGCTGGACTTTGATAGGTGCTGTGAGTGCTTTTATTGGCAGAAAGGGTGGATTTTCGGTGAAGACAGTCCTACTACTTCACACAATGAAAATAGTGCCTGTCCTAAAATATGGGATAGAGATATAGGGACATTGCTTCAGTAAAGAGCGGTTGAATGCAATTGGCCATTTGTCTGCATCAATTTCGACTGGCACATGAGTTAAGCAAGGATGCATAGTAGCAGCGACTTTATTTAATTTATTTTTGGCTGACCTTGCTGTGTCCTTTAATCTAAATTTGTTACATCCTGTTATAGTTGGCACACAGCGCATAAGCTGGCTCGGCTATGCGGATGATGTACTATTATTAGATTATATACCAAAAGGACTTCAATGTTTGCTTGATGGCTTAGGTAGTTTCGCTAAACTGAATGGCTTACGCATCAATACTGAAAAAAAGCAAAATTATGGTATTTACAGGAACACAGAAAAAACAGGGGACCATGAGTTGGGTCCTAGATAATAAGAAATGATAGTGTGTTACTTCTTACACTTATCTAGGACTATTAGTCGATGATAAACTCAATTGGAAGTCTCATTGGGAGAGAACTAAGATCAAATGCTGGACTTTGATAGGTGCTGTGAGTGCTTTTATTGGCAGAAATGGTGGATTTTCGGTGAAGACAGTCCTACTACTTCACACAATGAAAATAGTGCCTGTCCTAAAATATGGGATAGAGATATAGGGACATTGCTTCAGTAAAGAGCTAAAAAAATGGAAGCAACAATGTTAAGAAAGATATTTCGCATACCGCAATCTGAGTCAGTTGAATTGTTCTATCTTGAGTATGATCTTACATGTTTTCAATCCGTCCTGATTAATAGATCTTTCATGTCCTCAGTGGACCTTATGACTTTAAATAATAATACCATTACCGCAGATTATGCTAAGGCCTTTCTCTGCCTAGATAATTTTACTCGGATTGGTGTATGGGGGAAAATATTCACTATCCTCAATAATTGGAAGAGTGGATGTGAAATTGATCTACTCCCAAACAACATTAATCAAATAAAATACTGGTTAAAAAAGAAGATCAGATTGTATGATCATGAGAATGATGTAGTACAAATCTCTAGCAACTCACACAGTGGACCCTTCATTGAATACATTTATTCATGAAATCGCCCGCCTAACTATATTGTGGTGTTCCTGAAGCTTGGGTCATTAGACAGTACATGTTGCTAAAATTTAACAAAAGCAAAGTATTGGAATGTGAAGGTGCAAAGAAAGGCCTACATCGTAATGAGCGTAACTGTCGGTTATGTGGAGACAACAAAATTGAGTGACTTGAGCACATAATGACAGAATGTGAACGTCTAAACAGTATTATAAATCAAATGATGAAATCCTATAGTAACTGTTTTAATTGTGATGGATGGGAACGATGAGAATTCCATTTATTACATGATTAGATTTTACAGGAAATGCATTGAAATATTTGATCGATACGAATTCTGAGCGAACATGATTTCCCACTGTTTTTGCCTCTCATACTTTGAATGTTAATGTCCTCAGCTTTGACTAATTTTAACTAAATGTAAGATTTATTTTTATGGGTTTTACTGGATGAATGTATGTGTTTTTATGTATTATTGTATGTAACCCATACATTTTATATTGTGATCATTGTTGGTTTTATGTGGTATATACAAAGCTTTTAGCTGCTGATATCTGCCTTAAAGACAGGAATTGGTGCTCAGAGATACAACTAGCACTAACCAATAAAATCAACACCCTCCAAACTAAAATAAAAAACAAAAAAGACTCTTTGAATTTATCTCTACCAACTAACCACCACCCCCTATCTAATACAAATACCTCCGATCCAAATACCACATTCTGTTTCACCAAAACTACTATCCTTGAGATGGAAAAAACTATCCTCTCTCTCAATCCATCTAATTGTAAAGGTGACATCTGCCCAGTGCATATCATAAAAGAGGCTGCGAGAGACCTCTCCCCTTTCATTTCCAAACTGATCAATGCCTCCGTTGCTTCCAGCACCGTCCCAGCTAATTTAAAACAATCCTGGGTACTTCTGCTTCTCAAGAAGCAAACCTTAGACCCACTTATCGCTATCAATTACCGCCCCATCACAACAGTACCATTTCTTCTTAAAATTTTGGATAAAATTGCATATTTGTAGATCCAAAAACATCTCGAACAGCACAATCTCTTAGGGGTCCGTCAATCAGGATTCCGACTATTACACAGGACGGAAACTGCACTGATAGACCTGAAGACACAAATCGATGAGCTGAGAGACCAAGGGAAAACAGCATTATTACTGCTACTTGATCTCTCAGCTGCATTTGACTTGGTTGACCATAAGGTCCTCTGTAGGCATCTTGATACAGCAGCCCACTTCTCTAGAGGCGCTGTTAAATGGATAGAATCCTTCTTGAGCGACAGAACCAGCAGAGTATTCTCGCCCTCTGCAGCTGCGGACCCTAACCCTATCATTTGTGGAGTCCCTCAGGGTTCTTGTGTGTCCCCCACTCTCTATAATATATTCACTAAGCCATTGTTTGATGATCTGAACCTTCTAGTTGTCACCTACACTAACTATGCAGATGACACCCAGATTCTCCTCTCGCTTTCTGGGGATCATGGCAAGGACCTGGCGCTGGTGAATAGAATTTATCTCATCATTCAGGCATGGATGGCTACTCATGGCCTATGCCTGAATGATGATGACAAGACAGAGCTGATAATCCTTGGCTCCCCATCAAACATCTCCAAATTAGGACATGAATACGCCTCTTTCATCATTGACGGCAATAAAACCATCGTCTCCAATGAGGTAAAAACTCTCGGTTTCTACCTGGATGCAACTATGTCCTTTACCAAACAGCTAAACTCTCTGGCTTTTACCACAGCCTATACCTGTAAACTGATCAGAGCAGGCAGGCCCTTCCTTTCCAATGACAGTTGCCTTATACTGGCCAGAGCACCAATTCTCTCAAGATTAGACTACTGCAATGCCCTCTACAGTAGTGCTAATAAAACCATTATCCAAAAACTCCAAATACTAAAAAAAATAATGCCATTAGAGCAGCACTAGGCATTAACAAAAGAGTGCATATCTCTGCCATTAGACGTCATCACAAATGGTTATCGACCCACAATAAAAATTGTCTTTTTGACACATAAAGCGCTATACAACGTGGCACCGAGCTACTTCACTGACAGAATATCTAGAAGAACTTCTAGTAGACCGACCAGAACTACGTCATGATGCCTACCCCCGGGCACCCGGATCAAGCCCATCAGCCCTGGGAGCAGGCATCCAGGTATTTAATAAAACCCCAGCAGCCCCAGCTGGGGGCTGTCTGGGTTCAGTCCTGGTGCCTTAGGCGCCAGGCTCATAATAGAAATCAGTCCTGGTGCCATAGGCGCCAGGCTCATAGACTTTACTTACCTCATGCAGACCATGCTGCAAATGAATCCAATAGTGAAAAAAGTACTGCACTATAGGAAACCTACCTATGTTCTGTCAACGGTTGAATTGAATTCAGGAAGACAAATAGATTGGTCTGGTATCCATGGAGGTAATCTACAATAGGAAAAAGATGGCAATGAATGCGCCTGGATGGTATGAAGGATCATACTTAATGGAACAATTAACGAGAGTATAGCATACCTTAGTTGATGGTATGCGGTCCAAAATTGAAATGTTTTTTCGAATTGTTTTATCACACAGGTACAATTGCCGTGTACTTGGAGGCTTATTCAGGTTAGAAGTTTCATACCATCCAGGCGCATTCATTGCCATCTTTTTCCTATTGTAGATACCAGACCAATCTATTTGTCTTCCTGAATTAAATTCAACCGTTGACAGAACATAGGTAGGTTTCCTATAGTGCAGTATTTTTTTCATACGGATTCCTCCGTGTGGTCACACTTCCTCTTGACATACTCTTCTCTCCCTCCCAATAGGCGTTCCCAAACACGTCCTGATGAAAGTTCGGACCCTTCATCTGTGAACATTTCTACTCAGTGAAGGTTGAATACCCGCCGAACCAGAAACACCCATAACAATGTGTCGACCACTATGACATACTACCAATCTGATTGTAGTATTTGAACCCCACAATACATGTTACTAACCCTCACCTACCAAACTGGGATGTAACAACAGTTTTGTACTCATTTCCATTTTTTGTGTTCTTTTGTTACAAGCCAAACGAGGCTTGCATGTGATCTTTCATTTCAAACTATGTATTCTTTGCTATGAATTCTATATTCTATATGTATGACTGAATAAACAAAAATGTCTATCCTCTCCCATTTTCTGTGACTTTTGATAGCTAGCATTTACAAACTAGCTTCCTGCCTTTTGAAAACCTACTGCAGCCTAAACGGTGTATTAGGGGTAGCTTATGACTCTATCTTCTCCCTGAAAATGAATCCAAGCCAACGTGAGGCCTGGATGGGACTATTTTACTACAGGGACCATTTTTTACTTGGGTGTGGTTCTAGGGACTTCTTACCTGGAACTACTTTGGAGGCTATTTAAACCACGCCCGAACAGCAGCACATGCTTCGTGTTAATCTGCATCCAGCAGCGGAACGCTCACCGTGCCTGCAGTCAGCATCCAGTCTTCAGCCACGCCCATCTCGAATCCAGAGCTCCTAGCAATAGAAGAAAGAAGAAGGAAAGGTTAGAAAACAGATATTATTTCAATCCTTACCTGAATTCCGGATCCATCACGTCTTCAAACTTGAAAAGGACATTATTCTACACGCGTCGCATCGCCAGCTGCAGCGCCGCGCCATACTCACCAGTCCTCACAGCATTTTTTGATCCGGCGCAGCCTCCATCATTTTCTCTGCCGAATTCCACCATCTAGGGGACAAAAGAAACATAAGGTGAGCCGAGAGAGCCAACAAATACAACCTCTCCACCATAGATTTATCTGATTAACAACCGGAGGCATTATTCTGTAACAAACCGCAACGTCTTACGCCGCACCTGTAAGGAGAGAGAAACCAGCAATTTAAACACATGCATCTTTTGCCGGACAGTGTTGGGTAATACAGACTCTTACCTGAACACCATCAGCTGCCACAAGACAATCTTCCCTTGGATCCAGCTGCAACACAAAAAAGGAATGTACAAGAGTGAACATCGGACATATTGAACTCTTTGAACTTTATACTTACGGGTTCTCGCCTGGAACCTCGGAGTCAATACTCATCCGGAACTCTTCCAACGCCCTCAAACCAGTGAAGTAACTGGTATCTACACGCCCCTGCATTCCACGCAGGATGGAGAGCTCATCATTTACAAACATAAGGTGAGTTTACTGAAAGTGAATATCGGTGGTGATTAGTGGGGAGAACAGTGGGGTGCCATTACTAAAATCCACGGGTGGCTAAATCCCTTTCTCCACTTGCAGGAGAATATTTCTACGGGTCAAGCAGACGAGATTAGGCGGTCCAGTCCAGTCTGTCATCTCTGCACTACGCTTAACGTTGGAGGAGGTCGCAGCTGTCCGGGTCCGATCGACGCCACTGTGGGAGCCAGGTGAGCGTAACAAACTATTAATACTAATTGTCTGATAGTACCCAGATTCAAATTGTCTAAGATTGGCCGCACTAACTTCCCCGTGAAGGCCGCTAAAAGTTGGAACTCCCTGCAACACCAGCTGAGAGCCGACCTTCCCTACTCTTTCTTCAGAAAGAACCTCATTATTCACCTCAACCTGACTGAGAACTAGCTCGCCCTGAAACTATGGCACCTCAGCACGACCTACTGCCAGATTGTAAATTGTGTATAGCTCCAACTACCTAGATGTAAATTACTCTGCCTTTACGTGCATTTTAAGTCTTGCATACTGTATTATATTGTTTTATTTCAGATGTAATGTCGACATGTCGTATTTTGCCTGTATATTTGTAACATATGTAAGCTTCGCATATCCGTCTGCGCCCTGCTACTCCTGGGTCTGGTGCACCTTATAAATGCAATAAACAAACAAACAAACAAACAATAAAATTGAAATTAAACCACTTTGGTGATCACACTTCACATAATTGTGAATAATTTTTCAAAATTGTTTTTTTTTACTGATATGTGAGCAGAAGAGTTTCTCTAGTGAATGTTAACTTTGTGCATTTACAACATATGTTAACTTTGTGTTGAAACAATCTTGGCATATATAGCTTAACTTTGGGTTTCAAAGACCTTAACAAAACCGTTTGGAATATTGCTTTCAAAAAGCCCATGGGGGAAAGCTCAGAGGGCAAACTGATGGTCATACAGTTGGTAGTTCTTTTGCAACTTGCAGTTTACTACTAACATCACTTCTGACTATGTATTTCAGGATATAATGACTTGTGTGTCGAATCTAAGCACAATAAAATGCAATGTTAAGAGTCTTTATTACATTCACCTGTGCACCTGTTTTTGGGTAGAATTGTTTCTTTAGGTTCACACACACTGGTTTATTTCATGTACTCCAAATTTCTGTTGGCCTTCTTGTTTTACAATTGATTGGTATTTAATTGGACACTTTCTCCCTGAGGTCTGGAGCACAATGTCAAGTATAAATTAGCCCAGCAGAAAGGATAACATATGATGATTGCAGCACAATCTCCGATTACAAATATGTGATCGTTTCCAGCACAGAAAGGCTATTTCTTCTGCACCATGCAGAAAATGCCATGTTTTGTTATGTCTTATTGGCAATTTCATGTTGCTCTGTACAAGGCCGACAGGGGCTGTGCAACAGAGGTAAAATGGCATGCAGCAATCCAAACATACCCAAATAATTATTTTAGACACATTAGTTGAGGAAAAGGGCCATATCACTCAATGTATACCTGCAAAATGTGTTTTTTGCTTAGAACTTTATATGAATTTTAATAGCAAACAATACATAAAGTTTCTGTCAGTTTCCTACATTATCGAGTTGATTCGTAATATGGAGGTCGACAAAACTATCCGAGCAGAAATACAAAATGAGTTCTCATTATTATTAAACATGTCTGAACATTGACTATAACAATACAAGTATATCAACAATTAATTGTACTTGTAAGCATAGTAACCAATAGCATAGTAACCAATTTCAATTCAATGGGCCTCATTACACGGAAGGCGGTAAGGGTTAACGGTCACCGTTAAGGGTCCCGGTGACCGTTAACCCTTACCGCCTTACTACGAGGTCCCTTTGCGGGACCCGACCTTAACGGCTGGTGTAGACCAGCCGTTAAAGTTGGGACCCGCAAAGGGACCTTGGTGCTAATTACGGTACCGCAATTACGGTACAGTAATTAGCTCCTTCCCCATTCCCATTATGCCCTATGGGGCAAAAATGGGAATGGGGAAGGGCCATGGAGAAAGGGGGAATTACCGCCCCGCCAACCTTGGAATGGGGTGGTAATTCCCCTTTCCTCCATGGTGGTACCGGTATGGTACCAGCGGCAACCATGGTGCTAATAGCACCATGGTTTACCGCTTACCGTGTAATGAGGCCCAATGTATTTAAAGACTCAGCATCAACTATATCGGGAATATTGACGGGTTTCAAACATGTTATGCTAATCAACATGAGGCATGCTTGGATCATAACTGCACCACTTTGGTGTGTTATACATGCAGATTATGATTAAATCCAGTTTGATGGCCAATAATATTAAAATGACAGGAGAGAGACAAACAGAAAATGAAGGCAGAGAGTACCAGGTGAGAATGGGGGGAGAGATTGAGGAGAGAGCGACTTTTGGTGTGAAGTAAATTAAGCATGTAAAAATAGAAGGTGGACGATGTTGAGGTGTAGGCGTGGGGGGTATTTACCCTCGCTCCGTTTTGCATTACCTACCAAGCAGAGTGCTACTGTAAATCATTAGACACACAAGGGCACATATTTGTATTCCCACTCCGCACTCTGCACTTCTTGTTTTCATGTTGTTGTTGGTTGGCGCCATTCAGAGATGGACTTATTTACATATATAAGTTTAAGTAGTATGTCACGCTGCAGTAGACTGGAGCATTTAAAAGAAATAGCAGGAAGAAGTAGCAAATTATAGAGGTTTATTAACTTCTGAACTTGTAGAGCTCTCTGGCCCAGAGTGCTGTGGATGATCAAGATAATTTTCGAAGAAGGCTCAACGTGTGGATAAATTGAGCATGTGCCAGCGGGTCTCGTATTGATCTTTTTTCAGGTTTATGGGATTGTCAGGCTCTACTACCTTTCCAAATCATAGGATTCCTCTACTGCCCTCTATTAACGGGCTCTTGGTCTTCACCCCAGTTTGAGAAGGGCTGACAAGGCCAAAATATGCAGATTAACTCCCAAGCAACCATTAGCATAAAGCTCCTAGCAGGCCTCAAGAGCTTCCAGGAAACCCAGTGCAGGGCTTTGCTCCCAGTAGAGCCAAAGACCAAATGTTACCCCATTTAATTGTGCACATAGTTTCGCTGACTTCTCTATAGATTGAACATCACTGTTTGAGGGTAGAGGCGGGGTCATATCCTGCTCCTTTGGCCATTGCTTAAATACAACTAGGAAGTGCAGGTAGGCCTCAAAGCCCATGGTACCACACAACCTATGACAATAGGCCTTATAATTGGGTCATAATTCACGTCTACACTGACATGGTGCAGCACTTCAGGAGCACTGCAGTGGTGATGTGTGCAGTACAAAATACTAATAAGTTTATTAAATGATTAAAAGTGAAATAGAAAATGCAGGCTTGTGTGGATAATATGCTATATGTGAGACTATCGTTTCTCTTCTGTTAGAAAAATACAAATGACCTTTTATTTATCACATTTCATGAAATTAGGTTATTTCACATATTTATAAGAGCTAGCCGATTTAGATGAACTATTTGTAGACATGAATTTACATGACAAGATGCCAATCTACTTGCAAATAACATTATGTAGGAGGTTGAAGTAGAACAACAGAAAACAATGCCTTGACGTTTCTAATATATTTGAAGAACATGTGGGTGACCCGGGGAAAATACTGATTTTCCATACTAAGGTTACAGAAAGTCAACACTCTATTAAAGACACAAAGGATTATGCTTTCTCTCTTTACTTGAAACTCAAGCAGCATATAAAACAATTATAAACCATATAACAAATTACACATGAAAAACTCCATTTCCCAAATATTGGGCCTCATTACGAGGTTGCATCACATGTCACAAATTCTATATACCAAATATGCATTGCATGTCTGTCCCAATTCCATATAACGATTGTTTGGGAGGGATAATCTTTTGCCTCTGTGTCGTTAATAGAATCTTGACTTTCTATAATGTTAGTATGGAAAATCAGTATTCTATGTCAGGACCGGAGGCCTGGATTATGCTTGTTCAAAGCCTTCTTACAACCAACACAGACATCTCCACCTTTGGGACAGACTATGCCGGCTAAACTATAAGAAATACATAGAGAGGCTACATGCAGGGGGGATAAGCCGGGTAGATTACTTGCGTGGCTATACAAAAACGAGACCCCCCTGCCCGGTGATGAGAGAGGTCAGGGATGCGAGAAGAAATGAGTCAAGAGATACAAAAAACAATAGAGGACATGGAGCTGCCCAACTTAGATGATCTAGAACGTGCAGATTTAGATGCCCCCATCACCCGGGACGAATTGGAGATGATGATTCAACATCTGCCCACAGGTAAGGCGCCCGGGTCGGATGGGTTACCTAGTGAGTTTTATAAAACATATAAGCAAGAGCTACTTCAGCCGCTGCTTGCCATGTTTAATGAAGCCTATGAGCAGGGGGAACTGCCGGCGTCGCTCCGCGAGGCAGTGATCGTCCCACTCCTGAAACCAGGCAAGCCAGATGCAGATTGTGGGTCTTATAGACCCCGGTCTATGCTCAATCAAGACAGCAAAAAACTCACAGCAGTGCTTGCCAACAGACTCAAAAGGGTAATCGGTAAACTGATACACCCGGACCAAACAGAATATGTCCCCGGTAGAAATATTACAGACAACCATAGGAGGCTGCACCACATTATTGATCAAGCCAAGGGGGACTTGGGCGAGCTAGCCATCGTGTCATTGGACGCAGTCAAAGCTTTTGATTCAGTGCGGTGGCCATGGTTGAAGGCGACCCTGAAAGGATACGGGATGGGGCCAGGTTACATCAGATGGGTCCAGATGTTATATAGCTCCCCGATCGCGAGAGTTAAAACAGGAAACATAATTTCAGATAAATGGCAGCTCAGCAGGGGAACCAGACAGGGATGCCCCTGGTCGCCCATGTTATATATCCTGGCCTTAGAACCATTGGCAATTTGCCTGCGGCAACAATACGGAGAGGTGGGGATCAGTACGACAGGAGGCACACACCTGATATCACTGTATGCAGATGATATGCTCCTCTATTTGCGCTGGCCAGAGGAGAACCTGCAATATGTGCTTGAGGTGATGGATCGCTATGCCACCCTCTCGGGCATATCGGTGAACCCCGGGAAGTCTAGTTTGTTCCCTTTGGGAAGGTATAAGGGCACCCCTCTGGAGAGATTACCCATTCTGCAGATACCCTGGCAGCCCGTGACATTCAGATATCTGGGTGTAAACATTTACCATGAGACAGAGATAGAGCACAAACATAACACAGAGAAAGCAATTGAGGGAATTAGAAATAGCATGGCGTTCTGGTCTCGCCTACCCCTAGCCATGATGGGAAGAGCGGCCCTGCTCAAAATGGTGGTCTTGCCCAGACTTCTGCATTTTTTTGTGAATGTCCCGTACCTGATGCCCAGACGCTTTTTTGTGAGACTACATAGCATGTGCAGGGGCTTCATATGGGGCAACTCGAGGAATAGAGTAGCCCTGTAGAAAATGCAGAATACATGTGATAAGGGGGGCATTAACCTGCCTAATTTCGAATTGTATTATTTGGCGGGACAGCTGTTGTATGTGGCTAGGTGGTTGTCTGCAGAGGACTCGGCAGAAGCCAGGCTCCTGCAGAATGATTCAGCTCCATATTTCCTGAAAGAGACAGTGTGGCTGCACAAAACTAAAATAGCGGGGATGGGGAGACTACTGAGGGTGGGCTGGGAAGTCTGGCACAGAGCATGGAGAACTGTGGGCGACCCGAACCCGCTTTCTCAGCAGGCCCCGCTGGCGGTGTTATGCGGGGACGACTCCCAATTGTTTAAAGGGGTCCGCAGATATTGGGAACCGGTGGGCCTGGCTACCCTCGGAGATATTTGGCAGGAGGGGGAGGCACTGGAATTTCAGAGGCTGCAGGAGGAGACTGGGGTTCATAGAGGCCAATTTATTACATATACCAGGCTCATGAAACGGGTGAGGGAGAGATGGTCTGAGACGGTGCTAGCGGGAGAACCTGATGCCATCCTGGAAATGATGTATGATGTCTCTGAGGGGGGGCACGAAATATCCAGGATATACGAGCTCCTGAATGCGAAAGCAGGGAAGGAGCTACTCCAACTGAGGAATGACTGGGAGGAAGAGGTAGGAGAACCCATGACAGAGGGAGAGTGGGATAGAGCTCAAAGGTACCACAAAAAGGTTTCCCGGAATGCAAGTCTCCAGCAGATCCAGTTGTATGTCACCCACAGAGCCTATTTGACCCCCGGCAGAATAGCCAGGTTTGGAGGCTCAGCTATAGAGAAATGCCCCAGATGTGGAGAGGAGGAGGCAGGGTTGCTGCACATGTTCTGGGCTTGCCCCGAGGTGCAGATATTCTGGGAAGAAATAAGGACGAGGATGGCCAGCGGGGGAGTGGTGCTTGATGTGGGGTATGCTTGGGCATGCATGCTTGGGAGTTTTCCCAGGCCGCGTAATTCAATACATATTAGCAAGATGAAGGACCTGGCCTACATATTGGCCAAGCGCAGAATTGCAATGTGTTGGAAAGCGGCTCATAGGCCCAGATAGGAGACATGGTGGGCAGACCTTTTGAAGTGGGCAGAGGCAGAAACTGTGGTATGGTTTGAGGCTGTTACCAGAGGGGGTGAGGAGGAAGTGGGCCCCCTGATAGCCTGGAGGCAGCTGGTGACCTCATTGGCTAACCCCCACCAGGTCAACCACGACACTGGACACTCATATGAGTCATTAAGCGCTGGGATTTCTGAGAATGCTCTTGTAGATGGCACGAATGAGACGGCTCGAGGTACTGGGGAGGGAAGGGGGAGGACGGAGAATAACACTGTATAACAAAAAGTTTTGATATTGTTTATGGACGTCCTAAAAGGTTGTAATGTTTGATGTGTTTGTTTAAAATAATAAAAATTGTTTAAAAAAAAAAAAAACAGACATCTCCACTATTGGTCTGATGTAAAATTATTTAAACGTTGACTCCCTAGACCAGTCTGCTGCTTGTAGGATGTCTTCCAAACTGGCCCCTGTGTTATATGCCTTAGACGCCATAGCTCCTCTAATGGAATGCGCCCCGTAAGTACCAATGTCAACGCCCGCCTGTAGCATACACCATCTAACCCATCTGGCTAGGGTTGCTCCTGCTAAGCCTTTGAATGATTTCCTTAGTGCAATAAACAATTGTGTTACTCCCGTAGCTCTAAGAGTACACGTCATCTCTTCGTACTGTTTCAGGCACCGGACTGGACATAATTTAGGCTGGTCTGGGAAAGCCGAGTAGGAAACGGTTCTGCTACCTATCTTGGTTCCCTTGTTAATGTGAAACGTGACCCCCGATGGGCCAAATGATCTCCTGTATATTTCAAGTGCTCTTATATCTGACACTTTTTTGCAAGATATGAGGCAGAGCAGTGTAGTGAGCTTTGCCAATATTGCTTTTCATGTCAAGTGCTCATTGCCTGGCCAGTTATTAAACATATGAAGGACTGTATTCACGTCCCATGTCTGTGAGTATTTGGGTAACGGTGGCCTTGAGAGTCTCACTCCTCTGAGGAGTCTACATACAAGTGGGTGTTCCCATACCACCATGTTCTCTATCTTAGGATGTCCGGCAGATATGGCTGACCACATGTGTTTACCGTTCTGTATGCTTTGCCATGTGCCGCCAAAGCCGCTAGGAAATTCACTATCTGCGTTACATATGCTCTAGTGGTATGTATGTGTCGTTCCACACACCAGCTACTCCACTTTGTCCAGGCTAATCTGTAGGCCTTTTTGGTACCTGATGCCCATGCTTCCTCAATGAATTTTTCAACATCTCCCGAAAGTCCTGGCTTTGGCCAGGCCACCCGGAAATCGCCCACACAATCAGTCTCAATTCTCCTTCCTCATTCGCTGGGTGATTCTCCCCCACTGGATTCTGAATCAGTTCTCAGAACTGGGGCAGCACCAGAGGATTGTCGATTGACAATTCAAGAAGGTCCGGTAACCATACCTGACTCCTCCAGTTTGGTGTCACTAAAATGATTGTAGCCTGCTGTCTCCTGACCTGTGCTACTGCTCTCTGAATCATTGCAAATGGGGGAAATGCATATTCCTTGTCCGGTCCCCACTTCTGTAGAAATGCACCTGTTGCCTCTGCTGCTGGATCCGGCCTTCATCAGAAGAATCGCTTCATTCAGCCTGGATGCAAACAGATCTGTCTTGCATGGTCCTCTCCTTTCCATTAAGGTTACAAATACTGTCCTGTCTAGTTGCCAATCGCTGGCATCCCTCAGGTGTCTTGAATTCCAGTCTGCCACTTCGTTCTGCAGACCAGGGAGATACTCTTCTGTAGTGCTGATCTTGTTCTCTAGGCACATATGCCAGAAATCCTTTGTCAGCTCCGCTAGCATCCTGGACTTCATCCCACCCAGTCTGTTTATGTACCGTACTGCTGGGACGCTGTCCATCTTTAGTAGTCTGCAACAGTTCACCTTGTCCTGGGTCCAGCATCTCACTGCAAAGGACCCCGCCATCAGACATTTGATTTGGAGCTCCATTTCCTTCCCTGACCACCCGCCTCCCGATGTCATATCTTCACAACGGGCCCCCCCTCACTCCAACGGATGGCATCTGATTTTATGATGAGATCCGGGGATGAGCCAAATATCGTTCTCCCATTCCAGGCGTGCATGTGTCTGAACCACCAGCATAGTTCCATCCTCGCCTCCAAGGAGATCGGTACTCTCTTTTTGTATGATAACCCTTTTCTCAGGTGTTGGATCTTCAGGCGTTGAAGAGCTCGGTAGTGTAGCAGTCCCGGGAAGATTGCCTGAATGGATGATACTAGTCTCCCTACTATTCTAGCTAGTTCCCTGAGCGATAACTCTTCTTTAGCTATTATTGAGCTGATCTCTTTCTTGATCACATTCATTTTGTCTATGAGTAAGCTGAGCATGGCTGTTCTCGTGTCTATCACAAACCCAAGGAACTCTATTGTCTGTACTGGCTCCAAAGCTGATTTCTCCCTATTTTTTACGAAGCCCAGCTCTTGTAATAGTTGGAGTGTCTTCTTTGATTGTTCTACCAGTCTGATACTGTCTTGTCCCATCAGACAGAAATTGTCCAAGCATACTTTCAGTCTGATCCCTTGTTCTCTGAAGTGACCCACTACTGTCTGCATTAACTTCGTAAAGGCCCAAGGCGCTGATGCTAGGCCAAATGGGAGACATGTGAATTCCCACTTCTGGCCTCTCCACCAGAATTGCAGGAATTTGTGATATTCCTTCACTACTGGGATTGCCAGATATGCATCTTTGAGGTCTATCCTGACTAAGCAGTCTTCCCTCTGCAACACATACCTCAATAGAGGGATACCCTCCTGTAAACTATAAATGCGTTCAAGCTTCTCAAGTTAATCACTGGTCTCTGCTTCTTTTTGCCCTTGACCAAGGACATATTGCTCATAAACCCGTTAGAGGAGTTGGACACTAGAGCAATGGCACCTTTCTTTTCTAGTTCCAAGTGGGTCGACTGTCCCCAGGTCCAGTGGCAGTTCCGGCAAGGTCCCCATTCTTCCCCGGAGGGAAAGGCTGTAATGCAGCCCAGCTGGAGCTCCAGGTTTGGCTTGAGGATGGTCGACCCACATGGAAGATGAGTGCCCAAGGCCAGGAACATTATCCCCGACTATCCTGGAGCAATGGCTGGGCTGCGTTACATATTTTCCCTCGGGCGAGGGAAGGGAACCCTGCTGGGGCTTTCTGGAGCTGCTGCTGTGCTTAGGGACAGTACACCCACATGGTAAACGGATTTCCTAGGCCGGGCACAACATCTCCATCCATCCTGGAGTTCTGGCTGGGCTGCGTTACAGCTTTTCCCTTCGGGGAGGTATTGGCACACTGCCCGGACTCCCCGGTGGGGAAAAGCTGTAACGCAGGCCAGCCAGAGCTCAAGGAAAGTCGGGGGGAATGTCCCTGGCCTTGGGCTGCTGTCTCCCATGTGGGTTGACCGCCCGCAAGTGCAGCAGCAGTCCCAGGGAGCCCTGCCAGGGTCCCCAACCTTTCCCAGAGGGAATAGCTGCAACCCAGGCCAGACAGAGGTCCAGGATAGTCAGGGGTTATGTCCCTGGCCTTGGGCGGCTGTCTCCAATGTGGTTTGACCGCCCCTAAGCCCAGCAGCGGGTCCAGGGAGCCCAGGCAGGGACCGCAAGCTTTCCCGGAGGGAAAAGCTGTAACGCAACCTAGCCAGAGCTCCAGGATGGTAGGGGGTCATATCCCTGGCTTGGGCGGCTGACTTCCATGTGGGTTCAACGTCCCCAAGCCCAGCGCTGGTTCCAGGGAGGCCCGGGACATTCCCTGTCCTTTTCCAGAGGGAGAAGCTGTAACGCAGGCCAGCCAGAGCTCCAGGATAGTTGGGGGTAATGTTCCTGGCCTTGGGCGGCTGTCTCCCATGTGGGAATTGTTGTTGACGGCTTGTTTCAGTGGGTGGGCAGAGGTAAATGTCTGAAAATTGTGGGTTTTTTGAAAAATGTCGGACTTTGCCAGGGATTGTGGGTAACAAATTCTGGTCCGATTGGCACAAGTCAGACCTCTGTAGATTCCCACGGGTGTCTTCTTTTTGGAAATGCATGGGGTTCCCTGTTTTCCTTGGTGGCTTCGACACCCTAGTCCCAAATTTGTAGGTTGTCTACATGAGCAAAATCCCGCAAAATCTGCTCTGCCAAAAGACTTGGGGTTACCAGTGGTTTAGCATTTTCCCTTTGCGCCCAGGTAGGTGCAGCACACATGTGAGGTACCGTTTTCATCGGGACACCTGTGGGAACGCGGGACGGTAGGACATGTGTTGTTGGCGGCGTGATTCAGTGAGTGGGCAGAGGGAAATGTCTGAAAATTGTGTTTCTTTTTTAAAGTTTTGGACTTTCACAGGAATTGTGGGTAATAAATTCTGGGGCGATTCGCACAAGTCACACCTCTGGATTCTTACAGGTGTCTTCTTTTCGGAAATGCATGGTGTTCTCTGTTTTCCTTGCTGGCTGTGACAACCCAGTCCCAAATCTGTAGTTTGTACACAAGAGCAAAATCCTGCTAAATATGCTCTGGCAAAAGACTTGGGGTTATCAGTAGTTTAGCCTTTTCCCTTTGCGCCCAGGTAGGTGCACCCCCAAATGTGAGGGACCGTTTTTGTCGGGACACCTGTGAGAACGGGGGAAGGTATGATATGTGTTGTTGGCAGCGTTTTTCAGTGGGTGGGCACAGGGAAATGTCTGAAAATTGTGGTTTTTTTGGAAAATGTCAGACGTTGACAGGGATTGTGGGTAATACATTCTGGGGCAATTCACACAAGTCACACCTCTGGATTCTCATGAGTGTCTTTTTTTCGGAAATGCATGGGGTTCCCTGTTTTCTTTGTGGCTTCAAAACCCTAGGCCCAAATCTATATGTTGTCCACAAGAGCAAAATCCTGCAAAATCTGCTCTGGCGAAAGACTTGGAGTTACCAGTGGTTTAGCCTTTTCCCTTTGCTCCCAGGTGGGTGCACCCACACATGTGAGGTACCATTTTTGTCGGGACACCTGTGGGAATGTATGAAGGCAGGACATGTGTTGTCGGCGGCGTGTTTTCGGTGGGTGGACAGAGGGAAATTACTGAAAATTATGTTTTTTTCACCAAATTTCAGACTTTGCCAGGGATTGTGGGTAATAAATTCTGAGCGATTTGTGCAAGTCACACCTCTGTGGATTCCCACAGGTGTCTTCTTTTTGGAAATGCATGATGGGGTACCCTCTTTTCCTTGGTGGCTTCGACACCCTAGGCCCAAATCTGTAGGTTGCCCACAAGAGCAAAATTCCTCAAAATCTGCTCTGCCGAAAGAATTGGGGTTACCAGTGGTTTAGCCTCTTCCCTTTGCGCCCAGGTAGGAGCACCCACACATGTGAGGTACCGTTTTCGTCTGGACACCCGTGGGAACACGGAAGGTAGGACATGTGTTGTTGGCGGTGTGTTTCGTTGGCTTGGCAGAGGGAAATTGTGTTTTTTTTGTCAAATTCCGGACTTTGCCAGGGATCTTCGGTAATAAATTCTGGCCCGATTTGCACAAGTCAGACCTCTGTACATTCCCACTGGTGTCTTCTTTTTGGATTTTTGGAAATGCCTGGGGTTCCCTGTGTTCCTTGCTGGTTTTCGACACCCCAGGCCCAAATCTGTAGGTTGTCCACAAGAGCAAATTCCTGCAAATTTCCTGCAAAATCTGCTCTGGCAAAACACTTGGGGTTACCTGTGGTTTAGCATTTTCCCTTTGCGCCCAGGTAGGTGCACCCACGATGTGAGGTACCGTTTTCATCGAGACACTTGTGGGAATGTGGGAAGGTAGGACATGTGTTGTGTTTGCGTGGTTTTCATAACGTTTCCGAACATTTGGTGCTGCACTTTGTCACACAACCCTTTCATTTCCCAAATGTGATCTACATTTAGTCGCTGCTTTAGGCTACACCTTTGTAACCTGCACAAGTCGCCTACCCTTCAAAAGGTCTGGCTGTACTCTTTCAAAAAATGAATGCGTGCTCTTCCTCACCACATTTGTTTTCTTTACTTACACATGCTAAATACATCTGTCTAGGTCGTAAGCATAGAAAACCTGTGTACCATGGCTCAGTTTTTGGCTTGAGGTATTGCTTGTTTTGTGAAACATTACAAAAAATGTGTGATTTCCTAACTGGAAGAGTAGGGGGAACGTAAGGGGACATTGCTTTTCTCAAAATTCGCAGAAGCCATTGCCGTACCGGGCCAACCATGTGCACCATATACCTTTTTTTCTGTCATTTTCCCGATTTTTCTCCAAACTATGGGATTTTTCCCTACATAGTTGTTGCCTGACCTGCGCAAATCACCCCCTCCTAAACTTGGAATTTTGTTTACTTTCCAGAAATGTATGCCTTTCTGTCTTCCCATTCAGCTTTCCTACCCTCCTCTTCCATTCCGTCCATGCATGTCCTATTGGAAAAAAAAGGGCAAAATCCCCTACCTCTCACCAAAAGGCTGGTAAACATATCAAAATATGTTTTTTTGGTTTCCACTCAACCTGTTCTTGAAAGCTGCGAAAATGGTGAATTCGGCACAGCAAACCATTTGTTCCTAGCTCTTACAAGGAAAAAAACCACAGGCTTCTTTGTACAAATGTTCTCCCTTTTTGGTTATTTTCTCGCACCCCCTACAGCATACTAGGATTTACATGGCGTTACGACCGCCTACATGTGAGGGGAAAAAAGGAGCCAAATTTGGCCCAGATATCTCATGTAAAAGAAAAGTTACAAGGGATTGAATGGCAACTTACTGAAATCACCAAAAAAGGGCTTGGCACTAGGGGGAAACCCTTGGCAGTTAAGGGGTTAAAATGAGGAAAATCCTCATTTTAAAAGAAAAAAAAATCAAACCTGCCAAAACAAAATAGACATTTTTAAAATAGTAGTATGATACAGATTTTTTCTAATTATGACTGTACCATTTGTGTGATATAAAATCTCTCTCGCCAATGAGTTTTATTTCAGAAATCATCCCCTTGCATACTCTGATGGATTTTTATGAACTAATTATTATGAAATCTAATAGATTAACTGTATTAATATTATGCATGTCATGTATTGTTTTGTCGATGTTGTGTTATGTCATATATACAAAGCACCGTGGCTGATGGTATGTTAAAATAAATTACTAAAAAGTTAGATTTCTACCAAATATAACAACAAATAAACACCAAACCTTCTTTGCTACAAAACAAAGCAAGGGATCGCAAAGGTTGACGTATGATTCTACTGATTGTGAGCTAATAATATACTGAAAAAAAATATATACATTCTATTTTTCTAACCCCTCTGAAACACGTATTTTAATACGAGGAGCCAATGTTAAGATTTCATTTGCTGAGTAGATTTTAAATTTAAAATGTGTGTTTTAGTGGAAGAATCTGGGTCCCTCCTGTGAAATCCGGCCTCGTAGGCCTTCTGGCATATTCCACAGCTCCTAACATGGCTGCAGCAGCAGAACATTTCTGAAATGTGTGTCTGCTTCCTCATGGGCAGCCAGGAGAATAACGTAATCAACTGCCGTTCACTGGCATACATTTTCCACCGGCAAAGAGAAATATTTCTATTTAAATATTTGGTCGGAAAAAAATTCGAAGAAATAGCAGTCCCAATTTCCACCACCAAACGCCCCCTTCCTCAAATACACACAGAAAATGAGAAGCCGTGACAGAAATCCCAGGGATTTGATAGGGCGGGGACTAAATTCATTATTCAGATTTTACAAAAGAGATTTCGAATTGAGATTTGTGAAGAGTTTCCACACACACACAAAAACCAATCCAAGTTCTGGAAGGAGGGGGAAGGAAGGCCGAAGAGAAAGGCAGAACAGGGGAAGATATGTGGGAATATGTGGAGGAGAAAATAAGAGAATTCGCAATTTGCTAAAGGCGCGGGCGGGCGGGTTTTCTGTTGACCGTCTCTTAACTCAAGCAGTTAGTGCTGGTCTGACCGTTGCTCCACAGGGTCAAGGGGTGCGGGCTCGGTGGTTTTTGGCCCCCCGAGCAAGCCAACCAGCTAAGATTTTCGGGTCGGTAGCCCTTCCCTGCATCCTTCACCGAACGTGCTACGAGAAAGCTGCCCCTGCAGCGTCCGGGACAGTACTGCACCTCAGCCCGTGCGTTTACACACCCCTATCCCCTCCTTTCCCTTAATTCGCAGTCCTCCACCCCGAGTCGCTCAATAAAAAATAACATCCAAGGAAGAAAAAAAGGAGTCGTCCTTATTGTGCGACGCCATCGGGTGTGTGTGGGGGCAAAACGCACACTAAGAAGCAGCAGCGAAGCCCGGGCCGGCCACAGGACGCCGCCCGCCTGACACCAGGTAAACTCCGGCAGTGCAACGCGCGGCGGGCCGGGGCAAAGAAAGGGCGTGCGTATAGCCAACGGGATCTGTGTTTGCACACGTTGTTGTAATGTGATTATTTTGTTGTGTTACCTTTTTTAAGTGTTTAATTTCGAAAAATCTTACTACATTTTTTTTGTTACAGAAACTTGCGCACGTCTTTCTTTTTTGCTCTCAACGCACTTCAAACTAAATTTTCTAAGTAAAAATAGTCCGCCGTGAGGGCGGAAAACAAAGCCGGGCACAGCGGCCATGTCAGTTTAGACAAATTCTTGTTTCAGAGAAACGCAGTAACCGGCGCCTCTTTCGAGGTACAACTAGCCTTTTTCCCGGTTTACCGTTTGTACACCCCTCCCCCTTTCGAGGTCTACGAAGACATTTAATTCTTCTCTCCTTTTTTTTTCTTTTTAAAAAATGTTGTTCCTTCCCCCGAAACTGCAGGTTCGTTTCATTAAAATGGCGCCACCTACAGGGAAATTTATTTTACTGGCCAATGGGAGAAATTAAAATTGTGACGAAGAGGAAAAGAAATATTTCTTTTTTTTTCTTTTTCTAAATTGATAAAAGTTGGGTTATGTGAAAACATTAATGTAAATAGTACGGCGTGGGTAATAACAGGGCTTTATTTTTCTTTGTGTGTAATTCAATTCTGGAATTTGTACATATGAAATTGTCTGACATTTTATATAACAAACAGCTTTTCGTGGTTTTGAGAGGATCCACGTTTACGTTTTTAGTACCTTTTGAAAAAATTGCTTTTAGAAATCTCAAAATGTAATGAAAGAATCCGGGAGTCAGGTGCATTGGTATAGAAATATTTGCAATTCAAGAGGACTTTCACTGGGTTTGTTTTCACAACACTGATGTTTTCTTGTTTACATTGTCACATAAGCCTATTCGATCATTAAAGAACACTTAATTTAAAACTGGATAACAGCTGTCACTCCATTGCAAATTTGTACTCTTTAATTTCATGTGCACTCGGGTATTATATTGTATTTGAGTGCAGACCTAGCTTTGAGAAGCAGTGGAGTGCTTTACAGAAGTATACACTAATACAGTTAACACAATGGAGCGCTTTACAGAGATGTACTATATTACAGATGCATGACAGAGCGCTTTTCAGTGGTAACAGCAGGTACTGTGATTGGCACGTCAATTGATAGACTGCTTGGCCTTTCAAAGGGCCAGGGGAAGCACACATGTGTACAGCATCGGAATGGAGTTATCATTAAGCTCTCTGGCTGGCATATTGAATTTTATTAATTCAATTTTTTTTAATGATTTGGAATTGCATTCCTTTTTTTCCTGGCAGACATTGCAGTTTTTATCTTTTATGTACTTTGATGTTAATTCAAACTTTGAGGTACTTTTAATAAGCATACTGCATAAAGTGGTGGCACTAATGTAATTTACATATAAACACGGACTCTTTCGAAATGTATTGGGCTTCTGTCAAGACATCTGAGGTGTTTAACTGTTTAATTGGTCCTCAAACAGGGCTTTCTTTTTTTTTTTTTTTTTTTTTTTCTTTTTTTTTTTTTTAAAGCTGCCTTTATGCGTTTGACTCTGGCAAAATCCATGTTACATTGTAAATTTAAATCTGCAAATAAAGAATTTTAGAAATTTTTAAGAGATTTACAGTCCGAAAAGTTATAAAAAAAAGGTTTATCATAGATTGCCCATACATTTCGCGAAATCCTAAAAAAGATGCAGACTTTATACTAGATTTTTTGATTTTAATTTATTTATGGATACATTTATTTAAGCTTAATCGTCTAAATGTTGGTAGTCTATGCACCTTTTAAGATTAAGTTGACCCAGTAAATGTGGATACCACATGGTGGTGATATTTTTCACATTTCCAAAGTTTGCCTCACAAGAAGGTTTGTACCTTGTTGAAGACTGGCACTGTTTTGCAAGCGGTCATTCGTGAAAATGCACCTCCTTCCTTTTTTAAAGCAACATTGTATTCAGATTTCTGCCTCTTTAGATGAACTGGTACACTATGGGGTTGAGAAGAATCTCATGGACGCATATCAATTTGGTTTCTGTCCTTGCTGTGGTACTGAGACAGACAGAAATAACCTCGATGTTGCATCCTGGATGATGATGGTTTGTGTTTGATCTCTTGTGTCAATTCTGCAAATTGAAAACTGCCAACACAGATTCTTTTTTGTGTTTTGGTAGGTTTTGCATTGCACGTTTAAGAGCTAGTATGTACACCAAGTTTTAGTGTCTTCAGCTAATTCTCAAGTATTGTTTTCCAATACTGGTCTTACTATGAATCTGCTAATTATCATCTGCATGTCCTTCAACCAGTAAAATATTTGATCACTCCTAAGGCTTTAGGTCCGTGGTTGAAGCCAAGGCTCTGTTCAGGCATGATTCTTTATGCAATGCTCCGTTACCTCGTGTCCCTCTTCCTCATCTTTTTTTTTTTTTGTTTAGTTTATTTTTTTATTGTATTTGGTTGAAACAGCCTTTTACAAATTTAGCAAACACATTCAAACGTAAGCATCATCTTACATATAACTCTTATTAGATCATAAAAAGAAAAGAAGAAAGAAAAGAAAAAATGAACAAAAGAAACGACAAATCTATAAAACTTGCACACACTTGTTCCAGTTAAACTGAGTGAAATGAGATCTCGATCTTCTGAACACTTACAATTAACCAATAATGAATTAGAAAAAAAAGACACAGATCTACCTACAGAAACAATAAAATTAAGCATTAATACAAAGAAAACACAATTTACAAACTGCTCACTAAACCATCCTCCAGAAATATTCCAGGAGAATCCTCAGACCCCCCATATCTAGGGCCTCGATATCATAACCCAGATTAGGACACGCTGTTACAGCTTTCAAGTACCTGTAACACTGCGATTGTGAGAGGGTTGAAATCGCCTGCAATTAGCTAGTCCCAGAACCTCTATGGTAGAATGTTCTCACTGTCCATTCCGAATCTGGCAAACAGACGACATCTAACCAACAGCGTTTCCTGGCAGTCTATTAGGAGGTGTTTCAATGTTTGATCCTTAGGGTTGGCACACCCATTACACAAGCTTAACACAGATTTCCCCCATACAACCTGAGGAAATTACTCCTATTCTTCCAGTCGGGAAATTTCACTAGATATCTTGGTAAATAGCCTTGTTTTTTTCTCTTCCACCATGAACTGATTTGTACCCCCCCTGGAGCGCAGGATATCCATTGTATTAATCCAGTCCATTTCTTCCAGTCTCTTTTTTTTTACCTTGCAAGGATTTAGGATTAATGTTTTGAGATCTGTATTGGCCTTCAATAGCTCATTTTTAACACACGTTTCCAGCTTTCCTAGTAATTCAGAGCCACCCTTCTCAAGGTGAGCTCTGATATCTGCATATAATGACTCTTCAGGAGCACAGACAATCAATATATACAGAGAGATCAATTTCCAACCCACTAGGGCTTTTAATGAACACAACACAAATTCAAATCTCAGGGACCACATAGAAAGACTCATTGGAAGATTAAGTACTTTCTTCCAGATCAGACCCTTCCATCCCTGCCCTTTGCATACCATAGTTGTGGTTTTGTTTCTAGCCCATAAAGGATTACCGGAACCACCTTGGATTTGTAGTATCTAATCGGTGGTAAAATTGAAAATCTATAATATTTCCCTGAAACGTTTTTCATTTGAGCAGAAAGTTGCAAGATCTTAATCTGCAGGTCTTTATCATACATGTTGCTGGGGAGGCATAGATTCTAAATCCTAGATACATTTTCTCCTCCACCTTTTTTCGATTTGCTGCCCCTCCATCACCCAATGGGGATAGGTTACTCTTCTGAGGCTGTGTCTAAAGACCAAGGTCTTTGATTTTTTTTGGGTTGAGCGACGGGCCATTTTCCCTAGCATAACAGTCTAGTCTGTTCAGGAGTCTCTGCAGACCCACAGCTGTATTGTCCAGCAGAACCACATAGTCCGTGTAGGCCAGCCAGTGAATCCTCAATCTGTTGATCACTGGACTGGCCGACGCGGACGATTTTAGAGATTCTCCTGCATCTGCCAAATACAAGTAGAAAAAAGAATGCCTCCCCCAGGTACCCCTGCCTGACCCTTTTTTCCACTCTAATGGCCTCCGATAAATGCCCTTCTTCATCTAGGCGGACTCTTATTGTGTTATCTCTATGAAACTCGATCAACATTGCTAGCAGGCCCTAGGGGATACCCCACGCTCTTAACTTTGACCACAGTCGATTTCTGTCGACCTGGTCAAATGCTCTTGAGAAATCCACCCATGCTCCAAAAAGAGGTGTTTCTCCCTTTTTCCTTGTCTTTTCACTCATGATGTTAAGAGCTGCACCATTTAGGGCTGTCGAAAGGCCCTTTCTAAATCCAGTTTGGTATTTGGATAGGATTTTTGCCTCCTTTGCCCAATTTTCCAACTTGGTCAATAAAATTATCTTGAAGATCTTACCATCAATATCGAGGAGGGTGTTCGGCCGGTAATTTATTAAGGTCTCCCCCCTTGAACAACGGAATAATTATGGCACACCTTCAAGAAGGAGGCAACCTTTGACTTAATAGAATCTCTCCAAATAGCCAGTATAACAGTTTTGCCCACAATATGTTTTTCAACACTTGATATGTTAACGCATTTGGGCCGGCAGCATGGGAGGATGAGCTAGTCCTAATTAGATCTTCCAGAGTCCGTACATCTAGCGGAAAGTGCCAAACTGCCCTCTCCACGTCCAGAAGTACAGACTCTGAGGGAGATCCAAAAGCTGATGAAAAATACTCCACCCAAACCTTTTCTGGCACCAGATTACACAGCACGCTCTTTGAGCAGCCCTCCAACTGGTTAATGACCTCCCAGAACGCCCCTGACCCATTATTAGCCACCAACTTCAGCATATGTTCACTGTCCTGCTGGAGACGAGTGAACCTTCTACCCATTGCTTGTAGTATGACCGTAAAGCTTTAGATTTATTTTCCAATTCAACCTTATCAATTCACGATTTCTTTAACAGCCTCAGATTTTGATTTAACTGCTGTTTCCTCGTCAAAGGCATGACGATGGACCAACCTTTTGCCCCCCCCCCCCACACTTGTGGGACAAGATGACCAGATAAATTTAATAAAGTTATCCGGATTACAATTATCCTGTAGGGCATGCTCTGGAATTCCCCTCAAGAGGCTATTTAAGGCCTCCCCATCTCGTTTATATTTTGGTAGGCGCACTCTGCCCTTCCTACTCTCTAACAGTTGTCTCTGTATGCTTTGCCCATCCGAGGCAATGTCAAGGAAAGTAAGTTCCTACCGGGTATGGTCACTCCCCCCTTCTTTCTCGATGTTCAGTGAGACATTATGAGTTAATAAATCCCCTGACATAAATATGTAGTCGATAATCGAGGCCGCTGAGCCCTGATGTCTAGTGGGATTTGCTGGCTTGTCCCCTGGGAGTGACCCATTTTTTCCATTTTCAAACCCAACCCGGGCAAAAACTCCACCCACGATCTACCCTTCTCAGAGGACTTCCTTGCCTTTGATACCACACTGTCTTTTGCAAGACATAGGCAGTGAGAATTTAGATCTCCACCTAGAATGATGTGGGCTCCCCCATATAACAACTTAATCCTCTCCAATGATGTTGCCAGATCACCCAAGAAATCTTCTAAGCTGGTTTGCGCAGGGTTCCAATACACATTCACAATTATCACCTCTGCAGTAATTCTGTGAAATGTCAAAGAGACCCTATAGATTTGAATGCCCCCTTCATTTTTAATGACCATGGGGTATCCCTAACCAGAGTATTTATAAATGCCAATAGCATACCTCTGGCCGGTACACCTTTTTCCCTTTGAGAAGCGGCTTGAGTAAAAACTGTAAAGCCTTTGATTTTCAATTGAATTAACCATCCAGGTTTCTTGCAACATTACAATATCCCTAGAGCAAAAGAGATGCTCCTTCATTTTTCTAGCTGTGAATGTGTTTGGTGTCGCGTATTCCATCTTGTCGATCTTACCTTGTGTCGCTCTTCCTCATCCCAATACTTTACTTTTGAGGCACCGGCCTTCATGGCGGAACCTTTCTTTCCAAAGTGTACCTTCCCCGCACAATCCATATTTAAAATGTTCCTGTCTTCTAGACAAGGGCAGTTAACCTCTCAATGCTGCGTTTTGAGGGGCAATGTTGGTGACCTCTGTGAGTACCCTCCCCCTGCACATGGGTGAGGAGAAAGGATTGAGAGCAGCATTCCTGGGATATCAGTGCATATTTAAGGTTCTCAGTTGAGGAAGTGGAGACTTCCTGCAGCCCTTGAAATGTGCAGACACAACACAGTGGAGTGGTTGATTGTCTGTAAGTCTCGGAAAGGGGAGCCTCCCTGTGCCCTCGGAGGAGTATGGTGATTGTGGGGAGGCCAATGCAGATGCAGGACCCGTCGGGCTTCTGGTGTATGTAGGCTTTTTGACTGTAGTTGCGCAAGAGTTCAGCAGTGAGGTGGAGCAGTCCTAGCAGGTGGTGGCTGGAGTCCATCTCCGGACAAGAGAGAGAGAGAGACCTAGGAAAAAATTGCCTTCGGTGTGGGCCGTACACCCTTTTCCCGTCGGGATTCTTGAGCAGTTCTGAGTATAAATACAATAAATACTTGTGTCCTCTTGTATTTTCCTGTAACGCTCTGAGTTTAATTAAGTATTTAATTATCTATGGTGTCGTGGTATACGCTACTCCCATCACCTTATCATGTTGCCTACTCAACGTGGGCCTGTTTTGGACTGCTGTCCGTTCCTGTTAAGTAATCTTCATGTTGGGTCTAATCAGTGCGCTTATAAACATTCGCCTAGTGTTGTAATCTATTTGTGTTTTGTATGTTATATGGTCTAGTTATTCACCCTCAGTGTGAGACTACATGTCATGTATTGGGCATGCATTATTGTGAGCTACTTATTCTGAATGGTGCGTACGAAAAGATTCTGACCTGGTGGAAGCCAGCATTTGAGAAGTGAGTGTGAGTCGCTGCATTCGTCTTACCACAACACCATAGATAATTGTGAACATGATGAAAGCTGCTGATACTTTGCTTATGACTTCTCTTATGTTTTGTTTTGTTTCTATGTTCTACCTTCCTGTATGTGGGTACCCTGTAAATGATTTCTGTGTTTTAAATGCACATACAATAATCGTAATAATGATATGCTGTTGGAATCAATATGAAGTGTAATATAGATTGGATAAGGCCCTGATGAAGGATTGTAATATCCGAAATGCATTGGCCATTGATCTTAGTTTACGCACTGAGGAACTACCAAACAACTTTTTTCTTTAATTTGAAAAATTCTACCCTGAAACACTTAATTAAACTCAGAGCGTTACTGGAAAATACAAGAGGACTGAAGTATTTATTGTATTTATACTCAGAACTGCTCAAGAATCCCTACGGGAAAAGGGTGTGCGGCCCACACCGAAGGTAATTTTTGCCTAGGTCTCTCTCTCTTGTCCATAGTTTTGTGCCTAACGCATGTGACACACTTTAGTGGGCTGCACCCCGAAAGCGAACACATTTGTGATTAACCAGCACATCTCTTAAAGTAACAAACAACCTAAACCAAGCAGTGCCCGCTCACTCTCAATCTTACTCTGGAGTCCATCTCTGGCCATGAGTATTCAGGCTGGCGGTGCAGCAGGAATCCTAGTGTCGTCATTGTCTGAGAAGCAGAACTCACAAGGTCATTCTTGGGTAGTTGCAAAGGCAGAGAACGCTTTAAGTGTTTAAGATGAAACGGAGCTACATGTTTACTGTACTGGAACATTCTCGCAGCAGCCTGCCACACACACAAGACTTCCACCTTTCTAGGTTATGCCCTTGTGACAAAACAACATCTTTCCCAGGGTTCTTTTAGTAACAAAAGTAACCATTACAATTCAAGAGCAAATCCCCAACCCCTCCAATGTCCAGTTCGTAATGATTGGCAGACAAGTTTGTCAACACGGATGTCTGTCTTTTATCACCTCAACTGTATCCTTCTGGAAAGCTCCCACCGAATGGCAACCATGATCGCTGTTTTCCTCCTAACACATTCAAGTAAACTCTCATGACTCTATGCCAAGTCCAGTCATAGCCAGTTCATATCTTGTGAGCCCAAGAAGGGTCCTTTGCAAAAAGCTTTAAAGAGGGCCTCCCATGTTCTGTTTGTACAATTAGATACAAAATGCAATTGAATGGTCTCAGAGAACCACAATATATGCCATATAGTCACTTTCTAAAATGTTACACGTAAAATAGTAGCAAAAATAACCACGTGGTTGGGGCCAAAGTTTCATCAAAACAAATATGCCCCTCCTCCCTTTGTGATATTCTCCTTACTATTCTTCTTGCTGCTACTTAAAACAGTGGTTTCATTGCAGTTACGTCCATGTGGGCAGACCTTTTATTAAACCCCTCATTACAATCTACAATTCAATGCTGATCATGGAGTACATTTCTTTTTGTCACGGAGTACATTTCTTTTTGTATTTCATTATATATTCTACTATATCAAATATGTTTTTTTCAACAGAAAACAGAGGTCTGGCGGTACAAATACTTGTGCTGCCCTTATACCGAGACACATAAAACAGCAAATAATGTGCCCTGCTAAGATAACAGAGATGTGTTAAGCCTATAATTGTGGCCGTGACCAGTCTATCCTTGATACTTTCAGTCTGTTATCATACACTTTACTCCAGAAGGGGACACAGAGTATTAAGCGGCGGTGGGGGGGTGGCGATAGGGGTGAGTGGGCACGCTGAGAAATTCAAAGACTGTTTGTAAAATGTGTAATGTTTGTTTACATTAGTGATTTTCCTGGACCTAGGGTAAGAGTTCTAAAGGCCTCTCAAACCTGTGCAGAATCATATGTAACCAATCTAGAAACATTTTTTATTCTAAACTTACCGACTTGGCCCTCTCCATCGGCTGGAAGGCATTTTGCACCAGGACTGGCCTTCTGAGCAGAAAATGCATACCGAAGGCAGTGCTCCAAATATGATTTTGAGGTGGGAGTATTTTACTCCATATTTTTAAACTTTGAAAGTAAATGTGATTTCAAGGGAGTTAAAATTAGTTTTCTCCTTTGCAAGAGAGTACAAATTCTGTGACATCCAGATGACGCATGCAAAAGTTAAAACTGTATGGAAATCATTGTCATGTGGCAGCAGTCCACATCATGATAGAAAATAAAGTTTCCCTCACAATAGATAAATCACAGGAAGCGGTAGCACAAGCCCCCTTTCACAAATTAAACATATGTGCACTAACACTTCCCCTGCTTGCAAAGACTAGATACTTTTGCAGTACCGTTTACCACATTGACTCAAAGTTATGGTTAAATGGATGTTTAAATTAGACATAGCATACTAATGTGTGCCCTAGATATGGTTTTGGGGTGGGAATCCTTTACACATTGCTTTTATGAGTGACAAATTGTAAGAGTAAAAATGATTTGCCTCAGCAAGTGTGTAAAAAGTATTCTACCGGCAACCAGAACATGACTAAACTTGAAAATGGAACACATAAGAAACAAGACTGAGTGGGGTAGCAGAGATGTCTGGCTTCAAACAATGTATTGTATTACATTTGTGGAAAATGTTCCATGTATTAATGTGAATGAATGCACCACATAGATGCACCTTAATGATAAAAGCACACAACAAAGGAACTCCTCAAATCAATAGTTTTGTGCAAGCATGCATTCAGTGAAAAAAGTCACAATTTGTTACAAAGGATACTTACCTATTGTAACTGTGTTCCATCTTATTAATAATAAGATCCTAAATTGCTAGGAAAACACATATGCATGCATAATGGTTCTCTCCTTCAGCATCTACAGACTGTAAGGGTGTCGAAGAAGGAAGCTGGCACAAAGGTGGCATGGTGGTGGTTATAGACTTTTTATTTGTGCATAAATAGGTCCTCCCTATCTTCCAAGAGCGGTTTCCCTGTCTCAGAACTAATCCTAAAGGGTCTGTCAGAATGTTCGCCAAATTAAACTCAACCGTCCTGTGTCACAACCTACTTCTCAGACTAACACTACTACTAAAGGATAAACAAAAAGAAAGCTCCTTCTTCAGGAGAATGTCTCCCTTCTGCTGCTCGTATAGCGTCCAAAAGAATGTTCTCTTGCAACAAAAATGCCAAGGGGAATAACTCCATTCCCCTGCAGGTTTCACACAGTGTTCATACAATTCCACATCCAGGAGATGATGTATACAGTTTCCAATAAAACCAGTGGGAATGATTACTTTCCCCTCGTGTCTCCAACACGGCCCACAGTTCAGGACAAGGAAAATGGCTCGATTCTCCTGCTATTTCTTGGTACAGTTCACAATAAGGCCAGGGGGATTGGCTCCCCTCCCCTACAGTCTTTAACAAAACTCTAGTTCGGACCAAGAGAATGGTCTTGCTTGGCACAGTCTTTTTTTCACAACCTTCAACATAATGTACACTTTGCCACTTTGGTTTGTTGTTAGCAAAGTGTCAAATCCTTCTTTCTTGATCATTGGGCTTAATGCTGCTACTACAACAAGGAAGATCATGTTTGCTGAGTTTCCTTTTGTTGGGGTCCAGACCCGTCTCTGGTGGTCGGTGGGCTTATTGTCAACACTGCTATGAGGAATATTATTCTTATTTGAGAATGTATAGAGTGCGAACTACGGCCCAAAGCCATGCACGCGCTAAAAAGAACAGCAACCCAGAAATCAAACATTACATCATCCTCTAAAATACGGACGAGAAAGAAGAAAATAATCGAGTCAATTAAAATAAGTAGGTTTTCAGTACTCTTTTGAAGGGGAGGTATTCGACAAGCAATCTCAAAGATATCGGGGGGAATGTTCCAGATGCTAGGGGCTAAAACTGAAAAAGAGTGACCACCCAATTGCTTTGTCTGATATTTGGGGTTCTTAAACAGCGAAAATTACTTTCAGGGCAGTAGCCTTTCTAATTTCACTTTTAAATAGTTAGGACCAACATTGTGCACAGCTAGATGGACAACTCACAGAATCTTGAATTCAATTTCGGGCATCCACCATCAGCCCATGCAAACGGCGCAGGAGCGCTGATGGAGTAAGTCTAGGCACCATAAATGCCAGTTGTGCTGCTGAATTTTTAAGCACCTGCATCCGTTGGATCTGGTATTTAGTCTGTCCCAGGTAGATAACAATGCGATAGTCCAGAGAGCCCATTATCACGTCACCAATGTTGTGCGGTGTGCTGGGGGAAGGAAGGGAAGAATCTTCCTAAGAGCCTTGAGTTTTCCGAAGCCAGCATTACAAATTGCAGATACCTGAGCCTCTCGTGATTCATTTGGGAGGTGTTTCACCCCCAGACTTTTTACTGAGGCACAAGAGACCGGACAAGAGCCAAGTGACTCAGGCCAATACTGTGAGTTCCAGAGATGGTCCATCCCTTGAGAGCTGACTACCAGCCGTTTTGCTTCCATTTAACTTCAACCAGTTGGCCGCCATCCAGCTGCCTACTTTCTCCAGGCAGTCCCGTAATGTCTTAGGGGATGTAGCTAGGGAGGAGTCCAGCCAAAACACTAATTGTGTATCATCGACAAAAGAATAAAACAGGAATCCAGATTCCGTAATAAGGTCAGCCAGAAGTCGGACATAGGTTGAAGAGAAGATGGGACAAAGCTGACCCCTGCAGAACTCCACAAAATAGTTCCACAGGGGAAGAAGAACATGCTTGAAAGGAAACCGTTTGAGAATGACCTCCCAGGAAGGATTTGAACCATGCCAAGAGAGGTCCAGTAATCCCAGCTTATTCCAGCCTAATCGTATCAAAGGGCTACAGAGAGATCCAGGAGAAGAAGCACACCGATCTCTCCCTGATCCTGAAGCAATTCAAAATCATCTAACAATGAGATAATTACAGACTCTGTACCCATCTTGGGTTGAAACCCAGATTGGAATTGTTGCAGACAATCCTTTTCTTCCAGAAATTTGGAAAGCTCTGGAGTAATCACAGCTTCCATCAACTTCATCATTACTGGGAGCAAGGAAATAGGTCTATAGTTGGCTGGCACCCGAGCGTCAGAGTTAGTTTTTTTCAAAAGGGGGAGGACCACTGCATATTTAAAATCAGTCGGCACTATACCCATTGAAAAAGAATACTGCAATGCATCGGTTATCATGCCAGTAGCCCTCCGAGGGAGAGCTTTCAGGATGCAGAGGGAAACCGCATCGAGAGGGGAGGCTGATTTCAGTCCCTGAAGAGCTTTCCAAGTAACCTCATCATTTATTGGATCAAGTTTAAAATTATTAACTGGGAGTGAGAAGGAGAGTCCACTTCCACTCAAGTCCTGGGCCTATAGCATGGCATCAGTTTGACTGTCTTTAATAACTTTGCGAATGTCAAGAATTATTTTAATGAAAAAAAACCACTAATTTCGTCACATCGTAGCTGGGCATCTGGAGGTTTAGCTACATTGCCTAAAGGACAGACTAATGACTCCTTGGCTACTAAAAATAATTCTCTGAAGGAGCAAGATGCTTCTGATATCCGGTCAGCATACTGTTTAGATTTGACAGTCCGAATCATCTCATAACAGAGCACAGCTTGCTTATAGATGTTCTGTATATCCGCATCATAGTTCATCTGCCATTTTCTCTCAAGACTGGGGCATAGCTGCTTCTGATAGCTCAATTCAGAAGTATACCATATTTTGGAGGGTTTTTTTCTACTAAAATAAGGAAGGCATGGGGCTACTTTATCAGCTATTGTTAGGAAAGATTCTCTTTACTGCACCCTTCCTTCCATCTTTATGGAACCCTCAAACTTTTTGCTTTTATTTTTTTATCTGACCTGTACTTTTTGCAGTGCCGTGAAGCCTTAAGCTTCACTGCACTGGCCTTTGCTCACATGTTATGGGGAAACTGATATGTCGTTAAGGCTATCAGTACTGGGAAACAGTGTTTCCCTTAGCCGTGTTACTATATTGCAACTTGTGGATACTTTTGTATCACTTGTGGTAACTTTTTATCATTGCACAAAGCAGCTTACACTGCAGTGCAATGGAGTGCATTTTTGTTTTGCCCTAGACTAACACTCAGATGAGTTTTGGTTTCTCTAGATGGGCTGGTGGCAGCAGTGACTTTTCCCCACTTTTTGGGGAATTTCGTTTTAGCTTTACCGCGGTTGGCTACTGACTGTGGCTACTGGTCAAACATGGCTGTGTCGCAGTTCTTTTTGCCATCTTGTTGTTTAGCCTTCTTCCTGGCCTCAGAGTCCAGGAAGATCCTTATAAGGACTTCCAGTGCCCGGGAAAACAGCAGCTTTTGGCAGGCTACTGGAGGCCTATGTGTGTTTGCAGGCAGGATGTGGTCTGGGTCAGTCTGACTCCAATCCACATTCTGGTTTCTGTGTGTCTGTGTGTCTTGAGTGGTATGCATGAGTGTTCTCGCCATTGGCGCTGATTGGACCACTGTGGGGTGCGTGTGTGGGTTAGTCCTGTTATTGGCCAGTGGGAGTTTCAGCTCTGACCTGGCTTTTAGGATAAGAAAAGGACCCCTGCATGCATTCTTCAGAGATTCTGGAGAAACCTGAAGGAGCCAAGTATCCTGTCCAGCTGTGAAACCCGTGAAGAAACCGGAAACCTGACTGAAGGAGGCCTGGCAAGCAACTTCTGCTGCAGCCCTGGTGGATCCCTGTTTTGCTCGTGATCTTCAGTAGGCCTTTGAAGGTGCTACGACCCTTGGAGTGGAGGGACCATCCATTCTCGATGTAAGCTCGGTGCCCAGCACAAAAACCGCCTTCGGAAGTGCCCTGGAACCGTCCAGTGGCTGATCAGCTTCGTTTTTGGGCTACCGTGCTAACTTGTCTTTCCGAGTTTCCACCTGAAACTTTATACACCCTCAACTGCCACTGCAAGGCGTCTTAGCACAAAGGGGACCAGAGAAAGACCGGAAAGTACGACCGCAGCTACTGAGTCCTGTTGCATCGCTGTGCGCGGCGTGCACTACTATCCGAAACCTGCTTACCTGACACAAGTCCGGTCCTGAGAGGGGTGCTGCATCGTTTGTTATTGCATTCCTTGACCGAGAGTCTTTGCACCAGCAAAAGACACCAACCGGAGTGAAGCTCGATCCTGCAACCCCTGAAATTCGAGGACCGTGGATTTCGGAGGGAAAAGCAACCTAGGACACCCTTCCTTTGTTCTACCAGGACTGGGGAAGATTCAGAGTAAGGGGGGTAAGTAATTGAGCTTTTAACCTACCCCTATACTCCCATTATAAGTCAATGGGCTTATAATAATCCAATTTCTTACATTTGCTTTGCCATTACTTGCCGTGGGAAGACTCCTGACTGTTGGGGATACTTTTGGGTACTTGTCTACATTGAACCCTAACTCAGAGAGCCCTTCACTGGACCCCAGAGACCCTAACTGCATTTTTTCCTGCACCCTAAATTCTGTGGAACTGTATCATGAGCAATAGGGCACAAGGCCCCAGGCAATTTAGGGCTGGACAATTTTAGCTAAGGACCCTCTCTGTGGACCTTTTGGTGTATAATACTTCGATATCCATTCCATTGCAGGAGTATTTGATTTGTATTGTGCATTATAACCTGGTGAATGTAAATATGTATTCGAAGGGATTGTGTCCTCCGACGTATTCCTCATCTTAGATATATCCTTCCAGCTCTGCTGGCCTCGGAAATTTTTTTCTCCAGAGGGCGCTGCGCATCGACGTCCCTCGAGTCGATGACCCTCGACAGCCGCCGTATCGACGCTCGACGTCATCCTGCCTATAAAGGCCGCGCGCAGCGTCCGTTGCTCAGTTCCGTTTTTCCGCGCTACTCGGTGCCTCGGAATACCGTTGCTCAGTTCTTAGTACTATTTACCTCGAGTTATTCGATACCGTACTCGATGGCTTCCTCGTCGGAACCGACAACTCCTCGATCCGGCTTCAAAAAATGTCGAGATTGTGGGAAAAAGATGTCGTTGACCGATCCTCACAGAAATTGTCTGTGGTGCTTGGGAGCCGAACACCATTGTTCGGAGTGCGAGGACTGTATGTCCATGACAGCTAAGGCCCTGAAGGAGCGTAGGGGGAAGCTGGAGAAAGGTAAGACTTTTAAAGCTTCTTCCTCTTCGACGAAGTCGAGACATTCGTCTCCTCGTCACCATTCACGCTCCAGGTCTCGGAGTGGGTCTCATCACTCCTCGAGATCGAGAAGAGGAGACGTCGAAGATCCCCTTCTCCGTCTTCCTCTTCCTCTGTTTCGCCAAAAAGAATCCCTTGCCCCACGAAACATAGTTCCCGGGCTGAATGGGAGGAATTCAGAAAAAATATGATGAGCGTCTTCGAGAAAGCGGCCTCGACCCCCTCGAAGACTGCCGAGAGCGATGCTCTGGTCGAAAGACCCAAAGGTCAAAAACGCCGCGAGTCGCAGTACCCGGCGAAAGAAACCTCTCGAGCGCGTCTCGAACCCTCGAGTAGGACTATGACCTCCAAACCTTCCTCGAAGGTTCCGTCGACGAAGGTTCCGTCGACGTCGAGGTCTTCGACGCCGTTGTCGAAGGGACCTTCGACACACAGGTCTGTCGACTCGACGCCGGCCTCGACACCGGCGTCGACGCCGAGAAAAGTCACGGTGACCACACATCCAGTGACGATTCCCAGGCCCTCGGCGTCGATATTGTCGAGTAAAATTCCAATTCTGTCGAGGTCCTCGAGGCCTCCACCTCTGTTTTCGACGCCACGCTCGAAGCCTTCGACGTCGGCGTCGACGACATCGACGTTTTCGAGGCCAATAATGACAAGTTCAGCACCCTCTGCCTTGGAAATGGGATTTACTCCCTTTATTAGTTCAGAACAATTGAGAACTATATCCTCAATTTTAGAAGAGGGTGATTTGTCCGAACAAGACACATTTGAGTTACAGGGACCTGTAACCCCAGTTAGAGAGGAATTTTCCTCTGAAGAGCGCAGATTAAAGGATCTTCATGATTCTTTACATGAGGCAAGTGGGTTAGACACTTCCCCTGAGGTGGATTTTGCTAAGCCAGACCCGGGGGAGCATGCTGAAACCCCCTACAGAGCCTTAATGGCCAGGATTACAGAGTTCATGGGGTGGTCTACACCTTCACAATCTTTCCAGCAAGATGACCTCACGGATATTCTTGACAAAGGCCCACAAGAGGATCCAGTGGTGCCCTTTCATAAAGCTCTTCAGAGAAAGATCATGACAAACTGGGAAACCCCTGATGTAATACCAGCAGTAAATAAAAAACTGTCTGCAAAGTACAGGGTATCTTCCACAGACCCAGAGTTCTTGTCTAAACATCCATCCCCAGAAAGTCTGGTGGTACAAGCAGCATCCTCTACTGACGTCAAGACAGCTTATCCTACTGTCCCACAGGACAGGGACGATAAAAAATATGATGCTATGGCAAAAAAAGTCTTTTCAGCATGTAGCATGGCGTTAAAGTCTGTTAATGCTACTTGCACCCTTGCTAGGTTCAGCCATACACTTTGGGAGTGTGCTTCTACAGCGGCTGACTGCATCCCGGAGGGAGAAGAAAGGGATGCGTTCCTGAATATTATACAGGACGGTAAAGACGCTATGTGCGAATCCCTCCAGACGGGCATTGATTCGGCTGACAGTATCAGCAGAGCAATGGCGGCAAGTACATCAACCAGGCGGTTCGCTTGGTTGAGAAAGTCGGGTTTTGCCCCAGATGTGCAAGCCAGGCTCTTGAACATGCCATTTGATGGCTCTTCTTTGTTCGGGAAAAAGGCGGATGACAGTTTAGAGAAACTGCAAACTTCAAAAGCAGCAGCAAAATCCCTAGGAGCTGCAATCCGTCAGACTCCTTTTCGTCCCACAGGAACCTCTGCGAGGGGCAAGTCCTTTCGCTTCTACTCCTCATTCGGAAGAGGTAGAGGACGACCGGCTCAAAGGGGTCAAAGAAGAACTACCCGAGGTGGACGGGGTAGATATTCTAAAGCCGCAGCAACAGCAGGTGCCTCTTTACCATCGGCATCTGCATCAGCCGCCCCAAAACCACTCTGAGGACTTCCCTCACAGGACACCTGTAGGAGGCAGGTTGACTCAACATCTGACGGAATGGCAGGCTATCACGTCAGATGCTTGGGCATTGGAAACAGTTGCCCAAGGTTACTGCCTACCTTTCCTACGTAACCCTCAGAGTCATCCACCGGGGATCAGTTCTCGGAAAGCTCCAGATCCGCTTCTCTTGCAGGAAATTATAGACCTGCTAGAGAAAGGTGCCATAGAACCGGTACCTGTAGCGGAGAGGAACAAGGGCTGGTACTCCCCTTACTTTCTCATTCCAAAGAAAGACGGAGGACTGAGACCCATCTTGGACTTACGAGAATTGAACAAATTCCTCAGGAAAGACAAATTCAAGATGGTCACTCTTTCTCAGATCCTCCAGGCCCTTCAGTTTCAGGACTGGTTGGTATCTCTGGACCTTCAGGACGCTTATTTCCATGTACCTATCCATCTCAAACACAGGAAATACCTGAGGTTCGCAATTGGCAACTCTCACTATCAATTTCGAGTACTGCCTTTTGGGCTGACCTCAGCCCCGAGGGTCTTCACCAAGTTAATGTCGGTAGTGGCTGCAAGTCTAAGGAGGGAAGGGATTCACGTCTACCCCTACCTGGACGATTGGCTGATCAGGGCTGTTTCTCCGGAGCAAGCTCAGATCCAGCTAAATCACGTGTGCTACTCCCTTCACAAGCTGGGCTTCTCCCTCAATTTAAAGAAGTCTCAAATGATACCATCGCAGAGACTCCAGTTCATAGGAGCGATCCTGGATACTTCCCTGGGAAAAGCCTCGCCACCAGAGGTGAGGGCTCAAGATATTCTACAGATGGTTACCAAGTTCCAACATGCCCAACGTCTCCCAGCTTTCGACTTTTTGAGGTTGCTAGGCCTCATGGCATCCTGCATTTTCCTTGTGCCAGAGGCTCGCCTGAGAATGAGATCCCTCCAGTGGGCACTGAGGACTCAGTGGTCACAATTCTCAGGGAGAATGACGGATCTTCTTCAGGTTCCCGGCAGGGTGGCTCGAGACCTTCAGTGGTGGGCCTGTCAGGAGAACATTCTGAAAGGAGAACAGTTTTGGCAACCCTGGCCGGAGATAACAGTAGTCACGGATGCCTCACTCACGGGGTGGGGAGCCCACGCCAACGACTTGACCATCAGCGGTCGTTGGTCTCCATCGGAGTCCAGACTACACATCAACCTGTTAGAGCTGAGAGCCATCAAACTTGCGTTGAAGGCTTTCCTGCCAGTTGTACAAGGGAAGAACGTCCTGATAATGACGGACAACACGGTGGCCATGCATTACCTCAACAAAAGAGGAGGCGTAGGATCACTACCCCTGTGCAGAGAGGCGATGCAGCTCTGGTTTTGGGCAATCCAAGAAGGAATCTCTCTATCGGCAGTTCACCTAGCCGGAGAGAAGAACTTGACAGCGGACGCTCTGAGCAGGCAGAAGACAGTCTCCCACGAGTGGGAGCTAGCTCAGGAAGTCCTTCAAGAGATCTTCGCCCTTTGGGGAACCCCTCAGGTAGATCTGTTCGCCACCAGCCTAAACAGGAAATGCGACCTTTTCTGCTCAAGGGAATTTCCTCCGAGAGGAGCTCTGGGAGACGCGTTCATAGTGGACTGGGAGTTTCCGCTTCTGTACGCGTTCCCACCGGTCCCTGTCATTCCTCAAATGATCAGGAGGTTGAGAAGATTCCGGCGAACCATGATCCTAATTGCCCCGGATTGGGCCAGGAGAACGTGGTACCCGGACCTTCTAGACTTGTCCATCTGCCCTCCATTTCGACTTCCTCTCAGAGAGAACCTACTCTCACAGAAGGGAGGTCAGGTTCTCCATCCAGACATCAAAACCCTCAACCTTCACGCTTGGCTTCTGAACGGCTGAGGTACAAGGATTGGGACCTCCCTGATGATGTTATGGAGGTGTTGCTTTCGGCAAGGAGGCCAGCAACAAAGTCTTTATACCGCTGCCGTTGGAACAGATTTTGCAGCTGGTGTAGCGAACAGAATATCGACCCATTTTCATGTGGTACACCAATGGTTTTGTCCTTCCTACTATATTTGGCAAATTCAGGCCTTCAAGTTGGCACCATTAAGGGCTATCTCGCAGCGCTATCTATCTTTAAGCGTACTGCGGAGGAACCATCCTATTTCAAATTACCCTTGGTAATACAGTTTCTAAAGGGGTTAACCAATGTTTATCCCCCAAGACCATTCCAAGTTCCCCTATGGGATTTAAACTTAGTATTAACTTTCCTGATGGGGACACCTTTCGAACCTCTCCATTCTTGTTCGTTAAGATTCCTTACCCTTAAGACTGTTTTATTAATAGCACTTACATCTGCTAGAAGGGTGAGCGAATTACAAGCTCTTTCTTGTAAACCCCCTCATACAATCTTTCACAAAGACAAAGTTGTCCTGCAAGTGAAGCCTAATTTCCTCCCAAAAGTAGTCTCTGAATTCCATATCTCTCAGAAGATTACCCTACCATCTTTCTATCCTCCTCCTCACCTGGGGAAAGAGGAAGAGAGGTTACACAGACTAGACCCTAGGAGGGTTTTAAGTTTTTACATTAGTAGACTAGCCAGGATAAGACAGGCAGACCAGCTGTTTGTAGGCTACGCAGGTCACAAGCTGGGGTTACCAATAACTAAGCAGACCATTTCCAGATGGATCATTCTAGCCATTCTGGAATGTGATAAACTGGCAGGGAAAGAGCCCCCTCAAAACCTTAGGGCTCATTCGACCAGAGGTATTGCAGCTTCATCGGCCCTCAAAAGAGGCGTGCCGATTAAAGACATATGTGCGGCCGCTACATGGTCGTCTGTCCATACCTTTACACGTTTTTACAATCTGGATTCCTCCTCTAGTCAAGAGACTAGGTTTGGAAGGGCTGTACTGCATTCTATTCACCAATAGAAGACAGCGTGAAGTCAGTACTCCCTCCTCCGAATATAGAATACTGCTATGGGAGCCTATCTAAGATGAGGAATACGTCGGAGGACACAATCCCTTCGAAGAACAAGTTACTTCTTACCTTGTAACGTTCTTTCGACGGGATGTTCCTCTGACGTATTCCTCATCGACCCTCCCATCCATCCCCGCAGTTTTACTTCCCTTGTTGTTGCAGCTTACGCTCCTTCAGGGTGATTAGTCTAGTCCAGACAGTAATACTGTGGGCTACAAAACGGAACTGAGCAACGGACGCTGCGCGCGGCCTTTATAGGCAGGATGACGTCGAGTGTCGATACGGCGGCTGTCGAGGGTCATCGACTCGAGGGACGTCGACGCGCAGCGCCCTCTGGAGAAAAAATTTTCCGAGGCCAGCAGAGCTGGAAGGATATATCTAAGATGAGGAATACGTCGGAGGAACATCCCGTCGAAAGAACGTTACAAGGTAAGAAGTAACTTGTTCTTTAGTTTGATAGTATTGTGTGATACGTTTACCTGCTTGTATTCATTTTCTATAGTGTGTTTTGGCCATAATTAAATAACTGTATTTTTATACATCCTGTCTAAGTGTGTGACCTCATTGTTGACCCTTTACAAGCTCACCACCTCTGAAGAACTTAGCCTAGACCGCCTGTCACTGCTACCTAAACAGGTTTGGCTACAGCTTCAGAGAGTTGTGCCTATCGCAATATAGGTTGGCCTTCTGTACATCTGTCCACCAGGCCAGAGTATTGAAAATCAGTCCTAACAGCTACCATCTCCAAGGAACTAAGGAGATAGGAACATGGATCATCACCCCTCTCCCTAAAATTCCTGTTTGCCTCAAGTAGTAGGTCCGTCATATCAGACAGATCCACTATATGCCATAATCTGCGGATCTGTACCTGTGAGAGACCTTAGGAGGGCAAGACGGAATTAGAACCGAGTAAAAAGGAACCAAAAACATATTGGACCAGACAACCGGAATCAGAGTGGAGCTTGAAATCAAACCAGTCTCAGCAAAAATAAGGTTAAGCAAGTTTCCACTCTCATGGGTGCGAAGATGATTACATAGACCTAAAGAGAGGTCTGAGAGGCTGGTCACCAGATTATTTGCATAATGATCAGACTGATCATTAGGATGAAAATTAAAATCTCCCAGCACCACTAAATTAGAATGTGCCTTGCTCAAATTTGCAACCAACTGAGCAAAGTTAATTGCAAAGTCAGCTCGACTAAAAGATGGGCGGTCTGTACACCAGTAAGAAGTGGACAGTCGTATTTACATCAAGAAGTGGACAGTCGTATTTACATTAACCTGTGCTATAATCAACAGGAGTTCACAAGGTAAAGAATGGTCCGCTGGGATGAGCAAACTCTGACAGCCGCGGTCAATTATTGCCAGCCCACCGCCTCTAATAGGAGGGGGCCTATCAAGGCGCAGTGCAACATAAGAGGCAGGCAATAATTGACACAGGTCGGGATCAGAACTCAAGGGATCAGAGAACCAAGTTTCTGTAATACACTTAAAATAATGTATCTGCTCCATGGCTGTGCTTAAATAATGCCTGGAGGTGGGACGCAGGCGGTGCAAACCAAGAAAGAGGACTTTCCCAACTTCGGTTATTCAATAGGAATGCCGGTGTCGGCGTTCCTCAACTATGTAACACAGATGCGAATTTATCAAAGACACAGTAATTCCTTTGCCGCAAGGTGTAAAACAAGAATTCAACTCAGTTTGCAATTTAAATTCCTAAAAGGCTAATAATACAATTAATTTCGCTAAAGACAACATGACAACTATTCCGTAGTCAGAAGGAATCTATAATGATTTCAACAGCTGCCATTCCTCTAACTCTCAGTCTTTGCTGTTGGGTCCCAGACCCTTCCCTGGTGGTCAGTGATTCTCTCTTTCCCACCGTGACGAGGAAGATTTCCCCTAATGCGCTCAGTTTTTTCTCGGGTCCTAAACCCTTCTCTGGTTGTCAGTAGTTCTCTTTCCCACTTTTGACAAGGAAGATTTCCTCTAATGCTCTCAGTACTTGCTTTCAGGTCCCAGACCCTCCTCTGATTATACCCAGTAGCAAGCTCCACACCACTGAGGCGAGAGAGAGCTTTGTGAACCAGCCTCCCTGCTAACCTCGTGTCCCCTATTGATCTCCTGTACCTCCCGTTACCTTGTGGTACGTCGCCGGGACTTCTTGGGACCGTGAGTCTTTTCTGCTGCTCTGCTGGTTCACTGCCGTTGCTCTGTCGGCTGCGTGGTACTTCTCCCACCTGAGGCTCCGTTCTCCTGCTCGGTCTTCTGCTTGGGGTCGCTCCTGCATCATGCATATCCCGTGGAGGACTCCCACTGCACTTCACCGGCGTCCTCCTCCCTCCAGTCTCTCGGCATCTCCTGGATCTCTAGTGCTGGTCCGCCCCCACACCTTTTGCCAGACTCCGGGTGTTTGACACGCCCATGCTTGACACAGCTGAGCTTAACTCATTTGATAGTCCTTCATGTCCCGTGTGATCTTCCTCGTCCTAGTACTTTTAGCTTTATCTCCTATGTTACAACAATACATAGGTTTGCTTTCAATAACATGGTTCTGAACATGAGGAGGGCTAGCGATTGTTGGTGAGTGACAAAATTCAATGGGTTGTAACATAGGTTATGTTATATTAACTGAATTTATTGAAGCGCAAGTACGCCCAACGGCATCATGGCACTGGAGGTGTGAGAAATGTTTGTGCTATAACTGTTTCTAAAATAGCATTGTTTGCAGTTCCTGACGAAAGGTAAAGTGGTCTATGGTCCCTCGCATAGCAAGAGAAAGGTCATTCTATGCTTTGGCGGCTGCCACGGAGAAGGCGCGCCCCCCTTTTCGAGCTAACCTGAACCCGGGGAACCGTTACCCGCAGAGCAGCTTGGGATCGGAGAGAACGAGTAGGCAAGGAGCAGACAAACCTGGTTTGCAAATATTTCACTCCCATGCTGTAGAAGGCCCAATGTACCATGCACATGGACTTAAACATAATCCGATCGGCAACAGGGAGCCAATGCAATTGCCTCCGCAAAGGGATCATATGGGCTCCAAAAGGGGGGCACAGAATGGATCTGGCGTGGCATTCTGGTGTAACTGTAAGCGCCTAATCGGATAGCCGGGCTGCGCTAAGTAATCCAGTATGCTTAGAACCAGAGCTGCAACCACTGGAGCCTGACGTGCTGTAGGAATGAAAGGAGGACCTTCCGAGAACACGGTGCTTAAAGTGGCCGGTTTTGTAAACCTCAGCAACTTGCTCATCCATGGCCAGAGTGGCAGAGATCCTCACCCCCAAATTCCTGACCGACAGGACAGGCGTGGGGAGAGGGCCCAGGGACGTGGACCAGAAATCTGCAGTCTAAAACAGCTGAGGAGATGTATCCCCTACAACCAGGACCTCGGTTTTGCTGCTGTTTTTAGCTTTAGCCAATTCGATGTCATCCATGTACCCAGCTCCTCAAGACACTTTCTCAGCCGGATGGCTGTCTCAGATTTGGTAAGGTCCAAACGGACCAGAATCTGGGTATCGTCCACATAATAGTAATAATGAAACCCATGTGACTGAATGAGGAGCAGAAGATATCTACTATAAATATTAAATAGAATAGAGGACAGTGCTGATTCTTGGGGACCCCAAAGAAAAGGGAGGCTGGAGCAGAGCGGAATGGAGGAAGAGACACCAGTTGGGAATGGTCTGCCAAAAACGCTGTAAACCAGTTCAGGACTTGGCCAGAGAGGCCAGCCTCGGAGAGACGGGAAATCGGGAGGAGATGGTCAGCAGTGTCAAAAGCAGCCGACCTGTCTAATAGCAGGACTGCTCCCACATCATCCTACCAGGCACACCAAGTCCTCCAGTACTGAGTTTAAGACAGATTCGGTACCTCTACCAGGCCGAAAACCAGATTGAAACAGGTCGAAATACTGGGAAGGCTCCAGAAAAGTAGACAAAGGGGGGATACCAGTGCCTCCAGAACTTTCATCATAAATGGTAGGAGCGAAATCAGGCGATAGCTGGCCAGCACTTCTGGATCCAAAGAAGGCTTTTTAAGCAGAGGAATAACTAGGGCATGCTTAAGTGAATGCGGGATCACTCCAGTAGCAAAAGAGGCATTAACTTCTGAGGTAATGTGAGTGATTAAGTTACCAGACGCCTCCTGTAGAAGAGCCAAATGTATGGTATCCGCAGTGGAGGCAGATTTCAGTCGATGAATAGCTGACGGAACATCAGAGTTAGAGAAAAAGAGGAACTGTGGACCACAACCCTTTAGCTGGAGATGGTTCCACAAGAGCCGTGTCAGCTATAGCTGCCATAGCCTCATCTTTGTTATCCTGAATGGTGGCAAATTTACTCACAAAGAAAGTTGAAATGGAGTCGCACAAATCCTGAGAGGGAGGCACCACAGCCCGTCCTTTCTCTGGCATAGAGAGTGATTGAACCAAATCAAATAGGGCTTTTGGTTTAATTGCCCTCTTAACCATATGGCTAAAATAAACTGTCTTTGCACTCGCCACTGCTTTATGGTAGGCGGTGAGAGGGCTGTGAAAGATGATTTTATAGGTGGTCCTCCCTGTCCCCAGAGGGGGTGTCCCTCCTCATGAGGTCCTCCCACATTAAACCACCCCAGTGGGACTATTGGGTAGTGGCTGCACCTCCCTAGCTTCGTTTAAAAGGGCAACCCCTTGGGGAGAAGTGACGACACCTTGTGAATCGGCACAAGATACAAAACACAGCGCACTTTGAACAGAAACAAACTCTTCCTAATGTCACTGTGTGAGCTGTGTGCACACTGACCCTTTCGGAAACAGAGAATCAGACTCTACTCCATTCATTGCAATTTCATCCATGCAGGTAAGAATGCATGGATGTCTTCTGCTTTCTGTCAAGTCACCTGCCCTTTGCTCTCTACTGGTATGTAAGTGATACACATGCAAAGATAAAAGGTGTCGTATTTACAAGATTTTAAAGCGTAAAAAGGCCTTCTAAGACATTTATCTGGAGGCCTGAGAAGGTGTGCCACTAATCCATATGCAGCTGTAAACCTCACATAACTGTCTTCTATACATCCTTTCAACAGACCTTAATTGGTTATTAACATTACTTGAACTGGCTCTAACTTACACATTGTAGCTGGGAAGGTTTGAGATGCCATACTAACCAATCTTTTCTTGAACCTGTCCAGATGTCTGGAGTTATCCACAGGGCACTGGTCAGGAACCGAGATTCGAAGCATAAATTAGTTTTTTTTAAAACATTGATTAGCTGAGTTTGCGAATTAGTTTTCCTGATTAGCAAAAAAACCTATTTGTTTTGCAGTGTTGTACTAGTATTTTTAACCTCGCCAGAAATATTTGTAAATGAGCAACAATAAACTTTTAATAATTTTTTTTTACACAAAGACGGTTACATCAGAGGTCACATCAAAGTCTTCCACATTAAAACGCCGGTATCGCTGGCTCGAGCCCTCCATCACCTCTTCCGCCCTCCCCCACACCGTTTCCACCTCTTACACTTCCAACCTCATCGCCAGTTCCCCCAGATTTTCTCATATTTTTGTGTGCACATCCTATGTTTGTACACTACTTGGTTCCAGTGTTTAATAACCTACATCCCAGTTCTCCTATGTAAGGAAGGCATGGTATCAAGAATCGACAGACACAAGTGATCACAGTTCAAGGGTGTTTAATAAACTGTATGCAGGTTGGAAAAACACCTGATATAAACCTAACCTGAATCTAAGATGAGAGCAAGCTCCGACCATCAAATGAAAATAAGGCAGTCCTTGTGGCGCCTTGACAAAATAAATGGCCTATGATTAAAAAAAAGATGGCCAAATCCTCACAACTAAATATAGAAAGAGTGTGCGATAGGGTTTTGAAAAGAAAATACAAATAATATGTCAGGATGTGATTGCCAGGACGTTTTGAGCACGGGACAAGGTGGGCCTCCTGAGCGCAGCACACACTCAAGCCTTCCCAGCACGAGTGAACAGTTCCGTTTCAGCTATCGGGTTTTCAAAAACCGAGTGACTTTACTCTCAAAAGTCTCTTGCCTTCGAAGGCCTGAAGTGTTCAACAAACACAAAGTTCTGTTCCATGTATATCTTGGGTGATGGATTCACCCCTGGGTCCCCCTCTTCCGGACGCAGACCCTTCTTGGATCTCAGCCTCTCTCTGCCGGGCTCACTATGGTTTTCCTCTTCTTCACAAAATCTTAATGTCTTTTTAAACAGCTCTCATAGACATCCCTCTGCCGAGTTCACCTTTGTCAACACACTGTTTCTTGGGACTTTAGACTTCACCCCTCTTTATCGGCATCCCTCCTTCGGGTTCACTCTTGCCATTTTTCAATCTCTGTTGCTCTCTCTTGATGGAGGATTCACTTCCCTTTACTTTTTTTAACAGTTTGACCGTCAAAGACTTTCGACTGTACATGGAGTTTGCTAGACCTCCTGTATGACCACTTAGACCTATCTTGGCGGCTCTCCTTCTGTTATCAGTAGTTTCATTCAATACAGGATCAACAAGAGTTTCTCGAGTAGCCACCCACTTGGTGGCGGTTCCCTCTGCAGCTGGTTTCCCCTTAACAATTTTACAGTTCTTTGAACATTCCTTTACAATGCCACTTGGCGACTTTCATTCAACACAGTTTGGCTTCTTATCATTTCACTCCTCGACTCACCGGCTGTGATGAACCGCTTGGGCTGTCTTCATATCTGGAGTGAAGGCCGGTACCACGGTACCACGGTATCAGGAGTCGTCCTCGCTCCATCTTATCAATGTCGGCATGCTCTGTGTACCGTTGACATCTGCGGCAACTCACTTGGGCTATTGTTCGCAGTCTTAAGTTTCTTCTTACGAAGGCTTTGCGGGTCTGGGGCGGAAAGGGCAAGGTCGCTTCACTCCTTGTCGCCCTCACGGTTCCCACCGCCTTTCTCCTTCTCTTGATCTGCCAGGTGTGGATAGCTCTCTCCTCGCGCGGTCTGCCTTGCTCGGAATGTGCTCTCGTGCTCCACCTTTTCTCCCTATGGGGAAGGGAAAGGGTTGTCGGGTGTGTGATATTCTGGTCATTTGCCTGACTTTGCCTGACCCTTGTATTGGGACATGACAGGTAAACGGCTCTGGTGTTAGTTTGTTGTCTTTCTTGTCGTGCGAAAGTGTTTGTGTTGGAAAAAGGGGGGTGGGAGGGCAGTGCTCCAGATAGGATTTTGAGTATTTTACTCCCTATTTTTAAGCTTGGAGAGTAAATGTGATTTTAAGAGAGTAAAAATGACTTTTCTCCTTTGCAAGAGAGTAAAATGTATGTAACATCCAGCCGACGTGTGCATAAACTGTATGGAAATCATTAATATTGTGGGCTACATTGACCCACTGAACAGAATCTCTCCAAAACCAAGCTGCGCTTAAACAGAAACGGCGAAATGGTTGCACTGGTTCCAGTGAGCACAGTGGCCTCAAAACTGTGTTGTGCAGCAACAAAAAGATGCCTGCACCATCTTGCCAAGCACATATTGGGCAGGATGGAACAAGGGGGCACACCAAGGAAGCTTGCCAGTGTGTTCTTACATATACAAATGGAATAAAGTGAAAAAGCAGCCTTGCCTTGCTGCAAGCCCAAAATCAATATTAAAAAGGAAACTTTTTCACCTTTAAAATAATGTTGCTGACACTATTTCCATCTTTTCTTCCTTAAACCACTGTGATTAATAAGGCCCTGCCATGCACATTCATATCCCCATTGTGCTTCAGCAAAACCAAGCATGACCCCTGAATGACAGGCTCTGTTAAGCCAAATCTGAAAAAAAAAGGCCCACAATCACTTTCTGCCGTGCACGGGAAATGCTTTATTTTGTGCTACAAAGTGTCAAAGGAATGAACCCTGCAAAAGAAATCCTAGCTCTGTGTACATGTCAATTTCAATACTTCTGTGCTTCAAACAAACTCCTGTCTACAAGAGAAAATAACTATGACTGCAGATCCGTGTGGGAATCTGATGGAGATGAAAAAATAGAATTTAAAAAGAAATTCCAGCTTTTCACCACACATGTAAAAATGGGCTTTGCAGACAGAGGAGAAAAATGCCAGTTTCAAAAAGTACAACTGTTGAATGAAAGCCTGCCCTTATCTTGCAGTGTGAAGGGTATTGGGATGTGAAATACAATGAAGGAAATGGTTCTATTTAGCAGATTTTCTTACAATTCAGAGCCAAAATAAATACAATAATTCAAACATCAGTGGCTGCTGGGGGGGGGGAGATATCAGCTAAAAAAAAAAGTTTTCTGCTGAGAGGGCCTCTCAGTAGATACTAACACCTCTGTGATAATTACTAGGTTGGACAGAATCTCTAGTCTAGGCTGAACCCACTGACCATGGAATTTCCAGGACAAGGATATGTGAAAAGAAAGTCACAAGGCTTTGCGATTTCTACAGAAGTCTTCAGTGGAGATCTCCAAGACAGTCCTGCCCTTCAGGGGGGTTGTTTCCAAAGACTATTTATGAATTAAAAAATGTAAAGACTTTTATCTCTGCTGCAGGACTTTGTAAACATTTTAAAATTTCACAATTTGAAAGTGGTTTATAATTTGAGACATTGTAGAATTCACTGACCCCATGGGAATAGAAATGGCAAAGAATCAGGGATTACAAGGAAAGTATCCATGATGCCATTATGAATTGTCATATTTACATCCCTTATGATGATCCACACACATGTATAAAGTTATGGAATTTTACACCGAACATTTCACACTGAAAAGCACGACAAACTGGTAGAAGGGAGAACCAATGTCTCACAAACTGGAGGATTGGACTGCTATGTGCTGCATAAAATATGTAACCTGTTTATGTAATTTGTTTAGATGTTTTCACTGTATAAAGGTGCCATTTAGGGCAAAACTGGATTTTAGTTAAAGTAATTGTGGGAGGTTTTGGACATTGTAAAACTCGCATCATAAATCTGACATTCCCTTGAAATCCAACCAGTTTAGAGCGAGGCAGGGACTAGTACACCTGACCAATCCAGTAGTTTAGAGGCGTGCTTAGTTAAACCTGCCCACACATATACTTTGATGATGCCACTATGCATTATAAATAAGAGTCCCTGACAAGACTCCACACGCACTCTTCCTGAAGATCCATGCGCTGCGTCCCTGATCTGCTCCATCCAGACCCCACTACAAGGCCAAAGCATTGCTGCCCCTACTCCAGAGCCCACTGCAAAACCCAAGCATAGCTGATTCCTACTCCCAACAAGATTATTGATCCAGAAAAATCCACTACAATCCTAAATAATCAAAGGGGAAAGCTGTGGTACTTTTTGCATCCTGAAATCAGACTGGCTTGCTGCCCACTAACTGCATGCCTGCTGCAATCCTGCCATCCAGCTGACCTTTAGTATCCAGTGACAAGAATTGCCATTCAGCTGTCCTTGCCATCCGGTGACCAGAACGCCCCAGCTGTTTTCTTTTCCTGTGTGGTGACCAGAACCTGTTGATGGTCCAAAAATCCCAAAACTAAAAGTGAACTGTGAGTATAATCCCTACCCCATAGAAACCCATAACCTATCTCTCTAAGCCATCCTATCATTTCCTGATGACTTGTTAAAAACTGTTAGAAATATCTGTGCACCCTGCCCGTGACTTTCTAAAGTGCTAGCACCATTTCTTTTCAATTTTGTCTTGTGTAATCCTAAACCATTAGTCCTATTTCAAGTGATCGGACTGGTTTCCGCCAGGGTTGGGCGCTGGGGTGACAGGGTTGAATTTGCAAATCAACCCTGGATCTTACTGTGTCCATCTTTGGTGGTCTAGTCTGAATACTCTAGTTTAGAGTAAAACTGTTCTTGTCACAACTGATTTCCTTACCTATTTCACAGCTTTGTTTTATCCAAAACGCACCTTTTTATATCTTGCATAACTCATCCAGTTTCATAGCTAGATACCTATTTTCAACTCTAGAATGTCCCTGTGATCTATATCTATCCCCCACTCCAAATCAGAGTATTTCACCCGTTTCTATTTAAAATCCGTTTGGGTAATTTTAAAGCGGGAATTGAAAAGAAATGCAACTTTTACACGTGTCATTTGGCTGCATCTGTTCTAAAATTTCCACTCATTTCGAATTGTATGACTTTTGCTGATCCATTGCCATGTGATTGCCAGTGATATAACCTACATGCTATTGTGATAAAACATATGTATATTATAATTTAACCACACATACATTAATTATTTGTCATTTCCGATTGCTATTTTAGGCCTTTGTTAAGGGTTTTTGCCTCTTATTCTGTGAGGGAAGGTCAGATTTGTATTCTGTCCTCTGCCTCTTATTCCTGATTACCTGTTGTGTCTTTCTAGCCATTCGGAATTGTGGGTTGAGGGAGGGAACATTACAGGGGGGAAATTTTAACTTGGGTGCTATCTTTCCTAATTCAAAAAGTGCCCCTATTAATGTGTGCTGTGTATCTGTTCTTCTAAAAGGTTAACCAAGTGTCTTGATTCCATTTGCATTGTGACTGGGATTGCTGCCCCATATTAAAAATTGTATGATTTCTTTTGAATTTTAAAATAAATATTGCATTTTACCAACAATCCTGCTTCATGGTCCATTGTGACCCAGGGTATTTGAAAAGGGAAATGATACGAGTGGTGTGCCATCTCAAATTGAATCTGCATAAAATAAGGAGAAAAGCATCTCAGTTGTGCGCTACATATAGGCTCAGACCAAAGTGTGTGTCCCCTGATTGAAATCCTTACCAAACTTGGGGGTTCGTTAGCCGGGATTGAGTTTGGTTGCCACCCGTGACAGCCTAACACAGCAGACTAACCTGCAAGGTAGTGATACTTTGTGTGGTTGGAATGCTGTGTTATACTGTACAAGCGCCTTCCAAAAACAAATACTCGAAGTACCAGGCCTGTGTCTAAAAAATTTAAGCTAAATCAACCCCAAAATAGACATGAAGCAATTGAATACAGGTTACCTGTACATAAATAAATTAATAAAGAAAGGACATTTCCAAAATGGCTGTTTCAGTAGAGATCAATATGGCTAGGGAGCACCTTCTGCACAAGCTATTTGTCAGAAGTGAATGGCCAGAACAGGATGAAAAAATCTGGCTACACGACATAACACAACACGTCACCGCCATGAACCTGGATAGGTGGCAGGACGGTGGCCTATTACACCAAGCTTTTAGTGAATTATATATGACCCCAAAAATAAAAGAGGAGCAAATCAAAATTGTTTGAATTGCGGCCTACATGTATCTCCACATGGGAGTGATGCAGGAAAAGCATGAGGAAAATGAAACACTAGCGCAGAATCAATCTGAACTATTAAATCAAGTCCAGACAGAACTACAATTAGCAGAACAAAAATTACAAAAGAGCCAAGATTTGGAGGTAGAATATGGAAATTACATCATAAAATTAAAAGGGGACTTGGCTCTCCAACAGCAGAATAATGGAGACATAGAGGCCCAACTAGAAGCAGTAAAAATAGTGTGACAGGAAAAGGTTGACTCTCTGCAATTAACCTATAACCGGGCCTGCTCAGAATAAATAACCATGCAGCAAGATCAGGTTAAAAGCAGAAAATAATAAATTAATTATGAGAGACCGCCACTCCCAAGCAGAATTCAATCAAGAGCACCAAAAATTAAACACCATCAAGAAACAAAGGGATGACCTGGGTGAACAGAGGGGCACCCTAAATCGGGAGGGAGACGCCCTAGGCCAGAAGGTAAGCAAATTAAAAACAGAATTACAGGGAAGTGAGTTAGCCCTCCAGAAACTAAATGAACTCAAAACAGAGTATGGGAATCTAATGGAGCACGCCAGACGGGTAGAAGGTGCTCTGGAAGAGAACACCCAAACCAAAGATGCACAAACTCAGGAGGTGAGTCTCCTGCAACAGAAATTCTCATTATTCTCAAACCATACAGGAAGTACAGAGAGACAATGAGGCCCTTTGTGAAAAGAATGATGAGCTCCTCAAATAAGTGGCAGCGCAAGAGCGGGTCATAGAGGCCAGTAAAGCCTTGATAGCTGAGCAAAAGGCTAAGATCTTTGATTATTATCAAGAAGTAGGGGCTGAGAAGGAGAAAATAGCAAGGTTGGAGAAAGAGGGTGCTAGATTTAATACTAACTGGAGCGACCCTGAACATGTAGAGCGGGACAGGGCAACCCCTGATCATAGTATAAGGACCTCTGTACTAAGGGACTCAAACCATTTAACACTTTGTACACTGCTGACTTCATGGCCGCCGGTTCACATGAGCCGGAAGCCATGAGGCCATCAGAATTTAATAGGCCAAGCATGATGGAACTGACAGTCAGTGTCCCCCAGAAAGTGATGGACGGGCGTCCCTGTATAGATACCCAATCATTAAGGCTGATGTCCCTGACAAGGAAGTCTCCTATGAGGGGAGAGTCAGGGAATTGGATCCCCAGAAATGCTACTTTCCAAGGGACCAGTTGGTTCAATTTGATGAAAAACCAAATGAAATGAGGCCCAAAAAGAGCATCCTGAAGAACTCTTACCCAATTAAGGCAGTGGGGGCGATGCTCTGCCAACCCTGGGAGCAGGGAAGAGTCAGAAGACTACTCTCCTGAGCACCACGGGAGTGTAGAAACTAGGTCCCACCATTCTGCGAGCCCCTCCCAAGCCCCCAGAATCAGGGAGTGCCTACATGACCATGAGGGGACCTCAAGTAGTAGCGCCTCTGAGTCAGAGGGCGAGTGGACTCGGGTGACTAAGCCAAAGAAGGCAAATCAACTCAAGAGTGTTATGACAAAAGACCCCATTAGGCAGATTAAGGCCATTAGGAGTTTCATAACCCATACCATAAAAACGCAAAATATTCTGTTTGGGAACGCTTGGAACTCTATGAGCAGATGATGGACACTTTTCATCTGAAAGACAACCAGAACTGCCTAAGAGTATGTAAAATTGACCTTTTCCCCTGAATACTCCAGCTTCTTTGCTGGACTGGAGGACCAGAACCATTCAAGATGGTCCACCTAAAGGGCGGCCATCTTGAAACTTTTCCGCCCACAGAAACCCCCAAGAGGCTCGCAAAGCGACTACAATCTGCAGTGCAGGGAAGATCAGGCCCCACGAGGGCAGTGGGGGGATGCTCTGCCAACCCTGGGAGCAGGGAAGAGTCAGAAGACTATTCTCCTGAGCACCACGGGAGTGAAGAAACTAGGTCCCACCATTCTGCAATCCCCTCTCAAGCTCCCAGAAACACAGAGTGCCTAGATGATCAGGGTGTGCCTAGATGATTTCACTTTTCATCTGAAAGACAACCAGAACTGCATAAGAATATGTAAAATGGACCTTTTCCCCTGAATACTCCAGCTTCTTTGCAGGACTGGAGGACCAGAACCATTCAAGATGGTCCACCTACAGGGCGGCCATCTTGAAACTTTTCCACCCACAGAAACCCCTAAGAGGCTCGCAAAGCGGCCTACAATCTGCAGTGCAGGGAAGATCAGGCCCCACAAGAATTTGTGCAGGAGCTCAAAGGCGCCGTTTGCACCAATCACGAGGAGGGTGCGCATAGATAGCTGGGAGTTTATAACCACCTTCTTTCATGCCCTCCCCAAGTATTTCATGACCCAGCTGGTGAGGGATTTCCATGACAAAAGATCTCTGCACTATGTCATAGAGCAGGCGACCCGCATTTATGAGGTCCAAAAACCTGCATAAAATAAAAATGTGGCTAAGAACCCCAAACCAGCCAACACCCCTGCTGCTGCTAAGGTGGCGGAGATGAAGGTAGCCCCCATTTTAGACCTAGAGATGGGGAGCCAAAAAATGTACCGGCACAAAATCAGCAAAAATCAGAGACCCAGAAGGTCTTCAGGCCAGTCCCAAAGAGATGGCAGTCAGGGAGGTAATCCCACTAATGGGACCCCTAAATCACCTGATTATATCAGTCCGCGATACAAGGGCACCCGACCAATCTTGGGGCATGTATGGATTCCCCTAGCACCAGGGGGGTGGGGGTGATCTAATCGGGTAAGTACCGGCCCAGGAAACATCCCTCTGAACTTCCCCCAGGAGGGCCTAATTCCCCAAATGCTGGGTTAAGTTTCTTTCCCCGTTACCCACAAAACCCCAGCCTGCAGGACAACCCTCCGTTCATTCTCCGCTTTCAGGAGCCTAGACAACTGAATCCAGGAGACGGGAGGCCAAGGGCAGAGGGTTATCAAAATGCACAATATCCAGGGTACTTCGGGAGAAAGGGTAGTTACCCTTCCCGTGATCCACCTAGATTGGAACAGAGACCCCCGTACCAGCCGGAACGGGTGTCCCAACTGGAGCGCGAGGTCCAGAACCTAACACAGGATCTGGGTTGCATGTTGAGGGCTCAACAGAACCCTCAGATGAACATGGCAGCTCAGAACCCCACAGACCAAGGGTCTGGTACCCCAGAACAATGACTGGGAGAGAACCCTGACAACTCGCCGGTTGCAGAGAAGGAGACATGGGAGGGGGAAGGGAGGTGTAAAGCCCTAGAGGAAGCTTCCTTCCTCACCCGTGAAAAGCCCCTGTACACCCAGGAACCGGAACAAAAATCTCCTGCCCCCTAAAATCTGCAACCCAAGGAACAGGGTGGGTACGAGAAATAAAGAACTCCAAAAAGGCCCATTTTGGGGAGGAAGTTAGTGTCCTCCAATTTGAAGGGAAAGAATCCTTAGAGGATTCTGGGGAAAAGATCTTCTCCTTCAGCGACTGGGGAACTCCTCCCAAAGAAAAATGGGTCCCAAAAGATCTAAATGAAGACTGGGTGGTTGTGGGGACTGAGTCAGAATAGCCCACCCTTGAACCCCAGAATGAACATCCTGGAAACACAATAGTATCAGAGGTATCCGAAACCTCACAAACCAATTCTGTTGAGTGCCCCCAAAAAGTGGGGGGGGAGAGCCCAGAATCAGACAAAAAAAAGCCCAAAACTCCCCAAACATCCGAATCACATTTTTCTTTCATATCCCCAAACTCCCACACAGAATTATGCCCAAACTACCCCTGTGTCGGAGTCAGAAATAAGGAAATTGGCCACCCACCTGGCCCAAAATGCACATTATCTTTGCCCACTTTAGGAGAAGGAGGGTAGATTTTATGCCCCTGTTGTTAGGCAGAATCCAGGGCAGTTCCCTTAGGGAGCACTACCCCAGATTAGGACTACAGGTGAGAGCAATAAATCCCCTTTGGTATCAGTCTGTACCACAAGGATTTAGTTGGTAGCTATAGCTGAACAGTCAGACTTATCTCAAGAGGGAGATGAGTAGTATTCAGGGTTGACACAATAGGTAGTACAGTACTATGGAGCAAGGAAATACTGACCAAAGTTTTGTATTAAAAAGAGAATATATATTTATTTTATACACTTCTAAGTCAACACATAGATAGATCACAGTTAATAAAGTAAGTTAAGTTTAGTCAAAAGAAAAGCATATACAACTCCCTATTCAATTGTAGACAAGTTTGCGGTATAGTGAAAACTGAGCAAAACGGCACAGTGAAAACCTACTACAAATGGCACTCTACCAATTCAACGAAAGGGAGGGAAAGTACAAGTTAAACCGAAATATCTACAGACACCTCCTAGCAACACTTCCCTGAAGTTATGTAAACATGTAATGCACAGTAACACTTTAACCAAAAGACAAGTGAATGAAAACTGAGCAAAATGGCACTCCACAAGTTAAAACAATAGGAAGGAAGAGGGGTTTAGTAGATTTAGGTGCATCAACACATTTCTCATTGAAAACTAATCTAGTGAGAGCAGATCTAACAAATCAGCCAGAGTCAATAGGCCTGAGCCAGAGTCAGTGGTACAGGACCAATAGTTTAGGAGCAAAAATGTTCTTGTAGCTGCAGTCAAGTTTTTAGTAAAAAAACTTTTGAAGAGGTAGATGCAAGGCGAAAGACAATGTTAAGAGAGGGCGGCCGACCCCACAAGCAGTTAAAGGATTTAAAACACCTTTAGGGCTACCACGGAGAAAGGGCGGCCTGGCGGAACAATGTACCTTAAACGTGGAGAAATGGCTCCTGCGGTGGCGGTTGTTCCTAGTAGTTCCTGCAGGTCGAGGGGTCCAACAGAGGAAGAGAGGCTCTCGTCGTGGAGGAAGGTTCGAGTCGCTGAACTACCCAGGGATGAAACCAGCCGCGGTGCTGCCAAACGAAGTTTAAAAGGTACGCTCCTTTTAATCGCAGTCTGGATCGATAGCTGCCTGGCTATCTGGTCTTCGAGTGCGGGGCGCTGTCGAGTCGACCAAGGCAGGTCCGAGGATGTGATAGGTGAACTGGTTGACCCCACCAGCTCAAGGGAAGGAGGCTCCTCCGCTGAAGATCTCCTCTCGTCGTGTGGAAGAAAAGTGGTGAGACGAACCGGCAGGGCTTCACCGGTAGTGTAGATGCTGAAGATGTCTCTGGCTTCTCTTCCCTTCGGTTCCGTAGTTCCAGTGGCGACGTCTTGCTCTTCCAGTCCTCAGGACCCTGCTTTAATGCAGAAGGAGACCATTCATACAGCCTAGCTGTCACTCCCACAGTGGAGTGGTCATCTTGGCATGAGACCCTCCAGCCTATCAGGTTAGTGGCACCGAAAGGAGGGCTTCTTGGCAGAAGCCCGCCAAAAGGACAAACAAATGATCCCCGACCAGGGTTAGGAAAATGGAGTAAGCCTCGAGAAAGAAGTTTTATCAAAGTTCTGGCAAATAAAACCTACCGGAGTAAAGTTAATAAAAAAATAGACCAGCGTTATGTTGGAGGCTGTCAGTAAAAGTGGTAGCCTCGAACAATGGGAAAATCCCATAGAGAAATATTTGCGGTTGAATATAAAAGGTAGTAACCACTGCCACCAGCCAGAAACTTTGTAGAGGGGGACTTTAAGGTACCCTCTCGAAAATGAACATAGGGGAAAAACTATTAACCCCTTCCAGTACTTCCATATTAAGATGGGGTGTACTGGTTAAGTTTATAAAAATCGACTAGTAAAGTCAATGGGGACTTTACATGCCCTGGGAGACAGTAGTCAGTCCCAGGCTATGGAGTCTATGTTTGGGGGTCGCTACGACACCCCTGTTTCACGGCACGGAGGGTGCTGTGTGACACATGTGCATAAAGGTGGTTCCTATGGGTGAGAGAAAAGATCCCATAGGCATCAAACACAAAAATAGCCTAGAACACACATAGCAAAAATGTCTAAGAGTGGGAAAAAGAGTCTCACTCTTAGCAGGTAAAAAGAAACAAACCCTTCAAATCCTGCAAAGCTGCTGGGGGACTCTATAGGTAAGGGAAATTAGCCATGAAATGAGAATTCTCCTTAACAGCCCCGGTCCAAGTACAAGGGCAATGTACATTGCAGCGTTGGTGGACACTGGATCCCAAGCCACTCTGTCAAAAAGGGCCTTTGATCAGCTAAATTCAGGAAGGGGGGAAGAGATACCAGACCCCTCTCACCCCTCTTCCTGGACAACTCCAAAACTTCGACAGGAATGAAATTCCTGTCGAGGGGAGAGCTGGTTTGGAAATAAAAATTGGGCGACACAAAGTGAAACACCCAGTCATAGTCATGACTCCAGAGGGCACACCCTCTCAACTGGTGAATGACATCCTGCGTTGGCTGTTTTCCCCCCTAATAGACTGTGTGAATAAGGTCCTCTGGACTCAGACTAACGGGCCAATAAAATTGAAGGAGAGTGTCGCGGCTCTTCACTTGGTCATACTGCCACTTTACGTGCTACCAAATCTGAGGATGGCTGCCAGGGGCGGGGCTTGGGGAGAGGGCAGTCATTGGCTGGGGGCAGTATGACCCAGAGACCAGTGATTGGTTACTACTAAGAAAGACCGATCAGAAACGAAACTGATACTGATTTTTTCTTTACCGAGGATTCCCAGCCTGACGACGGGGAATATTCATGAGCATGTGAATCCATGCCAGACCCATGCTGAAGAACAACAGTTAAGGTAAGTAACTTGTTCCTTCATCCCTATTCAGTTAGATGAGGGAAAGGAATCTGTTCTCGCCCAAGTGTGCACGAACAACGATAAGAGCTTCATCAGCGACGCCATGTTCCGAAAGCTCCCAAAAGATCCAGCCATTCCCACATTAAATTGATCAATAAGTGGGAAATGGGCCTGGAAACTCCCAATTCCAAACATCTGCCTAGCAGGTGTATGCTCAAAATGTCTGTAGGTAACAAAAGCATAGAACACAATTGTTGGGTCGTGCAAGATGTCCCTGCTGCATTTCATTTAGGCAGTGACATTCTCAATCGTTTTTGCCATTAATTTGGACCTGATAAATTACAAAGCCTGGTCCCGACTAGGGGGAAATCCCAGGGACTTTGATGATTCAGAAAAAGCATTTAGATCAGCCCAATTGCTGCCGTATGCAGTTGAAGTTCAAATTGGAGAGGAGGTCACCATCCCAGGACAGACCCGACTATTCCCACTTGAATTAAAAAGTAAAGTAATTACGAGTTTGGCGGTAACCAGGCGGTTTTACCGCCTCGGTTACCGCCGGACTCGTGTTACCATTCTGCCTCCGTGACTCCCGGAAATACCAGGGCATTACGACCCTGGTGTCCCGTGTATTCCGGAGGCGGAATTCGGTAAATCCCCATTCCCATTGAGTCGCACAGGACTCAATGGGGAAGTGGAAAAACTGGCACCATCTTGTGATGGTGCTGGTGTTTCCACGTCCGTCTGCAGGCGGGCGGTGTTAAACCCGCCAGGGCAGACCTGGCGGGAACATGACCTCCCGCCTGCAGGACTCTGGATCGGGCGGTCCGGAATTATCAGTGGCGGTGGGTTTACCGCCACTGTTAATTCCGGACCGCCTGACCTGTAATGAGGCCCAGTAACTGCAAAACCCTGACGCATATGTTCACCTCAATGCCCATCTCCAACAGCAGGGGTTGGGGTTAAACCCAACACCATAAGTCAATGCAGAACACACCATTCCAATATTGATGGATAACAGCGACCATAGGAGTATCACTCTGGGAGCAAGCACCATTATTGGAATGGAGGTTGATGATCGACATGTTTCCATGGATCTAGGTAATGAACTGATAGGACCAATCCCCAATGACTGAATGTTGTCTGCATACAGTGATATCCCTTCCTCCCTTCACCCTGCCATACAAACCCTGACAGACCCGAGTCCCCTCTAATCTACTCTGCCAATGGCTTGAGGGCCTGGGCAAACAATGTAGGTTGGAGCGGGCATCCCTGCGTGGTACCACAGTCTAATGTGAATCTGTCTGAGATTGTGTTATCCAACTTTACCCGGGCCGTTAATCCAATATACAACACTTGGATCCAGACTACAAAGCCCTCTCCAAAGCCCATCCTCTGTAGTACTACAATCAGGTATACCCTTTCGATGAAGTCAAAGGCTTTTTGTGCACCCAACGCTAAAATGTCTACCGGACGCTGCAGCCTCTTTGCTCCCACCAAGATCAGGTGTAGATTTCGAATATTCAGTCTAGTTGACCTATTCGGGATGAATCCACACTGATCTCCTTTCATTATATCCGCTATAATCTTACTTGGCCTGTTCGCCAAAGCCTTGGCGAGGATTTTAGTCTTCATATTAATTAGGAATATTTGTCGATACAACCTGCAACATTCCCCTGGCTTTCCCTCTTTCGTAATCACTACTTTTGTAGCGTTTCCGAGATTTGGAGGGAGTTCCCCCTGTTCCTAGCTCTCTTAGAACATCACCCACAGTGGCCCAGAGGTTTTGCCCATCAATTTTAGCCAGAATTCCAAATCCTTGCCCCACCGATTTACCCCTTCCTAATTGTACCATTGCTTCATGTACCTCCTCTAACTGCAGTGCCCTCTCCAAGGCATCTCTCTGCTCCACCGATAAGCGGGTCAGTTCCAAACTACCCAGAAAATCCCCAACTTATGCCCACCCCCGCCCTTAGTGAGCTGCGTAGCATACCATTTCTGATAATACCATGCAAAGGCTTGCACTCTCAGGCTCCTTCGTCTTCTCGACCGTCTCCCTGTTCGATTTCATACACAACTATTGGGTTTCTTCCCTTTTTGCCAGCCATGGCAGAAGTTTCCCAGTCGTGTCACCCCATTCGTATATAAAAGCCCCCCTGTACCACCAGTTCACCTTCGCCCTTTCAAGGGATCTAATTCTCTTCTCTCACAATCCGAAATTACCTGTCCATTTCCTCTGAGCAGGGTTGTCTCATCTGGTCTTCTAAATTCAAAACCCTAGCCTTTGCTTTCACAATTAATCTCTCCCTTTCCTTTGCTTAGCCATCACCACAGGTATGGCTCTCCCTCTTAACACCGTTTTATATGTTTCCCACGGTACCTGTTTGAGTCTACAGCATCCTTGTTAATGCTAAAATACGGTTCAGTTTCCTCTTTCAATTCCCTCATTACATCCTCATCCTACACCTGGTTGATCCCCAGTCTCCATTCATCCCTTGATGCGATGTTCCCAGTCTTATTTGACGACCTCAATGGTGCGTGATCCAAGACCCTGGGTAAATACTCCACTCCCTCAATTTTGTCTACGTCGGCCTTTGAAGTAAAGACATGATGTATCCTGGAGAAGGATGTATAATTATAGTTCTGTTTTCTGGGGGTTTTCCTCTGTCCAGAAATCTGCCAACCACATTGCATCCAAAAAGGACTTTAGTTTTGTGTCAGTATTCCCCATCACCCCCCGATATGCAGCTCCCCTCCACCGATCCTGGAATGGTGCAATTACTTCATTGAAGTCCTACCTGTACCCCATCATTCACCTCTTGATCTCCTCCAGTGTGTCCTGTAGCAGTGTAGGTTGAGCATAGACACCTATGAAGGAGGTTGCTTCTTGTCCCAGTTGTTCCTCCCCCACCATCCTGCAGCCTCTCTCCTAAAATGTCCCAGTAACCTGAAAGGGCAAAGCTTTCCATATGAGGATCCCCACTCCCGTGGAGCCACTTGTGAACTCAGCATGAAACACGTGTTTATACTGCCTTCGTCAACCAGTATGCAACAGATATTTCCCAAGAGATGGGTTTCCTGGAGCAATACAACATATGGTTTTGCCCTCCTCGGGTACTGGAATACCCCACTTCTTTTGAGTTTATCGTTCATGCCTTTTACATTCAACGAGATTCATCGTATGTCGCTCTTGCTATCCAATTCTGTCTCAACAGTTCATGCCATTGTTTCAAATCGTAACCCAGAACCCCGTCCACCCATTTGACTAACCCTCTCCACCATATCCTCTGATATCCAACACAACTTTACACCCACCTCCCTCCTGCCACCCTTACCCCCTCTGTGCCCTCCCTGTCCCTACCCCTACTACTTTCCCAACTGTGAAGTACATGTTACCCTGAAAAACTAAACCCCTATAAACAAACTGCTGCTCGTCCACTGTTCACCCCCCCCAAGACCACCCACCCTCTTAACTCTGTTTCCCGTCTCCCCTTTCCATCTACCGAGTCGTACACCCGCACCCTTTGCCTCTCCCCCCCGCTCGCCTGGAAATAGCAACCCGTTAAAACCACAGACCCCCCCCCCACCCTTCCCCTCACCCCAGCCTTCAGTCCCCCGGTCCTACTTCCCTACTCCCCGGCAATGGGGGGAGATATCTGAGCACCAATCCTGCCCAGTTAGGCTCGGCTCAACTCTGCAAAGCATCCTATCTGTAGTCCTCTGTATATATCTCTCAGCTCCTGCGACGGTGGGCCCCCACTCTCCTCCCCACCCGATTTGGGCCCTTGCCGCTGCCTTGGTTGCTGTGCCATTCTACCTTCCTCCCTCGCAGGGCCGTGACCACCAGCCCTTCACTCTCTATCGAGTCACAGACGTCTTGTGGGTCCTGAAATGCCCAGGACCCCTCTCCCACCATCACCCTCAATTTCGCTGGGAACATAATCATGTACTTCACTTGATTGTTTGAAGAGGCCAAGAGAATCCTACAGAACAATCTCCTCTCCCTTTGCGATTGCAAGGAGCAGTCTGGAAAGATCACCTTTGTGTTCTCCACTCAAATTGCCCCTTTGCTTCTGGCTGCATGAAGGAGGTAACCACCTTTTTAAAGGTGGTAACCAGGTCCACCTAGCGAGCCTTAACTCCCGCTCTGCTGTCAAAAACGCTTCTGACATTTGTCTCCTTCTTAAAGATTTAAAAAAAAAAAAGTTTTAATTATTTTAAAAACACATCAAACTTAACCAACATATAGGACATTTCCATAAATACACATCTTGTCTTTACATTTGCATGTTACGCTTCACAGTCCTCCCCCCTCACGCCCCCTTAACTTGAGCTCCTACTTCAAGGCCTTAAAGTTTGTTACTTGGGGTTTATCTCCTTTACTGTTTTCAGGCGTGTCATCTTCACTGGATTCGACCTGGGAGAGTCCCGACATCATAGCTACCATTTGCCTCCATGCTACCAGGGGTCCCGTTTCCTCCTCCCCTCCACTGCTGACTGCTTCGTACCATGCCATCGTCTCAGCCTCTGCCCACTTCAGGAGGTCGTTCCACCACACCTCTAATCTGTGTCTTTGAGCTGCTTTCCAGCCCATAGCGATTCTCCATTTGGCCAGGATGTAGGCCAGGTCTTTCAGTTTACTGATGTGTTTTAGATTACGTGGCCTAGTGAAGCCCCCCAGCATGCATGCCCATACTGATTCCACCTTCAACTTGATCCCCTTTTGGGACAAGCATTGTTTAACCTCCTCCCAGAACCTTCCCACTTCGGGGCACGCCCAGAACATGTGAATTATCCCGGCATCCACCACCCCACACTTGGGGCATTCCTGTGTCACTGAGTCTCCAAACCTGGCGATTTTACTGGGGGTTGTGTATGCCCTGTGGATGATATATAGCTGGATCTGCTGCAGCCGTGCATTCCGGGACACCTCCTTGTGGTATCTCTGGGCTCTTTCCCATTGCCCATCCTGCATAGGTTCTCCCACCTCCTCCTCCGAATCCTTCCTCAGTTGGAGCAACTCCTTGCCCACGCTGGACATCAGTAATTCATAAATTCGGGATATTTCGTGCCCGCCCTCCGAGATATCGTACATCGTTTCAATGACTGCGTGGGGTTGTTCTACTAATACTGCCTCGGACCACTTTTCTCCCACTCGTTTGATGATTCTGGTGTATGTAATTTATTGTCCTGTGTGTACCCCGGTGTCTTCCATTATCTTTTGAAAATCTAATACCTCCCCTTCTTGCCATGTGTCTCCAAGAGTCACTAGGCCCATCGGTTCCCAAAATTTACGGATCCCTTTATCATTTGCGTGTCCTCGCTGCAGAACGCTACCAGAGGCACCTGCGGGGAGCACGGGGTCGGGTTTCCCACTACTTGGCACGCTTTGTGCCATGTTTTCCAGCCTAGTTCCAGCAGTCTCGCACGTCCTTGCATCTCTGATTTAGGCAGCCATATTAGTTCTCTTAGAAATAATGGGGTGCAGTCCCTACTTAGCAATCTTGCTTCTGCTGTCTCTTCTTCGGACAGCCATCTGGCCACATACTGAAGCTGCCCTGCCAGGTGGTATATCTCAAAATTTGGTAGGTTTATACCCCCTCTATCATACGGGTTCTGCAGCTTCCATAGGGCCACCCTGTTTCTGGAATTATGCCATATGAAGCCCCTGCATAGGCTCTGGAGTTTTGTGAAAAAGCGTTTGGGGAGCATGTATGGAATGTTCATGAAAAAGTGTAACAGCCTGGGTAGAACCACCATCTTGAGCAAGGCCGCCCTGCCCACCATGGCCAGGGGGAGTTTCGCCCAGAACCCCATGCTATTCTCGATGCCTTCCACGGCCCTCTCTGTATTGTATTTATATTCATCTGCGACCATATGATATAGATCGATCCCGAAGTATCTGAATGTCCTAGTCTGCCAGGGTACCTGCAAGATAGGTAGGTCCCCCTGTGGGGACCCTCTATATTTTCCCAGGGGGAACCATGCTTGACTTTTTAGGGTTTACTGCTATACCTGAAAGGGTTACGTAGTGTTCCATCACTTCCAGGACATACTGCAAGATTTCCTCTGGGAAGCGCAGGTATGATATGATATGATATGATTGTTTATTTATATAGCGCCTATACACAATGTTTTTCAAAGCGCTTCAAGGCAAGGGAGAGAACAAGGGAAAATACAACCACATTCTTACAGGCCATGAACAGTAAGGATGTGAAATTAGCTATCGTACTCGGCCTGACGACATTTCAGATAGTGCCAGAGCTAAGACATAGATAAGGGAGAGTGGGAAGGAAATGGAAACAGACAGGCAACTACTTTACTAGGCCTGACGACATTTCTGGAAGAGCCGGAGAAAAACAAAAGGTGAGGGAGAGGGGTGCAGAAAGGGAGGGGAGGAACAAAACAAGCGACTATCATACTAGGCCTGACAACATTTCAGATAGTGCTGCAGGGGCGGTGGGGAGGAAAAAAACAGTAATGGGAGGGTGGAGGAAACAGACAAGGTTGCTATCATATTAGGTCCAGGGACAATTCTGATAGAGTAAGTGTATAGAAGAAAGTAAGGGGAGGAGATAGGAAAATGGAGAAGGGAAAGGAGGAGAGAAAAGAGAGTAACCAGTCAAAAAGACTGGAGAAGCAAGAGTGGAGAGCGAATACAATTGCAGAAGTCAGTAGTAACACATAATGTTGCAAGCCAGGATACAAGATGAAGATGGGAACGGCACGATTCAGGGTCACCATGAGTACAAGATGCAAAGGAAGTCCAGCATGAGAGTTGAGAAAGAGTGACGCATTGTGAATGAATGAAGTCCATAAAAGTCAAATCCAGCATTGGCCACAAGACGGTGATGGTGAAGGAAGGCACCAGGTGGGCGGGGCTTGCTAAGTGGTGAAAAAGAGTAGCAGGCAGGAAGGTACCAGGTGGGCGGGGCTTAGGCCAGGTGACCTAGATCCACTTGCACCTGCTCCCCATCTGCAAAGGAAAAGAAGCTGGAGGGCTCCTTAAGGAGGGAAACAGAGTGGCAAGCAGGAAGGCACCAAGTGGGCGTGGCTTGCTAGGTGGTGAAAAGAGCGGGAAGCCGGAAGGCACCAGGTGGGCGGGGCTTGCTAAGTGGTGAAAAAGAGCGGCAAGCAGGAAGGCACCAGTTGGGCGGGGCTTGCTGAGTGGTGAAAAAGACCACATATCGTCGGCGTACAGTGATATCAAGTGCGGTCCCCCCTTCGTGTGGATTCCTATCTCCCTGTATTGTTGTCTGAGGCTGATTGCTAATGGTTCTAGTGCAAGTATGTAGAGCATGGGGGACCAGGGGCAGCCCTGCCTTGTGCCCCTGCTGAGTTGCCATTTATCCGAGATTATCGCACCTGTTTTGACCCTAGCTATTGGGGAGCTGTATACCATCTTAACCCACCTCAGATACCCAGGTCCTAGGGCATATTCTTTTAAGGCCGCCATCATCCACCGCCACCTCACGGAGTCGAAGGCTTTTATTGCATCCAGTGAGACTGTTGCCATTTCGCCGAGCTCGCTCTCTGTCTGTTCCATTAAATGGTGGAGTCTCCTATGGTTGTCGGTTATGCTCCTTCCCGGAACATAGCCGGTTTGATCCGGGTGTATGAGTTTATTAATTACCCTTTTTAGTCTGTTTGCCAACACTGCCGTGAGAATTTTACTATCTTGGTTTAACATGGATAGGGGTCTGTATGACCCACATTCTGTGCTTGGCTTACTGGGTTTTAGAAGCGGAACAAACACCGCTTCTCTTAGGGATTCCGGCAGCCTTCCCCTTTCGAACGCCTCATTTAGCATAGCCAGCAGCGGGGGGAGTACTTCTCGAAGACTTTGACCTTGATGTTCTCACCCTCACTGAGATGTGGTTCACTGCCAGCTCTGTCACTGCTTTTGACACACTCCTACCTGAGGGTTACAAGAGCCTCTCCAAGCCCAGGCCTAACCGGTCTGGAGGCGGAGTGGCCTTGATCTTCCCTGACTGAATCCCTGCCACTATCATTCCCACTCAGTCCTACTCCTCCTTTGAATGCCTTGTCTGCAGGCTCAGCATCTCTCCAACCCTTTCGCTGACTCTTGACACCATCTACAGGAGTCCCTGGTCCAGGCACCCTTACCTCTTCCCTTCTTGCCTCTACCTCCAAACTTCTCCTTTGTGACTTCAAAATTCACCTAGACTTTTTCGAGGTGGCCACTGGACTCTTCCGCAACCTCTGCTTTCCCTCACCATTCATCCCTCCGGTCCAACACACTCTGCCGGACATACCTTGGATGCTCTCATCTCCTGAGACATTCCTATTTCCAACTCTCTCACTATACCTCTCTCCTGATCTGACCATTTCCTCCTGTCTTCTCATCTGGTTCTCTTAGGTCTCCCTGCTAAGCGTCTGCCTGCACTGCCTGTCTCCTTCTCTGTCATTCGCTGATGAAGCGAGTGTCAGTTGCTGCCACCTTCGTTCCACCTCCTACTCCTGCCACGAATGCCCACACTGACTCTGGCCTTGCAAATATTCACCTTTCTGTCACCAACACCCTGGAATTCCTTGCCCCTATCATGAGGATCCAAATGAAGCCTGCCTCCAAGCGTAACACTTGGTTTGATTCCGACCTAGCTTCTCTGAAACGCAAGTGCAGAGTGGCTGAGCGGAATTGGTGGGCGGCAGGCACATCCTCTGACAAAATGTCCTGTCGTCTGCTCCAAAGGCAATACAGACTCTCCATTCGCTCGAAAAAGAGGTCACACATCCAAGCCCATATCTCCGGGGCCACTAACAATTCTGACAAACTGTTTAAAATCTGAAAGGAACTCACCAAGCCTTCTGCAGTCTCCACATCTCCCCTGCCATCCCTGACCCTTTGTACATCTCTGGCCTCTCACTTCCTTTCCAAAACCCCAGACATTCTGTCCTCACTCTCCTTAACCCCCTGCCTCCTCCCTTTCCTGCTGTCGTGCCTCACTTGACTCCCCTCTCCCTACTTCTCTCCTCCTTTTCTCCCATAACACCGCATGAGGTCTCTAGACTAGTCCTCTCTATGAACGTCTCTTCCAAACAGGTGCTCCCTGCTCCTCTAGAACTAGCAAGAAGAACATTGCCTCCCTTGGCGCCTTCCCTGGATGATTTGTGTAACCACACCTTTTCCACCAGCTCCTTCCCTCAAACCCAAGCACTCCCTTGTGAATCCCCTCCTTAAAAAGCCCTCTTCTGACCCCTCCTGCCCTGCTAACGCCCTTCTTGGGCAAACTCCCAACCTACCCAACATACTGTTGTCTGTCTCCAAGACCACCAGTCTGGCTTCATATGTGCCAGAGGCACGGAAACTGCCCTACTGAACATCTGGGACAAATTACTCTCTAATCTTGACACTAACTCTCCTTTCGTTCTTCTCCTCCTGGATTGTTCTTCCGCCTTAAACACAGTCAATCATGCCACCCTGATAAATCGGCTCAGTGACACCCTTGGCATCATGGGCCGGGCACTGGACTGGTTGACCTCCTTCCTCTCCAACAGACCTTCCCAGGTTCAACTGGGCCCTTTTCTCTCCCCTATCGTACTCTCCACCTGCAGCATCCCTCAAGGCTCTATCCTCTCGCTGTGGATTTTCAACATCTACCTTGCCCCCATGGCACACTTTATCTCTTCCTTCTCTCTTCCCTTCCAGTGTTATGCAGACAACACACAGCTCTCCTTCAACCCTCCCTCCCCTTCCTCCTCTTCCTCCTCTCTCATCCCCGATTGTCTGACTGCCATTCAGTCACGGTGCCTTGCCAATTATCCCTGCCTTGATGTCAGTAAGAGAACGCCAATATTTTCGCCCCTTTCTTACCAAAATGGTGAACGCCTCCTTTCGGGGGGGCCTGGTACCTACTGACATCAAAAAAGTCACAATCGCACCTCTAGCAAAAAAAATTGAATTAGACCAAAGTGACCCAGTTAATCTAAGACCCATCACCAACTGTAACTTTCTATTAAAGTTATTGGACAAAATCGCCACAAACCAATCTCAGGCATTCGTCGAAACCAATGAGATCCTTCATAGCCAGCAGTCAGGTTTCCGGGAGTCGCATAGTACCGAGACGGCAATGCTAGATCTCCAATCCCACATGCTAAACATGGTGGAGAATGGAAAAACAGAGCTCCTTATACTATTAGATCTTAGCGCAGCCTTTGACCTACTGGACCACAGCCAACTGACTAGCATTAAAGAGAGGAGCAAACTGTTCCAAAGAGGCAACCGACTGGATATTCTCCTTTTTCTCTGGCAGGGAGTCAAAGGTCCACTGGGCGGATAACTTCTCTTTTGCAGAAAAGATTAGCTGCAGTGTACCGCAAGGAGCCAGTCTGTCACCACTTATTTTTGACTTGTATATCAGGTTTCTTTGCATGTTCCTGGAGAAAATCTGTGTTTCTTTCACCAATTACACCGATGATACCCAACTGGTCATAGAACTAAGCAGTGACTACGCCCAAGACTGTGCCAATGTAAAAAAACGTTACAAGTTAATTGAAAAATGGATGACCAACAACTGGCTTTGTCTCAATGCCAAAAAGACAGAACTAAGGATTTTTGGGACTAATACAGCTAGAGCAAGACTGAACCATCAATACAAGTGTTTCAACATCAATCAAAGTCAAAACTCTGGGGATGCACATGGAAGCATCACTGAGCGCAGAGTCCCAGGTCATGCAACTGACTAAGAACTGCTCACATTACCTGAGACACCTACACAGAATACGCCCATATCTAAGCGAGGAAAATTGTGCTACAGTAGCAAGAGCCACCATATTATCCAAGTTAGATTACAGCAATGCCCTGCTACTAGGAGCAAACAAAAGGCACATTGCAAAATGTCAAAAAATACAAAATAGGGCTGTGAGAATCATCAAAGGATAAAGGAAAACAGAACACATCAGTGAAGATAGGAGAAATCTACACTGACTTACTAATGAAGATAGAATTCAGTTCAAAACCCTGACGCTAACCCATGAAAGCCCCAGCATACCTCAAGAAGAAACTTGTTACATATGTACCGAGATGGGCACTCCAGTCTGAAGCCCAGGGCAACCTCGTAACCACCAGTTTCAGGAAAACCAACGGACTCGGCAAAGCCTTTCACACCAAAACTGCAACCTTATGGAATAACCTCCCACCACAAATAAGACTAGAGCTCTCATACATTACCTTCCAAAAGAAACTCAAGACACACCTGTTTAGATAAATCCCGTCTGAAAATCCGTAGTTTCATGTTGTCCCGTGACTTGTTTGTATAATGTGATTCTGCGTGTACATATGGCGCCCTGATGCCTCTGCAGTAGAAATAAATTAAATAGATCAATTTATGTAGTACATGTTTTATTTATTTATCTGTTGGATGACACAACCCACCTTGAACAATGCTATTGTTTCTTTCTTCTTTGTTCTTACAACTATATAACTGCATTAATAAACTGACCTGAATTGATTTGGTAGACTGTTAGGCATGAATTCAAATGCATTGTTGTGACTTCATAGCAATGGAATTTAAGGTTGACTGTCGGTGGGAAGGAGGACTTTTGAACACGCAATTGAGTTAAAACCTTTGACTTGTTGTATTGCTTGGGAAGACAAGGATGGAGAAAAGTCAAATGCCAATCTATCAATGTAGATATTGGCATATTGTGCTATGAAGATGATGACCTCAAAGGGTTAAAATTAGTGTGGAAATTCAAAAATAAATGACTACAATACCTATTATTTGCTAGGAATGCCCTCATCTAGGTGACAATATGGGGTTTTGGCTCCTTCAAAATCGCTTCTGAGTGTGAGTTTACGATGCTGTATTTCCCCATAACGGTGTCCTAAATAATGTACTCCTTTCCCTACACCATTGCAGTTGCAGTTTATGCTTGGAAACTTCGTCCCTGGAGAGCTAACGCAGTTAAGGGGACCTCTGTGTCTTGTTTGCGGGGTTCATATGAAGGGGATGCTAGTAGGTCCTCTATGTACTGTACTAAAACTGGGAGTTGGACGTCATCTAGGTCTTTTTTCAGTTGTTGTCAGTAGAGTGGGAGTTTCTTTCTACCCCTTGTGGGAGCGGTGTCCACGTATGTTGAATTACTCGATAAGAAAAGTCAAATAAGTACCCACTGTCTAGGTGTATGTGTATGGAATAGTATGTGTAACAAATATCGACCACTGAAAAGTGTGTAGCCATCTGGGAAATACAGGAAAGTATGATGGCCAGATTCAAGACTACTTGGAAGGATGGCAATAGCAAAGCATTACCAATCTATGCTCCTGAATGAGCCTATTGGTATTATCTGATATCGGAATATTGTAGGAGCTTTTTGTTGGCACTATTATTCCCTGTGCTAAAAGAAACTGTATTCTTGGGGCTATACCCTCCTCTGCTTATGAGTGTAACTCATACTGGGGAATTTTGGGTAGCCATTTTGTATGCTTTATCTTAATTCTGACTGGTTGGGACTATTTCAGCAGTTTAGTTTACTCCTACGTCCCGTCCCCTTCCCTCCATACTTATGGGGCATCCCTCTGTCCTGTGGAACGGGAACAGAGCGCTGTGTAAAAGCATCCAAAAATTTCAAATTTCCTTACTCCTTCCTCTCTTTCTATGCGGGGCCTGGCACACGGCAGTAAACCCGCCCATCTCGGCTCCGCCCCGCGCATCTCCCATCAGTCCTTTTCTACGCTTGTTCAGGGCTGGACGCACTTGCTTCCTCAGAAGATCTTCTTCCCTTTTTTTTTTTTTCTCCTCTCTGTCTATGTCATTCAAACTAAACTTTCCAGATTGTTCATCGTGTCACCGACGCTTCGCGAGGGCGGATCCCCATCCTCTTTGTCTAGGATGTTTGGGTCCGGATCACCGTTGGGACTCCTGTTTTTATTGCGACTCCCTTTCGATCTGGGCGCTTCAACGTCGGTTGCAGCGGTGGGAGGAGGTGTTTCGACGTACTCCTCCTTCGCATTTTCAAGCGTTTATCGACAAAAAGAAGAAACGCCTGGTAAATTCTTTACTTTTCAGAGCACCCCGGCCGGGAGATACCTTTCCGGGTTCTTCCCGAGCTGGGAGGAGCGTTGATCGCTCTGTCACCGGGGATTGTCCCGAGGTGCCTTCGGGGCCTAATAATTGTACCAGAGTTTTCTCCGAGGGTCTCCGTAAGGGGCCTGTGGATACCGGAGCACGCTCCGAGGCCCCTCCTGTGGGGGCTGCCTGTAGACCCTGTTCTACTGAGTCGTGGGGTACCGGAGCTCGCTCTAAGGCCTTGTTATCGGCTTCCCTCAAAAGTACCGGGGTACGCCCAGAGGCCTCGGCTGGGCTTGGCGTTAACGAAGGGATGTTCGAGGCCTGCGCTAGTAAGGCTGTTATCGGACCTGGGTCCGAGGTCTGTCATGATGCCTACCCCCGGAGCACCAGGACAGGCCCAGCACCCCCGGGAGCAGGCATCATGCCCTCGGGTAAAAGCCCAGCGGCCCCTAATAGGGGCTCTTTGGACTTTGTCCTGGCGCCTTAGGCGCCAGGCTCATGTTGGACATCAGTCCTGGCGCCACAGGCGCCAGGCTCATAAAAGAGGGTGTTTGGTGGACTTACCTGACGCAGACCATGCTGCATGAAGCCTCAAGCCAAATGAGGCTTAGTAGGGACTATTTTATCAAAGGAACTATTTTACTTGGGTGGGGACCGTGGAAGAATACTTACCTGGAACTTCTTCCAAGGCTATTTAAACCACGCCCGGACTGCCACACGTGCTTCGCGTTGCTCTGCATCTAGCAGCTGAACGCTCACCGTGCCTGCTCCTGCATCTTGCCTCCAGCCACGCCCGCCTCGATCTTGGGATACCTGAAAGGAAGGAAGGGAAGAGAAAAGGTGAAAACCAAGAACTTAATCTAACTTCCTACCTGCGTCCGGAACCATCACGCCAGCGATCCTGAAGATACACATTCTTTAAAAGCATCGCGCTACTTGTTGCAGCGCCGCGCATCACTCACCTGCTTCGTGGGCTCTTCACTATCCACCGCGACCTTCTGGGCATTCCGCCACATCTCTGCACCTGCAGGGGAGAAGAAGAGACAAAAGGTGAGCAGGAGGAACAAATGAGGAAAGCCTGATTTTCCATCACAAGACTTACCTGGCCATATTTGATGGAACCACTCCTCATTTCGGGTCGGCACCACTTCTTGGCCTGGTACCGCACCCCAGCCCCTAAGGGGAAAAAAGAAAGACATTACTAGAGGGATTCAAAGACATTTAAAGGGATCATTTTATCACAAACTCACCTGAGTTTATCTCCGGCAATATCCCTCGAAGCATCACTTCCACTCTGCACCTGAAAATAAGGACAGATCGCAGGTTAAGAAAAGCAAACAAAGAGAAGACTCTACTCTAGAACTTTTTAAACTGCATACATACGGCATTTCGCCTTCCGAAACCAGTGAAGTAACTGGTCAAATACGCGCCCCTGCACCAGAAGCAGGATGGAGAGCTCATCCATTCAAACATTAAGGTGAGCCTTGATTGGGGATTTCGGAGGTGGTCAGAGAAGAGCAAAGGGGAGGTGGGAAGCAATCACAATACTCTGCAGACAGTTAATCCCCTTTCTCCACCTACAGAAAGATTTTTCTACGGGCCAGACAAGCCAGATTTGGGGGTCCAGTTCAGTCGGTGTTTCGAATCCTGCGCATCACGCTTGAAGAGGTCACAGCAATCCAGAGCAGGTGAGCGCCTCCGTGGGAGCCAGGTGAGCGTTACAAGGTCCCTCATGCAGAGGCTAAAGCGACCAACATTTCTGAGAGGCCTCCCCAGGCCTTATCGGTGAAAGTTGTTCATCAGCGTTCCCGCTCTTGTGGCAACGCCAGAACTGTTGAGGGGGCAAGGAGTGAAAGTTCCTCCTTTGCCAGCAGTGCCAAGGTCCTTCCTGTGGAGGCTAGGAGGCTAGTTTGGCCACTGGTATGTCGCAGAAACACTCCAGGCCACATAGTACCGGCTCGGCTGGGGGTCCTTCTGTAAAGGCTAAAATTAAGACCCCTGACACACCGAAGAGGACCCCTGCCTCACTTCCACATGTGCCGCAGTTCCCCTCAGGTGATAGCAAAATGGCGGCCGTTCCCGCCACAACCACGGTGGCCATTTTGGGTGCTCATCCTACAACTATGCCATCGGCCTCAGGTGTAGGAGTTGGTTCCGCGGGTGAACATAAAATTTCTTGTGCACATCCGTTTCGTCCAGTTTACGATTGGAACGCCCGGATGGCCCTTCCGCACAATGTCTTGTTGCCTGTGGGTTCGGCACCTTTGATTTTTGTGGACACTTCAGCGGATGGGCCTGTGTGGCAACCCTCCCCTCTGCGTCCCTGGAATTATCCTCCTCGTGAGAGGCCTTCTCCGGCAGTTCCGAACCGTCTCGGGAGGATGCCTTTTTTGGCAAATTTCAGACGCTCCTGTGTACCGACCCCATGAGAGAGTATTTCAAGGGTCTTTTTAGGGAGATATGCCCGCCTGCGCCTCCGGCTCCACCCGTTCCACCAGTGGTTCTGCCAGCACCGCCCTCGCCTACGGTGCCTCCACCGACCCTTCCGCCCTTGCCCCCATTCTCCCCAGTGGACAAGACAGTGCCTGACACGGTTCAGCAGGATCCTGACCTGTCGGATGATGCACAAGGCGAGCAGGACAGCGAAGACCAGCCCCGCTCGATTAGAGCTTTTCACGACTGGGTACTGGACATGATGTGCCTGTTGGATGTTGCAGTGCCCGAGGCACCCGCTCCGCAGGAGGGGGTGCTTTCGGGGGCGTTCACCTTGTCTCCTTTGGAGCGTACCGGCCTGTTCTTACAGAAGGACGCTTTGGCCGAGGTCCGTAGGGTCTGGGAAAAGCCACACTCTGGACTGTTCGTCAGTAAGAAAATTGACGCACGTTACAGGATGCATTCTTCGGAAGAGGTGGCCCTGTCATCTTGTCCACCCCCCCTCTTCAACAGTGCTGGCTGCGGCCACTTTGCAGTCCAGGCCTGCAGCGTCCTCTTCTACGATGGCGACCATGGGGAAAGAGGACAAACTCCTGACTCCCTTGGGAGGAAAATGTTCGCTAATTCGGCCTTACAGCTCCGGCAGGCCAATGCGGAACTTTTTTTTGCGGGGGCGAACATGAAGATGTGGAATTGTCTGTCAGAGTTCGAGGAGTTCATTCCGGTCGAGAAGCTGGAAGACTTTAAGGCGGGCTTATCTGACACCAGAGTCTTGGCCCAGGATCTGCTGTAGGCCGCGGCTCATCACATCGACACGTCGGCTCGGGGCCTTATGCTGGGTGTTGACACCTCTCGACAGGCGTGGTTGCATGCCACCAAGTTCTCGAGGGAGGTACAAGACAAGGTGTTGGACCTGCCGTTTGACCGAAAGGAGCTTTTTCATTCCACAACGGATGTGGAGCTCACCAAAACGAAGGACAGCACCCAGACAGCTAAGTCCTTGTCAGTCCTGGTTAAAACCCCTTTCAGGACCCAGAGACCGCTGTCGCAGAGCCAGGCCTCCTCTGCTTTCAGGGGCTTCCTAGACCGGAAATCCCGCAGAGGGGATACTCCTTTGGGCAATAACCGCCGGAGGCAGCAACGGAGTCGGTTTTTCTCCCGCTCCTCAGCCTCCTCCTCAGGGTCAGCTGGTAACACCACTGAAAAGCCTGCCAAATGAGGGTTTTCCTCGCTCGCATGAGACCCCGGTGGGAGGATGCATTGCGTCTCATTGGGAGGCGTGGCAGACCATCACCGAGGACAGGTGGGTCTTGTCAGTCGCTCGGGCGGGCTTCCGCTACCCCAACCCCCTTCCCCACCCTTCAACCCTCCTTTCCAGCAGTCGGGATCGCCCTTCCTAAACGCAGAGGTGCAGAAATTGCAGGACCTCGGAGCTGTGGAACCCGTTCCTCTTGGGGAGCGAGGGGAGGGCTTCTACTCCCGGCTGTTCAGGGTGCCAAAACCCAACCAGGCTGGCCTGCGCACCATCCTAGACCTTTCCCAGTTAAATCTTTTCCTACCCCAAGAGACATTCAAGATGATCACGCCCGGCCAGATACGGTCGGCCCTGCAGATGGGTGATTAGCTCAGCGTGGTGGATCTTCAGGATGTCTACATGCATATCCTGATCTGGGGTCCACACAGGAGATATCTGTTTTTCTGTGGGAGAGGAGCATTTCCAGTTTCGAGTGCTTCCTTTTGGCCTAAGTTCGGCGCTGCGTGTCTTCAGGAAGATGTCGGTGATTGCGGCTTATCTTTGTCTGCAGGGTATCCATGTGTATCTGTATTTGGACGACTGGCTCTTGCGCAGCCCTTGTCCGCTGAAAGGTGCCTACAATCTTCAGTCTCTCCTCCAGCTCCTGTTCCACTTCGGGCTGTCGGTGAACTGGCGGAAATCTTCCATGACGGTCTCTCAGGACTTGATCTTCCTGGGTTTTCACTGGAACACGATCGACTGCAGAGTGTACCTGACCGGGGACAGAATGGCGGATCTGTTGGTCACGTGTCAGATGTTTGCGCAGTCGGAGAGCATGTCGGCCTGGTGGTTCCAGAGGCTTCTGGGCCTCATGGCCTCGTGCGTTTTGGCGCTTCCTCTTGCTCGCCTCAAGATGAGGTGGACTCAGATGGCTCTTCGGAGTTCTTGGCTTCGGGCTGTGGATCCGGACTCCAAGTTGATAACGATTCCGGCTTCCTTGAGAGAGGCCTGGACTGGTGGTCATCCCTCAGCAACCTGTCGGTGGGGGCGGGGTTTCAGGACCCAGCTCTGACGGTAACAGTCACGACAGACTCCTCCCTTCTGGGATGGGGTGCGACGTTGGATCTTCTTCAGGTGTCGGATCTTTAGTCGCCTCAGGACAAGCTCCTCCACATAAATCATCAGGAGCTCCTGGCGATCTTCCTAGCGCTCAAGGGGTTCAGACCAATCATAGCCAACAAGGTGGTCCGGATTCGCACGGACAATGCCGCGTCGATGTTTTACATCAACAAGCAAGCGGTCACCAAGTCTCCCCACCCCCCCCCCGCTCGTGGAACTGTCCATCCAGATTTGGGAGTGGGCGGTTCAGGATGGTGTTTGGCTACTTGCAGTACACATTCTGGGCTAGCTGAATGTCACGGCAGATGCCCTCAGTCGGCGGACGATAGTCAGCTACGAGTGGGAACTGAAGGCGGAGGTCCTCTCATGGATTTTCCTGCGCTGGGGCACTCCGGAAGTGGACCTCAACGCAAACAAGAAGCTTCCTCTGTATGCCTCCAGAAACGGTCTAGGAGCCTCCTCTCTGGAGGATGCTCTTGAAATTCCATGGCACAACACGAGGGCTTATGCCTTCCTGCCTCTGTCTCTAGTTCATCGGACGATTTCCAAATTGAAGAACCCGGTGAACTGTTCTCTTCTGCTCATTGCCCCTTGGTGGCCGACCAGGTTTTGGTTCCCAGAACTTTAACACCTGTCAGTGTATCCGCCGATCAGGTTACCGGTGACCCCCCCATCTTATTCACCAGGGGGGAACAACAACTGTGGCATCCCTGCCCACAATCACTCAGCTTGGCGGCGTGGTGCCTGAGTTCAGGTCTTTAGAACATCTTGGCCTGTCCGCGGATAACATGCGCATTATCCAGGCAGCCAGAAAAACTTCGACTAGGTCCCAATACAAAAGCAAATGGCTTAGGTACTGTCATTGGTGTTTAGATAAGCAGACGGACCCAAGGCGGGCTACAATTGACACTGTACTGTCCTTTGTATCCCACCTAGCAGAGTCGGGAGTTCACGTTCTGTCATGTAGAACTTATCTTTCAGCGGTTTCCGCCTACCTATCTACGGACCAATGTTCTTACTCTGTCTAATCCAGTGGTTAAGAGACATTTTGCAGGCTTGATGCGCCTTCATCCTCCGATTCGCAGTCCGCACCCAGCATGGGATCTAAATGTGGTCCTGACGGCGTTGTGCCATAAGCCTTTCGAAACCAATGGCCACGGTGGTACTCAAGCACCTCTCATGGAAGGTGTCCTTTTTGGTGGCCGTCACTTCGGCAAGGCGCGTGAGTGAACTCCAAGCTTTGTCGGTGGAACATCCCTTCTTGGCTTTTCACAAGGATAAGGTGGTCCTACGGACAAACCCCGCTTTCTTGCCGAAGGTGGTTTCTGAGTTCCATCTAAACCAGTCTATTTCCTTGCCGGTCTTTTTCCCGAACCCCGCTTCAGAGGCAGAAAGAGTTCTACACTGTCTGGATGTTACAAGGGCTCTTAAGTTCTATCTTGACAGAACTTCCGAACTTAGGAGCTCTTCTCAACTGTCACCTTTGGTAATCCACAAGGTAAGCAGGCCTCTAAGGCGACCATCTCCCGATGGATCGCGGCCTGCATTACGGAGTCTTACAGCATTCAAGGGTGGAAGCCTTCTAAAGGTATTAATGCACACCTGGTGCGGGGCAAGGCAGCCGCAGTTGCCTTTCAGAATTATGTCCTTGGGAGACCATTGCAAAGGCAGCTACTTGGGCCTCCCCATCGGCTTTTTGTAAACATTATTGTCTAGACCTGAGTTCAAGAGCTGATGCCCAGTTTGGTCAAGCTGTGCTGAAGAACCTGTTTCAGTATGTTCTTTTTTTTCCATCAACCCATAGTTCCTGTGAGGAGTGCTTGGGAATCTCCCAGAAGTATGGAGGAAAGGGGACGGGACGTAGGAGTATAACCAGGTTACTTACCGTAGTGACATTCTTACTCCTAGGCCATAGTCCCCTTTCTTCCATACGCCCGCCTGCTGTCCCCTCTAATAAGGTTCCTCTGTTGTTGCTAAAAGGTCTCTGACCTGGCAATAGAAAAGGACTGATGGGCGATGCACGGGACGGAGCTGAGATGGGTGGGGTTACGGCCGCATGGCGGGCCCCGCATAGAAAGAGTAAGGACTAAAATAATTTGAAATTTCTGGATGCTTTTACAAAGCGCTCCGGTCCCGTCCCACAGGACGGAGGGATGTCCCATAAGTATGGAGGAAAGGGGACTATGGACTAGGAGTAAGGTGGTCACTACGGTGAGTACCTGGTTACATTCTGCCATCAGGTGTGTCTTGTCAGTGCCCATTGTATTCGTCGGTTTAGTGTGCAACATAGCTGGCACTGCTTCAGTGTTCCTGTCAGCGACTTGTAGAAAAACTCCATCCATGGTGCAATAAATGGTGCTGTTCAGCTTGCATAAAACCTAATAAGTTTACCAGGGCTGGTCGGCTCAGCGGAAAGGCATGTTTATCAGTAATCCGCCCTAGCATAAAAGAGGCTGGTTTGATTCTGGGGTGTTCCATTTACCTACAGAATTGATACTTGTGGAGGACAAAGGATGCCAAATAAACAGTCAGAACAACTGTTTGACCTACTTGCTGCTGTGTGTAGTAGGCAAGTGATGGCCACCCCCTTCCCCTACCTCACATTGACTGTATGGGCCTTATTGGTGTGAGATTAAAGAATTCATGAGATTTTCTCTCTGGCTGTTTCAGTATTAAGCGACCCTCCTGCCATTTACGGACTGTGGGGCTAGGGAATTCCTCCTTCTGCCAATCCTCTAGGGCGCCTCTACATCTCCCTTTGTAGGGACTAACGCTGGAAATGATGCCACTGCAAGGCCATGAGCTTACTCTCAATGTTCTACTTCTGTTCCTGACAAGCAGCACAGTGGTTCACCCGCCACTGTCACAAGTTCAGAGTGGGGCTTGGTCTGCCCCGGGGCAAGGGGCAGGAACGCAGAGTATAAAGAGTATAAAGTCAGAAGACACAAACAAATAACCTCGCACAGCAACGCTCCGGTATTGAAGCGACCAAACTGAACAAGACTGGCATGCGCACTATAATTAGACCTATTGGATTTCAATTTGCTTTTACCGCAAAAGAAATTCAAGATGATCACACCTCCCCAGTTCTGGTCTAATCTTCAGTGAGACTGAATCTGTGCAGTGGCACTTAAGGATGCCTATCTTTTGCCGCGGTTGGGCTTTAAAACATGCAGGGTGTGTAAGTCCAAGATGTCCATCACGGACCCGCACTGTATCTGCTTGTGGTGTCTGGGTGAGAGCCACGACACCGACGACTGCTCGAAGTGCCAGCCGTTGACTGCCAAGGCCTTGCGGGAGCATAAGGGGAATTTGCAGGTAGGTCGGGTATCCAAACCCCGTACATCCAAGAAATCTCGTCTTTCCACTGACGACTCGAGGGGTGACTCTCCCCGTCGGAAGGAGTCCAGGGGATCTCGGTCCCAGAGTGGTTCTTGCCACTCGTCCTCCTCGTCGAGGCACTCCCAGAAGCGGCGTCACCGTTCGCCTGCCCCGTTCTCGTCGGATGATGGATCTGCAAGGAAAGTGGCTTGCCCCACTAAATCCTCTCCTCCGTAGGAGTGGGAGGCATTCGGGGAGAAAATGTTGGAGATTTTTCAGTTTCAGGGCACCTCCCCGTCCGCACCTTCGGTTGAAGCTGGCGGGGAGCGGTCTCGGTCCGACGTTCGCCCGCCTTCGGACCCGGGTGGTCGGCTTGCTAAGCATCAGGAACCTCTGAGGTCCCGTTCGGACAAAGCTCAGGTAGATCGCCAGAGACGTGCCAGGTCGAGGTCCTCGTCCCCTGTGAGACCGTCGAAGCCTGGGAAGTTGTCGACTCCGTCGGCGCCATGCCCCTCGAGTGCGGCTGTCAGGGCTTTGCTCTTGACCAGGCCCTCGGAGCCATTTTTGATGCCGAGGCCGTCAGCGCCCTCAACGCCATCGGGGCCTACAGGTCTGAATTTGATGGTGGAGGCCCATAGAGCTGTGGATCCTCCAAGAAAGGCTTTGGCTAACACTGTGTCGCCCCCTGTGGCCTCCAGGTCTACTCCTGTACCTAGGAGGGAGTTCCTTCACTCTCTACAACATATTTATGAGGATCAGGAGAGGTCTTATGTGGAGTTGGAGCATTTTGGTGCTCCTGGTGACACTCCTGCAGCTCCTGACATGGTCTTTTCGGAGGACAGTCAGCTGGAAGATCTGAGGCAATCTTTACATGATGCCAGTGGCCTGGATACATCTTCCGAGATGGAGTTTGGCAGATCTGAGCCTGGGGCTCATGCTGAATCCTCCTATAGGAGGTTGATGTCAAAGGTTACAGAGTACCTGGTGTGGTCCGGCCCTCAAGTTGAATTTGATCAGGATGACCTGACTGACATTTTAGATAAGGGTCTGTCCACTGACCCAGTGTTGCCTTTTCACATGGCGTTACAGAAAAGGGTGGCTTCTCAGCATCTCTTCCAGCGGTCAACAAGTTGCTGACTAAGAAATACCGCTCATCCAGTAGTGACCCCAGCTACCTATCCACACACCCCACTCCAGAGTTTGATGGTTCAGGCGGCCACGGCCCCCTCGAGGCAGGCGGCGTACCCTACCATCCCTCCAGATAGGGACGACAAGCGCTTCGATGGATGGGCATGCAAGGTATTTTCGGCTGGAAGTATTAAATCGGCCAACTCCACCGTGTCTTCGCCAAATTTTCGCACACTCCGTGGAATTGTCTCCCTGGCGGCTGAGCGTAGTCCCGAAGTGGAAGAAAGGGATGGGTTCCTTGCTATTGTGCAGGATGGCAAAGATGCCATGTGTGAATCCCTTCAGTCTGGGTTGGACACGACAGATGGTGTCAGCCGGTCCATGGCTGCGAGCACTGTGATACGCAGGTTTGCGTGGTTGCGGAAGTCGGGCTTTGCACTGGACGTGCAGGCCCATCTTCTCAACATGCCCTTTGACGGGTTTCATTTGTTTGGCAGCAAGGCTGATGAGATCCTTGAGAGGTTGCAGACCTCTAAAGCACCTGCTAAATCTTTGGGCATAGCTGTGCGTCAACATCCTCCTTTTCGTCGAAGGGGACAGCAGTGGAGGGGTTCCTTTCGTTACTACTCCTCTTTTGGTAGAGCGAGGGGAGCGGCCAGTCAAAGGGGACACCGTAAAACTACCTATGGTGGACGGGGAAGAGGTGCCAAAGCCGCTCAGGCAGCAGCCTCTTTGCCTTCAGGCGTTGCCGCAACGCTCCATAACAGCTATGAGGCCAAGTCCCATTGGTTGCCGGTTGTAGGCAGACTGTCTCAGCATCTCAAAGAGTGGCGAGCCATTACTTCAGATGTGTGGGTTCTGGAAACAATAGCCCACGGCTTCTGACTACCCTTCCTAAATCGGCCTCACAACAATCCACCGGGGAAACTCTCTTTGAAGTTTCCGGATCCGCTCCTTGTGCAGGAAATCTTGACCCTGCTGTAGAAAGGGGTTATAGAACTAGTGCCTATGGCGGAGAGGAACAAGGGCTGTTATTCTCCATATTTTTTGATTCCCAAGAAGGACGGAGGACTGAGACCCATCTTCGACTTGCGTCGCTTAAGTTCCTCAGGAAGGACAAGTTCAAGATGGTCACTCTTTCTCAGGTCCTTCTGGCCCTTCGACTTCAGGATTGGTTGGTGTTATTGGACCTACAGGATGCTTATTTTCATGTGCCGATCCATCCAAAGCACAGGAAATACCTGAGGTTCGCAGTTGGCAGCTCGCACTTTCATTTTGGGTCCTGCCATTCGGGTTGACCTCCGCCCAAAGGTCTTCACCAAGCTCATGGTGGTGGTGGCAACGTATCTCAAGAGGGGGGGGGGTTCGCGTTTACCCCTACCTGGACGACTGGCTGATCAGTGCTTTCTCCCGAAAAAGCCTTGGATCATCTCCGTCTCACCTGCCATTCTCCCTTCATAAGCTGGGCACACCTTCCCAACAGCTCTAGTACATCGGGGCTGTGTTGAACACATCCTTGGGGAAGTGCTCGCCACCCAGGGTGAGGGCTCATCACATTGTCCAGATGGTCGACAAATTTGAACATGCCCAGCGTCTCACGGGTTTCGAATTCTTAAGGTTGCTCAGCCTTATGGCACCCTGCATTTTTCTGGTGCCGGAAGCCAGGCTGCGGATGAGATCCCTTCAATGGGCCCTCAGGACACAGTGGTCCCAATTCTCAGTGAACATGTCAGATCGCCTTCAGATTCCGCTCAAGTTCTCACGCGATCTTCTGTGGTGGGCCAATCGAAGGGAATCTGATGAAGGGAGAGCCGTTTTGGCAACCATGGCCAGAGGTGACAGTAGTGACGGATACTTCCCTCACAGGATGGGGGGCTCACGCCAACGAGCTGACCGCCAGCGGTCGTTGGTCTCTGTCGGAGTCCAGACTTCACATAAATCTTATGGAGCTGAGAGCCATCAGGCTAGCCCTGAAGGCTTTTCTGCCGTTTGTGCGCGGGAAGAGTGTCCTGATCATTACAGACAACACAGTGGCCATGCATTACCTCAACAAAAAGGGGGGGGGTGTAAGGTCGCTCCCGCTGTGCAGGGAGGTGCTGCCGCTCTGGTTCTGGGCAATACAGCAGGGAATCTCACTTGCGGCAGTTCATCTGGCCAGAGAGGAAAATGCGGCGGCGAACACTCTGAGCAGGCAGAGCGCGGTCTCCCACGAGTGGGAGTTGGCTCAGGAAGTCCTTCAGGAGATCTTCGTCACTTTGGGGAACCCGTTAAGTGGATCTGTTCGTGACCAGTGGTAAGCGGAAGTGCGTGACATATTGCTCAAGGGAATTTCCCCTGAGAGGAGCTTTAGGGGACGCGTTTGTCGTGGATTGGTCATTCCCACTTCTGTAAGCGTTTCCTATGGTCCCCTCCTATGGTCCCCGTCATTCCTCAAGTTCTACGTCGGTTGCGGAGGTTCGGGTCCCACATGATCCCAATTGCTCCGGATTGGGCCAGGAGAGCGTGGTAGCTGGACCGTCTAGAAATGTCCATCTGTCCTCCGCGCCGTCTTGCCCACACAGAGGATCTTCTCTCACACGGGTGAGGCCAGTGGGGGGTCGGGCTCTCCATCCAGAGGTCAAGACTCTCAACCTTCATAGTTGGTTTCTGAAAGGTTGAGATATAAGGATTGGGACCTCCCGGATGACGTGATGGATGTGTTGCTTTTGGCCAGGCATCCGGCAATCAAATCCCTGTACCGTTGCCGTACGTTTTGCGACTTGTGCAGAGAGTACAATGTCGATCCTTTTCAGTGTTCCATTCCAATGGTTCTTTCTTGCTTTCTTTGGCCCACAAGAGTCTTCAAGTGGGTACCATTAAAGGTTACCTGCCAGCGCTGTCTATTTTCAAGCGCTCATCAGAAGAACGTTCTTATTTTAAGATTCCTTTGATTACCCAGTTTCTAAAAGGGGTCACACATGTGTTCCCGCCGTCCCCTTTTCAGCTGTCGGTTTGGGATCTAAATGTGGTCTCGACATTTTTGATGGGTGCTCCGTTTGAACCTTTCCACTCTTGTCCTTTTGAGACTGTTGACCTTCAAGACAGTTTTCTTGATTGCAGTTACATCTGCTCGCTGAGTGAGCGAGTTGCATGCACTTTCGTCTAAGCCACCCTTTACTGTGTTCCACAGGGAGAGTACGTCCTTCTTTTCTAACTAAGGTAGTGTCTGAGTTTCATTTGAGCCAGAAGGTGGTACTTCCTACCTTCTATCCTCCTCTTCCTCATCCTGGTAAGGAAGAGGAGAGACTCCATAGGTTGGACCCTAGGAGAGCTTTGAGCTTTTATATTTCTAGGATGTCCAAGGTCAGAATGGATGACCAACTTTTTGTGGGATACACTGGTCACCGATTGGGGCAGGCGGTTACCAAACAGACCTTATCCAGGTGGATTATCCTCACAATTGCTGAATGTTACAGATTGACTGGCAAGGACCCTCATGAGGGTTTGCGAGCTCACTCCACCGGGGCGGGGCTACATCCACGGCCCTAGAATGGGGAGTTCCTGTCAAAAATATTTGTGATGCTGCAAAGTTGTCTTCCATCCACACCTTGTCAAGCATTACTCCCTGGATACTTTCCATGGTCAAGATATGGCCTTTGGTAAATGGTAAAGCAGTGCTCTATTCTGCCATCTGATTGGGTACATCCAAATTCTTCTCCCTCCTCCGTTCTTGGATACTGTTTTGGGAGTCTGTCAAAGATGTGGATTACGTTGGAGGACACAATCCATTCGAAGAACAAGTTACTTAACAACTGGTAACGTTTTTTCGACTGGATGTTCCTCCAACGTATTCCACATCGCCCTCCCAGCCTACCCCTCTGAAGAATTTCCCATGGTATGCAAATTACATTCCTGCAAGGCTATGTGCAGTCATGGAGGCTTGGTGTGCGGTTATGCCACACGTTGTGGAGGGAAAAAACATGAACTGAGGCTACGGGCGCTGTGCGTCCTACTTATAACATCCAATGACATCTCCCTCGACGGGGCCCTTCGAGGGACATCGACCCGACGCAGTCGACGCAGGACGCCCTCTGCCGAAAAATTTCCAAAGCAGCACAGCTGTAGACATTACATGTCAAAGATGTGGAATAGGTTGGAGCAACATCCAGTCGAAAGAATGTTACCAGTTGGTAAGTAACTTGTTCATCTATGGGCATTCCATCATCAACATCATCAACAACTTTATTCGGCATGTGAGGCCATCAAAGTACATCCTAACAATACATTTCTAGTACATTATTACAACAATCACAAAAAAAGAAAAAAATAGAACAATGAAAGAAGCAACACCCTCCTTGAGTGCCACCGGTCAGATCTTTATCCAGAATTCAAAACCACTGTCCCCATGCCTCTTTGAACTCCTGAAAAGCCTCGGGCCCAACGGAGTAAGATTCGCCCCAGAAAGAGGCCTGTTACTGTTGAGATCACCAGGAAAGGGGCGGAAGGTCAAAGTTGGGGGAGGAGCTGGGAATAATAACACTTCTTCGGATCCGCCCATGGCAATTACATTTTTCCTGAACATCCCTTGCCATGTGATTGTCCCTAAAGACCAGTTTAACAGAGTCCGCTTTGGCAGGCAATACCTTGGACAGTCTGGTGCACTCCAACATAGAGTCCTTAGACACAAAAGCACAGTCGCCTACAGACCGCAACCAATGAAGGCATTTGTTTGAAAGGGCGTCCCTTGGTTCTCTGCTATTAAAGGGTAGTTTTGGGACCCCATGAAGGAACACCGTAGAACTTCTACGTCCTTCATGTGCATGGTGCCTATACAGAGACCTTCCATAACAGGGGATTGAGGCATTACCCACCTTCCCCACTGGGCGCCTGTTTCTCGGGACCCTCAGGGCAGGGTTCCGCAATGGTGGGGACTCATCCCCCAAAGTTGGGCTCTCTCTGTGAGATTGGTATTGGGGGTTGGTCCACCTCTGGTTGACTCTTCGTAGTAAGGGCGATCAGGGCTTCGGAGGCAAGAGGGGACAAGGACACAGGGGATATGACCCTGTGTCAGTAGCTGGACCCACCCCTCCCCCCATCTCCCTCGCCACCTCTCCCCCATAACCCCCTTAATCAAAACCAATAATAGATTTTTAATGTCAGCCAGTTCTGAAAGCAGATGTTGACAGGAGCAGCTTTACATATTAGCAGGCCCTGTAGGAGATGAAACTTGCGGGCATTGATTTCCTTGGGTAGGTGGTTTGGGTACCCAAAGTGGGCTGTGACGTAGGAAGGAGCTAGCCCCCGAGAGTGCTTCTGACATGGACTCGCTCCAATAGCTACTGGGAGGGCTAAGCTGCTTTCCCTCTCCCGATCCATCCTAGCCCAGGTCCATTGAATCCACAGCTGGGATGGGTGGGGGGAACAAAAGAAGACAGAGGATGGGCTTCAGCAACAACCGGTATCATCCAGGAGTCTGTGGTCAGACAGATCGTGCCGGTGCTGAAGTTTGGACCAGAAGTTAAGTAGGGTGGAGCCAGCGCCAAAGATGAGGCCGAAGGGACACAACTACGGTCAATTTGGTTATACCGATAATCCTCTCACAAACATTGCCCAGGGTATCAGGAAGGTCGGCAGTAGCCACACTATCAAGACCCCCTCCAGGGGTTAGCAGGTTAACATTGGGCACATCTTCATCTAAGAATAAGCTGGCCTGAACAGAAGCGAGGGGTGGGTTCAAAGCAGGTCCTAGGGTAATCCCACAAGGCCGTGGGAGAAGCCCCACTTGAAGGCTATGGGTGTTGAATGTCTCGAATGTTGGCTCCCCATTGGCCCCTACTCCCAGATCGCAAACGATGTCTGCAGGCAATTGGGTGAGTGCTCCGTCCATGTTGGAGCACCCAAAGCAAACTCCACTTCCCTGGATTTTCCCGAGCACTTTACATGACACCCTCCCATCCCCCCTTTCTTTGGCCTGCTATACATTTCCAGTTCGCTTTTAAGTCCAGGGGCCTTGCAGGTTCGAGAGCAGGGCATATTTGTTGTTTGAGCGGGTGGGGAAAGGGGAAAGAAGGTCCTCCCCTTCTGCGGTTCTAGCCATATCCACAGCAACACCCCGGTAACCATCTCACACAATAAAGTCAAATGAAGCCAGGGAACAACTCCCAGATGTCCGTCTCACCTCCCGATGGTCACTCTGTGGCTGCAGCACTTTCATCTTGCACCTATTGGAACACCAATGGCGGGTCACGAACACCCAGGCGGGAACAAACACCTGCGCCCTTTCCACCCGCACGCTTACACCCTCGTGGGTGAAGCCTGCAATATTTGTCCTATCCTGTTGGGGGCAGGGCTTGGTCAGCAGCACCAGTAAGGCCAGTGATGGCCAATGAAGGCAGACTCAAGGCTCCCCCAGGTGGAAGCAAACACCTGCGCCCTTTCCACCCACGGGTGAAGCCCGCGATTTGTCCTGTTGGGGGCGGGGCTTGGGCAGTAGCACCAATAAGGCCAGTGAAGGCAGACCCCAGGCTCCTCCCGGCGGGAGCAAACACCCTTGCCCATTCCACCCGCAGTCTTATTCAACATTGCGGCAGTCCTGGTTCTTTCTCTGTTCCGGGGATTCTAGTTCCTTCAGTTATATGTTGGGAATTCCAGTTACGCATTTGCCCTCTAGTCATATTTCACCAACCAGCGAAGGGTAGGAGGTTGCCGGGTCGCACCCGGGATTTGCTCTGTGTAGTCTAGGAACGGCACCCATACGTTATAGAATTTGCTCCGGTTTCCGTTGCGGAAGGCCGTGATTTCTTTCAGCGACTATTATGTCCCAACGTTTTGTCCACCACATGGGAATTGCCGGGCCTTCGGGGTGTTTACACATTCTAGCTATGGACATTTTTGCCGCTCTGAGCAGGTGAGAGCATAGGTCCGCAAGGCAGCCAATCATTGGGAGTTGCCTTTCGCCCGTACCCCGTAACAGGACTATCCCCGGGTCCCATGGGATCGTCAGTCCTGTGATTAGCCGGATTTTCTCTAACACTTCTTTCCAGAATTGTGTTGCTTCGGGCATGTCCAGAGGAGGTGAAACAAGGTGCCTGTGGTTGAACAACCTCTCCAGCATTGTGATGGGATTGTTGGTTTACTTTTATTTAGAATTTCTGGTGTCAAGTACCACCTGTAGCACACTTTGATGGCTCCTTCTTTTTTTGTGATGCATTTTAGCTCTCGTGCATTTGCGTCAAGATTCGGCCCCATTCGTCCAGCCCCAGTTCTTTTCCCATTTCTGCATGTATTTTTCCTTTTTGCTTGGCTCTGACTTGTCTAGAAGTCTGTATAGGGTTGATGACCATCCAACTTTTTAACCCCCTCGCACACCCCACCACCCACCTCCCTCACCATCCACCCCAACTTGACAGTGTATCCCCCAACACCTTTCGCACAAAACATTAGGGAGCACAATGTGAACTTCAACTGAATCTTGAAAATGTAAAGACGAAAGCAGAGCGTCCAGTAGGGCACAATGCGATAGTACACCCAGCAAGTGGCAAAGCTACATTAGGCCTCAACATAGGAAAATAGATCAGTCGCTGGATGGAGGCTGCCTTGACGCGGATGCACGGTCTACCCGACCAGCGTCAGGACCCTGCCCCACCTGCACAGGGATGGAGCTTTCAGTGAATGCCATGGCCTCCTCAGGGGGTGTCAAGAAAATTTGCCTGTCCACCCCGCAACCCTCAACCCTCACTATCCACCCCAACTTTACAGTGTATCCCCCCCATCACCTTTCGCACAAAACATCATGGAGCACAATGCAAACTTCGACTGAATCATGAAAGGCTAAGGGCAAACAGCGTCCAGTAAGGCACAACAAAATCTTACACCCAATGGGTGGAGGAACCACATCAGTTCTTAACATGTACAGACTGATCAGTCAGCCACTGGATGCAGGTTACTTTGATGTGGCCTCAACCCACCGGAGCAGGGATATTGTTTTCAATATATACCGTGGCTTCCTCCGAAGTATCAAAGAAATGTGCCCAACCCCCATGTTGTATATGCACCTTAGCTGGGAACATCATGACGGATTACACCTGCCGCTCACGAAGGAGACACCTGAAATGGTTGCATGTCCTTCTAGGCTCCTGGACAACCACACAGAAGTCCGGGTAAATGTGCACTCTCGCAGCTTCATATTGAAGAGTCCCCTTCTCCCTTGCCAGTTTAAGAACAAGATCCCGGTCCCGATAATTTAGGAGCCTGGCGATAATCGTGCATGGTGGAGACCCAGGTTTTTGGAGAGGGGCCAGTGGGCGTTGCGATGATGGCCGAACCTCCCAAAGATGGCCCGTAGCATACCCTCAAAAAAGGGCTCCATTGAACTGTGGACCGATTTCTCAGGGATCCAACAATTCTAATGTTGTTCTGGCGGAAACAGGATTTGAGATCTCTGCACTTCAAACGCACCACTTTCAGCTCTTTGATAATCTGAATATCCCAGCCATTTGCCCCTTCCGTGTCCTCCAGGATCCCTAACCCATTTCTCTAACACAGTAATCCGGCCGCTTTCTTTATCCAGTTTGTTGTACAAGGAGTTAATGGTAGACACTATGTTGTCAAGTTTGGTGTTCACCGATGCAAATCCAGCCTGCACGCTGTCATATACGCATTCATGTTGGGAACACTGGGAGGGTCCATCTGGCTCAGCTGATGTAGCCTCCTCCACCACTGCATCCCTATGCGGGGATGTTGTGAAAGAGTCCATGGGGCCTTTACGGTTTTTCCCATTGCCCCTGGTCATGTTAGCTGGAGACCAGAACCACCTTGAGGGAGGGTGGGGGAGATGGAGTATCAAAGTATTGTGCCCCACCACGCACACACAATTCTGTGAGTTATAGCAGGGGACACATTCCTCCAAAATCAAGTCACTATAGTGTAACTGGCGGCAACTCCAGGCAGCACTTCTCCAGCACAGGCAAGGCTTGATTGCCGATCATGCTCAACCAAGAGGTCTGGCCCACCCAGACTCCAACTAGTGGCCAAGATTCACCAATAGGATATATAGACATATAGGGGAGCTACACATTAGTATTGCACTCCAAATAGGCGTGAATCTGTCCCAAATGGCTGTGCCGCCCAACAATGCAGCACCCAGACTCCTTTGCTGTCCTCCATAGAGGGAAACTGTCCTCCTCTCGCCGCAACTATGGGGACTCCCAGGTCTTCATGGAACACCTCGACAGCCTGCTACGGGAGGGCTCAAACCAGACCCGGAGCTGGCCGGCCGCACGCAGGCGGGCACTCCGCTCTGCCAATCGCGGTCATGGCTCCCACCGAAGGATCAAGCTGCAGGCCGAGCCACGCTGCAAGGGCCACAGTCGCATCCGGCCCGTCCCCGCAATCCCAAGCAGCAAGGCCTCACCACCGGGCTGCTCCACCGCACACGTCGTCACACGGGCGCTGCAGGCCCAGCGAGACCAGAAACAGGATTAGCAGCAATCTCCGGCACCGTCACCAGGTCAATCAACATAATACTTGGCCAATATGTCCCTGCGATGCTTGGATGGCGAATCATGTATTTCAAGCAGCTTGTTGTGCTAGATTAGAAGGATATGAGCAGGAAAGGATCTTGTTGGACACAGAGCTCAGGCAGCCATAACCGTTGCTGTTCAGCAGCACGCCCCCCCCTACAACCACGTTTTAGCTCACTGTACGTTTGACGGAGGAGAAATATCGATGTGCATATCAGTTTAGTCCCACCAACCATGGCAGTTCAGCACTGAAATGCTAGGCAGTTACCCTCTGAACAAGAGTACCAACAACCACCTCACACACCTATTTCAGCCTTGTGGGGCCTCTGGTGAGGTGAAGCTCTGCCTCTCTTAGCACAGTGAGCATGGGATCCATGTATTTATTATACTGTGTAACATTAGGTTAAACCCCAAGCACTACAAAATTATACAAAGTTGTGGGAGCCACTCTACTGAGAATGAACCCTGTTCAAATGACATGTTCTATGTTTTAGCTCACTGTACCGTACACAGAGGAGAAATCCCCATTTGCAAATCAGTCTGGTGCCACCCAGGGCAGTTCAGCACTGAAATGCTAGGCAATTCGTCACTGAACAAGTGTACCAAAAGCAAAAAAGGGTTAAATCCCACAAATTGCAAAATTATACACTAGAATACGTCTCAGGCCAGAGTATTCCTTATTCCAGGCTACTGGGCATATGGCCCTGTGTTCTAACTGTGCCACTCCTCAGCCTAAAAATGCACAAGATGAGATGGCTTTGAGGGAATCCTGGTCACAAGCGTTTGACATTCATATTCTCATCTAGTTCCAGTCATGGAGGACATGGAACTGGATTTCCCTTGGTTGTCTGTTTTTCAGGACTCTTATCACAAAACTGTGAACTTTTGCATGGCCAGCGCTGTGTCAATGTACTTTATCATCAAATGGGACTGCACAAAATCACAACCATTCACCTTACTGGCAGTACAGATTTGTGAGTGGGCTCTCCAGAGAGGAATCTGACTTCAGGAAGTTCACCTTCTGGGGACATAACTCTGCGGCAGATGCCTTGAGTAAATTGGCTGCTGCCAACCATGAGTGGGAATTGAAGAGGGTGGTTCTGATATACATGTTCAACAAATGTGGATTCTCCCAAGTTCACTTATTTGCAACAGCCCAGAACAAAAAGTGTCCTCTCTATGCCTAGAACAGGAGTCTGCAACCTTTGGCTCTCCAGATGTTTTGGACTATAGCTCCCATCATCCCTGGCCAGCATAGTCGATGCCAAGGGATCATGGAAATTGTAGTCCAGAGCATCTGGAGATCCAAAGGTTGCAGACCACTGGCCTAGAATAAAGACCAGGGAGACAGCCCCTTGGGGCATGCCCTAGAGATCATGGGGTGGTATGTATGTCCTAGTCTTCCCTCCTCTCTCCTCTCTCCTTCTACATCCAGAACTTCTTAAGTTCCAGGGGACAGCCAATTACACTCTAATATTCATTGCGCCATGGTAGAAAGTTAGGTTCTGGTTCTTCGATCTGATGAATCTCGTGACCTGTCACCCATTCGGTTCCAGATCTCCCGAACTATTCTGCCAGGAGAACGGCCAAGTCTTGACCTGTTCACCATGATCAGTGAGCTTAGTGCTTCCTGAGGTCAGATCCTTAGAGCATCTAGGCGTATCGGAGGAACATGTATGCATCATCCAGTTGGCTAGGAAGCCCTCTATAAGGGCACAATACAAAAGCAAGCAGTAGAGGTCCTGCCGCTGGTGCCTAGGCAAAATGATAAATCAATTTTCAGCTTCTCTGTCGGAGGTACTTTTATTCATGTCAGAGCTAGCAGTTACAGCCACTTAAGTAGACTCCTCCAGGACATACCTGGCAGCACTAGGTGCTGTGAAAAACTTGAGGGTATTCTCACTCCTAGATCATCTTCTCCGGTAGCCAGGGAAAGACCATCGCTCTTTGATCCCGACCCTGGGGTTGGAGAAGTGAGGGAGAATCACCTGGGTGGAGAGTCCTTGGGAACTGGGAGTGGGGTACACTTAGGAGAGGCATGGTATCCCCCTTATCCTGTTGAGACTAAACCAAACCCTTCCCCAACCTATAGGTTATTATAAAGCTGTTTCCCTCATTTCTCCACATATGACACTTAACAGTACCAGAACGAAGAAGAAGCAACTCAGAGTAAGGAGCACTATAACGTTTCACCACTTTAGTATGGACGAGGAAGATACCTACAAGGAGTTATGTGGGTCAGGCATGTTCCTTTAACTATGGTCTGGCAAGTCTTATTTGAGATCCACACCTGCAGCCTGTCCAAGGGGCTTCAGGTGTATAAGAGAGACCAGTAGAGAAGAGCAGGGAGCAACAGGGAGGCATGTGTGGGAGAGGCCAGCAGGGGACTTTGCTTCAGAGGAGGCAGCTTTGGTGGGACTGGACAAGGAGCCAGGACGCCTGCAAATTCCCCAGAAGACTTGCACAGTGGGCCATTTAAGTATTACAAACCTGGGAGCCGTGACAGGATCAGCGGCAGGAGCTGCGAGAGAGCACCAAGAAGAAAGGACGCCGTCTGCGCCTGGAAAGCAGCATTCCGGTTACCGGCGTACGGAGAAAGAAACGCGGAGAGTGCGAGAGTGTGAGTTTCCCGGCTTCAGCAGTGAGGGAGAAGCAGAGGGTGCCGTTGGAAGGAAACGTCACAAGCCAATGAGTGTCTGGGAAGACGCTGAAGCACCGGGGCACTCCTACAAATATATATTGAATACTGAATGAATGGAACTTTAAAATTAAGTGAAACCAATGCTTATTGAACACCGAATTGAATGCAACTTTAAAATTAAGCGAAACCAATGCTAATTGAATACTGGAACGAATTAAACTTTACAATTAAGTGGCATGAATGCTTATCGAATACTGAATTGAATGAAACCCTGAAAGTAAGCATTCTAAGCGTTTAATGGAATAAAGACCTTCATGGGCCAAGCATTCGGGCATGCGTTTTTAAGCGTACGTTGATCGATCGTACAAACATTTCCTATGCACCGTACTGTAGATTTCCTCTTTTTTACACATGCGAAATCAGGCAGCAGGGCGCGGCCATCTTGTGATATGATATGGCATTTATAACGCGCCTATACACAAGTGTTTAAAGGCGCGACGAGGCAAGGGAGGGGGAACAGAGGGAAGACCGACAACGATCCTACTAGGCCAGGTGTCATTCAGATGTGCTAATCTTATCAGTTGCCGCATCGCCCTAAGGTGAACTGCCCTGGCGGCACTAAATCGTATCCCCCGCCTTTGAGGCTGACATCACCAAACCTAATGATATTCTCTGCCTATCTCCATGACGTTACTGAGCAGCATAGCAAAGCACGCCCAGTCATCACCTAGGTTGATGCAAAACCCAGAATATCAACACACATCATCTCACAACACATTGTGTCCCAATTTTGAATATAAAACTATACTTTTAAAGGAAATGGCAAAACTCTACAATTTGTAAAGTACTTTTATTTCACAATAAACGCTCCGAGAACATCCGGCGATTGCCATATTCAAGCAAATGGGTAATTTTTTTCTTTGTTCTCGATCCACAAATGTTTATCGTGAGTCACATGGTTTTCCTATAAGAAGCGCATAGGACGAACCGTGAATTGCTAGGCTTCGGCATCAGCTTGGTGCTAGGCCACCGTAAACGATGTGAGGTTGCTCCTTATTGCTGGTACCGCGTAAGGGCATACTGGCCCGTGGCGATCGTCCCAAAACAGTGTCCTGGTGATCCAGCCATTTAAGTGTATCTGCAGCTGCCTGTTAAAAAGCCTGTCAGTTTGTTTGTTTAGTATTTATTGTGCGCGCCAGACCCAAGGGTATCTGGGTGCAGGAAAGTAAGAAGCCATACAGCTTGGTGCACAAGTTACATTAGTTAAAAAAGTATCAGAAAAACATGTGATCGACAGTCCATGGTATAGGTACATACAATAGCCAGTGGAAGAGCATATGCTTTAAGGTAAAGAAAGATCAGACAGGTTATATACAGGAAGATCAGCAGTTATTTACATGTAGGATCAAGTTTTGTACGTGTATTTATCATCCTTCTCTATTAGCCATCTAATCAGATTTTGCCTAAATTTGGTGAAGGTTTGGTCCATTCTCAGTGTGGTCGGTAGTTCGTTCCACAGTTGGGCTGCTTTGACTGGAAAGCTGGAGCCCCCAATGGTGGAGAGTTTAAAGCGGGGTACTTGAAGGTGGTCGGAGTTCGCTAGTCTCGTAGGTCTAGTGGATGTCTTTCTAGAGAAATGATCTGCTAGATATTGTGGGGCTTTGTTGTTTAGGCATTTGTGAATGAGGAAGACAGTCTTAAGTCTGATTTTCTCATAAGTGGAAAGCCATTTATACTTCCTTCTTGTCTCAGAAATATGTTCTTTCTTAGAGATGCTCAGTGCGGCTCTAAGAGCATTATTTTGGAGTATCTGTATTTTGTTGATAGTAGATTTGGTCGCTCCAATGTAAAGGGCATTACTGTAATCTAGTTAGTGCTCCAGATAGGATTTTGAGGTGGGAGTATTTTACGCATGCTTTTTCAAATTAGAGAGTAAATGCAATATCCAGAGAGTAAAAATGAGTTTTCTCCTCTGCAAGAGAGTAAAACGTATCCAACACATTATCGAATTGTATATTTTAAAGCGCAATGTGCAGAGATGTGATGGAAGTCTTTCTTGAAAGTAACAGCTTTTAAAGTTTTACTGCGTTTGTTCCAAGTACATTTTTGTAAACAAACACAGTAAAACCTTAACACCGCCAGTTTTGGCGAAAGGCTTCCCTCGCCTCTGTCTAACAAAAGGCAAGTGCGCACATCCAGGGGTGCCTGCGACCATAGTAGTGAGCTCTAGGCGTAGAGGGTCAATCTCTTTTGGCAAGAGTGAAACAGTGATGCAATTTACAATCCATTTGGAAACCGCTAATTCAGAGACCGGGTCTCCTTCTCTACCAGCTGCCAGATAGACAAAGAACTGACTTGTGATCGATTCACATGCAACAGATAAATTAAGGCGCAATGCATGTGTGTGTGCAAAACTACCTTGTGAATAGTCACAAAGGGGTCTTGAACAGAAAGGGCCTATAGTTCGTTGACTATTCTTATAGAGGCGAACGCCACTAGGAAGGCAGGTTTATAGGTGAGGGCCTTAATGCTAGCTTTGTGCATGGGTGGTTCTGAGGGGGCGGTCCCATTAACCTTGAAAGAACATTCAAGTCCCATCTGGGAGTTGGGTTGGAAATTGGGGTTTAATGACAGTGCGGATTGACTTTACACGTTGAGTGCTTTCCCCCTGTGCTCTGCGAGGAAGGCTGTTTGGTTTGTCCGGTGGCTGCGGCGATCGTGGTTGCGACAGGCGCTTATGTTGCAGGCTGTTTGGTTCAGTCCTCTGAAACCATTTGGGGTCCCTCCTTCGCCTCTCAAACATCAGAGGCGAATATGAGAGGGTGCGAGAGGCTTCACTGCTTGACATTCTGGTGCACGAACTCCGGCAATTTCGAGAACTGCATAAACATATATAGCACTGCGGAGAGTCAGTAGAGTCTTTGGCAGTGTTTGGGTGATTTACAATGTCGGGTTGGAGCGCCTCTTAGCTCGTGTGATTTAATCAACCACCCTGTTCCTTGGGAAAAATATCATCCTGAATATGGCTAAAAGATGAGGTATTGTCCAACCTGGTGCTTTCCGTCATGGCGGAGGAGTGATTTTGCAGGAAGGTGAGACTTCACCAGTGATTATTTTGCCGTAGGAAGCTACCTGCCGGGGGCAGGCAAGCAATTAAGCAACACGTTGCTCGGAATAAATGTATATTACTTTTCAACTGGTAGTGTGTTTCCTACCACAAAACACAGACAATTCCAGTGTTTTGGATGGATTGGGATATGGAAGATGAGTCTTGTAAATCCAGGGACACTAGTTAGTCGCCTGGTTGTACTGCCTGTATGAATTGCTGCGTCACCATTTTTCACTGTTTTGTGATGGATGTTTAATCCGCGCAAGTCGAGTATGGGATGCCACTTTCCATCTGGTTACTTTAGAACAAAGTAACAGGAGTAAACTCCTTTGTCTTGATGCTTCAGCACTTGCCAGCATTTGTTTCACTTCATGCTTGAACACCTTTAGGTGCAGGGATGACGTTTTGAATGGAGGCACATCATTTGGATGTTTTAGTGAATTCTAGCAGTGCCATTTTCTGAACCACTTGTAGCACCCACCCGTCCGTTATGTTGAGCCACTTAATGAGCATAGCGTGTTACCTGCTCTCCTATTCTTATGTTGCTGTTGTCATGATGCTGGAGGCTTCGCCTTACCCCTTTGGGTGCCGGAGGATCCTCTTCGGCATTGTGGTTGTCTTTTACTCTTTTTGGACGCCAGAATCAGGACATTTATTTTCTAGCCCTGTGAATAATATTGCCGTTAGCAGAGGAATAGTTTCTTATAGATGCACCCCTGAAGGGACGAAAAATTCCTTCTCCTTTGCAATGATGTTAACGACCGAGCTGGTTTGTCGGTATTGGCTTTCATTGCCTAGTCTATCTTGAGAACAAATAGATTTCTGCCTTAAAAAAAAAGCATGTCTTCTACTTTAAGTTGCACTTCCTGGGGAAAAGCGGGGCAACGGAGCCATTCTGGTCTACACATCACCACCCCATTGCCCATCTGTTTAAAGCCAGTCTCGGAAAGGAAACTTGCGTGTGGTGCTGTAGAGTTTAATGATGCAGACATTTGCGCCATCTAGCGGAGGAAAGAGGTATTTTTTTAAATTAATCATGTGAAAACCTTCCGTAACCAATACGCAGTGGAAAATGAAATGCTCCGTATTTGCAATAATTGGATGCATAAAAGGGCAAGGTACGCACCTTATCTGGGGCACTGAATCTAGTTTGGATATAATCGGGGCTCTTGCTAAGGTCATGCAACTGTTGGGGGATAGGAATTGTTTGCCCGCTCTAATTAGTTTGCATGTATATGCTGTAGAGGAGTTATCTGGAATCAATGACAATCACAGAAAGGCAGGATGTAGCTGTTTGAAAAACATAACAGAAATGTGTCTCTGTAGCCGATGTTTATTATAATTTATCATTTTACCCATTAATTTTGCACCGGTTGAAAACTAATGATGAACACAAACGTGAAACAATGGGAACACAGAGAAAACCATGTGGAAAGTAGTCTACAATTTGCTTCAGAGGTTAGGGCTATGGAGTATGTTTAGCTTGAAATGGGATGCGGAAGCTGACGCTACAATTCGAAGAACACCCCCCCCCCCTCTCACTCCCCTCTCCCCCTCCTTAACCTCTCCCACCACTTTCCCCCTCCCCACCCTCACCCCACTCCCTCCTTTCCCTCCTCCTCCTACCTTCCCTCCCTCTTCCACCTAGCCCTCTCCCTCCTCTCCCCTTCCCTCCCTCTGAATAATTGCTCAACATACTGTTTTTGGTGACTGATTCATGATTGTAATTTGCTTCTGTTGTTAGTTATTTGCTATGTTAAATGTACCCTGTTGTAACTGTACAACGCTTTGTTATAAAGCGCTATATAAGACTAATAAATACAATACATAGACAGTATTTTAACTAAATATTAGCATAGAATTTGGCGCTTGTGGAACCTGGGGGTACCCAGATGTGGACTACATGCATTTCGATGCTGGACTGCCCATGTGCCCGGGACAAAGACAATTACACACACAGGTTGTATTTGTGTGTCGTTGCAAAATGCCACAAAGAACAACCGAGTACAATATAAGCCAGCAATAATGGTCCGCTAATGATACTTTGATTAGTTGGTCTATAAAATCGTCTACAGTAAAACGTATATAATATTTGGCATTTCCATTCTCTCGGCGTAACACAGAGACTCCGTTCAGATCAACGAATTTTCATAAAATGAAATTACATGTTCCTTTGTCCAGTTTTGGAATGGTGAACCTTATCATATTTGACGGTATTACACCCCTCCCTTCATTTATTCCTTCCTTTCAGAATCCTCCCTTTCTTCCAAGGTCGAAAAATAATTGAACCTTATACTGTGTACGATGCGTGGGTTTGCTCAGCTAGCAAGCAAAAATCAAAGCCGCTGACCTTCACTCTGAATGCGAGCGAATAGCCCTTCGGACCATAGTGGCATTAGAAATATTTTTGAAAAACAAATGAATTTTTTGCCGCCATCCACCAATGCCACACGAAATTTCTAGTAATTTACTTTTTTTAATGAAAACAGTTAGTTTGCTTCCAAAAGCCTTATTTGTAATATTCCTATGAAGAACTTCGCACTCTCTCAGCGACTCCCACAGCCAGCCCACTCCACCTGTCAGCTCAGCCTGTCTCCTGTTCACACAGCAAATCACGTAAACGTTTTTCGCAAGGAGCGAGTCTCGAGCCCTGACAAAATGTGCTTGTACGAGAATGTCCGAGCAAGCCCTGCTGCAAACCCCTCCTGCCAGGCTGTGGTCCCCTGAACCCATGACCCCAGTTCTCCTTGAACGCATCTGGTTTCCAGAACCTAACCCCGCACCATCTCAACCTCACCACCCATATACCTATTCTGTATTGGTCATATATTCTGGTAAAGCTGACACCTACCCCCACTGCGTTTGAAATCGTACGACTCTGAGGGCTGCAAATCAAAAATCGGCCCCTGTGATAAAACATCCTATAGTGAAGGCGCTCACTCCCCACACTGATCTACACACTTATCCTAGACATTAATTAAATAATGATCATCACTATATCTTTTAAGTATATTTTAGAGGTCTATAAATTGCACACTTGTGTTGGTACTATCCCACTTTGGGTCACTAGCGAGGTGAAGGGTGTGGGGGTCGTGCCCCTGAGGTAACCTGTGGGCATCGGGATTGATAGCTGACAGGTCTGGCACTTCAGAGCGAGAAAGGGGGTAGAGTGACACACGTTCGTTTAGGACAGAATATACTGTGACTGAGGTCTTGTTTTATTAGGAGGCACTCTGGGGAGGGTCAGCAAGGAAGGGTCACACTTCTGGTACATCAAAAGAATAGCTTTGGAGGGGCACAAGGTTGAACAAGCACACATTTTCCAGCAGCAGGGGTGAGAGGTGCAGGAGCACATTTCTTGAGATGGATGAACAACCACAAGCCATGGTTTGGCCCTATCACACACAGGACAGTGATCTCAGAGGAAGAATGAAATTAATGCATTCTTTGTTCGCAACATCTTGTCTCGGCGCATCCGTGAGAAAGGGACTTGGGAGGCACAGGCACAAGAGGGAAAAGGTGGGGGCTGTCGGTGCTCGCTGTGCGTGGTGCTGCTGAGGGGGAGGGGAAACTTCGCAATGCCAGAATGCGGCCTAGTCCAAAGTTAGATTCGAGGGTACACAAAATGGAGTCCAAGTGCATCTAGCAATAGCCCCACCTCTGGTTATGTCAGGGCCTTCTTCCCAATGGCTGCAGAAGGGCAAAGGAGTCGTCCCCCACGAGTGCAAGAGCATGGTGTCACTTTCACTCCCACGATCAGTGAAGGTCCCACAATAGCTCGACGAAACTAGGAAGTGTGAAAGAACAGCGTTGCATTGTATGGCATTCTCAAAAAGGCACTTGTTGAAAAATAAGTTGACAAAGAGGATAGATTTCAAAAGACAAATTGGGCGCTTTATTTGGACACTTTATATAAACATTGTTGAACAAAGAAATAGATGGTAATCATTTGAACTGGGAAGTGAACTGTTCCACAAGCTCTGCTTTAGGTGAACAGGGCACGTTTGCAATGTTTTGTGGCAATGTATGTGTCCTTGGAACAAAATTGTGTGCGATTCCACGAGTATGTATGTCAAAGACAGTCGTAATAAGATCTTTCACAAAATTGAATTCCATTTCCTGGTATATTGGCTTGACCACCCATTTTTTTCTTCTTTTCCGTAATGGCCATTGTGTAATGAGGCATCCCAAAGTTTGTTGCAGTCCTCGATTGTTCACGCCCTACGTTCTCGTTATGCGTTGATACCGCTAGTAATGTCCTATATTGAATCCCGTCTATGCCGAAATGCAATCTGTTGGGCCTGTACTTTAGGCACATATTGTGCACATATTGTGAAACACCTCCAAATCTCCGGTGTGACAGAATTCTGCGAGTCCCTTCAGATCTCTTGATCGAGTTTTATCAAACACAATCTTCTCAAGAGCTGTGTGGAGGTGAAGATGGAATCAACCAATTCTTCTTGCGTTCCTGCTCCGGCGACAAAGGTCCATGTGCACATTGGTGGTAATGTTGGTTTTCTGTCCAAGAGTGAACTTTGGAACAGGGTTGCATTCGTGACTGCCATTTTTCTAGTAGCATTTCCACAGACCCACCACAATTTTTGGAACTCCACCAAAGATGGTTGCTGAAAGACTGGGACCACTGTAAAATATTTTCAGAACCTTTTTTTTTCCCCAGCAGCTGAGAATTTCTTATTGATTGATTTGGCAACATGCCATACATCAAATTGATGGTGAATATTTGGAAACTGCTCTCTCATGGTCTGGTCTTGGCTATTGAAACATGTCTGTCCGTGGCTATCAGGTCAATTTGCATTCCCCTCAATTGGACAATTGGAGATCTTCCAGGGATTTGATGAAACCATGTTTCCCCATGGCCACTGAGGATTTACATTCGGACACTCGCACGACCACCGAACTCACAATTTTTTTAGTTTCCATGTCCTGAAAGTGGTATGTGCAGTACTTTGCTGAAAATCCGGGGCTGTCACACTGTCCATCGCCAGCTAGCCTGAACCGTTTGTCAGAGCATGTCCTTGCAATTGACATTTGTTCAATTTTCCATGCTTGACTAATATCAGGGAATAAATATTCACGTTGATATTTGTAGTACTGCGTTTTAGAAAGGAACTGTAGTACCACAAATTGACAGAAATTGGACAACTTATTAAAAGTAGAGTCACTGTAAAGTTAAGCTGCTGCACACAGTAGATTTCCAGCTGCCACTTTCCCCAGCATTGGTTGAGCGGACCATGACATTTTTGCATGGAGCAGATCACAGGTGGCTTGTATTTTCAAGTTAGTGCCTTGTGATACACGAGTCACATTCAACAATGGCTTCCTGCATACTCCCTCCCTCCCCCACACTGGATGGACACATTTCAGCATCAGTATTATCTCCATCAGGCAGTTGTCAAATATAATGTATTTGGGCTCCTGTATTAGACTATCCTCCTGCATGAATGTGATTTGTGACTCAACTGTGGTGGACATATCGGCCGAACAGGACGCACCGTAGTCGAGATCTTGGGCAAGTTCCTCGGTCAGTTGTGTTGAGGCTTCAGTCTCTGTTAATTCAGCTTGTGTTATTTGAACACGAATCGGAGAAAACATCAATGTCGATTGTTTGTTGAGTGGCCCTTTTTTTGCTGGTGTTGATTGTGTCAAGTGGTCTGCGAGTGATTCAAAAGCATCAACATTATATTCAGTTTCGTCTTCATCTTGTGGAGTTCTCGCATTGTAGCAATGGTCCAACAACACTTTGCTGGCTTCTCCGGTCACATTCAATTCATTTTCTGGCCATTGGGCATAAGCATCTCGAGTCTGCTTATTGATTTGAACATGCTGCGCCTCAAATAATAATTGCTCCATGGTGAAATGAGTTTGGCAAGCAGCATCTCTGGCTTCAGTAGCCGTCTGTGTCATCAAAGTTAGTTTACTTCTGGGCCTCTAGGAGATGGGTTGTGAAAACGTGTTCAATGTAAAACTAACATACAGTATATAGCACTTTAGATTTAAAATAAAGCATGTTATGAAGACATCTGCCCAAACCACTTTTTGTAATCGCACTTGTTTGCTAGCTACCTTTGCTTTCTTGATTTTCTTTGAAACCGTGTTTTTCACTGTAATGACTGCACCAGCAAGTTGGTCCGCCACCTCGGATCCACGTGCCTCCTCTTCTTCTATTTCCTGAACTTGTATACATGCCTAGAATAGAATATTGATTAAATAAAAGTAAATCATATTTGAAATCAAATTATTTCCTTGCGCACACGGCTTACATAGATACCCTCGTACACTGTGTACATCATTTTGTCAAAATATACTTTTAGAAATGCACCTGATTGAGGGCTAGAGTACTCGATCAGAGATCACTGTGCAAAACCCACTGATTGTAATGTTGCACTCAAGCGTTTTGCAAAAGAGGCTCGATTATAATAATGTTACTGTCTAATAGTATCAGATGTATGATATATACTTTATTTCATTCAAGGGAACTGTCAGTACGCATACCTCAGGCTCTGTATCAGCTAGAAAGGATGATGTAATTGTAGTTGAAGTGCCTGCATCACCCTGTAACCCGGTACTTGTTTTAGTATGGGTGAAAAAAGTGAAATTGAACACACACAATGGGATGCAGACAATGGTACATATCAATAAAAACACATAAACTAAACATTATGTAAACAAACGACAGGATACGTAAACTTTATCATATTATCATAAAATGCATAAAACATTTCCGGAACTGAATAGCGAAATAAAACTATGTGATACGCGCTCAAAGTTGTTGTTGACTCCGGGAAAGACATGGATGCAGAATCTTGCTCCTTCATATTCAGTGCATTGTCATGGAGTTGTAAAGAGAAAATTAGATTTGAATTAGAAATGCTAACCTAAAAGAATTGACATGTAAAGCAACCGATTACGAAAAGATTATGCTTATTTCCAAGGGCAGTATAGCATAGTTATCTGTGCCCATAAATAGTTTTCTATGATGCTCCTAAAACCAAGGACCGATGTATAGCAAAATGGGGTTTAGTTATAAAGCAATACAATCTTGTAAATATGAAAGTATTAGAAGGGACATTTACACCTAAAACACCAATCCGTCCATGTAGTTACCTGTTCAGTACCCCAAGGCCTACAGCTAAATCAGGAACCGTGACTCACCTGAGGCAGCGTGTGCATGAATAGTCGGAATTGCATTTGGAAGCAATTTACGAGACGTTCTGAGTCGATGCTTCTTTGTGTACTACGATTGGTCGTACATATTTGTGGCAAAGTGCAGGCTGCAGATGCGGAATCGATCACCCCTCAAGTCCACCAAGACATAATGGTCTCTACTTTCAAGCTCTTCCAGCGCAAATTTGCAATGTATGACCCATTGTCTTATTAGATCTATATTCCTTGAGAATACATGCATTATTGTGCCTTTAGGTTTGTTATGGGTCTTTGAACGGCAACCGTAAACCATACATGCAGGCATTGTTGGAAATTCTGTAAATAAATAAATAAAAGGTCCACATCATTAAAAAAATATTTTGCATAAAAGCATGAGAAAGATGGAATTATATCATACATTTTTCTATGCAATCTATGTTTTGGTCACCGAAGCAAAACCTGTGTAGCATAGCTGGCTGTATTATAGGATAACTTTCATACACAATTCATTGATGTGACGCAAATCGTAACATGTTACTCGTCCCTTGAATGTCCTTTTGATGCATGATAGTAAACATGCTTATAGACACGGTCCGCAAAGGATGCAATTCGATCCCAATTGACACTGATGACAATTGCTATATATCGAAAACAGAACAAATGAAACTCATGTCAATGGTAATGGTAATGGCAATGAGATGAATGAAAATTACACTACTGGGTACGTTTGTTCGAAATAGATAGAAATGTAAAGATCAAGGAGATATGATTAGGTGACCTGCCCTTACCTTGACCAACATACAGTTAGATTCAGCAAGCAGGGCAGTTAGTAGAAGGAGAATAGGGAGATGTTCACAGGTAGCACAATGATGATGAGCTGACTCTCAGTGGTCACAGAAGTTCTCTGGTAGCACGTTCACGAGTTGACTTGCAGTGCTCAAAGATGTTCTCAAGATAAATATCAAGTAGTTTATAAAGAATTAGAAAAGTGGGTGTGTATGTGAATGAGTGACATGTAAATGGCGTGGTCTTATGTGGATAGCAGGGGCGCGGCCTGCTTCAGGGGAGCCTGCATGGAGACACAGGGTCTGGCTAGGCTATGTGTACAACGGCCCCAGCACGTAAGATACCTTTGAAGTGTACATGGTGTTTGGCACCTTGGCCATTCCCACCACTGCCAGCCCCCCTTGGGAGGGCATGGCCACAGGTGCTAACAGTCATTGATTCTGGAGGGGTGGATGGAGGGCCATGAGGCATGCAGGAAAGGGCCAGAACACTGCTGAATGGAGACACACTTATGTGGATTGCAGGGGTGCGGCCTGCTTCAGGGGAGCCTCCCTGGAGACACTGGGTCTGAGGAGGGCATGTGAACAATGGCCCCTGCGCGTAAGATACCTTTGAAGTGTACATGGTGTTCGGCACCTTGGCCGTTCCCACCCCTGCCAGCTCCCTTTGGCAGTGCACATCCACTGGTGCGACTTGCCGTGATTCTAGTTGGGGGATGGATGGGCATGAGGCATGCAGACGAAGCCCGTAACACTGCTGAAAGGAGAGACACACTTATGTGAATTGCAGGGGCAGGGTCTGCTTCAGGGGGGCCTGCTTGGAGACACTGGGTTTGAGGAGGGCATGTGAACAATGGCCCCTGTGTGTAAGATAACCTTTGAAGTGTACATGGTGTTTGGCACCGTTCCCACCCTGCCAGCCACCTTGGGAGGGCACTGCCACAGGTGCTAATAGTCATTGATAGGGTAGGGGGGGGGGACGGACGGCCAAGAGGCATGCAGGAAAGGGCCGGAACACTGCTGAATGGAGACACACTTGATTCACTGAAAAATTGAAACAACCATTCATAAAGGTTCAGTTGTATTTTATTTTGTTGCTGATTTTGATAGCACAAATGTACTACACATTATAAACTTTGGGTTGCAGCACAGTATGGGAAAATCTCCTGTACTGACCGCTGTCACTGGCAAATGTGTCTCTAATGGCACCAACGACAGGGGCGGGTATCGAACGTGGTGTCCAAGCCTCCCATGAAGCCACCATGTAAACGAACGATAGGCCACCCGCCTGTACCACCTGTGGAAGAGAAAGATGCAAACTGTTTTTAAATTAACAAGATAAGTGTATTAAACCTTAGTTGAAAATGCAATATTGTATCCAATGGCATTATTGCCAGTACAAATGTTACTTAGACACATTACAATATTAAACGACTATGCATCGACACACAGAAATATTGCTTCATGGTTCTACATGAAATAAACCTAAGAAGACCACTATGATTTCCTCAAATTGTGAGTGATGCATAGAATTGCAAGACTACATTCATTTGGCAGTGATAGATCAAAGTTACGACAATATAGGAGACAACCATGAAATGGTAGTGGCCTAAGTGACATCACAACTAAGTACACTTTACTTGTTACTTTGATTGCGAGGGCGAACTGTTGCGCGAAGTTCGTGCATAAGCACCATCATAATACTCAACGCGGACCGTGTGAGGCAGACTGCCCTGAAGTCATGCAGCTCGGTAACGCATTGCGGCCGTGTCTCGCCTTCTGATATGTTGGACAAGCATCCAGAGTTTTCTCGGCAGCAGCAGTTCTCCTCCTCGGTTGGCATTAGCGCGCACCGATTGCAGGTAGACCAGGTGGAAACGTTGTCCATTCGACTAGGCTCAGATTCTTATTCTGTTGAATCGTCCTCCTAACTGTCGTCCGAAGCCCCATTGTTTCCGCATCTTTCTATTTCGAGTAATTCCGCCTCAGAATACTCCGGCTCGTACTGGTAGGGCTGTATTGTTGCCATTATGGGGAAAAATAAAAATGGATAGTAATGGTACTGGTATCTGTTCTCACGGAATACGAGCAACAAAGGTAGCTGATCAGAGCACAGAAACGAGGCACAGAATACTCAAAAAACATAGTGAAACGATTGGAAAAGCAAATCTGATGTTGTCTGATGAGAAGCGGTCTGTTTATACTTATTGAGGAAAGAGGCATCCTGCCATTGCCATGGAGACACGTCATTAGCTGAAGCGCAGAGAATGTTGACACGTGCATTGGCATTATGAAATGGCCAGTACGCGTCTCGTGATCTCAGCCTCATGGGTGGGGGATACGATTTAGTGCCGCCAGGGCAGTTCCCTTTAGGGCGATGCGGCAACGGATAAGATTAGCACAAGATGGCCGCGCTCTGCTGCCTGATTTCGCTTGTGTAAAAAAGAGGAAAACTACAGTAAGGTACATAGGAAATTAGGAAATGTTTGTATGATCGATCAACGTAAGCTTAAAAACACATGCCAGAACCCTCTGGACAATAATATTTTTGAGCGCACTATTCCTTTAAGGCTCTTCAAACTAAATTGGACCTAAATGTAACCTTAGAGCCATTTGTCATAAGTTGTTTGAACCAATTATAATTGTTCTTTCGTAACGCGCCTGAGCCGGTTTCCAAGCGCGAGCCTGGGATTCGAACATGTGTTGCTATGCGTTGTCTTGCTTCCAAGACAAACGTGTTGACCCTGAGCTATTCTCCTGGCCTTTATCTGCTTCAGCAGGTATCGGACTAGTCACTTGGAAGGTCGTTTTCCTCATTATCATCACTCCTGCTAGATAAGTTAGCACACTTTCTCTAAGCAGGACAAAGTTGTTCTTCGCACCACAAATCATTTTTGCCCAAGATAGAATTCTGAATTTTAGATTAACCAGGCGATATCCTTACCAGTGTTCTTTCCTAAACTGTCTTCAGATGTGGAAAGTTCTACAATGTCTGAATGTCATAAGAGCCCTACAATTCTTCCTGCATGGGACGACAGTTGAGGAACTCTGCTCACCTTTTCGTAACGTTCAGGAAGGTCAACATTGGTGCTCAAGCTTCTAAGACAGATCGGTCAGCTCTTGCGCCCTGGAAGCAAACGCCACATTGAAACTGCTAAAATTGCAGGGACTTTATGCACATCTGTTAAGAACAAAGGTGGCTTTGGTTGCCTTTCAGAAACCTATGCTCGGGTACTCTATTGCCAGGCCAGCTACATATGGGACCCCCATCTGCTTTTTGCAGACATTACTGTATGGACCCGAGCTCTAGGTCGGACGCTCAGTTCGTCCAGGCGGTTCTCTAAAACCTGTTTAATTAAACTTGCATTCTACTCCATTATATACAGTACTTGTGAATCTACCAAAAGTATGGAGGAAAGAGGATATGATGTAGGAATAAGAAAGTTACACACCGTAGTGACTAATGTATTAGAGTTCCCTTCCTCTATAGGCCTGCCCACCCTACCCTCGTAAAAATGTACCCTCGTAAAAATAATATATATTTATCAGTAAGTCAGCAGTTGGAAAATGACTGATGGGTGAGGCTCAGGGGATGGGAAAGAGTTGGGGGGCTTGTGAAGGCTGGGCTAAGGTTATGCATGTGCCAGGCCTTGTTTAAAAAACTAAGTAGACCAAGATTTTTGGGTGTTATAAAAAATAGCTCCGGCCCATCCTGTAGGGCAAAATGTCTCAATAGTTTGGAAGAAAGGGAACTCTGGACTAAAACCTTTTTGTTTCTCTTATTTGTATCTTTCCCTGCTCGCTTTTACTGTATCTTGTCTTTTTATTTTGTCTGTTTTCATCATGGTGTATTGTTGTTCGCCTTATTTCCATAGCTGCTTCCCTGGTGCATTGTGAGTACCTTTTAATTATTTAATGTCTTTTTGTTTTTACTCTGCACTCTTATTTCACTGTTAATGCTGTGTGCAGCTACAGTCCAGCCACCCAGATCCAGATTTGTAACACTGTTAATGGATATTACTCGTTGGGAGACACTGCAAGTGCCAGCAACGGGAGCATTCTCACAGGCCCATTTTCCCAATATCCTTCAACTTCAGATGCCATTGGGTGACTAAGGACATACAGGATGCAAAACGTGAAGGGTGAGGGGCTATTGGGCGGGACAATGCATGCATCTTTGGCATTAGGTTTTGTTGTTATAAACACAAATCAATTATTAATATGACCACATAATGATTGCCAAACATTGTTTATTCTTTTTAGCCAGATCCTTAAACTAGTATTACACTGATATAGTAAATGTAGATAAACCAAACCGAGCTGAATAGCTTGTGGTACTAATTTGTATAGTTATGTGTACGGAAAGATTTAGCTCTCTGCCACAGCTCATTCATTCATTCATTCATTCATTCATTCATTTATTCTGTGATGCAGAAAGCGTGAAATCTCATGGTAAAAGCTTGGTTATTATGTCTGCCATTTTGTAGAAGCTAGTTTGGCGGCATGGAATGAGGAGTCTGACCAAACAGAATATAGTGATTGATAAAGATGTTTGTTTATAGAACAAACATACTTACCTATCCCTAACTAGAGGTGGTTTTCCGACCACAACAAAACTAAAAACTCTGGCAGTCAAGACGTCTGTGTAGTCCAAATCACAATTCACCATCTTAGTCCAAACTCCTATTCTATCCCTACCACAAAAATTCTAATATAAGAAATAGAGTTCTTGTACCACCCAGGAGAATGACTCCCTTCTCATGGGTATGAGTCTCTCCTTGGAGCAACGTTCTTAGCTTCAAGAAAATGTTCCAAAGTTCATCAAGAAAAGAAACTAAAGTTCCACAATATCCAGGAAGGACTAGGAGAATTACTACCTTCTCCTAGCGTGCTCCACAGTTCTTTATAAGCCCCTTCCAGGCTATCTTAATTTTAACCTCTTCAACAAATCTTGCACTTCCCTACAAGAACTTATTTTGCTCTTTAGTTGGTTTACTTTCTCTGCTTTCTTTACCTTTCCTTCCCAACTGGGACGAGGAAAAGACTTTTCAAATGCTCTTTGGTCTTTCGAAAGCCAGTATTTCTTAGTACAGGGTTGAAACAAAGAATTATCTCAGTTGATTTCAAAAGAGGTGTGTTCGTTAGTTTCAAAGGGAACTGACTCTTGGCGGGATCTGGTGTTGATGAAAACAAAATGAAGATGGCCTGTTGCGTACTGTTGTGTTTTGCAAAAGGTATCTTATGGTTCAAAGGCACGTGCCCAGGGCACTGGCAGTTTCCGGGCAGCACAGCAGGAGGATACTGTTCTCGCCAATGATGCTCTCGAAGACCCTTGGGTCCGGGAGTTGCTCTTCCCAAAGCCAATTTCTAACAGATCCCGTAACATTTGGAGGCAAATACTAGAGGACCAGCCCAGGGTTCAAAGTAAATCTCCTTGGTGGTTTCACCTACGTTTCACTTGGGGTTATTCTGCAAGTTTAAGTTCTTTACTTCTTTCATTGTGGTCAGTTTGATTCCACGGCCGTCTGTAGCGTACTACTCGCCCTCCTGGATGCTTCTCGTGTAGTCACCTGCGCGGCCTAGTGGTAGGCCAGTGCTGGAGGTTTCAGTGCCGTTCTCGGACCATGCCATTCTCGGACCGCACCGTCCACTCGCCACATGTATCGCCATGACCACACCTTCACTTCGCTCCACTGATTTCGGCTCTGGAACGATTGTCCAGATACTGTCTGGGCATCCCACACTCAGTCTTTTCCACTTCACTCGACCTCTTCCCAATGGGTTAACTTTCGTCTCGCCCGGTCTCCCTCGCCTGGGTTGGTAGGTTGTTGGCCCAGTTTTGCTTCTCCTCGGTCTCTCGCTCGCCCTCCGGCTGCCACTTCTTTCTTCTTCTACTGCTACTGCAGACGTCCTGCCCACTTTCAAGATACCCCCTCCACTTTCTACTGCTACTGCCGACACTCTGTCAACTTTCCCAATGTGATCAGAAACACTTGTGTATGAGCGCGATATAAATAAAGTAACATATCATATCATGTGTTCTGACTAACCATGCTGTTCTCCTTCTCGGGACTCTCTTGTCCCCTTCTTTGAATTCTCCTTCGAGACCTCCTCCGGTCTTTCGTTTGATCTCTCTCTGGATTCAGGACCGCCTCTCCTTTCCGGATTCAGAACAAAATCAGAACTCTGTCCTTCTTTACTATTGGGTTTAAATAGGGACGGCCCCAGCAAAATATCAGCTTCCTTGACAACACCTGGTCGAGCACTCTTTCTACTTTTTGGCATCATGCTTGTGATCTTCTTCATCCCGGTCTTCATCACATTGAGATTGTCTGACAGTTTACAATAACACATGGTTTCAGACTGCACCATAGGTAGAGATGGTTTGGGTGTTGTTACTCCCCTGTGGGATCGGGAGTTAAAGGGGTTGTGTCCCAGACACGCGTCCTTTTCCCCAGTAGGGGTGTACTCCGACGTCCCGTCCCCTTTCTTCCATACTTATGGACATCTCTCCGTCCTGTGGGACGGGACCAGAGCACTTTGTAAAAAGCATCCAAAAAAATGTTTTCCAAAAATGTGTCCTTCCTCTTTGTTATGCGGGGCCCGGCACATGGCCGTAACCCTGCCCACCTTGGCTCCGCCCCGTGCATCGCCCATCAGTCTTTTTATCCGCTTGTTCGGGACGGAACGCACTTGCATCCTCGGAAGATATTCTGCCCTTTTTTCCTCTCTGGCTCTCGCTAGCGATCGTTTGCTAGTCCGTCTGTTGTTCAAACTAGACTTTCCAGATTGCTGTTCGTGTCATTGACGCTTCGCGAGGGCGGATCCCCATCCTCTTTGTCTAGAGTGTTTGGGTCCGGATCACAGTTGGGACGCCTGTTTTTACTGCAACGCCCTCTCGGTCCGGGCACTTCAATGTCGGTTGGAGCGGTGGGAAGAGGTGTTCCGACGAACTCCTCCTTCGCATTTTCAGGCGTTCATCGACGAAAAGAAGAAACGCCCCGTAAGTTCTTTACTTTTCAGACCACCCCGGCTGGGGGATACCTTTCCGGGTTCCTCCCGGACCGCGCTCTTGCGGCGACACCAGACCTGTTGAGGGAGCAAAGAAGCCAAGCTCTTCTTTTACCGCCAGTGCTGAGGTCCTTCTTTCGAAGGCTAATTTGGCGGTTGGTATGTCACAGAAACATTCCAGGCCTCACAGTACCGGCTCTGCCGAGGTCCCTCATGTTAAGGCTAAAGTTAAGACCCCTGATCCATCGATGGGGACCCCTGCCTCACTTCCTTACGTGCCGCCGTTCCCCTCAGGTGATGGCAAAATGGCGCCCGTTCCCGCCACAACGGCCATTTTGGGTACTGGCCCTACAACTACACCATCGGCCTCAGGTGTAGGGCTTGGTTCCATGGGTGAACACAGAGTCCCTTGTGCGCATCCTTATCGGCCAGTTTATGATTGGAACGCCCGGATGCCCCTTTCGCACTCTGTTTCGTTGCCTGTGGGGTCGGCGCCGTTGATTTATGTGGATACTTTGACGGAGGGGCCGGTGTGGAACCCTTCCCCGTTACGTCCCTGGAATTATCCTCCTCATGAGAGGCCGCCTCAGGTTCCAAAGCAGTCCCCGGAGGAAGCCTTTTTCGGTAAATTTCAAACGCTCATGCGTACCGACCCCATGAGGGAATATTTCAAAGGGCTTTTTAGGGAGATATGTCCACCTGCGCCTCCGGCTCCACCCGTTCCTCCGGTGGTTCCGCTGGTGGTTCCGCCGGCGCCTCCCTTGCCCATGGTGACATCCCTGACTCTTCTGCCTTTGCCACCATTGTCCCCCGTGGACAAGGCAGTGCCTGACGCGGCTCAGCAAGATCCTGACCTGTCGGATGACGCGCAAGGCGATCAGGACAACGAGGACCTGCACCGCTCTATTAGAGCTTTCCATGACCGGGTACTGGACATGATGGCTTTCTTAGATGTTCCGGTGCCCGAGGCACCCGCTCCACAGGAGGGTGTGCTTTCTGGAGCATTCACCCTGTCTCCCTTGGAGCGTACCGGCCTGTTCTTGCAGAAGGATGTTCTGGCCGAGGTCTGTAGGGTCTGGGAGAAGCCACACTCTGGACTTTTCATGAGTAAGAAAATTGACGCGCGATACAGGCTACATTCTTCGGAAGAGGTGGCCCTGTCGTCTTGTCCACCCCCCCTCCTCCACAGTGGTGGCTGCGGCCACATTGCAGTCCAGGCCTGCAAAATCCTCTTCCACAACGGCTACTCACGTTCTGGGAAAGGAGGATAAGCTTCTTGACTCCCTTGGGAGGAAGATTGTCGCCAACTCGGTCTTGCAGCTCAGGCAGGCCAATGCCGAACTGGTGTTAGTGGGGGCTAATATGCGGATGTGGAAAGGTCTGTCGGAGTTTGAGGAGTTCATCCCGGTCGAGAAACTGGAAGATTTTGGGGGGGTTTGGCCGATGCCAGGGTCCTGGCCCAGGATCTCCTGGAGGCTGCGGCTCATCACCTGGACACCTCGGCTTGGGGCCTTATGCTGGGGGTTGCTACCTCACGGCAGGCGTGGCTACATGCCACTAAATTCTCAAAAGAGGTACAGGACAAGGTGTTGGACCTTCCGTTCGATAGTAAGGAGCTCTTTCATTCTTCAACAGACATAGAGCTCACCAAGACAAAGGATAGCACTCAAAAGGCTAAGTCCTTGTCGGTCCTTGTTAAGACCCCCTTCAAAATCCAGAGACCGCTGTCGCAAAGCCGACCCTCCTCTGGCTTTAGGGGCTTCCTTGACCGGAAATCTCGCAGAGTGAATACCCCCATGGGGAATAACATCCGCAGACGGCAACGGACTCGGTTTTCTTCCCGCTCCTCAGCCTCCTCTTCAGGTTCAGGTGGCAACACCACCGAAAAACCTGTAAAATGAGGGTTTTATGCGCTCGCACGAGACCCTGGTGGGAGGACGCATCGCGTCTCATTGGGAGGCGTGGCAGACCATCACCGAAGACAGATGGGTCTTGTCAGTCGCTCAGGCGGGCTTCCGCTTACCCCTACCCCACCCTTCAACCCTCCTTTTCAGCTGTCGGGCTCGCCCTCCCTCAAAGCCGAGGTTCAGAGACTTCTGGACCTCAGAGCTGTGGAACCCATTCCCTGCGGGGAACGAGGGGAGGGCTTCTACTCCCGGCTGTTTACGGTGCCCAAACCCAACCAGGCTGGCCTGCGCACCATCCTAGACCTTTCCCAGTTCAATCTTTTCCTACCCCAAGAGAAATTCAAGATGATCACGCCCAGCCAGATATGGTCCTCCTTGCAGATGGGCGATTGGCTCAGTGTGGTGATCTTCAGGATGCGTGTATGCATATTCTGATTTGGAATCCACACAGGAGATATCTCCGTTTCTCTGTGGGAGAGGAGCACTTCCAGTTTCGAGTGCTTCCTTTTGGCCTCAGCTCGGCACTGCGTGTCTTCACGAAGATGTTGGTGATGGCAGCATATCTTCGTCTGCAGGGTATCCATGTGTATCTGTATTTGGACGACTGGCTCTTACGCAGCCCTTGTCCGTTGAAAGCATCAGGCAATCTTCAGTCTCTCCTTCAGCTCCTGTTCCATCTTGGGCTGTCGGTGAACTGGCGGAAATCTTCCATGACGTTCACGCAGGACTTGATTTTCCTGGGTTTTCGCTGGAACACGATTGACTGCAGAGTGTACCTGACCAAGAACAGGATGGCGGATCTATTCGCCACGTGTCAGATGTTTGCGCAGTCGGCAGAGCATGTCGGCCTGGTGGTTCCAGAGGCTTCTGGGCCTCATGGCCTTGTGCGTGTTGGCTCTTTTTCTTGCTCATCTCAAGATGAGGCGGACCCAGATGGCTCTTCGGAGTTCTTGACATCAGGCTGTGGACTCGGATTCCAAGCTGATAATGATTCCGACTTCCATGAGAGTGGACCTGGAATGGTGGTTGTCTCTCAGCAACCTGTCGGTGGATGCAGGTTTTCAGGACGTTAGATCCTCTTGAGGTCTCGGATGTCTGGTCGCCTCAGGACAAGCTCCTCCACATAAATCATTTAGAGCTTCTGGTGATCTTCCTAGCGCTCAGGGCGTTCAGACCGGTCATAGCCAACAAGGTGGTCCGCATACGCACAGACAATGTGGTGTCGATGTATTACATCAACAAGCAAGGGGGGACCAAGTCTCCTCCTCTCATGGACCTGTCTATCCAGATTTGGCTGCTGGCAGTGCACATCCCGGGCCAGCTGAATGTCACAGCGGATGCTCTCAGCCAGCGAACAGTGGTCAGCTGCTAGTGGCAGTTGAAAGCGGAGGTCCTCTCATGGATTTTCTTGCGTTGGGGCACACCGGAGGTGGACCTCTTCGCTACGGCGGTAAACAAGAAAGAAGCTTCCTCAGTATGCCTCCAGAGGGGGGCTTTGGAGCCTCCTCTCTGGGGGATGCACTCGAGATTCCATGGCACAACATGAGAGCTTACGCCTTCCCGCCTCTTCCTCTAGTCCATCGAGCAATTTGGAAGCTGAAGAACTCGGTGAACTGTTCCCTTTTGCTCATAGCTCTGTGGTGGCCGGCCAGGTTTTGGTTCTCAGAACTTCAACACCTGCCGGTGTATCCGCCGATCAGGTTACCAGTGACCCCCGATTTTCTTAATCAGGGGGAACAGCAGATGTGGCACCCCTCCCCACAATCGCTCAGCTTGACGGCATGGTGCCTGAGTTCAAGTCTTTAGAACATCTTAACTTGTATGCGGATAACATGCGTATTATCCAGGCAGCCAGGAAACCCTCGACTAGATCCCAATACAGAAGTAAATGGCTCAGGTTCTGTCATTGGTGTTTGGAGAAACAGTTGGACCCAAGGGGGGCTACGATTGACACGGTGCTGTCCTTCGTATCCTTCCTAGCAGAGTCGGGTGTTCACATTCTGTCATGCGAACTTACCTTTCAGTGGTCTCCGCTTATCTTTCTACTGACCAATGTTCTTACTCTCTGGGTAATCCAGTGGTTAAGAGGCATTTTGCAGGCTTGACACGCCTCTACCCTCCAATTCGTAGCCCGCACCCGCCGTGGGATCTAAATGTAGTCCTGACGGCGTTGTGCCACAAACCTTTTGAACCAATGGCCACGGTTACGTCAGCGAGGCGGGTGAGTGAGCTCCAGGCCTTGTCGGTGGAGCATCCCTTTTTGTTCTTTCACAAGGATAAGGTAGTCTACAGTCCTGACGGCGTTGTGCCACAAACCTTTTGAACCAATGGCCACGGTTACGTCAGCGAGGCGGGTGAGTGAGCTCCAGGCCTTGTCGGTGGAGCATCCCTTTTTGTTCTTTCACAAGGATAAGGTAGTCCTACGGACGAATCCTGCTTTCCTGCTGAAGGTGGTAACTGAATTCCATCTGAATCAGTCGATCTCCCTGCCGTTTTTTTTTCCGAACCCTACCTCAGAGGCAGAAAGGGTTCTGCATTGTCTTGATGTCAGAAGGGCTCTTAAGTTCTATCTGGACAGAACTTCCGAGCTTAGGAGTTCTTCTCAACTGTCTGTGACTTTTGGCAACCCTCAGGGTAAGCAGGCGTCCAAGGCGACTATTTCTCGGTGGATCGCCGCCTGCATTACGGAGTCTTTCACCGTCCAAGGGCTGAAACCTCCTAAGGGTATTCATGCACACCTGGTGCGGGGCAAGGCACCCGCGGTTGCTTTTCAGAAATGTCCCCTGGGATCCATCGCTAGGGCAGCTACTTGGGCCTCCCAGTCGGCTTTTTGTAAGCATTATTGTCTTGACATGAGCTCAAGAGCTGATGCTCGGTATGGTCAGGCTGTGCTGAAGAACCTTTTTCAGTAAGGGGTATTTCCATCCACCCGTAGTTCCTGTTAGGAGTGCTTGGGAATCTCCCATAAGTATGGAGGAAAGGGGACGGGACGTAGGAGTATAACCAGGTTACTCACCGTAGTGACCACTTTACTCCTAGTCCATAGTCCCCTTTCCTCCATACGCCCGCCCGCCGTCCCCTCTAATAAGGTTCCTCTGTTATTGCTAATAGGTCTCTGACCTGGCGATAGAAAAGGACTGATGGGCGATGCGCGGGGCGGAGCCAAGGTGGGCGGGGTTAGGGCCGCGTGCCGGGCCCCACGTAAGAAAGAGAGGAAGGACACATTTTTGGAAAAAAGTTTGGATGCTTTTTACAAAGTGCTCCGGTCCAGTCCCACAGGAAGGAGAGATGTCCATAAGTATGGAGGAAAAGGGACTATGGACTAGGAGTAAGGCGGTCACTACGGTGAGTAACCTGGTTATTCCTCCCCATGAGGTCCTCCCACATGTTAGCACCCCTAGGTGGACTCTTGGTTAGCGGTCGCACCTCCCTAGCCTCATGGAAAAGTGCACCCCTCTGGGGTGAAGTGACGCCATCTGGGGGATCGTCACATAGTTCACCAGTCGAGGTTTGGTCACAGTATTGTTTAATGTTGTTTTTAGGAGTTTTTGTTTCTGTTAATTGGCACATTAATATTTTGTCCACTTCTGTGCTGCATTACAATGATTTGGCTATTTAATGCTGCTTTCTATATATTGATGACTTCGTTTTTCCCCAGAAGTTACCTTTTATTTGTCTCTGCCTGCCACTATTAGCGTGGGTTCAGTATGTAAGAAAAAAGCACCCAATAAATAATGGTCAGCTACTCCTTGCAGAGAGTGTCTTTCATTTATACGTTGAATCTAAAGTAAAACAGTGCTTTTACGGGTGAGGTGGGGGCAAGCCTTAGTTTCTTGTTTACATGCCTGTGTCGGCACCATGATGGTTTGTATTCACTGTGCGTTTTCCTTGTGTGTGACACCTTTGAGTTGCAGTCTTTAAACTTGCAATACATATCTTGAGGGTTGCCCAGAGCAATGCCAGCGGTTAAGACAATTAAAAACCTTCCAGCCATCGCACCTTTTGTTTTGCAATGCATATCTTGAACAAACAAAGAGGTAGGACATGCCACATGAAACTTCTCGTCATGGACTCCAATCCTGTACTATTGTGCAACAAAGAAAAACTGGTTAACTCCTTTAAAAGGAGGCAAAATGATAAATGGCAATACCCTCACAGCTACGCTATCTAAATATGTCACATATACCTGGATAAACATCTCACTTTAATATAAAGAACATCCGTTTATTTAATAAAATGTATATCTCATGAATTCATGAATGAAAACCATTGATCAGGGGGCAAAAATTCAAATTGCAAGCTACTTTTCAGCCATAAAATCACTTGCCACCTCAATTCTATACTTGTACACAGCACACTATTTCTTACTCCACAAGCCTCAAATCTCAGTAGCCAATGGTGAGTGCAAATTTTGCACCCTTGTATCTTGATTAATAAGGTATATACGGGTTAGTAAGTTGTCAATAAACCTATATTTACACAATTTCTTAAATCAAAATACCAGAGATGCGGGCTATTTCCTTTTAAAATATTCCCTAACCTGGACCTGATAGTAGATCTTAACTGCAATTTGTATCTGTCTAGTCCGTGCAAAGGTACAGAGTCAACCTCTCTGCATTTCTTTTGATAACCTTGGATTGATGTTTTATATTATGACAATAGATGCAATGTTGACACCCTGTATTTTGGCTCTTCTTTGTGGATCCAGGACCATCCTCTACCCTTCCATCTCAGTTCAACACGACGACCTTCATCAGGACATATTCGGTGATTAAGTATGTAATCCATGTTCCCCCACTGATGCATTGTTATGCATCCTTTTGAATTTCCTATGTGCATCAATTGCTGACAACATCAGATTGTGTTAACACTCCTCACTATTAGACACACCTAGCCGTCAAGAAGCAAGGGCCCATTGAGACTTCTCCAATGGAAAGAAACACATCAGGCCACCTTCGTTGTGTTATTCAATACACTTACATTATCCCAGAGTGCAGTAACCCCGCTTTAATTAAAAAACGCTGGCAATCCGGAGCCGAAGTCGGCATACTGCTGGTTGCTGTTCGTATGTTTCCATACTTCCAGTGAGTGAAGCTCAGTATTAAAGGAGGGCCTTTTCTTGATTAGTGTTTGTTGCAAGATAGTTTCATTGTTTTACAACGTTGCTGGGGGAGGGGCGATGTAGCTGCGTGTGCATTTCTTCATTAAAAAAATGATTTTAGAAGCTTTTATTTTTTCCAACAGAGCTTCATGATTTCTGCAGAATGCATGGTAGTTGCTGGTCAGAGAAATGAAAATAAGAATAAGGCTTCAGTGCAAACTGTGAGTGAGCTTGGCAACCTGGGATACATTAAGTGAAAGCAGTGGGAATTCCCTTTAATGGCAAAGCTACAATAATCAGCATTGGCAAAATCAATTGGTCTGACTGCAAACGCGAAGAGAACCATTTTTGTCCCTTGGGCTTTACAAAACAGTCTTCCCCTGAACATTTGCAGCGTTAGACCTACTGGATTCACCATTGCTCGTTTTTAATGAGCTGTCACCTGAGGCTTCTTTTTTTAGGTGGTTTGACCTTTTTTTGCCTCGCAGATACGCTCCTTTATAGAATGCTAGTTATGGTGAAAATACAACTGTTCGCATCCCTTTAAATCATCCAATGTATATGAATCTGTGGTACATTTGTCTTTTGTGAGTACAGCAAATCATTACATTGATTGATCATTTTGAATTATGGGAGCAGTGATCTCTTTTCTGCAGCAGAATAATAAACACATCAACCTACAAATAGGGAGATTCAGCTGAGCAAGTGGTTTCCTTACAATGAAGAAATCTCTTTGAGAGATTAAAAATGCCAGTAAAATATTTTATATTTCGAGACCTCTTGATCTTTCTCGTTTTGTACATCGTGTTGAAAAAATTTGAAAGCTACAACTGCCACTGTTTGAGTAGCAAGATTACAATTTCCAATTGAGAAATGTCACTTTTGCAAATATTGGTAAAGCATGCTAATTTCCCGGTTCGATTCCTTTACAGGTTTCTGAAATGTTTCGCCACAATAAATGTGACCAGTCTAGCTTAAACATTCACGTTTCTCCAGCCCTGGAATTCAAGACATATTGTACAGGAGAGCCCTTGTTCCCTTGGGAAAATTGAGCAATAAATCGCAGCCCAAGATAGGATTTGTTTTTAAATTTATTCCAAAAAGAAAAACATAATCATACAAGACATTTTAGCTGCTGTCTTCCTGCCCTCTAGAATTTTTAATTCAAGATCTTTCTGCTTGGATTTATTTCCAATATTTTTTCACCGCATTTCAATTTCCTCTGTTATTAAATTTTAATTCAGTGCATTAGCATTTAAATTAAAAAGGTTTTATTGTGTAGAATTAATTGCAGGGAAGGAGATATTGTGGCTGACTGAGTAGTAAATTGCAATGAGTGTGTCTTGTATTTGCACCGAATCTGAAATGCAGCTTATTTGCTATTGCTGTATTATTTTGCTAAATTCAGGAATGCAATTTCTTGGCTTCATACCTCCAATGAAGTGTTTTTAGGATAGTCGCTGGGAACAGCATTTGGGGGGCGAATGAAAGAGTGTCATAATGTATCCATTGGTTTTATTATTACATTTTATACGCATGTACAGATCTGTTTATGCATTTCACTCTGGGATATGCAGCTTTTTTTGCCCATGGTTGACTGGAACCTAGTTCATTCCCACTTCCATATTTTATTTAATGCTTTGCCTTTTTCCCCCCATGTGGCGTTTGCTTCATTGAGCGTTTGCTTTTGTCCATTCTTAAACACGTTGCTTATGTGTGCCAGACTTGTGCCATAAATATAAAATATAAGCACATTTGTTGGTATGTTCTCCTATTACTAAGTTTGTCCTTTGTGACTGCAAAGTAAGTATTTTAATCTTGCTCTATCTTTTGTATAATGTGTGCCCTTTTTGTTTGTCATTTTATGCAGCCTGTACACTTTTATTTTAAATGATGCCCTTACTGTTCCTGTGCTTTTCCATTTATTTATTTTTTTATTCAGCCGTTTTATCCGCATCTGATGATGCTTGATTCAATCAGTATTTTCCCGTAGAAATGTTCACTCTCAAAAGTGGGGTTGCCCTGCTTTAGGGCTACGTCCCATGGGTGCACACAGGTACACTAGAGTTGTGTTGGGTGTGGTGTATGAGTTACACGTGTCTCTCAATTTTGAAGCACACTTGCAGTTACATTTAGGATCAAATAGGTAACACCTAGCATCGGTTTGGAGGGCACCTTTCATTTGTTGTGTATGTGGTATCGGTGTTGCGTTAAGGGGAGACATAGTTGACATTATGGCTTGTGAGTGCTACAGCAGGTTCTGTGTTGGATGCAAGCTGTGTTTCCTGGAATTAAAAGTTGTCAAAAAGGTGTTTTTATGGGAGCTTCCTGAATGGCTAAATGACGGTAGCGTTTCGGAAATCGTCATGTTTGCTGTGCACCTATCGAATGTCTGCCACCTTTTCAAGACCTGCGCACAGCTATAATTTTGAATATGCTACATGTTTATTTTGAATACCTTCGAATGTGTTACATGTTTAGACATCACATCACGTAGTGTGCTGGCTTGAAAAGTACAGAGGATCAAGAAGCCCACACTAGTGGCAGCTATTCTGCGTGGACACGCTAGATGAGATTTCACTGTAATCCGTTACGGGTTTTGTAATCGAAGTTCACTTGAGAATCAACCAATGAGCAATAATGTTTGTATGCAACATGGGAGAAGGTGCTGCAGGACGTTTTCATTGTGCACCAAACAAATTACTTCCTCATTTCTACTTGGCCTGCAACTAATTTTTAAAATTGAATTTGTGGTGAGAATATCCGCTATTATGCATAACTGGAACAGTCCTGGTGGTTCAGAGGTATAACCTCCAATCGCAACAAAGGGAACAAACTCTCCCAGGGTAAAAGAAAGAGCAAGTTGCACTGCAGAAGTTCACAAAATACCATCGTGGTCAAGAAATTCAAACAGCATAGCTTTGTGTTATCTAGGAGATCTTGATGTTCGTCGGGAAATGCAAGGTACGTTTAAAAAGCCAATGTGGTGATGTCGCATCCACTCCATTTTGTGAATTCACTGACCTTATATATACTCTTTTGTAAAGTGCAAACAGTCGAGGCGTTCCGAGGTGGCTAGTGAGATTGAGCTGATAACCTTTCCATGCTGATGTGCTGACATTGTAGGCAACCATGGCTGTTTTAGAGCTGCGCAGAATTTGAAGGTGTGTTGCAGTGTTTAACGTGCAAGTGCATTCACAATGGGTATCATGTTATCAGGGTTCTAAATTGAGGGGAGCTATTTAGCTCCTGCTTGTAGCGTGGAAGAGCCTGGTTTGCTTGGCAGCAACAGCTACCAGGAGGTTCTTTTGGTACTCCACGCCAACGGATGCCGAACAAACACACCTATGTGAATTTAGCTGTGTGCATGTGAATTTAGCTGTGTGCATTTAGGACAATCTAAAAATAATGATTATTAGGACATAGCTTTACACCGTTTAAGGCATAAGGGGCCATAAATAATGGACAAAATGATATTTTGCATCTTATGTGTAAGTTACATTTGCGGAATGCTATGTACTCCTCGTTCTCCAGCATGGGGTCTGGCATGGATTCACATGCTCATGAATATTCCCCGTCGTCAGGCTGGGAATCCTCGGTAAAGAAAAAACCAGTATCAGTTTCGTTTCTGATCTGTCTTTCGTAGTAATAACCAATCACTGGTCTCTGCGTCATACTGACCACAGCCAATGACTGCCCTCTACCTAAGCACCGCCTCTGGCAGCCATCTTCAGATTTTTACCGCACGTTCATGTGTTGGGATCCTCGTGCTATTGCTCTCGAGCGTTAGTGCTATTTTTCGCGCTTTTTCACAAAAAACTTCGATTCTTTCGGTCAAAAGAGCCTCAAGCTCCACCGATCCTACATCCGATCAACGGGGACCCGTGTCGGATTCGTCTGTGCCCCTCAAGGGTGAAGATTTCGTCGAGCTACACTTCGGAGGACTCCAGAAGCTTCTCAGGCCCGGTCTCGGAGATGGCCCAGGAGAAGGGAAGCTCGACGCCCGGAAAGCTGTTCAGGGTCTGCCCTGGATGCCAGCTGCAGAACGTCTTTAAGGAGGACGAACACTCTTTCTGCCTTTACTGCCTTCATGAGGACAAGACGCACGTGGAGAAGGACTGTGCGTTTTGCGGCAACATGTCGGAACGGACCATGAAGGACCGCCATCAACGTCTCGCCAACTGGCTGGAGGGTAAGAGCCCGTCTGGCGAGAAGAATAAGAAATCCGAGCGGTCTTCTAAGACCTTTGAGGGCGCCCCGGCGACGGGGGCCCAACATAAGGCTAAGCACCGCGAGTCCGCTGGCACCGGGAGCGCCGAACGGTCGGGCTCTACGGGCGTCAGGCAGGGCGCACCCTCCCCGGCACCATCAACCACGAGCCAACGCTCTGGGTCGGGTAAGAGGAAGGCCGAGCACCCGGCGAAGCTCCTGGAGAGGCCCCGGTCGAGCTCTAAGGCAGAGGAGGAGCGTGGCAGTGCCCCCTCCCTCAAGGATAAGGCGGTGAGCGCACCTAAGGTGGTGAAGGCCTTGATCCATCCGACCAAGCCCTCTATCGAAACGGTCGCGGCGGCCCTGGCTCAGCCTGTGGAGGCTACACCAGTGGTGGCGACCTCGGGGCCCAGAATCTCCCTGCCTCCTCGGAGGGAGTCTTCTTTTGTGCCCATCGATAGGACCCCCGTGAAACCCTCCGTGGGGAAGAAGGGGGGGCAGGGCGTCGTCGTAGATTCGGCCTCAACCTCAGAAGAGGAGCTGATCGAGGTCTTAAGCCACGGCCTAGGCGTGGAAGAAGGCCAGCCCGTCGGAATGGACCCCGACGCAGGTGACGACGACAACATCGTCGAGGATACCGACGGGGCCCCTGCTCGCCCGTCGGACTCCCCTCTGCCAGCGCCGCAAGACAACTCGGCGGCCATTTTGTTGGCCATACAGTCCTTATGCTCCGAGATAAGGACGAGGCTACCGTTACCGACGGAGGAACCTCTCCCGTCGGGGGATCCAGAACCGGGACCTTCTGGTGTTCCCCCTACCAAGAAAAGAAGGATCCATCCACCACCTCCTTTTCAACCGTCGCGCCCCGTCCAGCCCTCCTCCCCGTCCACCCGAGGGGATGATACGGGGACTGACACGGCAGCGACGGGTACGGACGACGAGGCATACGACGAGGATTTTCCGTCGTCGCCTCCCGCCAGGGCTTCTCCGCCCGACGAGATCGGATCTTTCCACTCCATGATCTCCAGGGCTTCCGAGCTTTTCCAACTCTGCCCTGAGGAGAAGAAAAAGGAAGGCTTCCTTTATCAGCGGCGCGAGGCCAAGAGGAAGACGGTCCTCGCAGTGCCTCTGTTGGACGACATTTGGGATGAGGGCCTTTCCCTCCTCAAGAACCCTTCCACGACGCCAGCTAGAAGAGACCGGTACGAGAAAAAGTACCGGGTCCCGGACACGGCCCCCCTGTGCCTCCGGGCGCAGCCTACCCCGGATTCCGTCGTCTCCGCGGCAGCCAGGAAGAAAGCGGGGGGGGTGCGGCCTCCACATCGACCTCCCCGCCGGACGGCGAGGGAAGGAAATTGGATGCTATGGGACGTAGAGTCATCTCGTCGGCAGCGACGACGATTAAAGCGGCCAACGCCTTGGCTATCGTGGCTCGCTACGACAGGGAGCTCTGGTACAAGATAGCTCCCCTGCTGGATTTTCTGCCGGACGACAAGAGGGCGGAGGCCCTGGAGATCCTGCAGGAAGGTGAGGTGGCCTCGGACCACGCCATCACCGTGGCGACGGACATCGCCGACACTGGGTTCCGCCAGCTGGGCAACGGCGTTTGCCTTCGACGTCGTGGATGGCTCAAAGCTACGGACTTCCGACAGGACGTCCAGACCAGAGTCCTGGACATGCCCTTCGATGGGAACAATCTGTTTGGGAAGACAGTGGACAATTCCCTTCAGGCCATCAAGGCGGATACTGAGACGGCCCGGGCCCTTGGAGTTCTGCAGCAACGACGGACGCCCTTTCGGAGCAGCGGAGGCAAGGGCGCCTCCAAAGGTTCCGGCGGCGGTTTCGCTTCCTACCGTCAAGCGGCCCGCTCGTCGTCGCAAGAGGCCTACAGAGGACGAGGCAAGTCTAGCGGACCCCGCCGTCGTCGCCAAGGAGGTCAAGGCGGCAAGGCCGCGTCCAAGCAGGATTGAACCGGCCGTGGGGTCGGGCCCCCACCGAAGCACCCCGGTGGGAGGCCGGCTGGCGGGCTTCGTCAGCGTGTGGGAGTCCATCTCCACCGACCGTTGGGTGCTGGACGCCCTGGCCCGGGGCCACGCGCTCGAGTTTCAAAGAAGGTGCCCGCGCGACCCCCCCGTGGCCAGGAAAGAACTTCACGCCCCTCAACTTCTCCTGGAGGTGAAGGCGATGCTCAGGAAGGGCGCCATCGAACTCGTCCCAAAGGGGCTTCGGGGCTCCGGAGTCTACTCGAGATACTTCCTCGTGAAGAAGAAGACGGGAGGATGGCGCCCCATCCTAGACCTGCGACGTCTGAACAAGTTCATCAAGGCGCAGAAGTTCCGGATGGTCACCCTCCAGCACGTCCTGGGTCAGCTGGAGGAAGGAGACTTCCTATCGTCGTTGGATTTGGAGGATGCCTACTTCCACATTCCCATCCTAAAGGGGCACCGGAAATTCCTCAGGTTCGTGGTCCAAGGGCGTCATTACCAGTTCAAAGCCCTTCCCTTCGGACTACGGTCGGCACCCAGGGTATTCACCAAGTGCCTCGCACCGGTGGCGGCGCAGCTGCGCCGCGAGGGGATTCACGTCTACCCCTGCCTGGACGACTGGCTCATCCGCGCCAAGACGAGGGAGCTCGCCGTGGTCCACACGGCAAGGACCGTCCAACTCCTCACGGACCTGGGATTCTCCGTGAACTACGCCAAATCCCACCTGGTGCCCGCGCAAGTCTCACTGTTTCTGGGAGCGAGGCTCGACACAGTGTCCCTTCTGGCCTCCCCGTCGGAGGAGAGGACCAGGACCATCTTGGGCAAGGTGCAACGGATGTTGGTGGCCGACGCGGCCAAAGTGAGGTCCATCAAGTCCCTCCTCGGGATGATGTCTTCCTGCATCTACCTCATTCCCATGTGCAGGCTCCGGATGCGCCCGTTGCAAGAATTCCTGGATGCGCGCTGGATCCAGACGACGGGCAGCTTCGAGGAAAGGATCAAGCTCGACGAGAGCTTCCGACGAGCGATACGGTGGTGGGGCACCCGCGCGCATCTGACGGCGGGCATGGACTTCCAGGCCCCAGCCCACCAGGAAACTGTGACCACGGATGCCTCCCTGGAAGGGTGGGGAGCGCACACCGAAAATCTGCACGCAAGGGGACTCTGGCTCCCGACGGAGAAGTCCCTGCATATCAACGTCCTGGAGCTCCGTGCAGTGTTTTGGGCCCTCAGGTCCTTCCTTCCGTCCCTCAAGGGCAAGGTGGTGAGGATCTTCACCGACAACACCACCACCATGTTTTACATCAGGAAACAGGGCGGAACCAGGTCCCCAGCGCTGTCCAAGGAGGCGCAGGACCTGTGGCATTGGGCCGTCGCCCAAGGGATTTTTCTGGTGCCGTTTCATCTGGCAGGGATAAAAAACACCATCGCCGACTCACTCAGCAGGGAGCTGCGCTCGTGCCACGAGTGGGAACTACGGCAGGATCTGGTGGATCGCCTCTTCCGACGGTGGGGCACACCCCAGATCGACCTGTTCGCGACGGCGACGAACACCAAGTGCCGGAGGTTCGCCAGCAGGTTTCCCCAGACGAGGAGCATGGGCGATGCTTTCTCGTTCCCCTGGGAGGGCCTGTTCCTCTACGCGTTCCCTCCTTTGCCTCTGCTAATCCGGCTCATCAACCAGCTCAAGAGGTCACGGTGCAGGATGATCCTCGTCGCACCTGCGTGGCCGAGGCAGATATGGTTCCCGGACTTGCTGGACTTGTCAGCGTCCCCGCCGATCAAGCTGCCGGCGGACGCGGATCTACTCTCCAGGGAAGGAGGCGCCATCCTCCACCACGACCCGAAGTCGCTGAACTTGCAGGCCTGGCTACTGCAGCGCTAGAGTTTGGAGGATACGACATACCGGCCGATTGCAGAGAGGTTCTTGCAAAGGCCAGGGCGTCCTCGACTCTTAAATGCTACGGACACAAATGGAAGGGGTTCTCTGTCTGGTGCCGCGCACAGAAGATTAACCCTCTACGAATTACGGCTCCCCAAGTACTGCCGTACCTGCTGACGCTGGCCAAAGCTGGTCTGGCACACGCGTCCATCAAGATTCATCTTGCTGCGATCTCCCGATACACCAGAACCACGGGCCGGACGTCCTTGTGGTCTCATCGTCTGGTGAAAGAGTTCATGAAGGGACTGTTCAGATCGTTCCCGCCGGTGAAGGCTCCGGCCCCGGCGTGGGAGCTCAACGTGGTGCTGACCAAGCTCATGGGACCTCCGTTCGAGCCTCTGCACTCGGCCCCGTTGAAGTTTCTATCGTGGAAAACGGCTTTTCTTGTGGCCATCACCTCCGCACGACGAGTGGGAGAGATCCAGGCCCTTTCCTGCAAGGCCCCGTACTTGACTTTCCACGACACGAGGGTAGTGCTCAGGACGCACCCCTCCTTCATGCCCAAGGTACCGTCGGACTTCCATCTCAACGAGCCCTTGGTGTTACCTGTGTTCTTCCCGTCGCCTTCGTCGCCGGCTGAGAGGACTTTGCACTCGCTGGATGTAGCTAGAGCGCTGAAGTTCTACGTGGACCGCACGAAGGGTTTTCGGAAGACGTCACAACTCTTTGTGAACTTTGGACCTGTCAATCAGGGGAAGGCTCTCTCGAAGGCTTCCATCTCCAGATGGCTCTCCGGCTGTATCATGTGCTGTCACCGGTTGGCAAACCGACCGCTGCCTGGCCGTCCGAGAGCCCATTCCACCAGAGCGATCGCAGCTACCACGGCGTTCCTATCTGGTGTGCCCCTGCTGGACATATGCAGGGCTGCTACGTGGAGGTCGACGCACACCTTCACGAAATTCTACTGCGTCGACCGGGATTCCAGGGAGGAGTCCAGGGTCGGCCAAGCAGTGCTGCGCAACCTGTTCGCCTGAGGTGAGCCTGGTGAGGAGGTAAGATGCTTAATGTTGAGTTGATGTGATGCTTAATGTTGAGCCTTTGCCACCTCCCGTGGTTGTGCATGTGTGTACTGCTATGTATTCTTTATTCATGAGCATGTGAATCCATGCCAGACCCCATGCTGGAGAAGGAACAAGTTACTTACCTGTAACTGTTGTTCTCCAGCATGGGTCTGGCATGGATTCACATGCGAACCCTCCCGCCTACCCCTCTGCGGCTCTTCACTTGGTCATACTGCCACTTCACGTGCTTCCAAATCTGAAGATGGCTGCCAGAGGCGGTGCTTAGGTAGAGGGCAGTCATTGGCTGTGGTCAGTATGACGCAGAGACCAGTGATTGGTTATTACTACGAAAGACAGATCAGAAACGAAACTGATACTGGTTTTTTCTTTACCGAGGATTCCCAGCCTGACGACGGGGAATATTCATGAGCATGTGAATCCATGCCAGACCCTTGCTGGAGAACAACAGTTACAGGTAAGTAACTTGTTCCTTCCTCACTGGTAGCTCCTGGCCACTGGTTAATGCTGGATAACCATGAGCTGCTTTTAGCTCCCGTTTATCCAATCTAAACTTCACAGAAGAGACCTACATCATTAAGGCCTGCTTAGGCCTAACAGCCAGTCAAGAATCTGGGTGCATAAGGTAAGCAGGACAGACTGGCGTGCCGGGGAGAGTTGCTACACGCTCGTCAAAATTGAGTTCTGGGGTGAATTAGTGCTGATTGGAGATTGAATAAGGGGTTAAGGTGAAATCAGTTTGGAAAAAACTTTATATGAGTGAGATTATGTTTGAGGCTGGAGAGAGTGCCGTTTTGGTGGAGCTTGTGTTGTGGTTCGTGCTTACGAGGGGAGTAGGACTTCGGTTTTCAGGGTGTGCCGTTTATTTTTTTAACTTGAAGGTTAATTTTCATAATTTTACAGATTCGACTCATTACATTATCCCAAAATCATGAAAAACGTCCTGTAGGGCATGGTTGTATCAATCACTTCCAGACCATCGAATCATCTACATTGGCAAGGCATTACAGCGACAGTATGACATGGATTTCCACGCATCCCAGTCAATAACTACAGTCCAAATTAAGGGTATACTTAAAGCACTGAGATGCATTGTGTAACATTTACAATCTAATACAATTGGCTACAAAATACCCTCCCCGGGCAAGCTTATTGGAACCCATCAGAGGTTGACAACTTGCGTTTGAGGTGTAATGTCAGTCCGCATTCCCTTAATATTGCTAGCCCCCCAGGTACCACTCTTATGTAGCCCAGATTTTATGCATCATTTAACTGTGTGTCTGTGTAGAGGTCATATTTCTGGTATATTATGCTGCTAGATATGAAAATCAAATTATGCTCCCTGAGTAGGTCTAACACGAATTACTGTGGGCACCACGGAATAGTTTGTCTATAACTGATTGTATGTCATATTGTTATGTCATTAGTCAGTCTGATACCCAGACAAGTTAAGCTGTTGGTGTGATGCTGGAAATGCATCGGAGGGACAGGGCCTCCGTATCCTTGTCCTTTACTGCTTTTTATTGTGTGTTCTGTCGTGTTTTCCGCACAGGAGTTCAGGTGAGACTCCTGGCGGTGCAGCTCTCTCTCTCTTGGTTTGGTGAACGGACCCGTGGGATACCCTTATGGCACCCATGGGTGGGGGTACAACCCTGTGCCCCTAGTGTATGTTTTTGGGCACCTGTGGGTGGCCCGCAGAGCATGGTATGGGCTGGTGGCAGCTCCATGCTGAAGTTGACAGGTGCGCGGAGTATCCTCCATTTTGGGATACCCCGGCCCTGCCATTGGGATCAGTTGATTCCGGATGGAAAACAAGAGGGCCCCTGTGGCCTCTTGCTTTCTATTACCCATTACCTTGTTTTCCCAAAATCCTGGGAAGCCCTGACTCTGTCCCTTCCCCCTGACTGACTGTTGGGTGGAAATGCCATATATGGTGGTGTTGTGAAGGCCCGGCCAGACTAGCTGGAGCCTTCCCGGTGATGTATGTTGTGGGTACCTCCTGTGGGTGGGATCTGGGTGAATAGAGTGTGTGACGAATATGCATTCTGTGTTGTGGTTGACACAATGACTGAGACAAACCTGCCCGAAACCGGTATGAATGCAGCTTGGAGTGTTGAATGGCTCGGTACTTGTCCCAATACACATAACTTGTTGTGGGTGTCTGGAAGGAAGTGAATGGCCTAAATACCTTGTGTGCCTGATTGGCTGCCTGCCTGCATGAATGCCCTTAGTCGTGATTGGATGCTTGAGTGTGACCCAGCGGAATGAATGGGAGATCAACAGTATATCTGGGGACCTCTCACTGCTAGGAATCGTGTTCAGAAGCTGAAGTCCACTACGACGAGTAACTGACGCTTGACCTTGAAGCCCCGCTGGACGAGAAGGAGTGCTGTTGCTCTCCTTCACAATCTGAAGGCTGCTGTGTTTCCAAGGACTGACCCAGAGAGGACCTGGTAAGGCGCCCTCTTCCCGAGCTATGAGGGACCATCGTGCACAGCTGATCTTTGCCAAAGCTCCCTGTTAGACAGACCTTCGACAGGCTGCCGACCCGAGACGGGGACTGCCGCGGAATCTCAAAGAGAAGCACTCGGACTGTTGTTCGCCACTGTCGCCGACCGGAGCGCCATGCTCCCGTTTACCTAAGAACTTGCATTGATCATCGGACGCTCTCGTCTGCATCGTCACCCGCTTGTCTCCCGCTGGAGAAGTCCAGACGTCGATGCGCCGAGGAGCATCCACCGGTGGGTTTCCCGCCACCTAAAGACTGCAGAGTTGCAGACGACTCGACGCCCTTGCTGGGGCACAGTTCTTCATCATCTCTTTGCGGTCCAGAACTATCGTCACCAAGGTGCCCCGCACGCCTCTTCCTTGCAAGACGCCAACGCTCTGTCGTCGACGAGCACCGCTAGGAACGAAGCTGTCACTTCCCTGCCGTAGTTCACCCTGTTCCCCGTCAGACGTTCGACGACCCGTGACTCCTGCCTTAAAAGGAGGGCACTCAAGGGCCGTCGATTCCACGACACCGAACGCCGAGGTCCTCGACACCTCTCGACGATCCGTGGCTCCTGCCTGAAAGGGGGTCACTCAAGAAGGATCGGTCGACACATCGTCGGAGAACTCTACTCCACCAGGTACATTAGGGGGGGGGGGTAAAACTTAATAGGAGGAAGTAAGACTACTGAACATTACATGGACTGGGCTTGTGCTATATATCTTTTATTTACAGGTTGCCCAGGTTGGGGGGGGGGGAATCTCCACACAGAACTGTGCCTATTGGTAGGGGTCAGCATTCTGCCTATGGTTTCAACCATCTTACGTTCCTGCCTATCCCTATTGCTGGTTTCCTAGTTATTAATCTGTGTGACATTTTAATCGTACAGTTGATGCACTTTAATGAGATTTGATAACATTGGTGGTACCACTCTGGAATTGTATATATTTATCATTATTGACTTCCAAGTACAAAGTGCGTTATTGTGATCGTGTACATACCCTTGAATATTATATAAAGACTGTGTTTTCAGTGATACAGTGTGGACATTCCTTTGTGGAGGTTCGGGGACTACACTGTACTTAAGAACCAGCCTGCATCACCTCCTGAGAAGCTAGGCCTTGATTGCTTGACCACGTACCAATAATAGAGAATCTTGGCTGGGGTCCGCTGTTCCTCTCCTCTACCATATAGAGAGCAGAAGTACAGACACCCCCTACCAGTCTTTACAGTTGGTTACTCAGGAGAGCCACGTTACTTTGTTCCCGGGAATGATTAAGAATCTCTGGCTAGATCATATTTATTTTAAAGCCTTAAACTTTCCTGTAGCTGCAAAAGGTTGTCGAGGGACAACATTGTATCCCCCAATGACAGAGATGTTGTCAGGAAATGGTGACATTCCTCTTATCATGGGGCAAAAATGTAAGTTGCAAGCTACTAGCTAGCCATAAAAAGTAACTTGCAACTTAATTCTATAAATACACACAGCACACCATTTCTTCTCACCAAGAGTCAAATATCACTAGCCAATGTATATTTGGCACCTGCTCTTAAGCTTTGATGAGAACGGTCTTTCACTGTTAGGTGTGCCGGCATACAGGTAAAGAGTAGTAGGGAGAGTGAACACGTCTGCCTATTTCCCCTTTGAAGGTACACTCTCTGATTGACAGGTATTCAGGCAATACTCCTGCTTCCCGTCCCCTTCCCTCCATATATGTGGGACATTCCGTCCTTTGGGACTGGACCAGAGCACTTTAATGCATCAAAAAATGTTGTGTCCTTTTATTTTTACGCAGGGCCACCGCATGTGACTGTAGCCCCTTCTTCCTGATCTCTGCCCGCGCATCGCCCTTCAGTCCTTTTCTCTGCATGGTCGAGGTCAGACGCACTTGCATCACAGGAAATATGTTTCTTTTTGTTCCCTTGTCCTTCGCTCCTGCTCCGGTTCCACAGTCATCTTTCTTCGTCTGGGATTTGTGTCCTGTTCATCGTGCAAACTTCGTTTCGCGAGGGCGGATCCCCACTCTCTTTGCCTGGAGTGTTTGGGTGCAGAACACTATTGGGACTCGTGCTTCTACTGCGACTCCCTCTCCGTCCGGGCACTCCAGCGTCGGCTTGTCAGGTGGGAGGAGGCATTTCACTGCGTTCCTCCACCTCATTTACAGCAGTTCATTGAAGAAAAAAGGAAAGGCCGTTAAGTTCTTTCCTTTTTAGGGCACCCCGTCCAGGGGACTCCTTCCCGGGGTCTTCTGGGTCCGGGAGGGGCTCAAGCGGCTCTTTTACTAGGGATCTCCCTGAGGTGTCCCGAAAGGGATCTAACTAGCGCTCCAGAGTTTCCCCCGAGGACTCCTGCAAAGGAGATCCCAAAACCAGATCTTCATCTAAGGTTCCCCTTTTGGGGGCTAACGTTAGGCCCAGTACTTCTGGAGCTGTTGTCTCAGGGGTAGCCCAGAAGTTTCCACATCTGGAACTAAGTGTACTGAGTCCCGGCTCGAGGTCCCTCTCAAGGTGACTTAATCCTGGGTTATTCTGAGGTTTCCCTTTCTTGGGCTATATCTAAGACCAGCAAGATTGAAGGGCCCCCTTAGAGGGTTCTGGCTTCAGGGGGTGGTGAGTCTAAGTCTTCCCACACTCAGACCTGCGGTGGAACCAATCCTGCTGAGGGTGCAAAGAAGCCGGTTAAGCACCTTAAGTCTTTGAGTACCGGCTCACCGAGGGTCCCTCACTTGGGGCTAATTCATCAGCAGTCTCTAAGGTGTCTCAGAAACACTCTAAATCTGCTAGCACCGGCTCTGTCGAGGGACCTTGTCTCAAGGCTAAAATGGAACATAAGACCCCTGACTCCCCCCTGTGGTGACCACGGCCTCAGGTGTTAACAAAATGGCGGTCCACGGTGGCCATTTTGACTACCTCTCTTACACCAACGTTCACCACGACTGGCACTGAGGGGTCTGTTTTGGGGGCAGAGCAGCCTTTTCCATGTTTTGTGGATAAGGAGAACCCGTTCCACCCTCCAATGGATTGGCGTGCTTGGACTCCGCTGCCGCATACAGTCTTGCTCCCTCCTACATCTGCGCCTTTGATTCACTTGGATCCAGTTGGTGGAGGACCATCCTGGCAACCTTCCTCTTTGCGATCCTGGGGGTATGCCCCTTCTGAGCAGCCTCTACCCACTCCAGCATCTAGACCTTCATCTGAGAATGCGTTTTTTGGCAAGTTTCAGACGCTTAAGCATTCTGATCCCATGAAGGTGTACTTTAAGGATTTATTTAAGGAAATGTTTCCTAAGCCACATTAACTGGCCACTGCTCTGGCAATTCCTATGCAGGTCCGGGTAGTGCCACCTCCTCCACCTCTTCCTGTGGGGCTTCCTACTCCACGGTCTCCTCTGCCTCCACTTTTCCCTATGGAAAAGACTCCTTCCGTACCTTTGGGGCCTGAGGCGCCACGTGCAGTGGATCAGACTTCTGCTCCTGCATCATTGGATGAGGACCAGGCAGACCAGGACAGCGATGACCCGCCCACTTTCTTAGAGCCTTTCACGACTGGATGGTGGATATGATGGTATTGCTAGACATCCCAACAGCCGACCCCCCCCCCCCCGGCTCCACAAGAAGGGGTACTTTCTGGAGCCTTCACTCTCTCGACACAGGAGTGCACCGGCTGTTCCTTCAGAATGACGTCCTGGCCGAGGCCCGTAAGGTCTGGGGAAAAACCTCATTCCGGGCAACACCTAAACAAGAAAATGTATGCTTGCTACACGCATCTGAGGACATATCCATGTCTGCATGTCATCCCCCTCATCAATGGTGGTGGCAGCAACTACGCTCCAGACGAAGCCGGCCTCAACATCCTCCACTGCAGCGTCTCAGATCCTTTCCAAAGAGGACAAGCTTGTTGAGGCCAGTGGGAAAAAGATTTTTTTCCAATTCAGCTCTTCAGCTGGATCAGCTGAAGAGCTGAATTGGAGCTTATCCTGGCGGTTGCTAATGTCAAACTGTGGAAGGAGCTCGCCGAGTTTCAGGAATGTATTACTCCCGGTAGGCTTGAAGACTTTAAGAATTGCTTATCCGATGCCAGGTACGATACCTCTCTTCCTCCTCTCAAGCAGACTCGATCGCTCTCACTCAGAGCCGAGGTACAGAAACATCTAGACCTCAGAGCAGTGGAAGCTGTTCCCTTGTGGGAGCAAGGAGAGGGCTATTACTCCCGTCTGTTTACAGTGCCCAAACCCAACCAGGCTGGCCTGCGCACTATCCTTGACCTATCCAAGTTCAATCTTTCTACCCCAAGAGAAATTCAACATGATTACGCCCTGCCAGATTAAGTCCTCTCTCCTGAAGGGCGATTGGCTCAGCATTGTAGACCTTGAGGATGCATACATCCATATTCTGATCTGGAGCCTGCTTCAAAAATATTTTTGGTTCTCTGTGGGAACGGAACACTTCCAGTATCGTGCTTCCGTTTGGCCTCAGCTCAGCACTGCGTGTCTTTACGAAGATGTCGGTCATTGCAGCATTCCTCAGACTGCAGGGGGTTCATGTATAATCCATACTTGGATAATTGTCTCCTGCGCGGTCTTTGCCCATAGGCTGCTACTGCCAATCTTCAGTCATTCCTTCAGCTGCTGTTTCATCTTGGGCTGTCGGTGAACTGGCGGAAATCGTTGATGACTGTCTCTCAAGACCTGATCTTTCGGTGTTTCTGTTGGGATCCAGTCAGTACCAGAGTGTTCCTGACAGAGGACAGGATTGCGGACCTTTTCAACCATGTGCCAGCTTTTCCTACAGTCCTCCCACATGTCGGCCTGGTGGTTCCAGAGACTCCTGGGCCTGATGGCCTCTTGCGTGTTGGCTCTACCTCTTGCACGCCTGAAAATGAGGTCCACTCAGCTTGCTCTTCGGAGCTGCTGGTCACAGGCTACGGATCCGGATTCCAAGATGATTCCAGTTCAATCTTGCATGATGGTAGATCTTCAATGGTGGTCATCCGCCAGCAACCTTTCAGTGGGATCTCCTTCCAGGAGCCCTGCCCACAAGCAATGGTTACTACAGACTCCTCCATTCTGGGGTGGGAAGCGACACTGCGTCACCTGGAGGTGTACGATTTGTGGACACCTCAGGACAGGCGGTTCCATATCAATTACCTGGTGCACCTGGCAGTTTTTCTGGCGCTCAAGGCTTTTCAACCCTCTTATCACCAACAGTGTGGTTCAAATTCACACTGACAATTCCATAGCGATATTCTACATCAACAAACAAGTGGGCACCACGTCTCCCCTCCTGGTGGACCTTGCGATCCAAATTCGGAATTGGGCTATCCAACACAATGTTTGGCTGCAAGTTGTGCACATTCCGGGTCACATCAATGTGGCTGCCGACTCCCTCAGCCTCAATCTGCAGCGAGTTACGACTGGGAGATGAACACTGATGGTCTCACCAAGATCTTCCAGCAATGGGGTTCTCCAGCGGTGGACGTCTTTACGACATCATTGAATAGGAAACTTCCGCTTTATGCTTCCAGGGTCAGGCTCGGAGTGTCTTCGATGGGGCAGGCCCTCGAGATCCTGTGGGACAACATGAAAGCTTACGCTTTCCTTCCTTTGCCACTGATTCATCGGTAACTATGCAAACTTGGGAGTGCATTGAACTGCACTCTCCTCTTCATAGCTCCTTGGTGGCCAGCCAGGTTCTAGTTTTCGGAACTACAGCACCTGTCGATGTCCTCTCCGATCAGGTTGCCGCAGTTTCCCGACCTTCTTCACAAGAGCAATCGCCACAATCGTTCAGCTTGGCGGCCGGTTGCCTGAGTTCTGATCATTAGCCCAATTCAATCTCTCCGAGCACAACATGTGTATAATTCAAGCGGCACGAAAGCCCTCGACGAGAGCGCAATACAGGAGCAAGTGACTCCATTTTGTCATTGGTCTCTAGCCAAAGAGCTTGATTCCAGGCGTGCTTCTAACAGTTGCTCTTTTTCAATGGCTAATCCGGTCATCAAAAGACACTTTGCAGGTCATCTCCATCTTTTTCCGCCGGTTCGGGCCCCCCATCCCAAATGTGATCTGAATGTGGTCCTCATTGCTTTTGTCATAAGCCTTTTGAACCTATGGCCAATACCGAACTCCAGTACCTTTCTTGGAAGATGGCCTTTTTCATTGCGGTAACATCTGTAAAACGAATACGTGAGCTTCAAGCACTGTCGAACATCCGTTCCTAACTTTCTACAAGGATAAGATTGTGCTTCGCTCCCTTCCCGAACCCGGTCTCGGATGCTGAGAGGGTTCTACACAACCTAGACTACCTCTGAAGTTTTACCTCGACAGAACAAGTGAACTCGGAAGCTCTTCACAACTCTTTGTTTCGTTTAGTGACCCAAAAGCGAAACCAGCCTCGAAAGCATCCAGCTCCCGCTTGCATATCTTCTTGTATTTTCAAGGTCTTCAAACACCAAAGGGCATTCATGCACATCTGGTCCGTGGCAAAGCGACTGCTGTTGCCATCCAAAAATACATCCCTTCGGAGTCCTTTGCCCGGGCGGCTACGTGGACCTCTCCATCAGCCTTTTGCAGACATTTAGGGTCTTGACCTGAGCTCCCGGGCTGATGCCCAATTTGGCCAGGCAGTTCTTAAGAATTTGTTCCAGTAAGGGACATTTCCATCCACCCGTAATACCCATGGTCAGTGCTTGGGAATCTGCCACAAGTATTGAGGAAAGGGGACAGGAGTATGACAAAGTTACTCACTGTAGTGACTAACTTACTCCTAGTACATAGTCCCCTTTCCTCCATACACCCACCCGCCGTCCCCTATAATAAGTATCCTCTATTATTGCTAAATGGTCCTGGACCTGGCGATGGAAAAGGACTGAAGGGCAATGCGTGGGCAGAGCTCGGAAAGGCTGGGCTACGATCATGAGCGGTGGCCCCACGTAAAAATAAAAGGACAAAAAAGTAATTTTTTGATGCTTAAAAAGTGGTCCGGTCTGGTCCCGATGGACGAAATGTCCCACTAATACGGAGGAAGGGGGACTACGGACTAGGAGTAAGGTAATCACTACAGTGAGTAACTTTGTCATTCTCCTGGTACCGAACCATGAGTTGTATTAAAGACGCCAGGGGAATGGGGTCACTCTCCCTGGCCTTGTTGTGAACTGTGCCAAGCAATACCAAGAGGAGGGATGCATTCTCTTATCCATAAGCTGAGAGTTGTGCTGAAGACACCAGGGGAAGGGAGTCATTGCACCTGGTTTTATTGGAAACAGTATAGCCTTGCACCAGGACAATGGAGTCATTCTCCTGGACTTGAAATTTCATAAAGACTGGGTGAAACCCGCAAACCAGGGGAAGCAAGTCATTCCCCTTGCATCTTTGATGTAAGAGAACATTCTTTTGGAGTCTATCTGAGAACCATGTGAAGGGAGCCATTTTCCTGATGGAGGAACTTTCTATTAGTTTATCCTTTAGTTGTAGCGTAAGGGATTGAAGTAGGTTGTGACACAGGACGGTGGAGGTTAATTTGATAGACATTCTGATGGACCCTTTAGTATAAGTTTTGTGGCAGGGAAACTCCTCTTGGAAGATAGGGATAGCAAGGACCTTTTTTTTTTTAATATACACAAACCAGCCTATAACCAAAACCATGCCACCTTTGTGTCAGTTTCCTTCTTCGACACCCTTACACTATTGCATTAATGAAAGACACAAAGTGAATGAGTAAGCGGTATGTCTGGTTGACCCCATAAATAGGATCTATATGATCACTATGACCCCCAGAATTCCAACGGCAGAAAAGGGTGACTTTTTGTTTTTTTAAACCCCATTTACAGCACATACATATGCAGGGGAGCCCCCCGCAGCTCTCCCATACAGTTTGTTTTTCGAAACTCGAAAATGGGCGTCGACACAGGGCGTGCCAGTAATACTATCCCTAGTGTGACGTCCACTGTACCCATGATCCCTCGCACGTCTAGGACCCTCGGATTGTTTTTTTTCCACCATACTGGTCGGAAGCATCCCGCAGAGTTCCCTGACCTTAGCCATAATTTTGCTAAATATTTTAATATTTCCCCTTTTTCTCCACCCCAACGTCTAGTCACCGAACTTCGACACTCGACGCCGGCCCGGAGAAGAAAACAACTGTCGAGAGCTGCATGACGGACTTGGGCCTCGGAAGGCCTCTGGCCTCGGCCCGGGCCTCGGAAGGCCTCTGGCCACGGCCCGGGCCTCGGAAAGCCTCTGGCCACGGCCCGGGCCTCGGAAGGCCTCTGGCCACGGCCCGGGCCTCGGAAGGCCTCTGGCCTCGGCCCTGCAAGTAGGGAGAGTGGGGGGTGGTACATACTCTACACTCTATATATAGGTACATTTTCTTATATATTCCTACACACACTAGCCCGCTGCCACAGGGTGCGTATGGAGGGTACCCCTTTCCAATTTTGCCCCAAGTGCAACTGCAAGTACCCTTGGGTTGACACACGCACGTGTAACCTCTGCTTGCTGAGGGACCACCCCGAGGCGAACTGCAGAGCGTGTAGTCGGTTTAAACCAAAGACCCTAAAGGACCGTTCGATCAAACGTTGGGCCCACCATGCCAGGCGACAAGAGGCCATGGCAGCGGAGTGCGCCTTCAGTGATGGCAGCGACGCTGTGCTTTCGGACAGCGAGGGCAACGTGGCGTCGAGAGACAGCCAAGTGCAAGTCCCCGACCTCAGAAGGTTGTCCGGCAGGGCAGCTATGGGGAAAACCCCCAGCGACACGAGCGCTACCCACAGCATTTCCACTAAACACGCGAAGTCCAACCGAGACTCGACGCACACGTCGAGCTCTCGGAAAGAGGCACACAGAGAACAGTCCATCGAATCGGTGTCCTATCGGCGTTCTCGATCAAGATCGCTGCATGACACCAGGCAACCATCCACTGTTGCCAAGAGTGCCTCGCTCCCTAAGGTAACGGAGGTTCGATCGTCGGAAGACGAAGCCAACCTCTATCCCCAGGCCGCACTCCAGGAGTCGGCGTCAGCAGACCGTGTGAAGGCTTCTCCCGAGTCCCGACCTCCACACTCTAGAGATAGGGACACTTCCCCTGAATCTCAACGCCAGACGTCGAAAAGCTCTGATGGAGTGAAAACACCGGGGAAACACTCTTCCATCTACGGGTAGGGGGGAAAACAGCAGAAGAAGCACTCTCAACCTTCTTCTACACCACAGAAACAGACAGACAAGTCACAGTCTTCTACACCACAGAAATAGACAGACAAGTCAGTCTTCTTTTAACTTTCCTAAGACCCCTGCACAAGGCCATCGGTCCAGTCAGGATAGAACAGGGAAACTCTCCCAGGAAAGAGTAATCCCCAGCTCTAAGGAATGGTCTAGTGAGGATGTAGACAGTTATGTCTAGGATGTCATCCCTGGCAGACTTCTATGCTAAGAATCCTGTGCCCTGAGCACTTCCTCTCCTATACCCCTGACAGGGCAACACCCTCAGGGTCTAGGAACCCGGTACCCCCAAGTAAGCAATCCCGGGGTGAAGCACCAACACAAAGTCGGTCTTCGGACCCCTTCTGTATACAGCCTTACTCTCAATATAATGTGGATCCACTTTTAATTGAGGATCCAGATTTGGGCACGTTGGGAGACCAAACTGGGATGGACTACTATGGGGATGACGAGGACCAAGAGGAGGATGAGGATTACCCAGAAACCTACAGGGTAGACTCCCCAGTAGATAAAGAACCTCTGGTTACCGACTCCCCGGTCGACAAACAACCTCTCCTGAATGAGGTGTTGTCCAGAGCGGCAGAACACTTCCGCATAGACCCCCAGGGAGCACAGGAAGAGAGGGATTTTGCCGAGGAGCTAGTGGGAGAAAGGAGACCCGTTGCCCAGACCATCCCTATTCTCAAATCTATACAGAGGAGAATAGACCCTTCCCTTCTAAATCCCAACCTCACCAGGGCAGTAAACCCCAGGATCGAAAAACTATTCAGGGCAGCCCAGTCAGACCCGCTGTACATAAGGGAGCAACTGAAACCGGACTCCCTGGTAGTGACAAACACCCGAAAGAGGGCGGGAACGCCCCTATCATCGTCTGAAGCTCCCCCCGACAACGAGAGCAAAAAGATCTATGGTTTGGGTAGAAAGGTAGCCTCCACTTCTGCCTATCAGGCAAGGATTGCCAACTCCACCACCTTACTGGCGAGTTACAACTGCCACCAGTGGGAACAGGTCGCGGCACTCATCGACTCCGCCCCGGAACCCTTAAAAGGCCATTTGGCACAGGTTGGGTCGGAGGGAAGAGCCGTGTCCGGTTGCATCCTTAAAGCAACCTTTGATGCCGCGGATAACGCCGGCAGACTGATAGCAGAGAGCACTGTTATCAAAAGACATGCTTGGTTAAGGCAATCTGGGTTCAAACCTGAGACACAAGCATCTTTAATGGACAAACCGGTGGAGCCTGATCTACTGTTTGGCAAGGTGGTAGAGGATGTGCTAAAAAATGGCAAGGATGAGTACGAGACTCTTAAATCCCAGGGCCAGTTAACCAACAAACACCCGAATCAAAGAGGGAATGGCAATTTTCGTCGCCCACGCGGCCAAAATTCCCAAAGAGGCTCCAACTAGTCCCAGGGGCAGGGTACACCATGGAACAACAACAACCACCAGCAGTCTACCCAGGGTTATGGCAGGGGTAACAAAAGAGGACGTGGTAAGGGTAGAGGCAGCCCCAATAGAGGCGGCGGTACGCCGCCCCCAAAACAGTGACGTTCCGTTTAGGGTCCCTTCTCACGCATCCCCAGTAGGGGGGACGCATTTCCAACTTCACCCAAGCTTGGGAAGGGATCACATCAGACAGATGGGTGCTGTCCACAGGGTCCACAGGATACTGCATAGAACTGTTAAAGCGTCCCCAAAACCACCCTCCACGACAGAAAGTACATTCTTTAGACCACCAGAAGATCCTCCTCGAAGAGATCGCCAATCTTCTAGCAAAGGATGCAATAGAACTCTTCCCGGGACTCCAGGTAAATAAGGGTATTTATTCAACTTACTTCCTTGTGCCAAAAAAAGATTTGACAATGCGCCCAGTATTAGATTTACGGCCTGCAAACAAGTATGTCAAGCCCCAAAAATTTCACATGACTACTCTCCAAGAGGTAATCCCCCTCCTTAAAAAAAAAAAAAGGGGATTACATGGCAACATTGGACATGAAGGATGCCTATTTTCATATTTCCATGTTCCCAGCGCACAGAAGATACTTGCGCTTCAAGGTGGACAGTCAGCAGTACCAGTTCAATGTACTGCCCTTCGGGATAGCCTCGGCTCCAAGGGTATTCACCAAGGTACTGGCGGTGGCGGCGGCACACCTACGCAGGGAGGCAATCCCAGTGTACCCTTACCTGGACGACTGGCTCATCACAGGGGAGACCCCAGTAATTTGCAGAACAAACATTCAAAGAACGATCAACCTCTTTGAATTAGGTTTCTCCATAAACGAGAAAAAGTCAAGTCTGGTGTCAAGCACCTCCAAACAGTTCCTAGGAGTTGTCCTAAACACACAAGAGGGGTTGGCCTTTCCATCAGAGGAAAGAATTTGGAATATACTGCTGCAAATTCCGCAATATCAGGCCGGTCGCCAGATAATGGTACGCAAAGCAATGCGTTTGCTGGGCATGATGGCGTCCTGCATTTACCTGGTCCCCCAAGCGCGCCTGCGCATGCGTCCCATGCAAGAATGGTTGGCGAAACAGTGGTGTCAGGCAAGTGGTCAGTGGGACGATCTAGTGGTCGTTTCGCCAACACTTGTACAAAGCCTTCATTGGTGGACAAGAGAAAACCTGTCCAAGGGGAAACCCTTTTACGATCCCGAGATACAGGCGGTAGTCACAACGGACGCATGCCTGTCAGGGGGGGGAGCCCGCCATCTCCACCACACAGCTCAGGGTCTCTGGTCTCACTCAGTGGCCAAGAATCATATCAACCTGCTAGAGCTTCTGGCAGTATTCAGAGCGCTTCTGGCGTTCAAGCCCTACCTGTTGAACCTGTCAGTGAAGATCCTGACGGACAGCACTACAGCCATGTTTACCTGAACAAGCAAGGAGGGACTTGTTCGCCAAATCTGTCCAAGCTTGCCCAGAAAATTTGGATATGGGCACTCAGATGGAACATCTTCCTGTCATCTCAACATGTTCCAGGGGATCTCAATTCTCTGGCGGATGCTTCGAGTAGAGATCCCCTCGCAAAAGAACACGAATGGTGTCTACACAGAGAAATCGTAGAAGATCTCTTCTCTCAGTGGGGTTTCCCCACTATAGACCTATTCGCCACAAGCGAAAACCGACAGTGCCCAGGATTCGCATCCAGGTTCCCCCAAGCAGACTCCCAGGGGAACGCCCTGTGGATGAACTGGTCAGGGATGTTTGCGTACGCTTTTCCACCAACACCTCTCATCAGGAAGGTGGTCAACAAGATGAACAGAGAATCGATGACGCTCCTCCTAGTTGCTCCCATGTGGGCGAGACAACTGTGGTTCCCACACTTACACAGACTAGCGGTGTGCGATCCCATCAAACTCCCGGGCTGGTACAACCTACTGTCCCAGCACCAAGGTCAGAGAGTGCATCCTCAACCCAACTCAATGAACCTGGCAGCATGGCTCCTGAGGTCATAGAGTTTGGACATCTAAATTTACCGCAGAGATGTATGGACATCCTAAGAGAATCTAGGAAGCCAAACACGAGGCACTGCTACTTTGACAAGTGGAAAAGATTTGTTATCTGGTGCCAGAATAAGCAAATCAATCCAGTTGATTGCACTCCTTCCACAATTGTCACATACATGCTCCACCTGCTGGACTCGGGGTTGGTTTTTAACTCACTAAAGGTACACCTGGCAGCGCTGTCAGCATACACCACCTCCCATAACAAGGTGTCGTGGTGGAAAGTACCAGTGGTTAAAGCCCTCATGGAAGGAGTAAAGAGACTTCACCCTCCAATTTCAAACCCACCACCAGGATGGGACCTTAACGTGGTGCTATCTAAACTCATGGGCCCCCCATTCAAGCCCATGCATAAAATTAGTCTCAAACACCTGACTTATAAGACGGCCTTCTTAGTAGCAATTACATCTATAAGAAGGGTCAGTGAAATTCAAGCTCTGTCAGTGCAGGATCCTTTCTTTACGGTTCATAAAGATAAACTGGTTTTACGTACTCACCCTTGGTTGTCACCGAAGTTTATTTCTAAATTCCACGTGAACCAGTCCATCAAGCTTCCGGCTTTCTTCCAAGACCCACAAAGCTCGGCTGAGGTGAAACTACACACCCTAGATGTGCGTAGGGCGGTCCTATACTACGTAGACAAAACCAGACCGCTAAGGAAAACAGACCAACTGTTTGTCTCCATAGCTACAGGCAAAGAGGGAGATCGTGTCTCTAAAGGTGCCATCTCTAAGTGGATTGTTAACTGTATCCAGCTGTGTTACCCCCTTTCTGAAAAAACTTTGCCTTTCACGCCAAGAGCCCACTCTACAATAGGCATTGGGGCCACTCTGGCTTTCATTGCAAATGTAACCCTTGGCACCATTTGCAAAGCAGCTACCTGAAGCTCTATTCACACTTTTACTCAGCAATACTGCATTGACACCCATTCCAAGACAGATACTCAAGTGGGACAAGCGGTTCTAAGACATTTATTTGCTCATGACCCTTCTCACATCCCACCTCCTTCTTATAACACTGCTTGCTAATCTATGCACAGCATGTGATCTAAGCAGATTCCACAAGCCTCAGAAGGGATACATTACTCACCATAATCGTATTTCTGATGCTTGTATCTGCTTAGATCCACATGCGACCCACCCTTCCTCCCCTCTGAGAGAAGGCGCATGGATGCTTGTAGTCTCATCTATCTAGCTGCTTGGATTATCTGTACTCGCGCTACTCCTCATGCTACCTCATGTCAGAAAAAATACAATCCGAGAGTCCTAGAAGCGTGAGGGATCATGGGTAACAGTGGATGTCACTATTACTGGCACGCCCTGTGTCGCCGCCCATTTTTGAGTTTCGAAAAACAAACTGTAATACTCTGCAGCTTCCACTAGATGTCAGCCTATGCACAGCATGTGAATCTAAGCAGATACAAGCATCAGAAATAGATTACGGTGAGTAATGTATCCCATTTATATATATATATATCTTGTAAAGGTGGAGGGGGGTCAGAATTTCAGGAGTCGGAATTCTGAGGGCAACATTTTGGGCCATTACCCATAAATTTACACGTTAGTGATTGGAGCAGCACATCTCATTATTACACTATATATTATGTTAAGAATCTGTAAGCTTTATTTTGACAAAAAAGCAATAGCCATAAAAGCATATTAAAAATACATCATGTATACATACAGTATTGAAACAGCCATGCATAATGCATCACCGGGTCAATTGATAAAAAGATCAATAGTTAATACACAAAAACTGTTACATAGGAGTTGGTGTCAGACAACAATAAATACATAAATCTCTTCCTCATATGCAAGGCTTGTTTTAAAAATGACAGCAATGCCCAGCCAACACAGGGGAGCTCTGCTCTTGAAGGATGATGTAAGGTAGTGCTACAGTTAAAAATTCCAGCATTATTCAATATTGATTGTATTTGCACTACCAGCTATGTTCCAAGAAAGTAGGGATAATGGATAAGGCATAGGAGGCTCTGGGATGATATGTTCAATTGGCCAGTTTTTGTGCAACAGTGTTAAAGGTGAGTTAGTATAGATAGTATTGCTACTACTGGATACTTTCCACAAAGTCGACATACCCACAATATAACATGGGGGCTGATGTAGTCAATCCACCTGTTCCAACGGATTCTGAATTTCGTATCTGCACCCAGATTGATAGTAGAGAAGGCGACAGCCTATTGTACTTGGATCAAGCACAGATATCAATGCGTTAGTTTGTCTATTATATTTAAAGAGGTGTTTAATCGCAGCACAGTTGGGAGAGTTCAAAGAAGCGCCTGCCTAGAATAACCGTGTTTTGTGAGAACTTCCCTTTTAAGAGTAGGACAACAAAAATAAGAAAGTGACACAGTAGAATCTGTAATAAAAGGAATACGTAGGCTACTGATTTTATTTTGAAAAACAGATTTGTCTTTTACAGGAACCGCAGTATCAGAAAATGCATAAATGCACTTTAAATATACACCAAGTCAAGAGACTGAATTGTTAAATGCAACCAATTTGTTCACACAAGATGTCAAGACCGGAGGAGAGCATTATGCTTCAACTTCTTTGATTCCACTCTTCAGCAGTTTCAAAACGTATACATAGCTGTGTGAAAAAACATACTATTTCTTTTTTATCTTCTTTTTTTGAAAGAAGTACAAATCCCCATCAGTCTCTTCTGCTGAGTAGTTCTGTCCGTGACTTCTTTTCCTATCATGTCCCATCCTAACCGGGTCCCTTCCTCTTCTTTTTCCGTTCTTTAGCCAGATAAGTACTGATGTGGCTACAAAGCTTGTTAAGATGTGTTTTACATGTCTGTTTGATGATTCTAGTGATTAAATCCTGTACAGAATAATAGATTAACCATAGTAGACTTGTGAACACTGTAGCGCGCATCAGGAAGTGTTCCCATTGTCTATGCTTCGGTAACTTTTGTTTGCATTGTATGCGTGCGGCGGCGAGGGGGGCGTGAACGGAGCCCGTGAGCGGATCTGGTCATGACCAGGGCTCCTGGTTGCCTACCCGATCCCATCCGAAAGCGCTAATTGCTTTCTTCGGCATTGTTACTGCTCCGACTGTGGAGTGCATGGCTACACAAAAACACGCATGCGCTACAGGGTCCAGTGTCTCGAGTCGCAGAATTCCCGTGCCCTGAGCTCACACGGACTAGCACCTAGGAGCAGTGTGCTGTCTCAAAGGCATGAACGGGGACAACAATACTCTCTACAGGGAGCAATGGTGCTGTCTGTTCAATTAGCAGGCAATCACACATGTTGCATGCCCGAGATCGGGCAATTTCAAGTGCCTGCAGACGATACGCTGGAGAAGACGGCACTTAAAGAGCTACAAGAGCTTTTCTTTTGAGCCAGTTTCTATGCCACAGCAGTGGAGAATCCCTATGGTCCTGCGTGGAAGGATGTCAGATCAGGCCATTGGCACAGGTAACACGATAGTTAAAGCACAGAACCCATAGTTGAGGAGAGCTGGAGTGAAGGGAGCATTGAAGAGACGAGTGTCCAGGATAGCACAGACCTGGCACTTAGCTTTAAGCAAGTGTTGGTGGACTTGTTGAAGCAGTGGCACAAGAGGTCAAGCCCCTACAGGAGAGATTGGATGCAATGGAATCTCTCATGGAGAGTAACAAAAAGAGAAGTGACAGTAAAGTATGTCACAGTACGTCCGTTAAGCTTGCCCATGATGTAGGTGACGCTCAGAGGAGTTCTAAGACCCGGAAGAGCAAATACTCTTCTGCTTCCCCCCAGCTCACATGGAAGAGGGTGATAAACACGCCCAGAGGCAGCTGATGCGTTCTACAAACATCAGCTGTGCCAAGCCTTCTACCCCCAGCCCAAGGGGAAGAGAATATGGGAGACGCAGATTCTGATAAAGATGACCTTGCTAAAGATGACACGTTAGCACTCCAGAACCCTGTCAGGGTAGAAAGCGGGCACCGAAAGGGAAGAACGTGCAGGAGCCTGAGACCTTGATTACCGATATGTTCGACCCGGATACATTGAGACATCACAGATCCACGGACTGGCAACCTTCCCCTATGGTGGCTATATATGAGATTGAGAAAGCCCCTGGAGAAGGAAAAAAGGCTTAGGACGAAAGCAGAATGCCCACAGTCAGGGCTAGCCAGGAAAGTGACTGACTCGCCTGAACTAGACACTAAGATGCTAACCTCATCATCAAGGCATCCAAAGATGCCCGTAAGGGCATGGACAGGGCATGGAGGAACTGCCAGGAGTAGGTACGAGCAGTCCTAAACCTAAAGGAACTCAACGGATGGATTGTATACAGACACTTCAAGATGGAGGGCATAGATCTGCTCAGAGAATTGATTTGAAAGATGCATACCTTGCGCTGTCCATGACACTGTGGAGGATCAGCCATATCTGAGTTTCAGATGGCAAGGAAGAATCTGGCAGTTCAAGATCTTGGCATTCTGACTATCATTGGCTCCTTGGGCTTTTACCAAGGTTATGAAACCCAAGGAAGCAGCCATCAGAGAGAGAGGTATAAGAGTGATAGTTTATCAAGATGATATCCTAATGCTAGCAGCGAGCAGAGAAGTGTTACTGTAGCAGATAGCTTGGGTATCCGATCTGTCAACGTCCCTTGGCTTCCTGCTCAACCGGGAGAAGTCTGAATTAGCGCCCAAACGGAGGATGGAATTTCTGGTGTTTGTAATGGATGCCAGGAGAGGGAGCCTTGAAGCCCCGTCCCAGAAGATGAGAGCTATCAAAGAGATCAGGATGTGTCTGAAGAAGACGGCGATCTCTCTCTGGACTTTGGCGAGGATAGTAGAGCAACTAGTAACGTCCATTCCGGCCATTTTTCCGGGGCCATTGCATTACAGAGCGCATCAGCGGCGAAAAGCCAAACATCTCGGAGAAGGCCTGAAGTATCATCAGATTTTGCCCTTTGACCAAGAAGGAAGGACAGAACTGGATTGGTGGCTCCAGAATATGAAGGCATGGAACGGCAGGGACAACTTAGGCGATCTACCAGAGCTCATTATAGAGTCGGATGCCAGCAGATCAGGTTGGGGAGCCAGGTGCAGAGCGTTGCAGACTCATGGAAAATGCACCAGTGGGGAGCTGGACCTGCATATAAGCTGTCGGGAACTGTTAGCTGGGTCTTTCGCAATCATAACATTCGCAAGGGATAGAGTGGACTGCTGTCTACTTCTAAAGATGGACAATGTATCGGCATTAATGTATATAAATCACCTAAGAGGGATGAAGTCCAGAATGCTAGTAGAGTTATCCAAGGACTTCTGGCACTATTTATTAGCACTTTTTATTTTTTATTGTTTTCCATCATGACATGATATGCCATTTATAATGTGCCTATACACAAGTGTTTATGCATAATAATCCACAACATTAGCAACAATAACAGAACATCTCTGTGACACACCCCAAACAAACCCCATTCCTCCGCCCATTGGACCCTTTTCCCCTGTGCCACACACTCTCACAACCCTATACTCCATGCCCTGTCTACCCTTCCACCTGCCTGTCCACAAATAACTTCCCCGGAGTTGCCGCTCAACTCACTTCCATCCACTTGGCCCAAACTTTCCCGAACCTTTGGGGACATAGTCTGTCTCTATACACCCATTTCTCCTCCAGTTCTGCACAATGACCCATCCCCCTCCACCCACTGGTGTATATTAGTTTGGGTCAAGTTGCCCCAATCTACTGCCAGAGTTTTCTTAACCATCATTAAAGCCGTTGTGATCAAACATTTTTCCCCACTGGTGAAGCCTGTATCCCACCAAATGTGCAAGAGCGCCAACTTGGGACATGCCGGTACTAGTTCACTAACCACCCTGGATAGGTGGTCCCTTATCCGCTCCCAAAATAATTGCACTGTGGGACACTGCCATAATAAGTGGAAGAGGGAGCCCAACCCTACTCCACATTTCAAACATTGAGAATCAATTGCCCTGCCCATTTGGTGGAGGCGAACCCTACAATAGTATACCCAATTTTAACGCTCACCTGATTCCCACGGAGGCGCCGATCTGTTCTGGACTGCTATGACCTCTTCTAAGGTGATGCGCAGGACTCGGAAGACGGACTGGACCGGACCCCCAAACCTTGCCTGTCTGGCCCGTAGAAGAATCCTTCTGTAGATGGAAAAGGGGATTAACTGTCTGCTGGATAATGTGTCGGAATACCCCCTTCCCCCTCTCGCACTCCTCGAACCCCCTCCGCGATTCCCCGTAGAGTCTCACCTTAGAGTCTGCTTCCGATGCAGGGGCGCGTTGATTTCCAGTTATTTCACTGGATCTCGGGTTTGGTGAGTATTCAACTCCGCTTGACTTTTCCGATATGAGGCCGTAAGTATTCAGTTGCAAAAGTTCAAGCCTTAATTGTCCGTTGTCCTTTTCTCTATTTCAGATGTAGGATGAAGAATCCGCGTAGAGGAATGAATTCGCCAAAGGTAACTCTGGTGAGACTTTTTGATGGATGGTTCCCTTAGTGATCTTGCTTTCACCCACTAATGCGTTTGTCTTTTTCCCCTTAGGGGCCGGGGTACGGAAGTGTCAAAGAAGCGGCGCCGACCCGAGGTGAGGAAAGATTGTCCCAACAATAATCAGGTAAGTCTTAAGGTGGAAGAATCAGGCCTTCCTCTATCTGTTCCTTCGCTCACCTTTGTTTTGTCTCTTTTTCTCCTTAGGCACTGAAAGGCGACGGATGGTGCGAATGGTGGCTGAAGAGCCTGAGGGCGCCTCGTGAAGGTGAGTGGAACGCGGCGCTGCAGCGAGCGATGCGATGAGCTTCTAAAAATGTCTTTTCTCAGGATCGTCGGAGTGATGGTTCCGGACTCCGGATGGAGATAGGTAAAGTTCAATTATTCACCTTTCTCTCCTTTCCTTCCTTTTCAGGTGTTCCAGGTTGCAGGCGGGCGTGGCTGAAGCCAGGATGCAGGAGATGATGCAGAACAACGCGAAGCGTGAGCTGCTGTCTGGGCGTGTTTTAAATAGTCCCCAAAGTAGTTCCAGGTAAGTATTCTTCCACAGCCACGCCCGAGTGGTAAAATAGTCCCATAGGTAAAATAGTCCCTTTCAGACCTCAAGGAGGTCTGGATCCGGCAGCATGGTCTGCATCAGGTAAGTCCATACAAGCACTCCCATAATGAGCCTGGCGCCTATGGTGCCAGGACTGATGCCTTCTATGGGCCTGGCGCCAAAGGCGCCAGGACAATGTCCAAAGAGCCCCTATAAGGGGTTGCTGGGTCCCTCCCTGGGGACATGATGTCTGCTTTCGGGGACACTGGCCCTGAACTGGCTTCCCGGGAGTAGGCATCATGACACCAATGCAAGATTCTGTACTGTATCAGACGTAATCGCATGCTTCCCTCAGCGATATCACTGCTTCCACCCAGTCCTCCTCCAGGGTGCCCAGGTTCACCTCCCAACTTAGTTTCAGCAGGGGCTTAGACGTAATATTATTTATCATCTGGGGTAGTCGCGATATTGCCTTCCCCTTGATCTCCCCTTAATCTCCCCTTATAGCAGGTTAGCCTCTATCGGGGACCTCTCTGGAACATCCCAGGTATCCCGCTTCTCCTGAGCCATAGCATTTTGCAGCCTTGCATAGGTGTACCTATCCCGGTTCTGTACGCCAAACCTCTCAGGCAATTCTTGAAATGATGCGAGCCCATCCTGTACTAGAATATCTTTCATCTCCCAGATTCCCTTGTCCTGCCATCTCTTCTGCATACCCAGTTTTTGAACCTCTGACAACGCTATATTCCCCCAAATGCAAGCCTCACTAGTCACAACAACACCCATCCCATGGCTGAGAGAACCGCTGTGGTCGAAGCCAACGCACAGACCCCTGGTTGTGTCATCCCACCTTGTGGCACCCCTCCATACAACACCTGCAAGGCTGGCCTGGACCCCAAACTCCTCACTTCCTGCTCAACATTTAGCATGCACTCCCCCCCTCCCGCCCCCCCCCCAACAGCCACTTATTTATTGCAATGAGTTGGTTCCCCATATAATCTCCCTCTGCAGCTTCTCTATGGTTCGCAAACCCCTCAAGTATCGCGTTCACTACCCCGCCACCCCACCCAGTCACTGGACCGGCATGAGTTCTGATTTATCCCATTAATGCTAAGGCCACTCACCTCTCCAAACTCCCAAAACATGTCAACTACTCTCGACCCAGTACGTCTCGGTTCCCCCAGATAGAGGAGGACGTCCTCCACACAAAGCGATATACGCTCTTCCCCGCCGTCTGGCCAAACAAATCCTTTCAGCTGGGGGTCTGATCTCGCCCTTATCGCGAACGGTTCCATCGCCAACAGAAGCAGCGAGAGAGGGCACCCCTGCCTGCCCCTCTGTGGAGTAAAGGCATCCGAGGCACATCCATTCACCCTAACCCTGGGTACCAGATGTGTGTACAATAATTTAACCCAGTTTATAAACCCAGACCCGAAACCAAACCCCTCCAGCACCGCCCAGAGATATTCCCACCCCATGTAGTCAAATCAAATGCTTTCTCTGACTCTATTGCCATTACTGTGATGGTCCCTCAAAGGAGGAGGCTGCACTCAGCGCATTATGTAGCCGTCTAATATTCTTCCTGTTGGCCCTTCCCGGAACCATCCCGCATTGGTGTCGTGGATTAAGGTTAAGATAACTAGTGATAGTTTGTTGGCTAGGACTTTAGCAAGTATTTTTGCCTCTCCATTAATCATGGAGATTGGACGGTATGTGCTGCATTGTTCTCGCAGCTTCCCTTTTTTGTGTAGGACTAAGATCGTTGCCTTTCGTAAATCCACTGGCAGAGTGCCCCCTTACCGACACTCCATGAACATAGCCCTTATCTCCTCTGCCAGGCAAGGCACCACTAGTTTCCAAAACTCTGCATTGAATCAGTTAGGACCTGGAGATTTCCCAGATTGGAGTTGGTTAATTGCTACTTGGATTTCCTCCCCCGTTGGGTCCAGCTCCAGTCTCTCCGTCTGTTCCTGACTCACCTGTGATAGGCCTGTCCCCCTTACATATTGCGCAATCCTAGCCCTGTCCCTGATGCCGGGGCCCGATGTAGTTCCTCATAGTATGTTGCAAACGCCTCTGCTATGTCCTTACTCTTGGATAAAACTGCCCCATCTAATCGTCTGATCTCCCTCACCCACCTAGTCACTTCGTCCCTTCCCCGGAGCCACGCCAGCAGTCTGCCACATTTATCCCGTGTCGAAGACCATGTCTGTTTATCCCAGTGGGCCGCCCTAGCCTCACCCCGTGCTACCGTTATGTATTGATGCTGTGCCCTTTTAAGGGTAATTTTGGTTGACTCTGTGTTGTTCTGCACATGCTGTGCGTCTGCTACTTCTTTCTCCAACTGATCCAACCGCTCCCTCTGAGCCCTGAGGTGTCGTCTTACCGCCTGCATCGACCTACCCCGTAACACTGCTTTGTAAGCCTCCCAGAGCGTGGTGCAGCTCTCCACCGTCCCAGAGTTATTTTGAAAATAAGCCCTGCTATTTTCACATCTTTCAGGTAATATGCACTCAACCTCCAATCCCTTCTCTGCTGGATTGCCACTCCCCGTAGAGCTACAAGTAACTGGGCATGATCTGAGCTACCCCATGGAAGGAATTTGGGCTTGGACACCTATCCCGCCATAGTACTTGGGCGAAATATATAACCAATCCTTGAGAAGGATGAGTGCGCGTTTGAAAAGGAGAAGCCCTCCCTCCCCCCAGGATGCATGTCTCGCCATATGTCCCTCAGCCCCGTAGCCTCTATAAAGGAGTTGAGCTTCGTCTGGGAGAATGGGGGGTCGCCCTACCCCTGTATGGTGTCCTATAGGTATCAATATCACCACATACATGGTCGCCGTAAATAATATCGCCGGAAAAATGTTGTGGTGATATTATTTGGGTGACCATATATGTGGCGATAGGGGCAAAAAAAAAAATTTAAAAAATAAAAAAAATCTGAGGGTTGGGGGGGGGTGTCCCCCCATGATCCATGCAATAATGTCGCCACAAAAACGACAATTTTTCGGTGAAATTTTTGTATGGCGATATTTTTGTGGCGACATTATTACATGGAACCGTCCTATCTATCGTTCGCTGTGACATGTCATTGAAATCCTCCCTCACCACAGTGAGATCCCCCCCTCCCCCCATGATGGGCCAACAAGGATTGTACCCTGTTTAGCTTTTCTGCTTGTAACGTCGGAGGGCATAAACATTGATAATACATATCATTTTCCCCATAGGGTTCCTGTTAAGAGAATCGTCCTCCGACCCTGATCTCTCTTCACATGTTGCACCTCCAATTTTTAGTGATTTCATTATCAAAATTGACACCACCCCTGGAGAACCCAGCATGCTCCACCACCAAATATCTAGCCCTTTCCGGGATGCTGCACGTCGTCCCCAACATATGGGTCTCTTGTAATAGTACTATGTCTGCCTGGTGGGCCGCCAAAAATGTTGCCACCAGGCTTCCCTTGATCTTGTCCAGGAGCCCATTGACATTCCAACACATATAGCTGAAGGACTTATTCAGTAGGTTATCCGCAGCCGCCACCCCGGTCTTGCATACCACATCCCTGGCCCCCGGCAAAGCCCCTGCTCCCTTTCCTTGAAGAGTGTGTTCTCCAGCATGGGGTCTGGCATGGATTCACATGCTCATGAATATTCCCCGTCGTCAGGCTGGGAATCCTCGGTAAAGAAAAATCAGTATCGGTTTCGTTTCTGATCTGTCTTTCGTAGTAGTAACCAATCACTGATCTCTGCGTCATACTGACCACAGCCAATGACTGCCATCTCCCTAAGCCCCGCCTCTGGCAGCCATCTTCAGATTTTTACCGCACGTTCAAGTGTTGGGATCCTCATGCTATTGCTCTCGAGCTTTAGTGCGTTTTCACGCTTTTTCATAGGAAAATTCTCTTTTTTTCGGTCAAAAGAGCCTCAAGCTCCACCGTTTCTTTATCCGATCAACGGGGACCCGTGTCGGATTCTTCTACGCCCCTCAAGGGTGAAGATTTCGTCGAGCCACGCTTTTGGAGGACTCCAGAAGTTTCTCAGGCCCATCTCGGACATGGCCCAGGAGAAGGGAAGCTCAACGCCCGGAAAGCTGTTCAGGGTCTGCCCTGGATGCCAGCTTCAGAATGTCTTTAAGGAGGACGAACACTCCCTTTGCCTCTACTGCCTGCATGAGGACAAGACGCACGTGGAGAAGGACTGTGCGTTTTGCGGCAATATGTCGGAGCGGACCATGAAGGACCGCCATCTGCATCTCGCCAACTGGCTGGAAGGTTAGAGCCCGTCAGGCGAGAAAAAGAAGAAGTCCGAGCGGTCTTCTAAGACCTTTGAGGGCTCCCCGGCGATGGGGACCCAACAGAAGGCCAAGCACCGCGAGTCCGCTGGCACCGGGAGCGCCGAACGGTCGGGCTCTACGGTTGCTAGGCAGGGCGCATCCTCCCCGGCGCCATCAACCACGAGCCAACGCTCTGGCTCGGGTAAGAGGAAGGCCGAGCACCCGGCGAAGCTCCTGGAGAGACCCCGGTCGAGCTCGAAGGCCCCATCGGAGGGGGAGCGAGGCGGTGACCCTCCCCCCAAGGAGAAGGCGGTGAGCGCACCTAAGGTGGTGAAAGCCTTGATCCACCCTGCCAAGGCCTCTATCGAGACAGTTGCGGCGGCCCTGGCTCAGCCTGTGGAGGTTACACCAGTGGAGGCGACCTCGGGGCCCAGAGTCTCCCTGCCACCGCGGAGGGAGTCCTCTTTCAAGCCCATCGACAGGACCCCCGTGAAACCTCCGACGGAGAAGAAAAAGGGGGGGCAGGAGGTCGTCGTGGATTCGGCCTCAACCTCTGAAGAGGAGCTGATCAAAGTCTTAAGCCACGGCATTGGCGTGGAAGAAGACCAGCCTGTCGGGAGGGACCCCGACGTAGGAGACGACGAGAACGTCGAGGGTGCCGACGAGGCTCCTGACCGCCCATCGGAATCCCCTCAACCAGTGCCGCAAGACAACTCGGCGGCCATTTTGTTGGCTATACAGTCCTTATGCTCGGAGATAAGGACGAGATTGCCGTTACCACCAACGGAGGAACCGCTCCCAACGGGGGACTAGGAGCCAGGCCCTTCTGGGAGCCCTCCTCCTAAGAGAAGAAGGATTCATCATCCACCTCCTTTTCAACCATCGCGCCCTGCTCAGCCCTCCTCCCCGTCCACGACCTGTGGGGATGATACGGGGACGGACACGGCCGCAACGGGTACAGACGTCGAGGTTTACGAAGAGGATCTTCCGTCGTCACCTCCTCCCCGGGCTTCCCCGCCCGACGAGATTGGATCGTTTCATGCCATGATCGCCAGGGCATCAGAGCTTTTCCAGCTCTGCCCGGAAGAGAAGAAGAAGGAAGGTTTCCTTTATCAACGGCGCGAGACCAAGAGGAAGACGGTCCTCGCTGCACCTCTACTGGACGATATCTGGGATGAGGGTCTCGCCCTCCCCAAGAACCCATCCACAACGCCTGCGAGAAGGGATCGGTACGAGAAGAAGTACCGGGTCCTGGACGCTGCCCCCTTGTGCCTTTGGGCACAGCCGACTCCGGACTCGGTCGTCTCCGCGGTGGCCAGGAAGAAAGCGGGGGGGGCTTCGGCCTCTACGTCAACCTCCCCCCCCCGGACGGCGAGGGAAAGAAATTGGACACGATGGGACGCAGAGTCATCTCATCGGCAGCGACGACGATTAAGGGTGCCAACGCCTTGGCTATCGTAGCCCGCTACGACAGGGAGTTGTGGTACAAGATCGCCCCCCTGCTGGACTTCCTACCGGACGACAAGAGGGCGGAGGCCCTAGAGATCTTGCAGGAAGGAGAAGTGGCGTCGGACCACGCCATTACGATAGCGACGGACATCGCTGACACTGGATTTCGCCAGTTGGGCAACGGCGTGTGCCTTAGACGGCGTGGATGGCTCAAGGCAACGGACTTTCGGCAGGACGTGCAGACCAGAGTTTTGGACATGCCGTTCGACAGGAGCAACCTGTTTGGGAAAACAGTGGACGATTCCCTACAAGCCATCAAGACGGACACAGAGACGGCCCGGGCTCTTGGTGTTCTCCAGCAACGACGGCCGCCCTTTCGGAGCACCGGAGGCAAGCAGGGTGCCTCCAAAGGTTCCGGCAGCGGATATTCAACCTACCGTCAAGCGGCCCGTTCGTCGTCACAGGAAGCCTACAGGGGACGAGGCAAGTCGGGCGGACCCCGCCGTCGTCGCCAGGGAGGACAAGGCGGCAAAGCCTCGTCGAAGCAGGACTGAACCGGCCGTGGGGTCGGGCCCCCACCGAAGCATCCTGGTGGGAGGCCGGCTGGCGAACTTCGTCAGCGTGTGGGAGTCCATCTCCACCGACTGTTGGGTGCTGGACGCCCTGGCCCAGGGTCAGGCGCTCGAGTTTCTAAAGAAGTGCCCGCGCGTCCCCCCCCCACCCCCCCCCGTGGGCAGGAAGGAACATCACGTCCCTCAACTTCTCTTGGAGGTAAAGGCGATGCTCAAGAAAGGCGCCATCGAGCTTGTCCCAAAGAGGCTTCGGGGCTCTGGAGTTTGCTCAAGATACTTCCTCGTGAAGAAGAAGACAGGAGGATGGCGTCCCATCCTGGACCTACGACGACTGAACAAATTCATCAAGGCACAGAAGTTCCGGATGGTCACCCTCCAGCACGTCCTGGGTCAGCTGGAGGAGGGCGATTTCCTGTCGTCGTTGGATTTGGAGGATGCTTATTTCCATATCCCCATCCTAAAGGGACACCGAAAGTTTCTCAGATTCGTGGTCCAAGGGCGTCACTACCAGTTCAGAGCCCTTCCCTTCGGATTGAGGTCGGCACCCAGGGTGTTCACCAAGTGCCTCGCACCGATGGCGGCGCGGCTGCGCCTGGAGGGGATCCACGTCTACCCCTACCTGGACGACTGGCTCATCCGAGCAAAGACAAGGGAGCTCGCCGCGGAGCACATGGCGAGGACCGTCCAACTACTCACGGACCTGGGATTCTCCATAAACTACGCCAAGTCCCACCTGGTGCCCGCGCAAGATGCACTGTTTCTGGGAGCGAAACTCGACACAGTGGTGCTTCTGGCCTCTCCGTCGGAGGAAAGGACGAGGGCCATCTTGGGCAAAGTGCAGCGGGATGCTGGTTGCGGACGTGGCCAGGGTGAGGTCCATCAAATCCCTCCTCGGAATGATGTCTTCTTGCATTTATCTCATCCGCCTGTGCAGGCTTCGGATGCGTCCGTTACAGGAGTTCCTGGACGCTCGCTGGATCCAGACGACGGGCAGCTTCGAGGACAGGATCACACTCGACGAGAGCTTCCGACGAGCGATCCGGTGGTGGGGCACCCGTGCGCATCTGACGGCGGGCATGGACTTCCAGACCCCGGGCCACCAGAAGACAGTGACCACGGATGCCTCCCTGGAAGGGTGGGGAGCGCACACCAAAAATCTGCACGCGAGAGGCCTTTAGCTTTCGACGGAGAAGTCCCTCCATATCAACGTCCTGGAGCTCCGTGCAGCGTTTTGGGCCCTCGGGTCCTTTCTTCCGTCCCTCAAGGGCAAGGTGGTGAGGATCTTCACCGACAACACCACCACCATGTTCTACATCAGGAAGCAGGGCGGTACCAGATCCCCAGCCCTGTCCAAGGAGGCGCAGGATCTGTGGCATTGGGCCGTCGCCCAAGGGATGTTTCTGGTGCCGTTCCATCTGGCAGGAATAAAAAACACCATCGCCGACTCGCTCAGCAGAGAGCTGCGCTCGTGCCACGAGTGGGAACTACGACAGGATCTAGTGGACCGCCTCTTCCGACGGTGGGGCACACCCCAGATCGATCTGTTCGCGACGGCGACGAACTCCAAGTGCCGGAGGTTCGCCAGCAGGTTTTCCCAGCCGAGGAGCATGGGCGATGCTTTCTCGTTCCCCTGGGAGGGCCTGTTTCTATACGCGTTCCCTCCATTGCCATTGCTGATCCGGCTCATCAACCAGCTCAAGAGGTCACGGTGCAGGATGATCCTCGTCGCACCTGCGTGGCCGAGGCAGATATGGTTCCCAGACCTTCTGGACTTGTCAGCGTCCCCGTCAATCAAGCTGCCAGTGGACGCGGATTTTCTCTCCAGGGAAGGGAGGCTCCATCCTCCATCTCGACCCGAAGTCGCTGAACTTGCAGGCCTGGCTCCTGCAGCGTTAGAGTTTGGAGATTACGACATACCGGCCGACTGCAGAGAGGTTCTTGCAAAGGCCAGGGCGTCCTCAACTCTTAAATGCTACGGACACAAATGGAAGAGGTTCTCTGTCTGGTGCCACGCACAGAAGATTAACCCTCTACGGATTACGGCTCCTCAAGTACTGCCGTACCTACTGACGCTGGCCAAGGCTGGACTGGCGCACGCTTCCATCAAGATTCATCTTGCTGCGATCTCCCGATACACCAGAACCACGGGACGGACGTCTTTGTGGTCTCATCGTCTGGTGAAAGAATTCGTGAAGGGACTGTTCAGATCGTTCCTGCCGGTGAGGCTCCGGCCCCGGCGTGGGAGCTCAACGTGGTGCTGACCAAGCTCATAGGACCTCCGTCAGAGCCTCTGCACTCAGCTCCGTTGAAGTTCTTGTCGTGGAAAACAGTGTTTCTTGTGGCCATCCCCTCCGCACGACCGGTGGGAGAGATCCAAGCCCTTTCCTGCAAGCCCCCATACTTGACTTTTCACGACACGAGGGTAGTGCTCAGGACGCACCCCTCCTTCATGCCCAAGGTGCCGTCGGACTTCCACCTCAACGAACCCTTGGTGTTGCCTGTTTTCTTCCCGTCGCCTTTGTCGCCGGCTGAAAGGACTTTGCACTCGCTGGATGTGGCTAGAGCGCTGAAGTTCTACGTGGACTGCACGAAGAGTTTTCGGAAGACGTCACAACTTTTTGTGAACTTTGGACCTGTCAATCGGGGGAAGGCTCTCTCAAAGGCTTCCATTTCCAGATGGCTCTCCGGCTGTATCATGTACTGTCATCGGTTGGCAAACGGACCGCTGCCCGGCTGTCCGAGAGCCCATTCGACCAGAGCGATCGCAGCTACCACGGCGTTCCTATCTGGTGTGCCCCAGCTGGACATCTGCAGGGCTGCTACGTGGAGGTCGACGCACACCTTCACGAAATTCTACTGCGTCGACCGGGATTCCAGGGAGGAGTCCAGGGTCGGCCAAGCAGTGCTGCGCAACCTGTTCGCCTAAGGTAAGCCTGGTGAGAAGGTAAGAGATGCTTAATGTTGAGTTGTTGTATTGCTTAATGTTGAGCCTGTTGCCACCTCCCGTGGTTGTGCATGTGTGTACTGCTATGTATTCTTTTATTCATGAGCATGTGAATCCATGCCAGACCCCATGCTGGAGAAGGAACAAGTTACTTACCTGTAACTGTTCGCCAGCATGGGTCTGGCATGGATTCACATGCGAACCCTCCCGCCTACCCCTCTGCGGCTCTTCACTTGGTCATACTGCCACTTCACGTGCTACCAAATCTGAAGATGGCTGCCAGAGGCGGGGCTTAGGGAGATGGCAGTCATTGGCTGTGGTCAGTATGACGCAGAGATCAGTGATTGGTTACTACTACGAATACTGATTTTTCTTTACCGAGGATTCCCAGCCTGACGACGGGGAATATTCATGAGCATGTGAATCCATGCCAGACCCATGCTGGAGAACAACAGTTACAGGTAAGTAACTTGTTCCTTCACCCACTGGCCGCCTTGGTTGCTCTGAAACCAAACTAATAACTTCCCTAACATACCGTTCCCCTCCACACGCTTCCCTCAAACCTGAAGCATCTGTTGCCCTTCAACTAACATCTGAACAATGATCATCCCCGCCCGCAGGCAGGTGATCCGTGGGGGGTGGATTGTTGTAACTCTCTGGCTCTACTCCAACTATGTTCCTTATGTTCAAGTCATCCTCAGACAGCAGTGATACTCTCAATTATGCCAATTTCTCACTGTTCCATCATTACCAGTCTCGACCCCCAAATTCCCCCCCCGACCATTCCACCGCTCTCCCCCCCACCCCCCTACTGCCGGGGTTGGTCTGTGCAGATGTACAATGCTTTTTAAGGTTGTCATGCCACCCAGTGGACCCATACCAGGTCCTCTGCATCTGACCTGGAGCCAGCCCTCCTTACTTTGATGCCTCTGCTGTGGGAGCCTGAGTGGCTTTCTACCCCTACCAGGCACTTGGATCTCCCTTCCTGGTGCCAGCAGTTTTCACATGTCCCCAGTGTTCTGCACAGTGCTCCTTGCCCAACTTGTGGGCTCTCCCCTTACACGCGGGTCCTGCCCATGTTGCTGGTATCTGCAGGTAGTGCCTGCCTCTGGCCTTGCGGCCCGTGCCCTTGATACAGTGGCTCTTCGGCTGCTTAATTCTGGCCTCTTAGGGGGTGTGGAGGTGGCTTGCCAGGATCCGGCTTGGTGAGAGGTGCGTGTTGTCCCCTCCCCCACCTCTCGTTGCGTACAGCGGCTCAGTAATGGGGCTGCGCGGGGCGCTCTCACCTCGTCCCCGCTTTCGCGGGGGACCCGAACTGCAGCTGCTGACTTGCTGCTCACTCCACACCTATCCTGTGAGGCAGAGGTCTTTCTCCGGCCCGGGCACAGCACGCCGCTCTCCCTCTGCGGCTGCCTCAGACATGTTTGTCGTGCCGCTGACTTTTTCTTTTTGGAGCAAATTTCTCCCTGCAGCTGCCTTCTCTCGTCGGTGGAAGCTCAGGTTACTCCCCCACAGCTCCAACACTCTATCCTGCCTGGATGGCCTCTGATAATGCAGTTTGGAGACTTCTGCAGCCTCACTGACAGTGTCAGAGCAGAGCTAGATGGAAAGGGTCTAGCCTGCGATATTGCGCAACAGCGCCCCCAACCTGTGGGGGAAATGGAACACAGTGGAGGACTCAAACTCTAGATACCTCAAAGACTCCAGCGACTGGAAGCTCCATGAGCGACTTTTTCAGAACGTGAGAGCCCTCTGGGGGTGGTTGGAGACAAATTTTGCCTCCAGATGGAATAATCAGCTTCCCAGGTTCTTCAGCTGGAGGTTGGATCTAGATGCTGTGGGAACAGTCGCTTTCCTTCACAGTAGGAAGGTTGTTGTCTAGTACGCTTTACCCCATTCGTAATGATGAACAGGGTGCTAGCAAATATTTACAGGTAGTGATAATTGCCCCAGCGTGGAAATCACAAGCAAGTTTGGTACGTGTGCCTGTGTGAATGTGAGTTATGGGTAGGAGTGAAATGTTCAGTGTTTGTTTGCTGCGGTGTGGGTATCATTTCACATAGTGTAAATATTGTATTTGTCAATCCCATTGCATTTTCTTACACGGGCAAATACTAGCATGTTGTGAGGGGGGTCATCATAGGAGTGCTGATACATGGACAAACGGGCAGATGTGGGGCAGAGGGGCAGTACTTGCTTTATTGGTAAAGGCCATCATTTATTTAATTTACAACGGCAGAATGGGCATTATTTATTTGTTTTGCTCTCTGTTCGGAAAATGTACTTTTTCCAACTAACGGCTGAACTTCTATTTGTTTTTCTGCATGCGTGCTGCATGTTTATTCCTGTGTGGAGTTACTGGTTTTTAGTTGCCCTCTCTGTTACACTCTGACGTGCCCCTATTCAAAAACTTAGCGCCCGACCAATGACCTGAAAAATACATATACAAAAAAAAACATGAATTAATGAAAATATTTAGCGCCTTATAGTGGCATTTATGCTTCATAAATTCTAACTGTTTTGCTTCCCTGTTGAATGGCTGATGCATATTCTTTCAACAAATGTGTCCTAGAAGGAAATAAAATATCAACATCACAAGATATTGGGTCGCACTGCACTACCAGGGACACCTTTTGATGCATATTCTGCTTCACTTAAACTTAATAAGCACCCAGGACCGAATTGGCAGCCAATCAGTGTGACCAGCAAGGGATGCTTTAATATATTTCAAAATCTGCTTTCCATGCGGTCACTGGCGCCTCAGCCACAGCTGCTAATTTTATTTCATAGCACACCGTCTCCTGCAATGGCCACATACAATTGCTCCTCCCCCGAAAATTGCTCCTCTCACCCATCTACCTTGCGCCCCCGCTCCCTCTGGCCCATAATTGCCTTAATTTCTGGTGCTTCGCTGGCCTGCCGCTGCCATGCACATAGAAAAGGGGCACCTTTTCTATTGGTGCTGCAACCATCTCTGTAATGTTTGGAGGGGAATTTGGAAAGCATTTTAAAAAAAATTAAAAAAAGAAGCCATTAGTACCCTGCCCTCCCAATCCCGGGGAGTTGGACACCCTTATTTTACTGTGCAGATTGACACCCAAACATTTTGATTTCTATTTGCATGCCATATAATTCACACAAACTGAGAAATGTGGGTGAGATATTCTAGTTGGCTATGCAGTAAGTGAAAGGACTTTTATTCACAGAGCATGAAAAGAGCGTTTTAAAAAGGATTTCTGGGCTCAAAATTAGGATTAGATAAGAAGAAGCAACAAGCAGCTCTGGATATCCAGCATTAACAAGTCGCCGGTTACTACCCAGGGGAACGAGGAGCTAGTTATATAGCATTACGCAAATTTTACTTTTGCATAAAATGCAAACATATGATTGTATCCATTATTTATGAACCCTTTGTTTTAAACGTCATATAGTTGTGTCCTAATGTTTATTTATAGATTGTCCCACATGCACAGAAATACATTTACATAGTTGTGTTTGTTCTCCATCACTTACTCTTGGTAACTGTTGGTTTTAAGCTAACCGGGCTCTTCTGGACTACAAGCAGGAGTTAAATGGCTCTCAGCTCTCCTCAATTTCGAACCCTGGATTTTGATTTTCATGTTAGGAATACATAAGGACATTCTTATAAGTGGGTTAGATTTTCATTTGGAACGAGTGCTACTAGAAAAGGATGCACCTTTTAATTAACACGTTTCTTAAATTGGAATTCCTTAAGATTCCCCCCTCCCCACCCCCTCAATATTTACACACTGGGGAATCATTTTACCTTTGGGCATTATTTGGCTTGTGTTACAGGGCATCAACTTTTTCAATCCCTTTGCCAATATTAATTAGCTCACAGATATTAGGAGACCCTTTGTTTTTTTTATACAAACACTGGGGAATACTATTGTATTTTATCTGGAGAGAGAATGAATTCCACAGTGCCATCTCAGAAAATCTATTGTTAAGGGATGTCCTATTTAAATACACAATGAGACATGGGTTCACTTATACTTCAGTTTGTTGTGGTGTATTTTGTGGAAAGAAATCCACCTTTGGGATCAATTTCTAGGACCTCTCAGGCTGGTGCTGTCCTATACTCGATGGAAGGGTACTGGACTACAGGCTGTGTAGTGCTCCTCAGAAGTCCTTTGGATCCAGGTAACAAGGTGTTCCAAGCTCTGATCCCCTTCTGGCTCAATTTGGACAGTCCTCCAGTTTCTAATGACTCAACCTTTTGCCTGCAAATTTGGTAATCAATTTTGCTTGGAAGAATTGCACATATTCATGACTCTGCATACCTCTGTGTCATATGGTGCAACAATTTTGATTGGAAGGGTCCTTGTGATTGGTTTCTTTTTCTAAAGCAAACCTAAAAAGCACCCCCTCCCCCAACTTACATTGGCCCATGAACCTGGTATATCATTTAAAATATTAAATGTTGCTAGAACTCTTCAGGTAAATATGTGAGAGTTGGTAAAATAACATTTAGTTGTGGGAGTATTCGGAATTTTATACTGCTCTTTCCATTTGTGTGCTTTTACACATGCTTTTTATTAATCGGCAATTGATGCCCCAAGTACACATTTCTCAATGTAATTTCTATATCCAATCTGATCAAGCTTGTCCTGCCCGTTCAGATGATATATTTTATTTATTTTATTGTTTTTTTATAACGCGTCTGATACCGTACCTGAGTTAAATTTCTAAGCGTGGATCCGGGATTAGAACTTCTGTTGCTCTGCATGGTCTTGCTTCCAAGACCAGCGTGTTGCCCCTGTGCTATCCTCAGTTCACGTCCTTATCACTTGAATGTTTCTAAAGATATACACAATTGGGAATAAATGAGAAATATTGTGTAGCACTTTACTATTTCACCAAGTTTTTAAGATGTAGTCTCTGCGTTATAGCTTATAGACTACCTGGTTCTGTTTGAGTAGAGTATTTAAACAATTCCTACTTAACTTGACCTAGGATCAGATTCATGTATTTATCTGTACATTAGTTGATTAAAGGATGCTTTGTTGCTTTATCTGCAAATACATTCTTGGGACTTAATGGTTTCAATGTCTAAGGCTATGGGATTTCCTTGTTATCTACTCCTGAGCATGAACCTATCTGACAGTTAAATTAAAGGTGTTCTTGAAAATATCATTTGAAATAGGCGGCCATGAATTCACCACAATTTTCAATTTATGCAAGGATATATTTTCTTAAACACAGCTGTGGCCATTTATCTTCCAGGCATCCGAAGTGACATACTGATATTTGCCAGGTAATCCTTTTGTATTCAGTTCATCTGCAGAACACTAGATACGTGTATAGGAATAAATACAGACCCATATGTTGTGGCAAGTCAGTCTTAAGAGGCAGACCAGAGGACAACAATTGTGTTTCTTAAGAAAAACCTTCTCTAACCCTATTTCTCTGAAGAGGTCCCTATGTTAGAAAATACAACAAACATTTCTTTCCATTTATCCTTTTTGTTTGCAAAACAAATTATTTTCAAATAGTCTTTGCTTTATCCCTTCCTCTGGGAAATTCTACTCTGGACCTGTATTCACAATGGCAATATGGTTCACGGGTTATATGTTCTGAATTGTTCACCTCATGTAGGCTACGGGCTGCAGCCGCCCTGGTTGTTGTCTTTTCGCTCCCCTTATGGGGGTGACCGATTTCTCAGCCAGGGGTGGGGTATGGGCCGCCTGTTCAGCCTTACTGTGATAGTTGCTTCACTCACATCCTTCTGAGAAACTCCTACTTTCAGTCCGCGGTGGACTATAGGCCAGTTCAGCCCTGCTTGGTAGTTTGTTTCTCGTCCCCCCTTCTGGAGTATTTGGATACTCAACCTAGCTCCGACCTTCTTCTCTCTGCTTTTCCTATCCTTGGTGGAATATTTGGTCTTGCAGCCTTGGGCATGTGGCCTGCTCAGCCTTAATGTTCTCGGTTTCTTCACCTCTTCATGGGATGTTTGGTCTTGCAGCCCTGTGTGGGCTCCACGCTGGCCTCACCACCCTCTATCCGCTTTTGACTTGCGGTTGCATACCTCTCTTCCACTGGCGGGGTCCTTCCGTTCTTCGGTGTCTGACTGATGCGGCTCCGTGTCTCAGACCTGGTGTCTGTCTGCATGGTTTTGTTCCTCTCAACGGCTTATCTGCTTCAAGTTGGGCAGGCTCCAGATGTCGCTTCGACTGGACGTCTCTCTGCTGTTCTTGATTCCGCTTTCTATGAGATCACCATGTTACACCATGCAGCAGCATTCCTCTGGCTTTCTGGACTCTCCGCCTACCACACATACGTTGTGGTTGGTTTATGCTCTTTCCATCGAAAACTTTCCAACGAAAGATTTTGCATTGAAAATTATCCATTGAAAATGTTTGCATCAAATGCATTTATTTGTATTTTTTTGGGGGTGGGGGTCCCTCCCCCAAACCCCTTGTTTTTTACCCTTAAAACCCCACCCCAACGAAAAGTAACCATTTACGGCACACCTATATGCATTCGATGCATATTTTTTCGATAGATAAGTTTCGATTGAAAAAGTTTCGTTGGAAACAGTTTCGATGGAAAGACTGGCTACTGTTGTGATTCTCCTCTCTGCTTCTTCCTGTCAGAGAGGGATACCCTCCTCTGCGCGGACACACAGGGTGTCATTTCAAACTCTCCGGCTGCCTCTCTCCTCTGCCACAGGTGTATTCAGGTTCCTCCTTAGGAAGAAAAGGAAAAGGCCATTAGTCCTGGCGCTAACATGAAGGCAGTAACGAGTACAGGTCAGATACCAGACCATCCACCTTAAAGGGGCCCTGTATGCTCCTATTCTGTTCAACACACATGTAACCAACACACATTGAAGCTTTAGAATTATAGGGAGGTGCGATGGAATCTTTACTTGGGCATTCCTTGTCCCCCGGGGAGGGTGGGGTCATTCCTGGTGGTTTCCTGCTTACCCTGTGTACTAGGGAGGGTATACATGATACTGCTCCGTTTATATATGATTTCCTATCATAGTCCATTGTAATACAGGTTTGCTTTTTTCATTGTAAAGTGCACTACCATAATACACAGGTTCCCCTACATAATTGATCCAAACATTTCCATAACCAGCCTTTATTCCAGTAATATCACTACCAGTCCCTTCTTCTTGTAGGTAACTCATGGCTAGAATTGTTTGGGCTTGTGCATTAGAGACCATTCAGTATAAGCTACAGTGTGGGTCCCAGGCTCTGGGTGTCAATGTGATGTGTCCCAGAGTTAAGTGAAGGTATTCTAAATCAAGAAATTATTAAACAGGTCTGTGAGCAAATAATTCCTCCCCATTTTTGTAGTGGAAAAAAGTTAGTTTTCCCTCTTTCTCAAGCTAGCCCAATTCTTTCCGCAGCACTTGCTGATTTATGATACGGTTCAGCCTCCTTAAATTATTTGCACTTTTCTTTGCGGATCAAGCTTTGTTATTAGGCAGATTATAATGCAATGGTAATGATGATGTTTTAACATTCAGCTGATTCATTCAAAGTATCATAAATACTCCTGGAGGACTAGTGTTTAGAAAAAAGGGCACGTTCTTCTAGACCTGCTTCAATAAACTTAGTTTTCATACGTAAAACAATACTTATTTACCTCTCAGGAAAACAAGCAATGTCTTCTGTACGTGTTGTGGAGGGGGACGAGGAGGGGATTAGTTTTGGGACGCTTTTCTCCTTCCTGGGACAGGACTATGCCATCCTGCCCCTTAGCTAATAGCCAAAGTCCTGCAAAAGCTGAGTCACAGTCAGAACGGCCACTTCATTTTTATTGCGCCTCACTGGCTTAACATGTTATGATTTTCAGATGATCCTGAGCTGGCATCCCTCCTCTCCCCTGTTTAGGATGCCGGAGAGGGAGGATCTGCTCACAACCAGAAGTGAGGGACCTACACCCCTGCACTCAAAACATTACTTGGCAGCCTGGTCCCTGAGGACTTAACTTTCCATGGCATCTGCCACTCCCAAAACAATTATTGGCACTAAATGCGATCAGGAAGCTTTCTACACACGTCTATTTCTCTAGCTAGTAGAAACTCTTCTGCTTCTGCTGCCGAAACAAAAGTGTAAGCCACATGCTTGCAGAGTCTGATGTGTCCCTGGACTCCTGCAACATCTAATGTTAAGATTTAGGGGTTTACTAAATTGATAATTCTTCCTCGTACTAGTACTTTCGTGCTTATGGGAATGGAAGTCCATTCTTGATGACCTGCATATGTACTTTGGGCAAACGATATTCGTGGATTTCAAAGGCAAGTCGGTTTTTGATGGTTTGTATACATAAGATTTTCAACACTCTTCCTAGGTGGATGAGGAGAGGTGTAACAATATGTCATGAAGGCATCGGGTATGGATGGGATATTCTCAGAAGAAAAAGGGGGATACCATGTCTCATCTGATGATGCCATGGCACTTCCCCAGGGGGATGTCTCCGCCCATCTGATCTTCCCTCATATAGCCGCACCCAGGATCAGTACCAGGTAGCGGCTGCCGTCCCCTGGCCACATGAGGGGAGGTGACTGCCGGCAAAGGAGTGATGACGCCATCGTATTCATCGCAGCGTTCAAATTTGATCTGGAGCATACAAAAGCTATTAGAAACTCTGAACATCTTTTTGTCACCTTAGGAGGTTCATAACCCAGTCGCAAGGTGGCTAAAGCCTATATTACATGCTGTGTAGTGGATCTAATATTGGAATCCTCCAAGGGCAGGAGATGGGTACCTGTTATTGGCATTCCCAATTATCTAGTCGGAACCAAATTCGCATTAAGGGTTTTCCAAAGGCACATTCCTACACAAGAAATTTTGTAAGGCAGTGACCTGGGTGCTTCAACATGCATTTGGAAACATTGTTATGGACTTCAGCTCCAGAGCAGATGCTCATTTCCATCGGCGGTGGGTCACAACTTGTTTGGCAAATTATTTTTACCATCTGCCACTAGTGTACATGGTCCTTTGTAAACTCCCTGATGTGCGGAGGAAAGGGAATGGGATGTAGGAGTACAGAAAGGTTACTCACCTTAGTGACTCATGAAACTATGGTCCATAGTCCCTTTTCTCTAATGCACTCCCACCTTCCCCGTTAATCTCTCTCTCGTAATTTCAGGGACTCTACCAGGCACGCTGCTTACTCTGCCTGTTGGGCTTCCTTAGAACTACGCTTTTGTTTTTCTTTGTAATCTGCATAATGTGTGCTCGAACATTGTATAACATTTTAAAGCCTATTTTAGTATTTGTGTTTGCATACGCAGAGAGAAAAGCACTCTCCTAGGAATTAGCGGAGCTGAGCTCTGTGTGGCAACTACATTCCCCATAATCCCCTGTCGCATTTGAGGAAATGTCAGGCGCTTCACCGGTTATCAACGCTCACAGCGTCTCAGCGCCCCGCTACTATCACCAAGCCAGGTAAAACCAAACATTTTCCCAAACCTGCTGTAGTGCGTATAGCAACTTACACCTCAAAGTTCTAAAATGGGGATATTTATAGGGTGAATCATTGTCACTGGCTACAATCCGAGAAAATTGTAGGCAGAAACTTACTAGAATGGATGCCAAGGATAACTTGCAGAACCCAGTTGCTAACATAAATGTTAACACTTACACTGACCCTGCCATATATTCTGGGAACACCCATGTTGCCATCTACAGCAACCAATGTCCCCCTACATTGGTGCACAAATATGGTGCATCCTGTGACTTTGCTGAAGTCTTTCCCCCCCCTGCGCTCTGACAAAAGGCCAGTACTCAATTTAGAGAAGCAAGCCAATCCCAATCCTGGTATCATGATCTATCTGCATGAATTTAATGCGTCACTGGGATGTACCACAACAAGGATAGCAAATCCTCAACTAAATAAAGTAGCAAATAACGGTCACTCCCCCCACAAAAACATGTCAGGAGTCTCCTTAAAAATAACTCTCCTTAATACTAGATCCCTGAACAACCACACAACCAATATTCATAACATGATTGTTGACAGAGAACCAGACATCCTTTGTTTAACGAAACTTGTTTGAAGGACACCAGTGGCCCTGCTATCAGTCTAGCAGTATCTGTAGAGCTAGCTGGGGTGGCAATAATGGCAAAAACCGAGCTAGGATTGTTTGCGTCCCCAGTTGCTTGTCAGGACTGTGACATTCTGCTTTCCAAAATGACCCCTAATCCTAATAGTTTATTTTTTTTATTTGCATTTTTAAAGCGCTCACACAGCCCGCAAGGCGCTGTTACAGGAATTGTTTGTTTTAGTTGCGTAATTGTTTTTTTTTTTTGTTTGTCTTAGTTGCGTATTTATAATGCGCTTAAATACCCAGAGGTTTCCAAGTGCGGATCCGGGGATCGAACCCGTGTTGCTTCGTGTCGTCTTGCTTCCAAGGGGAACACGTTGCCGCTGAGCTATTCTCCCGGGACGTATAACCATAGTTGTATAAACATTGTCCTGATCTATAGGCCATGAACGGCAATGCCCAAATTCAACGAGGAAATAATACACATGCTGAATTCCCTAAAAGGCACCAGCAGCCATGCTACTCTTTTCCTTGGTGATTTTAATCGTTGGAAGGGGGACAAGTCTGACAAAGAGGCAATTGAACTTGAGAGAGCTTTAAATAACACAAACCTTTAAATGATGCACCCATCACTGACAAAAACCACATCCTAGATTGGGTGTGTACCAGAAACCTAACTGCCCAGATTGATCAAACACTGCCATGCATCTAGTCCGATCACCATACCATTGATCTACACATTCAGCTTCTGAAGGGACATACCAAACGTCCAAACACAGCCAAATTTTTCACCAGTAGGAACCTCAAGAAGATAGATCTAGATCTTTCATCCTGTCTTAACCTCATTATGAAGGAAACCTCGAACACTGACTCGGCTGAAAACCTGGCGTACCATTATCAAAAAGGCTAACTATTTTGCTTGATAAGGTAGCACCTCTGAAAAGCAGACTTGTCAGAGACAATCCTGGTCACCAATAATGGTTCAGTCCCTAACTGGGCACCCGAAAGAAAGAGAAGCGAAAGCTAGAATTCACCTGGTTAAAATAGCAATCCAGGAATTCCAAGATGGCTGCCGTAACTGGACCACCGTGAGAAGGTGCTCCTCGACCCCTGCCACTTCAAAAGGGAGAAATCAAAGCCTAAATCCCCTCCCCCAGCAAGATTGGGCAATTAATGTGAGGCAGAGGTAGAAGGATACTGCTGGAGCCAGGTCCGGGTGTCACCAGCAACAGAAAACGTGATGAGCGGGTGCTGTCACGGATGAGCACGGGCTGGTGCACTGCAGAGGAGTCGAGGCCGCAGTTTGACGGAGATGGAGTGAGGGCAGCTGCGCAGAGGAAAATGGCGCATGAACACCCCAGACAGCATCCGAGCACCTGTGAGGGGAGTCCCAGCAGCCTGAGAGAAGCACCAGGAGTTCCGGAGACAGCGTGACGGCAAAGACGGAATGGGACAGAGAGCGCCGCTCTGGAGCAGCCCAGTTCGTAAGAGGAAAGGAGGAGGAGCTGGCCCGCAGGTCCCAGAGGAGTAGCGCAGAGCAGGAGGAAAGGCGAGCCCCCGTCAGTTGGGCTCCGGAACGACGGTGATCCCGGCAGGCATAACGGAGGGAAGAGGTGCAGCAGACCCTCCCAGCATCCGGCGGAACGGGCCGTGTGCAACTGCCCGACCGGGAGATGGAAGGAAAGAACGTCTGCAAGCAATAAGGTGAGCCGTGACTCGATTTCCACCCCCAACCCCCCGCCCTCCCTGACCCTGAAGACACAATCAACCACTTCTCCCTCCACCAAGTGGGGGCCGGAAGAAAAATTACGGTGGATTGGAGGGGGAGGGCACAGCATTCCACACGGCAGGACATATAGTGGGATCTGCAAGCTCCCCCATCAGAGCAAACAGCCTCCAGCAGGGGAAAAAAAGAGAGCTGCAAAGGGGCTAAACTGAGCTGCCCACCAAAACTCAAAGCTAGGAGGCGGGAGCCGTAAGGGTAGCACAGACAATCTGTAAGGAACTGGGCAAGGAAGGGAGCGGGCCTAGAGGACCTGTTCCAAAGGCCTCCTTGCCTAACCAACAAGGCTTGTGTCCGGGGAAAGCAGACGCTGCAGGATCCCAGAGAAATCTGGGGACAGACAAAGTGATTAGGCGGTGGTTCCTATTCAGCGTCCCCCCCCCCCCACCCCCACCCTGGAAGGGGATGGGAGGAAATCACCCAGGAGGTACTACCGGGAGTATTAAAATAGGCACAAGAAGCAGGAACAGTCCTGGTACCAACCACATCCCCTTTACTGGACTAACAGATCAGGCCAAAAGCATAAGAGAGGGTAGCTAAGGCAAGAACTACGAAGAAGAAGATGGCAACAAATTAGAATAGGTAATAGGGAACAGGCGACATCCAGACCGGCAACATCGATGTCCAGGTGGAAGGGAAATGTCGAAAAGCAGGGAGAAGGAGGCCCAAACCCCGGTGAAAGGTACAAAAAAGGGCGTAGAGGGGACAATTCAGAAAATGTGGAGGAAAGAGGGTGGAATCCAGACGGGCAGCGACACAGGAGCAGACAGAACGTAAGAAGAACCCCGCCCCGAGAAGGCCCAAGAGGAGAAGGGGGTCACTCCAAAATTCATGGAATAGTGCTTCCAGAACTTTGGAGACAGAATGGTAAACATGATGCAAACGCAACTAGAAAAGATGGAGGGCCTCTTGGGGGCAAACGAGCGGTCAAAACGAGCTACATGGTTTGGAGGCAAGAGTGGGTACTAATGAAAGGGCCCTGCAGGAGCTGGCGGAGGACAATCGCAAAATGGAGGAAATGATGGAACACCTTGCTAGAGCTACCCACAACTTAAAATTACAGACAGAAGACCTTGAAAATAGATCACTAAGGACAAACATTCAGATAAAGGCGATTCCGGAGATAGTGGGAGATGAAGACCTACATCAAGCAGTCCAGCAACTATTTTCCTCCCTGATAGACCTACTGAATCCAGAAGAAATTCTGGTGGACAGATTGCATAGAGTAGGTCCGAAGCAAAACGAGCCAGGAACCAGGCATAGGGACGTCCTAGTGGCAATGCACGAGTATAAGCAGAAGGAGAAAATTCTGAGGTCGGACAGATGAGCTCAAATGCAATGGAACAGAAGTGCAACTATATCAGGAACTCTCTCAAATAACACTAACCAAAAGAAGGCAGATGCGCCCGGTAATACAAGAGCTGGTAAAACGCAACCTACTATACAAATGGACATTCCCATTTGGACTCTTGTTGAAGGTAGAAAAAAGACAGAGGAGAATTACCATAGTCAAAGAAGGCGCAGAAATACTGGGAATTGAGATAGATCCGATAAGCTCGGAAAAGGAACAACCGAAAAAGAAAGCGTGGGAAAGGTCTACCCAGGAGTCGAGGAAGAAGGCTAGGAAAAAGCGGAGTCCACATGGCCCGAGAAGCCTGGAAAAGGACACAACGCAGGACACAGTCCATTGAAAAGAACCCACATAAGCATAGGGGACCACAGCGATAAGTAGGGGAACATGTTAGTGAAGCGATACAAGTGGTTGGCGGGGATTAGGGAGGGGGACCTTGGTAGTTACACATGGGTCGGGGAGGACCCGCAGAAGGGATCACTGGGGGAGGTATTGGGCTTAACACCCAAGCAGGAGAGTCGGGAGGTGCTAGAGGCCGGTTGAGTCACCCCAGAGGGGAGAGGGCGGACGGGGGGGGGAGAGAGGAGGGCAACCAGGTCCAGGTTCAAGGCATGAGATGGGGAATAATTCATCCCATGGTGGGATAGTAAGTAGATCTTCAATACACAATGGTAAGGACAGAATGCTAAAAGTCCTCTCGTTGAATATCAAGGGATTACACTCACCAGTTAAAAGGAAAAAATTGGACCGCTACCTGGCACAGGAGTCCCCAGATATAATAGCCCTACAGGCAAATGGCTCTAGAAAGACTGCAGGTATGCTAATAGCTTTGAAAAACAACTTGGAGCTTAAAATAATTAACGTAAGCAAAACAACAATGGTAGGCACATTGCAATAACCTGCCAGGATGGGGGGGGGGGGGAATCCATAACGGTAGCGTCACTGTACGCACTGAACAGGGGGCAAGATCATTATATTCAAATGATGGTACACATATTAGAAGGGTTCGCTAGAGGAAACTTAATTCTAGTAGGGGACTTCAATCTTGCATGGGATCCAGAGAGGGATAGAAGTGCTAGAGTATATCACACTCAGAACCGGCCATCAAAGCAACTGCAGGGGAAGATGGATAATCTAGCACTAGTGGATACATGGAGGGAAATGAGAGGGGAGACAAGGTGATACACATTTTACTCCCACGTACATAGAACAGCATCAAGGATAGATTATAAATGGGTGTCACGCCCCCTCTTGGGGAGGGCGAGGGAAGTGGAAGTGGGGGCCATCCCCATATCTGACCATGCTCCCATCACTATGTCATTTACAATGGCAAACCACCCAGTAGGCCTGTGGAAATGGAGGTATCCAGCACACATCTTCAGGGATCAAATTCTGAGGATAGAGCTGAAGGAAGAGATTGGCCAGTATTTTCAATAGAACGAAACCCAGGGTAGGGACCCGCGAACTATCTGGTAAGCCTTTAAGGCCACGATACGGGGTAAGATTATAGCGGTAAAAATAAGATGGGAAAGAGAGATCAGGCTCCTAGAAAGGGACCTGGAAGACAAACTAAAGTCACTCCCACTTGAAATGGCAAATAGGCCATCCGGAGAAGTTCGTAAAGAACACAGGGCGGAGAAGGGCCAGCTAGAAGCACTATTAACGAGCAGGGCGGAGAGGGCATTGTTGCATCTCAAACAGAAATGTTATAATAAGGGAAATAAAGCAGACATACTATTGGCGAGAATGCTTAGAATGGAGGAAAAGCAGAGTGCCATCTTAAAAATAAAAACGGCAGAGGGGGAGGAGCGAACAGACAATGATCTTCAAGAGGTAATTTATGGGTTTTTGCGGGAAGGTCTATGAATCCGAGAGCCCCGAAAGGGGAGCTCAGGAGGTTTATCTGGACAACTGTGCACTGCCCAGGATTACGGCCCTACAGAGGGAGATAACCAGAGAGGAAGTGATCAAAGCGATAGTCGCACTTCCCATCAATAAAACCCGGGACCCGACGGTTTCTTGGCCGAATTTTATAAATCATACAAGGAGATACTGGCCCAGCATTTGGCAACCTTGCACAATAGATTTTGGGAGGAAGGGGGAAATGGAAGAGGCGAAGGTGATTCTTTTGCCTAAACCAGGGAACGATCAGGCGCTATGTGGTTCATATAGGCCAATTGCACTTATCAAAAAAGATGCCAACGTGTATACCAAGATCTTGGCGGCGAGGTTGGAATCTCTCCTCCCCGGGCCGATAGACCCTGACCAATCGGGATTCATACAATGAAGGAAGACCCACGACAATACAAGGATAGCCCACATCATAGAGAAGGTGAATAAAAAGCATACTGCGGCCCTAGTGGTTGCGCTAGATGCAGAAAAAGCCTTTGATAGGATGGAATGGCGGTTTCTCTTCCATACATTGCGTATGATGAATTTGGGAGAGGCATTTATATCAAAGATCACGGCTAACTACAAAACACCATCCCTGCGCTTGCTTATAAATGGGGAACTATCCGACCCAGTGAGATCAAGGGGTACAAAACAGGGTTGCACGCTATCCCTATACCTGGAGCCTATCCTGAGTTGAATTGGTCCAACCAAGAAATCGAGGGGGTCCAATTTGTGGGAACATTCACAAGTTCGCTGCATTCACAGACTACATGCTGCTGACTATAACTAACCCGGGGGATTCACTGAAAGCAGTAGGTAAGGAGCTAACTCAGTTCGGAAAGGTAGCTGGTCTGAAAATAAATAAGAGTAAATCGGAGATCCTAGGCCTACAGATGACACCAGAGAAGGAAGGGGAGGTAAAATCCGGTTCACCGTACGCGTGGGCGGAGAATACATTTAAATTCTTGGGGATTTACCTTACAAAAACCACAGACCAACTTTTTAATGCTAATTATACCACCCTATTGGAATCCATAAAAAAGACGCTAACACGATGGAGTCCACTATATTTATCTTGCATAGGCAGGGTAAATGCCATAAAAATGGTAGTTAAGCCAAAATTACTATACGCCTATATGGCAATCCCCCACAAGAGTTCCGATGTCCTTCTTTAGAGCACTACAAAAACACACAGGCCTTCATTTGGTAGCAGAAGAAGCTAAGAATCCCCTACAGGCTGCAGCTCCAACCGCGCAGCCCAAATCGGAGTGTTGAGGGACTGGTCGAAAGAAATGGACAGAGCGGTGGTGGGTCCATCCTTAGACTTGGTTCTATGGCTACCCCGGGAAGATAGACCACACAATATGTACTGTAGTTCCATTGAAGCCCTGGTGGGAAATTGGGACGAAATAATAAAACGCTCTAGGATAACCACGTCCCCCTTGCCACTCACACCGATCTTCAGAAACCCAAAACGCACACCCGATGGGTGGGGAAAAGGGTTGAGAAATGGCAGGGTGGGGTTTGCAAAAGGTTGCGGAATCTGTATGAAGGGGGAGAGATAAAAAGGTTCATTCAATGTAAAAGTGACTTCGGGCTGGGGGAAGACGAAAGGTTCCAATACGCTCAGCTGAGACATTGGGCCCTAAACCCTAGAAATAGGAAGGCAGCCACGCGATAACTAACCCCCTTTAGAAAATGTGTGACCACTAGCTCCGGGGACAAGCACTTAGTAGGGGACTTGTATAAACTGATTAAAGATGGGGAAGACGCCGGGTTAAGAAAGTTCATGCTCAATTGGGAAAGGGAAGCACAGCAGGAGATTGAAATAGAGCAGTGGGCCAACCTTTGGAAGAATATCCCCAGCCTGGCTCACTCACTGCAAATCCCAGAGATCTGGATGAAAATGATCTACCAATGGCACCTCACACGCAGTCGACTGGCAAAAATGCACCGAACAGCCTCCGCACAATGCTGGAGGGGGTGCGGGCGGATGGAACCTGGGGACGCATTTGGTGGAGCTGCCCAGTGGTAGGTGTATTCTGGAACTTGATCAAAGAAGCGATAATGGTCATACTGGGTGTGTAGAAAACGCCAAATATGGGACTGTTCATGCTGGGCATAGACGGAGAGCTAGACAGACTGGCCACAAAGGCCCAGCAGAAAGTCTATGTGATTTTGGTAATGGCAGGAGCCCTACTGGTAGCGCGAAAATGGAAAGCGAAAGAAGCACCCTCAGAACATTAATGGGTGGGCAAAATATGGTCCTTGGTCACAATGGAAAAGGTAACATAGGAGATAAGGGGGGAGCATACGAAATTCATTGCGGACTGGGACTTGATGATAAAATTCTTTTTAAAGGACTCCGGGAGAGCGTGGTGCCCAAATGTTACTCACCACTCCGAATAGGTCAAAGATGCGGAGAACACGACCTTGGAGATGTTGGTAGTATAGAATTCCGAATTCAGCCTTCCATCCCAGCTCCCCTGAGTACAAGACTCAGGCTTCCTCAAAGAGGGGCTGTTTTCCACAATGTACCTCTCTGCTGTTTCAGTAGAACAGACAGAGATGTCAATTGAATAAAAGAGCGGGGAGAACACACACCGCCAATACCAATGCTGCAAAAGAATACCAAGATATTAGACAGTGTTGATGTGTTGATGTTAAACAAGTGATTAGAACAGTAAATGATTGAACAACTACCTATATGAATATTGGAGTGGAATTGCGTTTCCCCGGGATAATCTACAAAGAATAACACGAATGAGTGGAATAAATCTAAATCAGTATCGTTTCCCACTTTAGCTATAATATTGATAACAACTGACCTGAGTAAAGAATATTGGAGTAGGAGGAGTCCAGGATAAGGAGTTCAGAATTCTGGAGACAACGACAGGAGAAAATAACAAACAGGGAAGTTAGTATAGGTAAGTAACCCCGGACGGCACAAGGGACGCACTAGGGTCGAGTTGGTGCAGATCAGGAAAGCGTTCATATGCACTGAAGAGTAATCTCACAGGAAAGTCACTCAATGTCCCAGAATCCAACATAAAACAATGTCCATGGAAGACAATAGATATGTACCTGAGTACACGATTATGGTTGAGTAGTTGTTGAGATGATCCGGATGAAAACAGCCAAAATTGATGTGCAGAGCGGCAACCAGGAAAGAACCGCAAGACACTGAAGAGAGACGTATCCAGAAGCGTTCCGAGTCCAACAACCAGACGATCACAACAAGAACAAAAGGGGGAGACAAAGCAATCCAATTTCAGGCAAAAGGTCAAAACCAGGAGTTCAGATAAGGATTCGTGTAGGGATACACGAAGAAGAAACGGATGAAACCGCGTGTAGCTGGTAACGCTAATTAGCAGCAACGAGCCCCTTGGAAGACGGTGGTTTTATAGTCGTCGTAAGAGGGGCGTGGCTTGCTGTACGTCTTCCACGTACAAGGCGTGTCAGGTGACCTGGAGTATGTCGACGTTTGTACAGACGCCATGGTAGCTTGTACCTGGACCATAGAGGAGCCTGTAACGAAGATGTATTCTGCAAGGATGCCGACGGGGAAGTCTGAAGTGTAACAGCATCCTCCCCCAAAGACACCGGCAACCCCCTGGCGGAATGGAAGCTCCTGAGAAGAGCTGGACAATGCAAATTGGAGAGTGGCTCCCAAGTACGATCCTCAGGCCCGTACCCCTTCCAATCCACGAGGTAGAACAACGTACCCCTAGACACCCTGCAGTGCAGGATACGCGAGAACTCATATTCCTCCTCACCATCCACCAAGATCGGCGAAGGACGAGTAGGCAGGCGGGTCCCAGGAATGAAAGGCTTGATCAAGGAGACGTGAAAGACTGGGTGTATGCGCCATGATCGCGGCAAAGAAAGCTTAACTGCCACAGGATTGATGACCTCAGTAATGACATAGGGCCCCACAAATTTAGGCAGAAGTGAGCGTTTACCTGCAATTCGCAAATTGCGGGACGATAACCACACTTTCATGCCACTGCGATAGACTGGAGCAGGTGATCGATGCACATCAGCATATTCTTGGCACGATCTTGAGCTCGGAGTAAATGGCAGCGTACATCCCAATGATTCTTATCGATATCTCTGATGCAATCCTCCATAGACAGCATCTGCCAAGGTTTGTACGGCACAGGAAGAGGTTGTAACAATCCAACTGGTTTGGCTCTAGAAGTTTTACACTGAGTGCATATGGAACAAGTCAAAATGTAATCCTTTACGTCACAAACCATAGAAGGCCACCAGGCCCAACGCCGTAAGGCTTCAAGAGTTTGTTGACTTCCTGGATGTGCAGCAATCAAGGAATCGTGAGACCACTGAAGAACTAAGTATCTAGCTTGACCTGATGGTATATAGACGCGCCCTTGAATGAATGGCATACCCTGAATGATTTCCAGATTGAGGTCACTGATCTCTTTTGCATGTTTTGAAACCCAATCAAGGATAATTGAACGCAAAGAGGGCTGAACCGAACAACCAGAAACAACCTTGTTTGGTAGAAGAGGAAGAGCTTCGATCTGTTGAGACTGGCCATCCGCATGTAAACGCGAGAGAGTATCAGCCGGAACTTGAGCTTTAGCAGGACGGTATGCAATAACAAATTGGTATTGTGAAAAGAATAAATGCCACTGCGCCTGTCTAGCAGTAAGACATTTCATATACTTGAAGGCTAAGAGACTGCGGTGATCAGAGTATACAGTTACAAGGTGTTTAGCCCCCAAAAGATGATGCCTCCATTCCAAGAATGCGTCTCTGATGGCTAAAAGTTTGCGTTCTGTGATGGAATAATTATTTTCGTAAGCTGTCAATTTACGAGAAAAATAGGCAACAGGATGAATCTCTCCCGAATGCGGACAGGTTTGAGACAATACCGCCCCAATGGCATAACCTGAAGCATCAGCTTCCACAAAAAAAGGAAGCTCGGGATCAGGATGTTTGAGGACAGGAGCGGAAGTGAAGGCTGATTTTAATTGATCAAAGGCTCCCTGAGCTTCTGAAGACCATACAAATGGTACTTTGACACTTGTCAGAGAGGTAAGTGATGCAGAAATTTCAGAAAACCCATTGATGAAGCGTCTATAGAAGTTTGCAAATCCCAGGAATGATTGTAATGATTTGACTGAATTAGGCACAGGCCATTCCAAAATCGCACTTATTTTGGATTGACTCATGCGTACACCATTGTTAGTAAGATCATATCCCAGAAATTCCACCTCTGAGGCATGAAATATGCACTTTTCGGCTTTAACGAACAATCTATGTTCTCTCAGACGTTGGAGTACTATCTTGACTTGTTTTTCGTGGTCTTCCTGGTTTTGAGAATAAATCAAAATGTCATCCAGGTAGACAACAACAAATTGATCAAGAATGTCGTAAAACAGATCGTTCATGAAAGCTTGAAAGGTGGCCGGGGCATTACATAAGCTAAAGGGCATGACTAGATATTCAAATAGGCCATAACGTGTTTTAAATGTGGTCTTCCATTCGTCCCCCTCTCTCATGCGGACGAGATTGTAAGCTCCTCTAAGATCGAGCTTAGTGAATATTTTGGAAGAACCCAACTGATCAAGAAGGACAGAAATCAGAGGAAGAGGATACTGGTTTTTAATGGTTGCTGCATTCAAAGCACGATAATCTATACAAGGACGTAGATCCCCTTCCTTCTTAGGGACAAAGAAAAGTGGTGATGAAATAGGTGATTTGGAAGAACGAATAAATCCCATGGACAAAGCCTTGTCTATGTAATCTTTAAGAACTTCGTCTTCTTTGAGAGTGAGAGAGTACACTCTGCCAGATGGTATCTTTACTCCCGGAATTAGGTCTATTGGACAATCATAAGCTCTATGTGGAGGTAGAGTCTCCGCCATGCCTTTGTCAAAAACATCTGAATAATCTGTATATTGCGAAGGTATCACAGAGGATACGTTTTTAGAGACAGCTCCAATATGCATAGTAGGTGAAACTAGCGCCCTGACTGGCCTGTCATGGGTAATACCGAGTAATGTAGTACATCGAGTATTGCACATATTGGAAGGGAACTGAATTTGATATGTCGACCAGTCGATGGCAGGATTATGACGTTTCAACCATGGAATACCCAGAATGACTTTGTAAGCTGGTGCTTTAATGATATCAAATGATATGTCTTCAGTATGGCCCTCGTCAGTACTCATATGGAGTGGAACTGTTTGGTGAGTTACCATTCCAGAGACAAGAAGTGAACCATCCACTGCGTTAACTGTTTCAGGGATAGTTTTGTGAACTAATGGTATTTTTGACATGGTGGCAAAACATTGATCAACATAATTACCTGTTGCATCTGAATCGATCACAGCTGTAGTCTGGAATGAAACACCTTGATCTAAAGAAAATGTAACAGGTAGGCGAACTAAATGATTCGGATTCTGTACTGTAGAGTCCAAGGGTGAGCTTCCCGACATAGGGACTCTGTCTACTGTCGGGATTTGGCGTTTCCCGCCTTTCTTTTAGGTTTTTTGGTACACTCGGGTAACAAGTGATCAGAGGCCCCACAATACATGCAGAGGTTGTGTGATCGACGATATTCTCGTTGAGCAGAGGTAAGAGGTCCCCTAATCACCCCAATCTGCATAGGCTCAGGCGCAGGAGATGATGAAGATGAGGCCTCTGCTGCAACCGAGCTGAACAATGCTGTTTTCTTTTCGCCGCGTCTTTCAGACTTACGAGCATCTATCTGAAGGACTAAATCTAGTAGTTCCCCGAATGCTGCGGGAACTACAGGAACAGTGGAGAGAATGTCCTTTAGATCATCTGAGAGGCCTTGATAGAAGACAGCTGTTTTCTTTTCTTCAGGCCAGTCGGTCTCTGCTGCCAACTGATTGAATCGAGCCAAATAAACCAATAAAGAATGGTTTCCTTGTCTATGTTTTAAGAGTTCCAGATCAGTAGCTTGAGTGGTATAACGTGTATCAAATACTTTACTCATCATAGCAAGAAGGGCATCACAATTGTACAGGACATGACTATTAGATTCCAACAACGGGTTAGCCCATGCGGCTGCAGTGCCTCCCAAATGAGACAAAAAAAAAACGCTTTGGTTGTAGATGTGGGAAATGAGGTGGGGCGACACAGAAAATGTAATTTGCATTGATTGATGAAAGTTCTGTATTGTTTAGGATCGCCTAGGAAGCGTTCAGGAGGAGCTAGCAGGAACTGGGTTGTAAGCATGATCGGATTTGATTCCTGCTGTGGAGGTGGAAATCCTGAACCGGATGCTGTAGCTCCGGCACCAGCCATCTGTGACGCTGGTGTGGTAACCAAAGACTGAATGGCGTCCATGCGTTGGCGCAGTGCTGCTTGTGCATTGGTTAAGTCGGTACGTAGATCCGTGACCATTTGCATGATTTGATTCAAAGCATCACTGGCCTCTGTGGACATTTTTTAAGGCTGCTAATTCTGTTACTCACCACTCCGAATAGGTCAAAGATGCGGAGAACACGACCTTGAGATGGTGGTATTATAGAATTCCCAATTCAGCCTTCCATCCCAGCTCCCCTGAGTACAAGACTCAGGCTTCCTCAAAGATGGGCTCTTTTCCACAATGTACCTCTCTGCTGTTTCAGTAGAACAGACAGAGATGTCAATTGAATAAAAGAGCGGGGAGAACACACACCGCCAATACCAATGCTGCAAAAGAATACCAAGATATTAGACAGTGTTGATGTGTTGATGTTAAACAAGTGATTAGAACAGTAAATGATTGAACAACTACCTATATGAATATTGGAGTGGAATTGCGTTTCCCCGGGATAATCTACAAAGAATAACACGAATGAGTGGAATAAATCTAAATCAGTATTGTTTCCCACTTTAGCTATAATATTGATAACAACTGACCTGAGTAAAGAATATTGGAGTAGGAGGAGTCCAGGATAAGGAGTTCAGAATTCTGGAGACAACGACAGGAGAAAATAACAAACAGGGAAGTTAGTATAGGTAAGTAACCCCGGACGGCACGAGGGACGCACTAGGGTCGAGTTGGTGCAGATCAGGAAAGCGTTCATATGCACTGAAGAGTAATCTCACAGGAAAGTCACTCAATGTCCCAGAATCCAACAGAAAACAATGTCCATGGAAGACAATAGATATGTACCTGAGTACACGATTATGGTTGAGGAGTTGTTGAGATGATCCGGATGAAAACAGCCAAAGTTGATGTGCAGAGCGGCAACCAGGAAAGAACCGCAAGACACTGAAGAGAGCCGTATCCAGAAGCGTTCCGAGTCCAACAACCAGACGATCACAACAAGAACAAAAGGGGGAGACGCAGCAATCCAATTTCAGGCAAAAGGTCAAAACCAGGAGTTTCAGATAAGGATTCGTGTAGGGATACACGAAGAAGAAACGGATGAAACCGCGTGTAGCTGGTAACGCTAATTAGCAGCAACGAGCCCCTTGGAAGACGGTGGTTTTATAGTCGTAAGAGGGGCGTGGCTTGCTGTACGTCTTCCACGTACAAGGCGTGTCAGGTGACCTGGAGTACGTCGACGTTTGTACAGACGCCATGGTAGCTTGTACCTGGACCATAGAGGTGCCTGTAACGAAGATGTATTCTGCAAGGATGCCGACGGGGAAGTCTGAAGTGTAACAGCAAAGAAGGTGCAGCTCTTGGGATTTGTATGAGGAGCACTTCAAATGGGAAGCGGAGAGGTAACGCCACGATGGCCAATGAGGATCGAAGGAAGATTGACGGAAAGATGAACCCACACAGACTGGCTGGGAGGATCACATTGAGTCTGGTTAGGTGGGGGAGTGGGGATTTGGGGGGAGGTACCATTGTGTGAAATATTTTATAAAATGCCAATAAAAAATATACGTAAAAAAAACATCAATCCAAAGAAAATAAAGATGCCTGGAAACAGGCAGACAAAACCTATAAAAACAAAATGGTAGACAGTAAGAGGGATTTCTATAATTTTGAAACCAAACAGGCTGCCAACGGCTCCAGAAAACTTATCGAAACTATAACCCAACACCCTCCAAATTCCTTTTCTGCCCACTACCCAAGACACACTGACAGTGCAGGCTGCCTTTGAGGGAAAAAATCATCAAGGCAAGAAAGAAAATTGAAGACAAAATCATTCCAGGGCCAATATACTTAACACCTCCTTGCATAGAGATAACAAACTGCCAAGCCTACTCTTTCTCACTCTCTGAAATTGACACACGGGACAATGAAAAAATCCTAAAGTCCATGAGACCCACAGCATGTTCCAAAAACATTATTCCACCAAAAACCCTTCTGAAACACAAGGAACTTGTTGTTCCTTTTCTTACTGCGTTCGTAAATACCTCCTTCAGGGAAGGAAGGATATCCAAGTCTATTAAAACAGTTGCAGTCTCACCACTGCTGAAAAAAACCAATCTCGACCTCAAAGACCCCAAAACCTCTGGCCAATCACCAACTGTAACTTCCTCCCTAAGGTCTTAGATAAAGCAGCATACATCCAGTTCCAGTTCTTTGTTGAAGCTAATAGCATTCTACATCCCAAACAGTCAAGCTTTCGGCCCAACTATAGCACGGAAACCGCCTTAGTGGACCTTCAGTCACACATTCTACAAATTACAGAAGAGGGTAAAGTGGTTATACTGGCCCTGCTGGATTTATCTGTGGTCTTTGATTTGATGGACCTCTGCATTCTCAAACAAATACTGGGCCATCTGGGCCACTACTCCGACAAAGCGGTGGACTGGTTCCTCTCATTTCTATCCGATCGTGAGGCAAGTATTCAATGGGGGCAGGCCCGCTCACCTGCAGCTCTGATTTGGTGTGTAATCCCGCAGAGAACAAGCGTGTCTCCCCTACTTTTCAATCTGTACATCGGTCCCCTCTGTTCCCTCCTGGACAGCCTGGGTGTGTTCTTTACCAAGTATGCTGACGACACCCAGCTAGTCATAGAAAAAACAGGCATTTATGCAACTGACTCTGCAGCCCTCTCAACCATATATCACCTAATTGAAGATTGTATGTCATCCAACTGGCTATGCATTAACAGCAATAAAACCAAGTTGATGATCTTCGATCAAAGACTGCATAGGCTAAACTAGTCACTGATTATATCAGCTTCCAAATAGGCACAAGCTGCATCCCTGTCCAGAGCAAAGTGAAGACTCTGGGTATTCACCTGGAAGCCTCCCTTAATTCTGATGCCTATGTTAATCTGGTGACAAAAAGCTGCAACTACTCCCTCCATCTCTTGAAATGCACCCGACCATGTATCACAAGAGCTAACACTGCAACTATTGCATGAGCTGCTGTCTTATCTACGCTGGACTATTGTAACTCTTTACTGATTTGTGCTCAACCCGCAATTTAAGGAAATGCCAGGTACTCCAAAACAATGCAGTATGCATCGTTAATAAACTCACAAGGCGAGAGCACATACTCCTATGTGTTCGGCAGAATCCAGTGCAGTTCCCTTAGGGAGCACTACACCAAATTAGGACTACAGGTGAGAGCAATAAATCCCCTTTGGTATCAGTCTGTACCACAAAGATTTAGTTGGTAGCTGTGTCTGAGCAGTCAGACTTATCTCAAGAGGGAGATGAGCAGTATTCAGGGTTTTCACAATAGGCCTAATGTACTATGGCACAAGGAAACACTGACCAAAGCTTTGTAGTTAAAAAGTAGATATATATTTATTTTATACACTTCTAAGCAACACATGTATCACAAGTATCAAGCAAGTTAAATTAAGTCAATAGAAAAATATACACACCCCCTATATACATTGTAGAGTGAACCAGAGTGAAAACAGAGCAAAACGGCACAGTGACAACTACACACAAGGGATTCTCTAGCAATTTCTCACAAGGGAGGGAAAACACAAGTTATCTAGAAATAGGTTCTTATACCCCCTAGCAACACTTCCCATCAGTTGTGAACCAGTTCAGCAAGACAGTACATCAGTATAGGCAATACTTCAAATGAAAACTGAGCAAAATGGCATTTCACAATGATTATGCAGTGGGAAGGAAAAGGTAGTTATATGACAGGGTTGCACCACACAGTTCGAATGGAGAATCAATCTCGAGAAAGCAGGTCTAACAAATGTGACCAGAGTCAGTAGGCCTGTGCCAGAGTTAGTGGTACAGGGCAAGGGCCCATGAGCAAAATGTTCTTGTAGCTGCAGTCAAGTCTTTGGTTAACGATGTTGAAAAGGTGGATGCAGAAAGCGAAAGACAATGTTAAGAGAGGGGTGGCCGACCCAACAGGTAGGAAAAGGATTTTAAACACCTTTACCACTACCGCTAAGAAAGGGCGGCCTGGCGGAACAATGTACCTTAAAAGTGACAAAGTGGCTCCTGCGGTGGTGGTTGTTCCTGGTAATACCTATAGGTCGAGGGGTCCAGCAGAGGAAAAGAGGCTCTCGCCGTGGACGAAGGTTCGAGACACTGCACTACCCAGGGATGAAACCAACCGCGGTGCTGCCAAACACAGTTTAAAAGGTACGCTCCTTTTAATCGCGGTCCGAGTCGATAGCTGCCTGGCTATCCGGTCTCCAAGTGCTGGGCACTGTCGATTCGACCAAGGCAGGTCCGGAGAAGCGATGGGCAAACTGGTTGTTCCCACCGGCTCAAGGGAAGAAGGCTCTTTCGATGAAGATCTCCTCTCGTCGTGTGGAAGAAAAGTGGTGAGACGATCTGGCAGTGCTTCACTGGTGGTGTAAATGCTGAAGTTGTCTGTGTCTTCTCTCCCCTTTGGTTCCGTAGTTCCAGTGGCGACGTCTTGCTCTTCCAGTCCTCAGGACCCTGCTTTTATGCAGAAAGAGACATATTCATACAGCCTAGCTGTCACTCACACAGTGGAGTGGTCTTCTTGGCGGGAGACCCTCCAGCCTATCGAGTTAGAGTGCGACCTGAGTTGCTGTGGCAACTCTGTCCAGGGGTCCTACTGCCCCTCCCACACAATGGACCCACCCCAGACTCAGTGGCGCCTGAAGGAGGGCTTCTGGGCAGAAGCCCGCGAAACGGACGAACAAAGGATCCCCGACCTGGGTTAGGATCGTAGAGAAAGACACGAGAAAGAAGTTATATTAAAGTTCTGGCAAATAAAACCTACCGGAGCAAAGTTAATTTTACAATGCACCAGCGGTATGTTAGAGGCTTATTTACGGTAGTAACCACTGCCACCTGCCTGAAACTTTAGAGAGAGGGACTTTAAGGTACCCCCTCGAAAATGAACATAGGGGAAAAACTATTAACCCCTTCCAGTACCTCCATAGTAAGTTGGGTTGTACTGGTTTAGTTCATAAAAATCGACTAGTAAAGTCAATGGGGACTTTACATGCCCTGGGAGACAGTAGTCAGTTTGGGGGTAGCTACGACACCCCAGTGTCACTGCACTGAGGGCGCTGTGTAACACATGTGAATAAAGATGGTTCCTATGGGGGAGAGAAAATCCCATAGGCATTAAACACAAAAATAGCCTAGAACACACATAGCAGAAATACCTAAGAGTGGGAAAAAGAGTCTCACTCTTAGCAGGTAAAAAGAAACAAACCCTTCAAATCCAGCAAAGCTGCTGGGGGACTCGATAGGTAAGGGAAATTAGCCATAGTATGAGAATTCTCCCTAACACTACGTCCCGTCCCCTTTCCTCCATACTTGTGCAACATTCCTCCATCCTGTGGGACGGGACCGGAGCACTTTGTAAAAAGCATCCAAAAATGTTGCAAAAATGTTAGTCCTTCCTCTCTTTCCGCGTGGGCCCCGGCACACGGCTGTAACCCCGCCCATCTCGGCTCTGCCCCGCGCATCGCCCCTCAGTCCTTTTCTCCACTCGTTTGGGACTGGACGCACTTGCATCCGCGGAAGATTTTCTTCCCTTTTTTCCTCTCTGGCTCTCGCTAGCGATTGTGTACTAGTCTGTCTATGTCGTTCAAACTAGACTTTCCAGATTGTTTATCATGTCACCGACACTTCGCAAGGGTGGACCCCCCATCCCCTTTGTCTCGAGTGTTTGGGTCCGGACCACCGTTGGTACTCTTGTTTTTACTGTGATTCCCTTTCGGTCCGGGCACTTCAACGTCGGTTGGACGTACTCCTCCTTTGCATTTTCAAGCTTTTATCGGCGAGAAGAAGAAATGCCCGGTAAGATCTTTACTTTTTAGAGCACCCCGGCCGGGAGATACCTTCCCGGGCTCTTCCCGAGCCGGAAGGAGCGTTTGCTGCTCTGTCATCGGGGATTGCCCCGTGGTGCCTTCTGGGCCTAATAATTGTACCAGAGTTTTCTATGAGGGTCTCCGTAAAGGGCCTGTGGATACCGGAGTACATTCTGAGGCCCCTCCTGTGGGGGCTGCTTGTAGACCCAGTTCTACTGAGTCGTGGGGTACCGGAGCTCGCTCCGAGGCCTCTTTATCGGCTTCCCTTAAAAGTACAAGGGTGTGCCCCGAGGCCTTGGTTGGGCTTGGTGTTACCGAACGGATGTTCGAGGCCCGTGTTTGTAAGGCTGCTACCGGATCTGGGTCCGAGGTCCCTTGTACAGAGGCTAAAGTTACCGACATTTCTGAGAGCCCTGGCCTTATCGGTGAAAGTTGTTTCTCACCGTTCCCGCTCTTGTGGCGAAGCCAGAACTGTTGAGGGGGCAAAGAAGGAAAGTTCTTCCTTTACCGGGAGTGCCAAGGTCCTTCCTGAGAAGGCTAATTTGGCTATTGTTATGTCGCAGAAACATTCCAGTCCTCGTAGTACCGGCTCGGCCGAGGTTCCTTACGTAAAGGGTAAAGTTAAGACCCCTGATCCATTGACGTGGACCCCTGCCTCGCTTCCTCACGTGCCGCAGTTCCCCTCAGGTGATGGCAAAATGGCGACCGTTCCCGCCACGACCACGGCGGACATTTTGGGCGCTTGCCCTACAACTACGCCATCGGCCTCAGGTGTAGGGCTTGGTTCTATGGGTGAACATAAAATTCCTTGTGCTCATCCGTTTCGCCCAGTCTACGACTGGAACGCTCGGATGCCCCTTCCGCACAATGTTTCGTTGCCTGTGGGGTCGGCACCTTGGATTTTTGTGGACACTTCGGAGGATGGGCCTGTGTGGCAACCCTCCCCTTTGCGTCCCTGGAATTATCCTCCTCATGAGAGGCCTCCCCTGGTAGCTCCAAAACCGTCTCCGGAGGACGTTTTTTTCGGCAAATTCAGACGCTCATGCGTACCGACCCCATGAGGGAATATTTCAAGGGTCTTTTTAGGGAGATATGCCCACCTGCACCTCTGGCTCCTCCGGGGGCTCTGCCGGCGCTGCCCTTGCCTACGGTGCCTCCCCCGACCCTTCTGCCATTGCCCCCATTGTCCCCTGTGGACAAGGCAGTGGATCCTGACCTGTCGGATGATGCACAGGGCGATCAGGACAATGAGGACCAGCCCCGCTCTATTAGAGCTTTTCATGACCGGGTACTGGGCATGTGCCTTTTGGATGTTCCGGTGCCCGAGGCACCCGCTCCGCAGGAGGGTGTGCTTTCAGGGGCGTTCACCCTGTCTCCTTTGGAGCGTACCGGTCTGTTCTTGCAGAAGGATGTTTTTGGCCGTGGTCCGTAGGGTCTGGGAGAAGCCACACTCTGGACTTTTCTTCAATCAGAAAATTGACACGCGATACAGGCTGCATTCTTCGGAAGAGGTGGCCCTGTCGTCTTGTCCGCCCCTCTCCTCCACGGTGGTGGCTGCGGCCACTTTACAGTCCAGGCCTGCAGCATCCTCTTCTACAACGGCTACTCAGGTTCTGGGGAAGGAGGACAAGCTCCTAGACTCCCTTGGGAGGAAGATTTTTGCTAACCCGGTCTTGCAGCTCTGGCAGGCCAATTCAGAACTGGTGTTAACGGGGACGAATATGAGGATGTGGAAAGGTCTGTCGGAGTTCGAGGAGTTCATTCCGGTCGAGAAGCTGGAAGACTTTAAGGTGGGATTGTTCGATGCCAGGGTCTTGGCCCAGGATCTGTTTGAGGCTGCGACTCATCACGTGGACACTTCGGCTCGGGGCCTTATGCTGGGAGTTGATACCTCCAGACAGGCGTGGTTGCATGCCACCAAATTCTCAGAGGAGCTGCAGGACAAGGTGTTGGACCTGCCGTTTCAAGGTAAGGAGCTTTTCCATTCTACAACGGATGTGGAGCTGACCAAAACGAAGGACAGCACCCAGACAGCTAAGTCCTTGTCCGTCCTGGTTAAAACTCCTTTTAAGACCCAGAGACCGTTGTCGCAAAGCCAGCCCTCCTCTGGGTTTAGAGGTTTTCTAGACCGGAAATCTCGTAGAGTGGATACCCGTTAGGGTAATAACCGCCGGAGGCAGCAACGGACTCAGTTTTTCTCCCGCTCCTCAGCCTCCTCCTCAGGTTCAGGTGGTAACACCACTGAAAAGCCTGCAAAATGAGGGTTCTCCGCGCTCGCACGAGACCCCGTTGGGAGGACGTATTGCGTCTCATTGGGAGGCATGGCAGACAATCACCGAGGACAGGTGGGTCTTGTCAGTCGCTCGGGCGGGCTTCCGCTTACCCTTACCCCCTACCCCACCCTTCAACCCTCCTTTCCAGCAGTCGGGGTCGTCCTCCCTAAAAGCCGAGATTCAGAAACTTCTGGATCTCAGAGCTGTGGAACCCGTTCCCCTTGGGGAACGAGGGGAGGGCTTCTACGCCCGACTTGTTTACGGTGCCCAAACCCAACCAGGCTGGCCTGCGCACCATCCTAGACCTTTCCCAGTTCAATCTTTTCCTACCCCAAGAGAAATTCAAGATGATCACGCCCGGCCAGATACGGTCCTCCTTGCAGATGGGCGATTGGCTCAGCGTGGTGGACCTTCAGGATGCGTACATGCATATTCTGATTTGGAATCCACACAGGAGATCTCTCTGCTTCTCTGTGGGAGAGGAGGACTTCCAGTTTCGAGTGCTTCTTTTTGGCCTCAGCTCGGCGCCGCGTGTCTTCACGAAGATGTCGGTGATAGCGGCCTATCTTCGTCTGCAGGGTATCCATGTGTATTCGTATTTGGACGACTGGCTCTTACGCAACCCGTGTCCTTTGAAAGCTGCCTGGAATCTTCAGTCTCTCCTCCAGCTCCTGTTCCACCTTGGTGCTGTCGGTGAACTGGCGGAAATCTTCCATGACGGTCTCTCAGGACTTGATTTTCCTGGGTTTTCGCTGGAACACGATCGATTGCAGAGTGTACCTGACTGGGACAGGATGGCGGATCTGTTGGCCACGTGTCAGATGTTTGCACAGTCGAAGAGCATGTCGGCCTGTTGGTAACAGAGGCTTCTGGGCCTCATGGCCTTGTGCGTGTTGGCTCTTTCTCTTGCCCATCTCAAAATGAGGTGGACTTAGATGGCTCTTCGGAGTTCGTGGATCCGGACTCCAAGCTGATAACGATTCCGGCTTCCATCAGAGCAGACCTGGACTGGTGGTCGTCTCTCAGCAACCTGTCGGTAGGGTCAGGGTTTCAGGACCCAGCCCCGATAGTAACGGTCACAACGGACTCCTTCCTTCTGGGGTGGGGTACGACATTGGATCTTCTTCAGGTCTTGGATCTTTGGTTGCCTCAGGACAAGCTCCTTCACATAAATCATCTGGAGCTTCTGGCGATTTTCCTAGCGCTCAAGGCGTTCAGACCGATCATTGCCAACAAAGTGGTCCGTATCCGCACAGACCATGTGGTGTCGATGTACTACATCAACAAGCAAGGGGGAACCAAGTCTCACTGGACCTGTCCTTCCAGATTTGGGAGTGGGCGGTTCTTCATGGTGTATAGCTACTTGCAGTAGACATCCCGGGGCAGCTGAATGTCATGACAGATGCCCTCAGCCGGCGGGCGATGGTCAGCTACGAGTGGGAGTTGAAGGTGGAGGTCCTCTCATGGATTTTCCTGCGTTGGGGCACACCGGAGGTAGACCTCTTCGCTACGACGGCAAACAAGAAACTTCTCTGTATGCCTCCAGAAGCGGACTGGGAGCCTCCTCTCTGGGGGATGCTCCCGAGATCTCATGGCACAACATGAGGGCTTATGCTTTCCCGCCTCTGCCTCTAGTTCATAGGACGATTTGCAAATTGAAGAACTCTGTGAACTGTTCTCTTCTACTCATAGCCCCGTGGTGGCCGGCCAGGTTTTGGTTCTCAGAACTTCAACACATGTCGGTGTATCCGCCGATCAGGTTACCGGTGAACCCCGATCTTCTTCAATCGCTCACTTGACGGCGTGGTGCCTGAGTTCAAGTCTTTAGAACATCTTAGCCTGTCTGCGGATAACATGCGTATTATCCAGGCAGCCAGAAAACCCTCGACTAGGTCCCAGTACAGAAGCAAATGGCTCAGGTTCTGTCATTGGTGTTTAAACAAGCAGTTGGGCCGAAGGGGGGGGGGGCTACAATTGACACTGTACTGTCCTTTGTTTCTTTTTTCCGAACCCTGCCTCAGAGGCAGAAAGGGTTCTGCATTGCCTCGATGTTAGAAGGGCTCTTAAGTTCTATCTGGATAGAACATCCGAGTTTAGTAGTTCCTCTCAACTGTTTGTGACCTTTGGTAATCCACAAGGTAAGCAGGCCTCTAAGGCGACTATCTCTCGATGGATCGCTGCCTGCATTACGGAGTCTTACACCGTCCAAGGGCTAAAGCCTCCTAAAGGTATTCATGCACACCTGGTGGGGGGCAAGGCAACCACGGTTGCCTTTCAGAAATATGTCCCCTGGGAGACCATCGCAAAGGCGGCTACTTGGGCCTCCCCATCTGCTTTTTGTAAGCATTATTGTCTCGACATGCTCAAGATCTGATGCTCAGTTTGGTCAGGCTGTGCTGAAGAACCTTTTTCAGTAAGGGTTTTTTTTTCCATCCACCCATAATTCCTGTAAGGAGTGCTTGGGAATCTCCCACAAGTATGGAGGAAAGGGGACGAGACGTAGGAGTATAAGCAGGTTACTCACCATAGTGACCACCTTACTCCTAGTCCATAGTCCACTTTCCTCCATGCACCCGCCCGCCGTCCCCTCTAATAAGGTTCCTCTGCTATTGCTGAGGGGTCTCTGACCTGGCGATAGAAAAGGACTGAGGGTCGATGCGCGGGGCGGAGCCGAGATGGCGGGGTTACAGCCGCGTGCCGAGCCCCGTGCAGAAAGAGAGGAAGGACTAAAATGTTAGCAACATTTTTGGATGCTTTTTAACAAGTGCTCCGGTCCCGTCCCACAGGACGCAGGAATGTCCCACAAGTATGGAGGAAAGGGGACTATGGACTAGGAGTAAGGTGGTCACTATGGTGAGTAACCTGGTTATTTCATCACACAGAAGGAACCTACATTGGCTACCCATACAAGAACGCATTAATTTCAAAGCAGGGCCCATCATCCTCTAAAGTGTACCTGGAGCACTCCCCCCTATCTGAAAACCTTGATACCACAGTATTGTCCCACCAGAGCATTACGGTCAGCATACAAAAGGCAGATCAGATGACCAAAATACAAGCGCGAAAACGGCTTGGGAAGATCCTTCCCAGTCAAAGCAGCACAATTTTGAAACTCCGTTCCCACCTCAGTCACAAGGGGTAACAACCCAAGAACTTTCTGGAAAGTCCTAAAAACTCTGCTTCTTAAGTAATCCCTTTACTCCTACGTCCTGTCCCCTTTCCTCCATACTTATGGGACATTCCTCCGTCCTGTGGGACAGGACCGGAGCACTTTGTAAAAAGCATCACATTTTTCAAAAATGTGTCCTTCCTCTCTTTATGCGGGGTACCACACGTGGTCGTAACCTCACCCTCTTTAGCTCTGCCCAGCGCATCGCCCATCAGTCCTTTCCTCTGCACGTTCGGGACTGGACGCACTTGCATCTTTGGAAGATTTTTTCCTTCCAGTATCCTTCTCTTCTGCTCCGGCTTGGCAGTCGCATGGTAGTCCATCTATGCCGCTTCTGTTAGCTTTTCCTAATTGTTCTTCCTGCGGACAACGCTTCGCTAGGGCAGATCCCCATCCTCTTTGTTTAGAGTGTTTGGGTCAGGAGCACCGGTGGGACTCATGCTTCTACTGCGATTCACTTTCGGTCCGGGCACTTCAACGTTGTCTGGAGCAGTGGGAGGAGGTGTCTCAGCGCTTTCCTCCTCTGCATTTTCAAAGTTTCATTGGCAAGAAGAAGAGACGCCCGGTAAGTTCTTTAGTTTTTAGGGCACCCCGACCGGGGGACTCCTTCCCGGGGTCTTCCTGGTCTGGGAGGAGCTTTAAACGCTCTGTTAACAGGGTTTCCCCTTAGGTGCCTTCCAGGCCTAAGAAAGGTACCAGAGTTTTCTGTGAGGGCCTCCGTAAGGGGCCTGCTCACTCTGGATTTCAGTCCGAGGCCCCTCCTGTGGGGGCTATTCAACGGCCCAGTTCTACTGAGGCGGTGTGTACCGGAGCTTGCTTCGAGGTCTCCTTGTCTGGAGCTTCCCATACAGACATCGGGGCGTGCCCTGAGGCCTCTATTGAGTTTTTTTTTGTACCGAACCAACGTTCGAGGCCCTTTGTGAGTGAGCTGTTACCGGACTCGTGTCCGAGGTCCCTCTATCAGAGGCTAAGGTGACCGACAGAACTGAGAGGCCTGTTAAGGTCTTGTCGGTGAGGTGGGTTCCTCATCGGTCCCACTCTAGTGGGGATACCGGTTCTGTTGAGGGGGCACAGAGTGAGTTCACTGACCGTAATTCCTCTGTTACTGGCGTGGCCGAGGTTCCTCTTTCAGAGGCTAATTTGGCTATTAGCCATCACAGCTGTCGCAGCTTATCTTCGGCTGCAGGGTATCCATGTGTATCCGTATTTGGACGATTGGCTGCTGCGCAGTCCTTGTCCACTGAAAGCCTCGAGCAACCATCGGTTTCTCCTCCAGCTCCTGTTCCGCTTTGGGCTGTCGGTGAACTGGCAGAAATCCTCCATGGCGGTCTCTCAGGACTTGAATTTCCTGGGTTTTCGTTGGAACACGATCGATTGCGGAGTGTGTCTGACTGGGGACAGAATGGTGGATCTGTTCGTAATGTGTCGGGTGTTTATGCAGTCTGAGAGCATGTCGGCCTGGTATTTCCAGAGGCTTCTGGGCCTCATGGCTTCGTGCGTGCTGGCTCTTTGTCTTGCTCGTCTCAAGATGAGGCGGATGCAGATGGCTCTTCGGAGCTCATTGCTTCAAGCAGTGGATCCAGATTCCAAAAGGATACTGATTCCACCTTTCATGAGGGCGGACATCTTGAGGTGGTCGTCTCTCAACAATCTGTCAGTGGGCGCTCCCTTCCAGGACCCTTGCCCACTATTGACTGTCACAATGGATTCATCCCTTCTGGGTTGGAGTGCGACGCTGGATCATCTTCAGGTTTCAGATCTTTCGTTGCCACAGGACAGACAGCTTCATGTAAATTATCTCGAGCTCCTGGCGATATTCCTGGCGCTGAAAGTGTTCAAACCAGGCATTGTCAACAAGGTGATCCGTGTCCTCACAGACTCTATATCATCAAGCAGGGAGGTACCAGGTCTCCCCATCTTGTGGATCTTGCCATTCAGATCTGGGAATGGGCCATTCAGCATGCTATCTGGCTGGTAGCAGTACACATCCCGGGCCAGCTGAATGTCACTGCAGATGCCCTCAGCCGACGAACAATTGTCAGCTATGAGTGGGAACTGAAGACGAGATCCTCTCGAATATTTTTCTGCTGTTGGGGCACTCCAGAAGTGGACCTCTTTGCGACATCTACAAACAGGAAGCTTCCCCTGTATGCCTATTCCTCTGGTTTATCGGGCTCTTTGCAAGCTAAGGAACACAGTGAATTGCTCCCTGCTGTTCATAGCCCCTTCGTGGCCGGCCAGGTTTTGATTTTCGGAGCTTCAGCATCTTTCAGTGTGCCCGCCGCTCAAGCTTCCGTTGGTCTCCGACCTACTTCACCAGAGCGATCAACAGCTGTGGCACCCCTCCCCGCAATCGTTGTCTTGGTGCTTGAGTTCAGATCTTTAGAGCACTTCAATTTGTCTGTGGATAACATGCGCATTATTCAAGCGGCCAGGAAGCCCTCAACAAGATCTGAGTATAGAAGCAAATGGCTTTGTTCTGTCACTGGTGTTTGGCCAGGCAGCTGGACCCCAGGGAGGCTACTGTCGACATGGTCCTGTCTTTTTTGTTTCACTTCTGGCAGAGTCTGGCATCCATGTCTTGTCCTGCAGGACATATTTATCAGCTGTTGATGCTTATTTGTCGACTGACCAGTGCTCCTTTTCACTGTCTAATCCAGTCATTAAAAGACACTTTTCGGGCCTGATGCATCTTTATCCTCCTGTTCGCAACCTGCATGCAAGGTGGGATTTGAATGTGGTCCTTACGGCCTTGGGTGATAAGCCTTTTGAGCCCATGGCTACTTTCGATTTTAAGTACCTTTTGTGGAAAGTGTCCTTTTCGATCTCTGTGACTTCGGCAAGACGTATGAGTGAGCTTCAAGCCTTGTCGGTGGAACATCCATTCCTTACCTTTCATAAGGATAAGGTTGTCCTGCGAACAAATCCTGCCTTTCTTCCGAAGGTGGTCTCTGATTTTCATTTGAATCAGTCAATCTCATTGCCAGTATTCTTCCTAGACCCAGCCTCAGAGGCGGAAAGGGTTCTGCACTGCGGGACGTTAGAGCCCTTAAGTTCTAGTTGGACAGAACATCTGAGCTTAGGAACTCTTCGCAGATTTTTGTGACCTTTGGAAATCCGCAAGGAAAGCCAGCCTCGAAAGCGAACATCTCACGGTGGATCGCGGCCTATATTTCTGAGGCGTTTACCATTCAGGGTCTTCGGACCCCAAAGGGAATTCATGCTCATCTTGTGCGGTGCAAGGCGGCTGCCGTTGCCTTCCAAAAATATGTTCCCTAGGAGACCATCGCAAAAACGGTTATGTGGGCCTCCCCATCAGCTTTTTGTAATCATTACTGTCTGGACCTGAGCTCCAGGGCTGATGCTCAATTTGTTCAAGCTGTGTTTAGGAACCTGTTTCAGTAAGGAGTTTCCATCCACCCGTAATTCCTGTGAGGAGTGCTTGGGAATCTCCCATAAGTATGGAGGAAAGGGGACGGGACACAGGAGTATAATAAAGTTACTCTCCCTAGTGACTACCTTACTCCTAGTCCATAGTCCCCTTTCCTCCATACGCCCGCCCGCCTTCCCCTCTAAAAGTTTCCTCTGTTATTACTTAAAGGTCGTAGACCTGGCGATAGAAAAGGACTGATTGGTGATGCGCTGGGTGGAGCTAAGGAGGGCAGGGTTACGGCCACGTGCAGTACCCTGCATAAAAAGAGAGGAAGGACACATTTTTGAGAAATTTGCTGCTTTTTACAAAGTGCTCCGGTCCCGTCCCACAGGATGGAAGAATGTCCCATAAGTATGGAGGAAAGGGGACAATGGAATAGGAGTAAGGTAGTCACTATGGTGAGTAAATGTATTATTCCTTTTGCTCCTTGTCCTGTCTTTGATGGTTTAGTCTCTTGTGTATGTGTTGCGCCCCGATGCCCCAGGGCTTTCGGCACATTATAAATAAGTTTTAAAAAAATCGAAATAAGCGCAATGGATTTTCATGTGGTTAAAAGGGCTGGTGGTTGGGTTTCATGTATAGCTGAGGCACTGTATGAAGGGCATGGCCACATGTGCCCTGCAGTCTTTTTTATTTTTATTCCAATGATGCTGCGCTTCAGTCCCCCCCCACCACCCAAGTAGAGTAATCCAAGCAGCCTGCACAGTTTATGTAGTCCAATCTTTAATTATGAAATTTATATTTATTATTTGAATGGATTGTGCCTATGAATGAGAGACATTTTGTAGTGCTGATATTTTAAAGAACACATTTGTATCCTCCTTTTTAGGAAATACTGAAGAGCAGGACTGACACTGCACAAAGCTACTTCCTTCTCACCTGTAATTCTGCAGGAAATTATTCACTGGCTTAGTGAGCTAGAAGGTATGTCTGCCCCTGATGTGAAGGTGAAAACGGAGGCCCCAGACGAAGATGTACAAGCAGTGATCTGGCAGGATGACACCAAAGAATCCAACACAAAGAAGGATGCAACTGGAGAAGTGCCAGCAGAGATCTGTGTGGTCATTGGTGGGGCCAGAAATACACAGACGATTGGTAAGTGTTGCTGTAATTTATTTTCTCCCAAGGACCCAGTTGATTGTTAGCATAAACTGTTGGTCAATTCGGTGATGGGGAGTATTCTGCAGCTAATGAAAACATTCTCTTTTCAAAAGTAGGTAAAGGTTTTCATAGAATCCTTGGTTAGATCTTGGTAAAGGTCATTCATTGAAGTGCTATCGGAGGTAAGAGAAAATATGTACTGCTACGTCCCGTCCCCTTTCCTCCATACGTGTGGGACATTCCGTCCTTAGGGACAGGACTGGAGCACTTTTGTCAAAAAGCATCAAAAATGTAATGTGTTGTCCTTCTTTTATTTTCACTTGGGGCCACAGCACGTGGCCATAACCCCGCCCTCCTGAGCTACGCCCCGCGCATCCGCACTAGCATCTCCGGGATTTTTTTCTTTTATTCCCTTTGTCCTTCCTTCCTGCTCCGGTTCCACAGTAATCTTGTCCTCGTCTATGCCGGAGCTTCTGGGATTCGCATCCTGTTCATCCTGCGAACGCCGTTTCACGAGACCGGATCCCCACTCTCTCTGCCTGGAGTGTCTAGGCCCGGAAAACTGTAGGGACTTGTGCTTTTATTGCAACTCCCTTTACGTCCGGGCACTCCAGGATCATCTCGTCCGGTGGGAGGAGGTGTTTCAACACTTTCCTCCACCACATTTGCAGCTCTTCATCGACGATTAAAAGAAACGCCCAGTAATTCTTTACTTTTTAGGATGCCCCGGCCAGGGGACTCCTTCCCGGGGTCTTGCAGGACTGGGAGCAGCTCAAGTAGCTCTTCTACCAGGAATATCCCTGAAGTGTCCCGCAAGGGGCCTAATACGCACACTAGAGCTTCCCACGCGGGTCCCCATAGTGGGCCTGCCAAAACCGGACATTCTTCTGAGGTTTCCTGTTTGGGGACTAAAGTTGAGCCCAGTTCATCTGTGGCTTTGGGTACCGGGGTTCGCCCGGAGGTCTCCAATTTTGGAGCTTTCCATACTAGTCTCAGCTCAAGGCCCCTCTTGAGGGAGCTAAACGTACCGGGTTCCATCCCGAGGTTGCCCTCCTTGGGGCTACATCCACTGCCGGCAGAATTGAGGGGATCCTCTTTGAGGGTCCTGGCGATGAGGTATATCCCTCAACCTTCCCATGCTGAAGGACGTGGTGGTACCAGTACTGTTGAGGGGCAAAGAAGGCGGTTTTGCACCACATGCCTTTTGAGTACCGGTTGTGCCGAGGTCCTCCACTGGATATTGGACCATAAGAGTGGCGTCTACCACAAAAGTTTATATTACTCTGCATACACATTTACTGCAAAGATCGTACCATTTGACATGCCAAGTAGCAATAAAGCTGTATTTTTTACTCAATAAAAAATAGGAGCAAGCAAGCACATATACCGTGATTATTAGCTTATTTATTTAGCTACAATCGAGTGAACATGGGTTTAGTACCCCATAGTATTTTTTAGTTTTTTGAGTTTTTGGAACAACATTTGCTTATTATTCGGCAGACATATTGGAAAAACAAGAGAAAACAGAACATCCAAACATAGATTCAGGTTTGAACTGTTCATAAACATAGATATGTTAATGCACATACATGAATGCAAGACGATTATTAAGCATGTTTCCGGGGTCAATCTCTGTATACATCACATTTAAATACTTTCAATATTTCCATAGAGCAACCACCGTATAATCACATGGCACTATAAAGTGAATTGAAAACAATAAGCTAAAGCTGGTCTACACTAGTACAACCTATTTGTTATTTCCAAGGTGTACTAAGTGTTGGGAGGTAACCAAGTCTTTGGTCCACTGGAGGCTATTTCTGGGGCAGTACCTAAGGTGTTCTGTAAACAACCCCAGATCTGCCGAGGGTCCTTGTTTCAAGGCTAAAATGTCAAATAAGACCCCTGATTAGACCATTGCCTCACTTTCTCCTGTGACGCAGTTCACATCAGGTGTTGACAAAATGGCGGCCCAACCTCCGCAGACCATGGCGGCCATTCTGAATACCTCTCTTACGCCGACGTTCACTACAGCTGGTGCTGGCGGGACTCCTTTTGGGGCAGAGCAGCCTTTTCCACGCCATGTGGACAACATGAACCTGTTCTGCCCTTCAATCGATTGGCATGCTCGGGCACCGCTGCTTCATACAGTCTCGCTCGCTCCTGGTTCCGCACCCCTGTTCTCTGTGGCCCCAATCGGTGGAGGACCTTCCTGGCAACCGTCCTCATTGCATTAATCGGGTTATGTCCCTTCTGAGCAGCCTCTGCCCACTCTAGCGACTAAACATTCGTCCGAGGGTCTGTTTAGGGAAATATATCCTGGACCTCTGGTACCGCCTCCTGCTCCGGCTGATCCAACGCAGGCACCGGTGAAGCCACCTCCTCCACCGCTTCCTGCTGGACCTCCACCACTTCCTCCTCTACCGTTCCCGTCTGTTCCGGTAGATAACACTTTAAGGCCTGAGGCGCCACGTGCAGTGGATCAGTCTTCTGCTCCTGTTTCACTGGATGAGAGCCAGGAGGACCAGGACAGCGATGAACAGCCCTCCTCTATTAGAGCTTTTCATGACCGGGTGCTGGATATGATGGCCCTGCTTGACATTCCAGTACCCAAGGCCCCCGCTCTGTAGGAGGGGGTGCTTTCTGGAGCCTTTACTCTATCTCCTTAGGAGGGCGCCAGCCTTTTCCTCCAGAAGGACGTCTTGGCCGAGGCCCGCAGGGCCTGGGAAAAGCCTAATTCCGGACAGCATCTCAACAAGAGGATTGACGCTCGATGCAAGCTTCATACCTCGGAAGACATATATCTTTTTCGGCTTGTCCGCTACCATCGTCGACTGAAGTAGAAGTAGCCACCCTCCAGCCCAAACCGGCCTCTACATCCTCCACGGCTGCGGCCCAAATCCTCTCCAAGGAGGACAAACTTCTTGGCGCCATTGGCAAGAAAGTATTTTCCAATTCGGCACTCCAACTTCATCAGGCTAACGCCAAGCTTATCCTGGCGGCGGCCAATGTCAAGCTGTGGAGGGAACTAGCCGATTTCCAGGAATGTATTCCTGCGGATAGGCTATAGGACTTCAAAGCTAGTTTGTTGGACGCCAGAGTGTTGGCACAGGATCTACTGGAGGCTGCGGCACACCACCTAGATACCTCTGCTCGAGGCCTGACGGTCGGTGTTGACATCTCCTGCCAAGCGTGGCTCCATGCTACGAAGTTCTCAAAGGAAGTCCACAACAAGGTGCTGGATCTTCCTTTTGATGGTAAGGCGTTTATCCATTCCTCTACAGATGAGGAACTCACAAAAACTAAGGTGAGTACTCAAACAGCCAAGTCTTTATCGGTCCTGGCGAAAGCTCCAGCTAAGGCCCCTTATACACAGTGGTCAGGGTCCAAAACTCGGTCCATCTCTTGCTCCAGGGGTTTTCAGGATCGCTGTGCACGCCGATCTGAAGCTCTGCTGGGCGGGCCCCGCTGTAAGCAGCAGCGGCCAGGTGGGCGTTTTTTCTCTCTGCCATCAGCCTCCTCTCCATGGACAGGTATTCTCCCTGCCGACTGTTAGGCAGAAACCTGTGCAGTTCCCTCTGGGACCACTGCAAAAGATTTAAGACTACAGGTGGTTGGCAGTAAACCCAATTGGTAGCAGTCTATACCACCCAGATTTACCTGGTAGCTGTGGCTGAGCAGTCGTACTTCTCTCAAGAAGTTAGGCAGTATACAAAGTATTCACAATAGGTCAAAAGAACACAGTAGAACAAGTAAACACTGACCAGAGCTTGGTGTAAAAGAGATATAATTATTTATTTAAAAACACATCTAGTAAAACACACTGGCACTAATATTAAGCAGTTCAAAAACACGGTCACTAAAAGATATACACTCCCTTCAACGATTAGTTAGACAAGTCTTTAAGTAAAGCAACACTTATTTTCAGACAGCGGTGAGCGCTTAACGAAGATGGCACTCTAATCAATCGGTTTAAAAGGGAGAGAAAGGCAGAGAAAAGATAGAAACAGATCGCAACACTTTCGGAAGAATACAGTAGGAGAAGAAGGCAGGTTAAAACCGTAAAGTCGAAGTTAACAAGGCCGGACCCACTTTAAGAGGCTCCGGTCGAAAATGTGTCCAAGGTCACACGGTTCAAAGTGCCCAAAAGTCTCGCAATAAGTTCGGAAAGAGTTGGACCAAAAGAAAGGGACCAGTTTAGATGGTCAAGGCGGCCAGCCAAGTCCAGAAGGTTAAGGGGTTATTGTTACCTTGTAGAAATCTTTAGAAAGGGAGGCCTGGCGGACACGGTACCTTAAAATTGTGAGAACGCTCCAGCGGGGGCAGTTGTTCCTGGCAGCGGGTGCAAGTCGGTGCTTCGTCCGGGGGAAGAGAGGATCTTGTCGTGGAGGAAAACAGGAGTCCGTTGCACTGCCAGGGAAGAACCCAGCTGCGGAGTTCTCAATTAAAAGGAGCGGTCCTTTTTTTCGCGGTCCATTGGTAAGTGGCTATCCAGTTGCCGGGGTGCTTGGCACGGGCAATTCGACCACGAGACGTCCTGGGATGCGAGAAAAGACAGTAAACTGGTTGTGCCCACCAGTCAAGGGAAGAAGACTCTCCAGCAGGGAGATCTCCTCTGTCGTTGGGAAGTGGCGAGTCGGTTCATCAGGGCTCCACCGGTGGTGTCGTCGTAGCAGGTTGGCTCAGCTTCTCCCTCGTCGGATTTTCAGGTCCTGTGGCGACTTCTGAAGTTCCAGTCCCAAAAGCCCTGCTTTTATGCAAGAAACCCCCATTCATTCAGCCTAGCTGTCAATCAAACATGCCAAGTGGTGAACCGGCCGGCTCACCACTTGGGCCAATCACACCAGAGTGCGACTTGAGTTGCCAAGGCAACTCAGTCCAGGGTGCCTAAACCCGCTACCACACCCCCTGTGGTACCCAGACAGAGTGGCACCACTTTGGAGGGCTTCTGTGTAGAAGCCCGCCAAAAGTGGAACAAAGGGCTCGACCTTTGGTTTGGAGTTACAGAGGCGAACACAAACACCATTTTAAAACCGAGTTCTGGCAGAAAATACCAACCGGTGAATTAATATTAAATAAATAAACCGGCGGTATGTTAGAGGCTATGTTAAAAAAAGTATTGGCCTCGAACAATGGGAAAATCCCATAGAGATAAATTTGCGGTTGAATATAAAAAGTAGTATCCACTGCCACCAGCCAAAACTCGATGAGGGGGGACGGGACAGTACCCCCTCGAACAACAGACCCAGGGGCAATCGAATTGCCCCTACCAGTACGTCCACAATATGATGGTTTGTACTGGTTCTGTTAGTAATTTGGGACTAGTAAAGCCAATGGTGACTTTACATGCCCTGGGAGACAGTAGTCCGTCCCAGGGTATGGAGTCTATGGTGGGGGGTCACTACGACACCCCAGTGTTACTGCACGGAGGGTGCGGTGTAACACACAGAAAAAAACATATGAGACCCTATGGAGTAAAATACCCCATAGCCCATGAAACACATTAACATTCAAAGGAACACCACACATCATGTCCAAGAGTGGGAGGAAAAGAGTCTCAC